>NW_027640382.1:1200000-1888306 GCF_949752795.1 Hyperoodon ampullatus | reverse complement strand
GCCTTAAATTTTGGGGTGGCTCTGTCTTATTGATTTTCAGTTTTCCCAAGGTATATTCCCTAGACTGGTAGTGCCCTTGGCTCTGTAGCTCTGTTCTTTACTTGTTTTAGGGAACAGAATGCACTCCTCCAGAGAGGCAGTTGGCAATTTACATCCCGCCCATCAGCATAACAAGGCTCCCTGTTCTCCAGGGCCTGTCTTGCCTTTCTTGTTCTTACACATTTTGTGGATGTCCCTTTTGACCGGTGGGAAGTGATACTTCTTTGTAGTGCAGATTTGCATTGCCCGCTTGCTTGCTTGGCCAAAAAGGGCGTATGCGTTTTCTCCTGAATATATTCAGGAGAAAACGCATACGCCCTTTTTGGCCAAGTGCATCATTGTCGAAGTTGTGCCCCTCTTCCTGTGCTTTAAAGGCGATTCCGACGTACCTCTTGAAATCTGTTTCCTGCTATTCTGCCTCGCTTTCAAGTCCGCCTCGTTGCCTTCCCTCAACAGATTTTTGGACGATAGTTGTCCTTTATTACTCGGCCAGTTTGTGAATTGCTGTGCCCCTGAGCTCCATTTTTCAACTCGTTTTTGGTGAGCTGACCGCAAGTCCAAAATTTTGGTTCAGGACCTATACTGGTTCCCGGTGGGTGGCTGAGAATTTGGTTAATTCTTCTTCCTGCTGGGAAATTACAGTGATATGTGCCCGTCCATATGCCTAACAGCTACTCTCTCATTGGTTCTCCCTCTTCCCTTTCATCCTCTGCCAAATTGGCAACCTGTGCGAACCAAGAGGTTAAAGGGGCTGTCTCTCCAAGTTGGGAGGTTGATAGTAAAGCAGACGGAAAGTCAAACCGGAGCACCAGGAGAGGGACTATTCGTTGAGTTTTAGAAACCTTTCGTATTCACAGTGTGTCCGTTCTCTAGGTTTCCCGCACATGTTATAGCTGTAGTAATATTCCCTTCAACCTGGAGAGTTCGGACCCATGGAATGGGTGCCATGCATTATTGCTTTAAAGGGTCTGCATTTGCTCACCCAATCTCACCAACCGTCTCAGTCCCAAGTGTCCCTCCTTATGCCACATCCAGCTGTCGTTGTAGATAGGGTCATTCCAGCTTTCATCAGAGACCCTGAAGGAATTGTAAAGAATTTCCCAGTTTTTTTGTTTTGTTTTTGAAATTCCTTTTTATAGTGGGTTTGAGCTGATTCTCGCTGCCATGTTTATGCCAGTCCAGACACAGTTGATTCCCTTACGGAGACATATCAATACATAGGTTTTAAGATTCTTACTAGTCAGATATTTTCCTCTGCGGGAAATATGGGGGTTTGAGTCCCTTTCGCTGAGGACGGTGTAGGTCTTGTCTATTCCATAGTTGGTTTTTGGAACGGTACCTGTGCTTATATCAAACTCTGGTTTTATTCATCACCCCACCTCTCCTTCCCCCTTAAGCAGGTATAAGAGTGTTTTCTAAATGTGAGACACTGTTCTCTTTCCTAACTCAGTTCAAGTGTAGCCATGTTTACAGGATCTTCATAAGTGATATCTTATGATAAGTTTCTTTTTCTGTGTGACTTATTTCACTTAGAATCATCGTACCTGAATCCACCCATTTTGCTGCTACTGGTCTTATGACATTGATTTCATGGCTGAGGGATATTCCATCGTACGTAAGTACCACAATTTTTTGAACCATGTTTATATTTTCTGGGATACTTAAGGTGTATCCAAGTTGAGGTCCTTGTATGCAGTGCAGCCTTAAATTTTGGGGTGGCTCTGTCTTATTGATTTTCAGTTTTCCCAAGGTATATTCCCTAGACTGGTAGTGCCCTTGGCTCTGTAGCTCTGTTCTTTACTTGTTTTAGGGAACAGAATGCACTCCTCCAGAGAGGCAGTTGGCAATTTACATCCCGCCCATCAGCATAACAAGGCTCCCTGTTCTCCAGGGCCTGTCTTGCCTTTCTTGTTCTTACACATTTTGTGGATGTCCCTTTTGACCGGTGGGAAGTGATACTTCTTTGTAGTGCAGATTTGCATTGCCCGCTTGCTTGCTTGGCCAAAAAGGGCGTATGCGTTTTCTCCTGAATATATTCAGGAGAAAACGCATACGCCCTTTTTGGCCAAGTGCATCATTGTCGAAGTTGTGCCCCTCTTCCTGTGCTTTAAAGGCGATTCCGACGTACCTCTTGAAATCTGTTTCCTGCTATTCTGCCTCGCTTTCAAGTCCGCCTCGTTGCCTTCCCTCAACAGATTTTTGGACGATAGTTGTCCTTTATTACTCGGCCAGTTTGTGAATTGCTGTGCCCCTGAGCTCCATTTTTCAACTCATTTTTGGTGAGCTGACCGCAAGTCCAAAATTTTGGTTCAGGACCTATACTGGTTCCCGGTGGGTGGCTGAGAATTTGGTTAATTCTTCTTCCTGCTGGGAAATTACAGTGATATGTGCCCGTCCATATGCCTAACAGCTACTCTCTCATTGGTTCTCCCTCTTCCCTTTCATCCTCTGCCAAATTGGCAACCTGTGCGAACCAAGAGGTTAAAGGGGCTGTCTCTCCAAGTTGGGAGGTTGATAGTAAAGCAGACGGAAAGTCAAACCGGAGCACCAGGAGAGGGACTATTCGTTGAGTTTTAGAAACCTTTCGTATTCACAGTGTGTCCGTTCTCTAGGTTTCCCGCACATGTTATAGCTGTAGTAATATTCCCTTCAACCTGGAGAGTTCGGACCCATGGAATGGGTGCCATGCATTATTGCTTTAAAGGGTCTGCATTTGCTCACCCAATCTCACCAACCGTCTCAGTCCCAAGTGTCCCTCCTTATGCCACATCCAGCTGTCGTTGTAGATAGGGTCATTCCAGCTTTCATCAGAGACCCTGAAGGAATTGTAAAGAATTTCCCAGTTTTTTTGTTTTGTTTTTGAAATTCCTTTTTATAGTGGGTTTGAGCTGATTCTCGCTCCCATGTTTATGCCAGTCTAGACACAGTTGATTCCCTTACGGAGACATATTAATTCATAGGTTTTAAGATTCTTACTAGTCAGATATTTTCCTCTGCGGGAAATATGGGGTTTTGAGTCCCTTTCACTGAGGACGGTGTAGGTCTTGTCTATTCCATAGTTGGTTTTTGGAACGGTACCTGTGCTTATATCAAACTCTGGTTTTATGCATCACCCCACCTCTCCTTCCCCCTTAAGCAGGTATAAGAGTGTTTTCTAAATGTGAGACACTGTTCTCTTTCCTAACTCAGTTCAAGTGTAGCCATGTTTACAGGATCTTCATAAGTGATATCTTATGATAAGTTTCTTTTTCTGTGTGACTTATTTCACTTAGAATCATCGTACCTGAATCCACCCATTTTGCTGCTACTGGTCTTATGACATTGATTTCATGGCTGAGGGATATTCCATCGTACGTAAGTACCACAATTTTTTGAACCATGTTTATATTTTCTGGGATACTTAAGGTGTATCCAAGTTGAGGTCCTTGTATGCAGTGCAGCCTTAAATTTTGGGGTGGCTCTGTCTTATTGATTTTCAGTTTTCCCAAGGTATATTCCCTAGACTGGTAGTGCCCTTGGCTCTGTAGCTCTGTTCTTTACTTGTTTTAGGGAACAGAATGCACTCCTCCAGAGAGGCAGTTGGCAATTTACATCCCGCCCATCAGCATAACAAGGCTCCCTGTTCTCCAGGGCCTGTCTTGCCTTTCTTGTTCTTACACATTTTGTGCATGTCCCTTTTGACCGGTGGGAAGTGATACTTCTTTGTAGTGCAGATTTGCATTGCCCGCTTGCTTGCTTGGCCAAAAAGGGCGTATGCGTTTTCTCCTGAATATATTCAGGAGAAAACGCATACGCCCTTTTTGGCCAAGTGCATCATTGTCGAAGTTGTGCCCCACTTCCTGTGCTTTAAAGGCGATTCCAACGTACCTCTTGAAATCTGTTTCCTGCTATTCTGCCTCGCTTTCAAGTCCGCCTCGTTGCCTTCCCTCAACAGATTTTTGGACGATAGTTGTCCTTTATTACTCGGCCAGTTTGTGAATTGCTGTGCCCCTGAGCTCCATTTTTCAACTCGTTTTTGGTGAGCTGACCGCAAGTCCAAAATTTTGGTTCAGGACCTATACTGGTTCCCGGTGGGTGGCTGAGAATTTGGTTAATTCTTCTTCCTGCCGGGAAATTACAGTGATATGTGCCCGTCCAAATACCTAACAGCTACTCTCTCATTGGTTCTCCCTCTTCCCTTTCATCCTCTGCCAAATTGGCAACCTGTGCGAACCAAGAGGTTAAAGGGGCTGTCTCTCCAAGTTGGGAGGTTGATAGTAAAGCAGACGGAAAGTCAAACCGGAGCACCAGGAGAGGGACTATGCGTTGATTTTTAGAAACCTTTCGTATTCACAGTGTGTCCGTTCTCTAGGTTTCCCGCACATGTTATAGCTGTAGTAATATTCCCTTCAACCTGGAGAGTTCGGACCCATGGAATGGGTGCCATGCATTTTTGCTTTAAAGGGTCTGCATTTGCTCACCCAATCTCACCAATCGTCTCAGTCCCAAGTGTCCCTCCTTATGCCACATCCAGCTGTCGTTGTAGATAGGGTCATTCCAGCCTTCATCAGAGACCCTGAAGGAATTGTAAAGAATTTCCCAGTTTTTTTGTTTTGTTTTTGAAATTCCTTTTTATAGTGGGTTTGAGCTGATTCTCGCTGCCATGTTTATGCCAGTCTAGACACACTTGATTCCCTTATGGAGACATATCAATGCATAGGTTTTAACATTCTTACTAGTCAGATATTTTCCTCTGCGGGAAATATGGGGTTTTGAGTCCCTTTCGCTGAGGACGGTGTAGGTCTTGTCTATTCCATAGTTGGTTTTTGGAACGGTACCTGTGCTTATATCAAACTCTGGTTTTATGCATCACCCCACCTCTCCTTCCCCCTTAAGCAGGTATAAGAGTGTTTTCTAAATGTGAGACACTGTTCTCTTTCCTAACTCAGTTCAAGTGTAGCCATGTTTACAGGATCTTCATAAGTGATATCTTATGATAAGTTTCTTTTTCTGTGTGACTTATTTCACTTAGAATCATCGTACCTGAATCCACCCATTTTGCAGCTACTGGTCTTATGACATTGATTTTATGGCTGAGGGATATTCCATCGTACGTAAGTACCACAATTTTTTGAACCATGTTTATATTTTCTGGGATACTTAAGGTGTATCCAAGTTGAGGTCCTTGTATGCAGTGCAGCCCTAAATTTTGGGGTGGCTCTGTCTTATTGATTTTCAGTTTTCCCAAGGTATATTCCCTAGACTGGTAGTGCCCTTGGCTCTGTAGCTCTGTTCTTTACTTGTTTTAGGGAACAGAATGCACTCCTCCAGAGAGGCAGTTGGCAATTTACATCCCGCCCATCAGCATAACAAGGCTCCCTGTTCTCCAGGGCCTGTCTTGCCTTTCTTGTTCTACACATTTTGTGGATGTCCCTTTTGACCGGTGGGAAGTGATACTTATTTGTAGTGCAGATTTGCATTGCCCGCTTGCTTGCTTGGCCAAAAAGGGCGTATGCGTTTTCTCCTGAATATATTCAGGAGAAAACGCATACGCCCTTTTTGGCCAAGTGCATCATTGTCGAAGTTGTGCCCCTCTTCCTGTGCTTTAAAGGCGATTCCAACGTACCTCTTGAAATCTGTTTCCTGCTATTCTGCCTCGCTTTCAAGTCCGCCTCGTTGCCTTCCCTCAACAGATTTTTGGACGATAGTTGTCCTTTATTACTCGGCCAGTTTGTGAATTGCTGTGCCCCTGAGCTCCATTTTTCAACTCGTTTTTGGTGAGCTGACCGCAAGTCCAAAATTTTGGTTCAGGACCTATACTGGTTCCCGGGGGTGGCTGAGAATTTGGTTAATTCTTCTTCCTGCCGGGAAATTACAGTGATATGTGCCCGTCCAAATGCCTAACAGCTACTCTCTCATTGGTTCTCCCTCTTCCCTTTCATCCTCTGCCAAATTGGCAACCTGTGCGAACCAAGAGGTTAAAGGGGCTGTCTCTCCAAGTTGGGAGGTTGATAGTAAAGCAGACGGAAAGTCAAACTGGAGCACCAGGAGAGGGACTATGCGTTGAGTTTTAGAAACCTTTCGTATTCACAGTGTGTCCGTTCTCTAGGTTTCCCGCACATGTTATAGCTGTAGTAATATTCCCTTCAACCTGGAGAGTTCGGACCCATGGAATGGGTGCCATGCATTATTGCTTTAAAGGGTCTGCATTTGCTCACCCAATCTCACCAATCGTCTCAGTCCCAAGTGTCCCTCCTTATGCCACATCCAGCTGTCGTTGTAGATAGGGTCATTCTAGCCTTCATCAGAGACCCTGAAGGAATTGTAAAGAATTTCCCAGTTTTTTTGTTTTGTTTTTGAAATTCCTTTTTATAGTGGGTTTGAGCTGATTCTCGCTGCCATGTTTATGCCAGTCTAGACACACTTGATTCCCTTACGGAGACATATCAATACATAGGTTTTAAGATTCTTACTAGTCAGATATTTTCCTCTGCGGGAAATATGGGGTTTTGAGTCCCTTTCGCTGAGGACGGTGTAGGTCTTGACTATTCCATAGTTGGTTTTTGGAACGGTACCTGTGCTTATATCAAACTCTGGTTTTATGCATCACCCCACCTCTCCTTCCCCCTTAAGCAGGTATAAGAGTGTTTTCTAAATGTGAGACACTGTTCTCTTTCCTAACTCAGTTCAAGTGTAGCCATGTTTACAGGATCTTCATAAGTGATATCTTATGATAAGTTTTTTTTCTGTGTGACTTATTTCACTTAGAATCATCGTACCTGAATCCACCCATTTTGCTGCTACTGGTCTTATGACATTGATTTCATGGCTGAGGGATATTCCATCGTACGTAAGTACCACAATTTTTTGAACCATGTTTATATTTTCTGGGATATTTAAGGTGTATCCAAGTTGAGGTCCTTGTATGCAGTGCAGCCCTAAATTTTGGGGTGGCTCTGTCTTATTGATTTTCAGTTTTCCCAAGGTATATTCCCTAGACTGGTAGTGCCCTTGGCTCTGTAGCTCTGTTCTTTACTTGTTTTAGGGAACAGAATGCACTCCTCCAGAGAGGCAGTTGGCAATTTACATCCCGCCCATCAGCATAACAAGGCTCCCTGTTCTCCAGGGCCTGTCTTGCCTTTCTTTTTCTTACACATTTTGTGGATGTCCCTTTTGACCGGTGGGAAGTGATACTTCTTTGTAGTGCAGATTTGCATTGCCCGCTTGCTTGCTTGGCCAAAAAGGGCGTATGCGTTTTCTCCTGAATATATTCAGGAGAAAACGCATACGCCCTTTTTGGCCAAGTGCATCATTGTCGAAGTTGTGCCCCTCTTCCTGTGCTTTAAAGGCGATTCCAACGTACCTCTTGAAATCTGTTTCCTGCTATTCTGCCTCGCTTTCAAGTCCGCCTTGTTGCCTTCCCTCAACAGATTTTTGGACGATAGTTGTCCTTTATTACTCGGCCAGTTTGTGAATGGCTGTGCCCCTGAGCTCCATTTTTCAACTCGTTTTTGGTGAGCTGACCGCAAGTCCAAAATTTTGGTTCAGGACCTATACTGGTTCCCGGTGGGTGGCTGAGAATTTGGTTAATTCTTCTTCCTGCCGGGAAATTACAGTGATATGTGCCCGTGCAAATGCCTAACAGCTACTCTCTCATTGGTTCTCCCTCTTCCCTTTCATCCTCTGCCAAATTGGCAACCTGTGCGAACCAAGAGGTTAAAGGGGCTGTCTCTCCAAGTTGGGAGGTTGATAGTAAAGCAGACGGAAAGTCAAACTGGAGCACCAGGAGAGGGACTATTCGTTGAGTTTTAGAAACCTTTCGTATTCACAGTGTGTCCGTTCTCTAGGTTTCCCGCACATGTTATAGCTGTAGTAATATTCCCTTCAACCTGGAGAGTTCGGACCCATGGAATGGGTGCCATGCATTATTGCTTTAAAGGGTCTGCATTTGCTCACCCAATCTCACCAATCGTCTCAGTCCCAAGTGTCCCTCCTTATGCCACATCCAGCTGTCATTGTAGATAGGGTCATTCCAGCCTTCATCAGAGACCCTGAAGGAATTGTAAAGAATTTCCCAGTTTTTTTGTTTTGTTTTTGAAATTCCTTTTTATAGTGGGTTTGAGCTGATTCTCGCTGCCATGTTTATGCCAGTCTAGACACACTTGATTCCCTTACGGAGACATATCAATACATAGGTTTTAAGATTCTTACTAGTCAGATATTTTCCTCTGCGGGAAATATGGGGTTTTGAGTCCCTTTCGCTGAGGACGGTGTAGGTCTTGTCTATTCCATAGTTGGTTTTTGGAACGGTACCTGTGCTTATATCAAACTCTGGTTTTATGCATCACCCCACCTCTCCTTCCCCCTTAAGCAGGTATAAGAGTGTTTTCTAAATGTGAGACACTGTTCTCTTTCCTTACTCAGTTCAAGTGTAGCCATGTTTACAGGATCTTCATAAGTGATATCTTATGATAAGTTTCTTTTTCTGTGTGACTTATTTCACTTAGAATCATCGTACCTGAATCCACCCATTTTGCTGCTACTGGTCTTATGACATTGATTTCATGGCTGAGGGATATTCCATCGTACGTAAGTACCACAATTTTTTGAACCATGTTTATATTTTCTGGGATACTTAAGGTGTATCCAAGTTCAGGTCCTTGTATGCAGTGCAGCCCTAAATTTTGGGGTGGCTCTGTCTTATTGATTTTCAGTTTTCCCAAGGTATATTCCCTAGACTGGTAGTGCCCTTGGCTCTGTAGCTCTGTTCTTTACTTGTTTTAGGGAACAGAATGCACTCCTCCAGAGAGGCAGTTGGCAATTTACATCCCGACCATCAGCATAACAAGGCTCCCTGTTCTCCAGGGCCTGTCTTGCCTTTCTTGTTCTTACACATTTTGTGGATGTCCCTTTTGACCGGTGGGAAGTGATACTTTTTTGTAGTGCAGATTTGCATTGCCCGCTTGCTTGCTTGGCCAAAAAGGGCGTATGCGTTTTCTCCTGAATATATTCAGGAGAAAACGCATACGCCCTTTATGGCCAAGTGCATCATTGTCGAAGTTGTGCCCCTCTTCCTGTGCTCTAAAGGCGATTCCAACGTACCTCTTGAAATCTGTTTCCTGCTATTCTGCCTCGCTTTCAAGTCCGCCTAGTTGCCTTCCCTCAACAGATTTTTGGACGATAGTTGTCCTTTATTACTCGGCCAGTTTGTGAATGGCTGTGCCCCTGAGCTCCATTTTTCAACTCGTTTTTGGTGAGTTGACCGCAAGTCCAAAATTTTGGTTCAGGACCTATACTGGTTCCCGGGGGGTGGCTGAGAATTTGGTTAATTCTTCTTCCTGCCGGGAAATTACAGTGATATGTGTCCGTCCAAATGCCTAACAGCTACTCTCTCATTGGTTCTCCCTCTTCCCTTTCATCCTCTGCCAAATTGGCAACCTGTGCGAACCAAGAGGTTAAAGGGGCTGTCTCTCCAAGTTGGGAGGTTGATAGTAAAGGAGACGGAAAGTCAAACTGGAGCACCAGGAGAGGGACTATGCGTTGAGTTTTAGAAACCTTTCGTATTCACAGTGTGTCCGTTCTCTAGGTTTCCCGAACATGTTATAGCTGTAGTAATATTCCCTTCAACCTGGAGAGTTCGGACCCATGGAATGGGTGCCATGCATTATTGCTTTAAAGGGTCTGCGTTTGCTCACCCAATCTCACCAATCGTCTCAGTCCCAAGTGTCCCTCCTTATGCCACATCCAGCTGTCATTGTAGATAGGGTCATTCCAGCCTTCATCAGAGACCCTGAAGGAATTGTAAAGAATTTCCCAGTTTTTTTGTTTTGTTTTTGAAATTCCTTTTTATAGTGGGTTTGAGCTGATTCTCGCTGCCATGTTTATGCCAGTCTAGACACACTTGATTCCCTTACGGAGACATATCAATACATAGGTTTTAAGATTCTTACTAGTCAGATATTTTCCTCTGCGGGAAATATGGGGTTTTGAGTCCCTTTCGCTGAGGACGGTGTAGGTCTTGTCTATTCCATAGTAGGTTTTTGGAACGGTACCTGTGCTTATATCAAACTCTGGTTTTATGCATCACCCCACCTCTCCTTCCCCCTTAAGCAGGTATAAGAGTGTTTTCTAAATGTGAGACACTGTTCTCTTTCCTAACTCAGTTCAAGTGTAGCCATGTTTACAGGATCTTCATAAGTGATATCTTATGATAAGTTTCTTTTTCTGTGTGACTTATTTCACTTAGAATCATCGTACCTGAATCCAACCATTTTGCTGCTACTGGTCTTATGACATTGATTTCATGGCTGAGGGATATTCCATCGTACGTAAGTACCACAATTTTTTGAACCATGTTTATATTTTCTGGGATACTTAAGGTGTATCCAAGTTGAGGTCCTTGTATGCAGTGCAGCCCTAAATTTTGGGGTGGCTCTGTCTTATTGATTTTCAGTTTTCCCAAGGTATATTCCCTAGGCTGGTAGTGCCCTTGGCTCTGTAGCTCTGTTCTTTACTTGTTTTAGGGAACAGAATGCACTCCACCAGAGAGGCAGTTGGCAATTTACATCCCGCCCATCAGCATAACAAGGCTCCCTGTTCTCCAGGGCCTGTCTTGCCTTTCTTGTTCTTACACATTTTGTGGATGTCCCTTTTGACCGGTGGGAAGTGATACTTCTTTGTAGTGCAGATTTGCATTGCCCGCTTGCTTGCTTGGCCAAAAAGGGCGTATGCGTTTTCTCCTGAATATATTCAGGAGAAAACGCATACGCCCTTTTTGGCCAAGTGCATCATTGTCGAAGTTGTGCCCCTCTTCCTGTGCTTTAAAGGCGATTCCAACGTACCTCTTGAAATCTGTTTCCTGCTATTCTGCCTCGCTTTCAAGTCCGCCTCGTTGCCTTCCCTCAACAGATTTTTGGACGATAGTTGTCCTTTATTACTCGGCCAGTTTGTGAATTGCTGTGCCCCTGAGCTCCATTTTTCAACTCGTTTTTGGTGAGCCTACCGCAAGTCCAAAATTTTGGTTCAGGACCTATACTGGTTCCCGGTGGGTGGCTGAGAATTTGGTTAATTCTTCTTCCTGCCGGGAAATTACAGTGATATGTGCCCGTCCAAATGCCTAACAGCTACTCTCTCATTGGTTCTCCCTCTTCCCTTTCATCCTCTGCCAAATTGGCAACCTGTGCGAACCAAGAGGTTAAAGGGGCTGTCTCTCCAAGTTGGGAGGTTGATAGTAAAGCAGACGGAAAGTCAAACCGGAGCACCAGGAGAGGGACTATGCGTTGAGTTTTAGAAACCTTTCGTATTCACAGTGTGTCCGTTCTCTAGGTTTCCCGCACATGTTATAGCTGTAGTAATATTCCCTTCAACCTGGAGAGTTCGGACCCATGGAATGGGTGCCATGCATTATTGCTTTAAAGGGTCTGCATTTGCTCACCCAATCTCACCAATCGTCTCAGTCCCAAGTGTCCCTCCTTATGCCACATCCAGCTGTCGTTGTAGATAGGGTCATTCCAGCCTTCATCAGAGACCCTGAAGGAATTGTAAAGAATTTCCCAGTTTTTTTGTTTTGTTTTTGAAATTCCTTTTTATAGTGGGTTTGAGCTGATTCTCGCTGCCATGTTTATGCCAGTCCAGACACAGTTGATTCCCTTACGGAGACATATCAATACATAGGTTTTAAGATTCTTACTAGTCAGATATTTTCCTCTGCGGGAAATATGGGGGTTTGAGTCCCTTTCGCTGAGGACGGTGTAGGTCTTGTCTATTCCATAGTTGGTTTTTGGAACGGTACCTGTGCTTATATCAAACTCTGGTTTTATGCATCACCCCACCTCTCCTTCCCCCTTAAGCAGGTATAAGAGTGTTTTCTAAATGTGAGACACTGTTCTCTTTCCTAACTCAGTTCAAGTGTAGCCATGTTTACAGGATCTTCATAAGTGATATCTTATGATAAGTTTCTTTTTCTGTGTGACTTATTTCACTTAGAATCATCGTACCTGAATCCACCCATTTTGCTGCTACTGGTCTTATGACATTGATTTCATGGCTGAGGGATATTCCATCGTACGTAAGTACCACAATTTTTTGAACCATGTTTATATTTTCTGGGATACTTAAGGTGTATCCAAGTTGAGGTCCTTGTATGCAGTGCAGCCTTAAATTTTGGGGTGGCTCTGTCTTATTGATTTTCAGTTTTCCCAAGGTATATTCCCTAGACTGGTAGTGCCCTTGGCTCTGTAGCTCTGTTCTTTACTTGTTTTAGGGAACAGAATGCACTCCTCCAGAGAGGCAGTTGGCAATTTACATCCCGCCCATCAGCATAACAAGGCTCCCTGTTCTCCAGGGCCTGTCTTGCCTTTCTTGTTCTTACACATTTTGTGGATGTCCCTTTTGACCGGTGGGAAGTGATACTTCTTTGTAGTGCAGATTTGCATTGCCCGCTTGCTTGCTTGGCCAAAAAGGGCGTATGCGTTTTCTCCTGAATATATTCAGGAGAAAACGCATACGCCCTTTTTGGCCAAGTGCATCATTGTCGAAGTTGTGCCCCTCTTCCTGTGCTTTAAAGGCGATTCCGACGTACCTCTTGAAATCTGTTTCCTGCTATTCTGCCTCGCTTTCAAGTCCGCCTCGTTGCCTTCCCTCAACAGATTTTTGGACGATAGTTGTCCTTTATTACTCGGCCAGTTTGTGAATTGCTGTGCCCCTGAGCTCCATTTTTCAACTCGTTTTTGGTGAGCTGACCGCAAGTCCAAAATTTTGGTTCAGGACCTATACTGGTTCCCGGTGGGTGGCTGAGAATTTGGTTAATTCTTCTTCCTGCTGGGAAATTACAGTGATATGTGCCCGTCCATATGCCTAACAGCTACTCTCTCAATGGTTCTCCCTCTTCCCTTTCATCCTCTGCCAAATTGGCAACCTGTGCGAACCAAGAGGTTAAAGGGGCTGTCTCTCCAAGTTGGGAGGTTGATAGTAAAGCAGACGGAAAGTCAAACCGGAGCACCAGGAGAGGGACTATTCGTTGAGTTTTAGAAACCTTTCGTATTCACAGTGTGTCCGTTCTCTAGGTTTCCCGCACATGTTATAGCTGTAGTAATATTCCCTTCAACCTGGAGAGTTCGGACCCATGGAATGGGTGCCATGCATTATTGCTTTAAAGGGTCTGCATTTGCTCACCCAATCTCACCAACCGTCTCAGTCCCAAGTGTCCCTCCTTATGCCACATCCAGCTGTCGTTGTAGATAGGGTCATTCCAGCTTTCATCAGAGACCCTGAAGGAATTGTAAAGAATTTCCCAGTTTTTTTGTTTTGTTTTTGAAATTCCTTTTTATAGTGGGTTTGAGCTGATTCTCGCTGCCATGTTTATGCCAGTCCAGACACAGTTGATTCCCTTACGGAGACATATCAATACATAGGTTTTAAGATTCTTACTAGTCAGATATTTTCCTCTGCGGGAAATATGGGGGTTTGAGTCCCTTTCGCTGAGGACGGTGTAGGTCTTGTCTATTCCATAGTTGGTTTTTGGAACGGTACCTGTGCTTATATCAAACTCTGGTTTTATTCATCACCCCACCTCTCCTTCCCCCTTAAGCAGGTATAAGAGTGTTTTCTAAATGTGAGACACTGTCCTCTTTCCTAACTCAGTTCAAGTGTAGCCATGTTTACAGGATCTTCATAAGTGATATCTTATGATAAGTTTCTTTTTCTGTGTGACTTATTTCACTTAGAATCATCGTACCTGAATCCACCCATTTTGCTGCTACTGGTCTTATGACATTGATTTCATGGCTGAGGGATATTCCATCGTACGTAAGTACCACAATTTTTTGAACCATGTTTATATTTTCTGGGATACTTAAGGTGTATCCAAGTTGAGGTCCTTGTATGCAGTGCAGCCTTAAATTTTGGGGTGGCTCTGTCTTATTGATTTTCAGTTTTCCCAAGGTATATTCCCTAGACTGGTAGTGCCCTTGGCTCTGTAGCTCTGTTCTTTACTTGTTTTAGGGAACAGAATGCACTCCTCCAGAGAGGCAGTTGGCAATTTACATCCCGCCCATCAGCATAACAAGGCTCCCTGTTCTCCAGGGCCTGTCTTGCCTTTCTTGTTCTTACACATTTTGTGGATGTCCCTTTTGACCGGTGGGAAGTGATACTTCTTTGTAGTGCAGATTTGCATTGCCCGCTTGCTTGCTTGGCCAAAAAGGGCGTATGCGTTTTCTCCTGAATATATTCAGGAGAAA
This sequence comes from Hyperoodon ampullatus, assembly GCF_949752795.1. Classification (NCBI taxonomy): domain Eukaryota; kingdom Metazoa; phylum Chordata; class Mammalia; order Artiodactyla; family Ziphiidae; genus Hyperoodon; species Hyperoodon ampullatus. The sequence goes on along the minus strand of NW_027640382.1, from coordinate 1,874,051 downwards.
ACGCATACGCCCTTTTTGGCCAAGTGCATCATTGTCGAAGTTGTGCCCCTCTTCCTGTGCTTTAAAGGCGATTCCGACGTACCTCTTGAAATCTGTTTCCTGCTATTCTGCCTCGCTTTCAAGTCCGCCTCGTTGCCTTCCCTCAACAGATTTTTGGACGATAGTTGTCCTTTATTACTCGGCCAGTTTGTGAATTGCTGTGCCCCTGAGCTCCATTTTTCAACTCATTTTTGGTGAGCTGACCGCAAGTCCAAAATTTTGGTTCAGGACCTATACTGGTTCCCGGTGGGTGGCTGAGAATTTGGTTAATTCTTCTTCCTGCTGGGAAATTACAGTGATATGTGCCCGTCCATATGCCTAACAGCTACTCTCTCATTGGTTCTCCCTCTTCCCTTTCATCCTCTGCCAAATTGGCAACCTGTGCGAACCAAGAGGTTAAAGGGGCTGTCTCTCCAAGTTGGGAGGTTGATAGTAAAGCAGACGGAAAGTCAAACCGGAGCACCAGGAGAGGGACTATTCGTTGAGTTTTAGAAACCTTTCGTATTCACAGTGTGTCCGTTCTCTAGGTTTCCCGCACATGTTATAGCTGTAGTAATATTCCCTTCAACCTGGAGAGTTCGGACCCATGGAATGGGTGCCATGCATTATTGCTTTAAAGGGTCTGCATTTGCTCACCCAATCTCACCAACCGTCTCAGTCCCAAGTGTCCCTCCTTATGCCACATCCAGCTGTCGTTGTAGATAGGGTCATTCCAGCTTTCATCAGAGACCCTGAAGGAATTGTAAAGAATTTCCCAGTTTTTTTGTTTTGTTTTTGAAATTCCTTTTTATAGTGGGTTTGAGCTGATTCTCGCTCCCATGTTTATGCCAGTCTAGACACAGTTGATTCCCTTACGGAGACATATTAATTCATAGGTTTTAAGATTCTTACTAGTCAGATATTTTCCTCTGCGGGAAATATGGGGTTTTGAGTCCCTTTCACTGAGGACGGTGTAGGTCTTGTCTATTCCATAGTTGGTTTTTGGAACGGTACCTGTGCTTATATCAAACTCTGGTTTTATGCATCACCCCACCTCTCCTTCCCCCTTAAGCAGGTATAAGAGTGTTTTCTAAATGTGAGACACTGTTCTCTTTCCTAACTCAGTTCAAGTGTAGCCATGTTTACAGGATCTTCATAAGTGATATCTTATGATAAGTTTCTTTTTCTGTGTGACTTATTTCACTTAGAATCATCGTACCTGAATCCACCCATTTTGCTGCTACTGGTCTTATGACATTGATTTCATGGCTGAGGGATATTCCATCGTACGTAAGTACCACAATTTTTTGAACCATGTTTATATTTTCTGGGATACTTAAGGTGTATCCAAGTTGAGGTCCTTGTATGCAGTGCAGCCTTAAATTTTGGGGTGGCTCTGTCTTATTGATTTTCAGTTTTCCCAAGGTATATTCCCTAGACTGGTAGTGCCCTTGGCTCTGTAGCTCTGTTCTTTACTTGTTTTAGGGAACAGAATGCACTCCTCCAGAGAGGCAGTTGGCAATTTACATCCCGCCCATCAGCATAACAAGGCTCCCTGTTCTCCAGGGCCTGTCTTGCCTTTCTTGTTCTTACACATTTTGTGCATGTCCCTTTTGACCGGTGGGAAGTGATACTTCTTTGTAGTGCAGATTTGCATTGCCCGCTTGCTTGCTTGGCCAAAAAGGGCGTATGCGTTTTCTCCTGAATATATTCAGGAGAAAACGCATACGCCCTTTTTGGCCAAGTGCATCATTGTCGAAGTTGTGCCCCACTTCCTGTGCTTTAAAGGCGATTCCAACGTACCTCTTGAAATCTGTTTCCTGCTATTCTGCCTCGCTTTCAAGTCCGCCTCGTTGCCTTCCCTCAACAGATTTTTGGACGATAGTTGTCCTTTATTACTCGGCCAGTTTGTGAATTGCTGTGCCCCTGAGCTCCATTTTTCAACTCGTTTTTGGTGAGCTGACCGCAAGTCCAAAATTTTGGTTCAGGACCTATACTGGTTCCCGGTGGGTGGCTGAGAATTTGGTTAATTCTTCTTCCTGCCGGGAAATTACAGTGATATGTGCCCGTCCAAATACCTAACAGCTACTCTCTCATTGGTTCTCCCTCTTCCCTTTCATCCTCTGCCAAATTGGCAACCTGTGCGAACCAAGAGGTTAAAGGGGCTGTCTCTCCAAGTTGGGAGGTTGATAGTAAAGCAGACGGAAAGTCAAACCGGAGCACCAGGAGAGGGACTATGCGTTGATTTTTAGAAACCTTTCGTATTCACAGTGTGTCCGTTCTCTAGGTTTCCCGCACATGTTATAGCTGTAGTAATATTCCCTTCAACCTGGAGAGTTCGGACCCATGGAATGGGTGCCATGCATTTTTGCTTTAAAGGGTCTGCATTTGCTCACCCAATCTCACCAATCGTCTCAGTCCCAAGTGTCCCTCCTTATGCCACATCCAGCTGTCGTTGTAGATAGGGTCATTCCAGCCTTCATCAGAGACCCTGAAGGAATTGTAAAGAATTTCCCAGTTTTTTTGTTTTGTTTTTGAAATTCCTTTTTATAGTGGGTTTGAGCTGATTCTCGCTGCCATGTTTATGCCAGTCTAGACACACTTGATTCCCTTATGGAGACATATCAATGCATAGGTTTTAACATTCTTACTAGTCAGATATTTTCCTCTGCGGGAAATATGGGGTTTTGAGTCCCTTTCGCTGAGGACGGTGTAGGTCTTGTCTATTCCATAGTTGGTTTTTGGAACGGTACCTGTGCTTATATCAAACTCTGGTTTTATGCATCACCCCACCTCTCCTTCCCCCTTAAGCAGGTATAAGAGTGTTTTCTAAATGTGAGACACTGTTCTCTTTCCTAACTCAGTTCAAGTGTAGCCATGTTTACAGGATCTTCATAAGTGATATCTTATGATAAGTTTCTTTTTCTGTGTGACTTATTTCACTTAGAATCATCGTACCTGAATCCACCCATTTTGCAGCTACTGGTCTTATGACATTGATTTTATGGCTGAGGGATATTCCATCGTACGTAAGTACCACAATTTTTTGAACCATGTTTATATTTTCTGGGATACTTAAGGTGTATCCAAGTTGAGGTCCTTGTATGCAGTGCAGCCCTAAATTTTGGGGTGGCTCTGTCTTATTGATTTTCAGTTTTCCCAAGGTATATTCCCTAGACTGGTAGTGCCCTTGGCTCTGTAGCTCTGTTCTTTACTTGTTTTAGGGAACAGAATGCACTCCTCCAGAGAGGCAGTTGGCAATTTACATCCCGCCCATCAGCATAACAAGGCTCCCTGTTCTCCAGGGCCTGTCTTGCCTTTCTTGTTCTACACATTTTGTGGATGTCCCTTTTGACCGGTGGGAAGTGATACTTATTTGTAGTGCAGATTTGCATTGCCCGCTTGCTTGCTTGGCCAAAAAGGGCGTATGCGTTTTCTCCTGAATATATTCAGGAGAAAACGCATACGCCCTTTTTGGCCAAGTGCATCATTGTCGAAGTTGTGCCCCTCTTCCTGTGCTTTAAAGGCGATTCCAACGTACCTCTTGAAATCTGTTTCCTGCTATTCTGCCTCGCTTTCAAGTCCGCCTCGTTGCCTTCCCTCAACAGATTTTTGGACGATAGTTGTCCTTTATTACTCGGCCAGTTTGTGAATTGCTGTGCCCCTGAGCTCCATTTTTCAACTCGTTTTTGGTGAGCTGACCGCAAGTCCAAAATTTTGGTTCAGGACCTATACTGGTTCCCGGGGGTGGCTGAGAATTTGGTTAATTCTTCTTCCTGCCGGGAAATTACAGTGATATGTGCCCGTCCAAATGCCTAACAGCTACTCTCTCATTGGTTCTCCCTCTTCCCTTTCATCCTCTGCCAAATTGGCAACCTGTGCGAACCAAGAGGTTAAAGGGGCTGTCTCTCCAAGTTGGGAGGTTGATAGTAAAGCAGACGGAAAGTCAAACTGGAGCACCAGGAGAGGGACTATGCGTTGAGTTTTAGAAACCTTTCGTATTCACAGTGTGTCCGTTCTCTAGGTTTCCCGCACATGTTATAGCTGTAGTAATATTCCCTTCAACCTGGAGAGTTCGGACCCATGGAATGGGTGCCATGCATTATTGCTTTAAAGGGTCTGCATTTGCTCACCCAATCTCACCAATCGTCTCAGTCCCAAGTGTCCCTCCTTATGCCACATCCAGCTGTCGTTGTAGATAGGGTCATTCTAGCCTTCATCAGAGACCCTGAAGGAATTGTAAAGAATTTCCCAGTTTTTTTGTTTTGTTTTTGAAATTCCTTTTTATAGTGGGTTTGAGCTGATTCTCGCTGCCATGTTTATGCCAGTCTAGACACACTTGATTCCCTTACGGAGACATATCAATACATAGGTTTTAAGATTCTTACTAGTCAGATATTTTCCTCTGCGGGAAATATGGGGTTTTGAGTCCCTTTCGCTGAGGACGGTGTAGGTCTTGACTATTCCATAGTTGGTTTTTGGAACGGTACCTGTGCTTATATCAAACTCTGGTTTTATGCATCACCCCACCTCTCCTTCCCCCTTAAGCAGGTATAAGAGTGTTTTCTAAATGTGAGACACTGTTCTCTTTCCTAACTCAGTTCAAGTGTAGCCATGTTTACAGGATCTTCATAAGTGATATCTTATGATAAGTTTTTTTTCTGTGTGACTTATTTCACTTAGAATCATCGTACCTGAATCCACCCATTTTGCTGCTACTGGTCTTATGACATTGATTTCATGGCTGAGGGATATTCCATCGTACGTAAGTACCACAATTTTTTGAACCATGTTTATATTTTCTGGGATATTTAAGGTGTATCCAAGTTGAGGTCCTTGTATGCAGTGCAGCCCTAAATTTTGGGGTGGCTCTGTCTTATTGATTTTCAGTTTTCCCAAGGTATATTCCCTAGACTGGTAGTGCCCTTGGCTCTGTAGCTCTGTTCTTTACTTGTTTTAGGGAACAGAATGCACTCCTCCAGAGAGGCAGTTGGCAATTTACATCCCGCCCATCAGCATAACAAGGCTCCCTGTTCTCCAGGGCCTGTCTTGCCTTTCTTGTTCTTACACATTTTGTGGATGTCCCTTTTGACCGGTGGGAAGTGATACTTCTTTGTAGTGCAGATTTGCATTGCCCGCTTGCTTGCTTGGCCAAAAAGGGCGTATGCGTTTTCTCCTGAATATATTCAGGAGAAAACGCATACGCCCTTTTTGGCCAAGTGCATCATTGTCGAAGTTGTGCCCCTCTTCCTGTGCTTTAAAGGCGATTCCAACGTACCTCTTGAAATCTGTTTCCTGCTATTCTGCCTCGCTTTCAAGTCCGCCTTGTTGCCTTCCCTCAACAGATTTTTGGACGATAGTTGTCCTTTATTACTCGGCCAGTTTGTGAATGGCTGTGCCCCTGAGCTCCATTTTTCAACTCGTTTTTGGTGAGCTGACCGCAAGTCCAAAATTTTGGTTCAGGACCTATACTGGTTCCCGGTGGGTGGCTGAGAATTTGGTTAATTCTTCTTCCTGCCGGGAAATTACAGTGATATGTGCCCGTGCAAATGCCTAACAGCTACTCTCTCATTGGTTCTCCCTCTTCCCTTTCATCCTCTGCCAAATTGGCAACCTGTGCGAACCAAGAGGTTAAAGGGGCTGTCTCTCCAAGTTGGGAGGTTGATAGTAAAGCAGACGGAAAGTCAAACTGGAGCACCAGGAGAGGGACTATTCGTTGAGTTTTAGAAACCTTTCGTATTCACAGTGTGTCCGTTCTCTAGGTTTCCCGCACATGTTATAGCTGTAGTAATATTCCCTTCAACCTGGAGAGTTCGGACCCATGGAATGGGTGCCATGCATTATTGCTTTAAAGGGTCTGCATTTGCTCACCCAATCTCACCAATCGTCTCAGTCCCAAGTGTCCCTCCTTATGCCACATCCAGCTGTCATTGTAGATAGGGTCATTCCAGCCTTCATCAGAGACCCTGAAGGAATTGTAAAGAATTTCCCAGTTTTTTTGTTTTGTTTTTGAAATTCCTTTTTATAGTGGGTTTGAGCTGATTCTCGCTGCCATGTTTATGCCAGTCTAGACACACTTGATTCCCTTACGGAGACATATCAATACATAGGTTTTAAGATTCTTACTAGTCAGATATTTTCCTCTGCGGGAAATATGGGGTTTTGAGTCCCTTTCGCTGAGGACGGTGTAGGTCTTGTCTATTCCATAGTTGGTTTTTGGAACGGTACCTGTGCTTATATCAAACTCTGGTTTTATGCATCACCCCACCTCTCCTTCCCCCTTAAGCAGGTATAAGAGTGTTTTCTAAATGTGAGACACTGTTCTCTTTCCTTACTCAGTTCAAGTGTAGCCATGTTTACAGGATCTTCATAAGTGATATCTTATGATAAGTTTCTTTTTCTGTGTGACTTATTTCACTTAGAATCATCGTACCTGAATCCACCCATTTTGCTGCTACTGGTCTTATGACATTGATTTCATGGCTGAGGGATATTCCATCGTACGTAAGTACCACAATTTTTTGAACCATGTTTATATTTTCTGGGATACTTAAGGTGTATCCAAGTTCAGGTCCTTGTATGCAGTGCAGCCCTAAATTTTGGGGTGGCTCTGTCTTATTGATTTTCAGTTTTCCCAAGGTATATTCCCTAGACTGGTAGTGCCCTTGGCTCTGTAGCTCTGTTCTTTACTTGTTTTAGGGAACAGAATGCACTCCTCCAGAGAGGCAGTTGGCAATTTACATCCCGACCATCAGCATAACAAGGCTCCCTGTTCTCCAGGGCCTGTCTTGCCTTTCTTGTTCTTACACATTTTGTGGATGTCCCTTTTGACCGGTGGGAAGTGATACTTTTTTGTAGTGCAGATTTGCATTGCCCGCTTGCTTGCTTGGCCAAAAAGGGCGTATGCGTTTTCTCCTGAATATATTCAGGAGAAAACGCATACGCCCTTTATGGCCAAGTGCATCATTGTTGAAGTTGTGCCCCTCTTCCTGTGCTCTAAAGGCGATTCCAACGTACCTCTTGAAATCTGTTTCCTGCTATTCTGCCTCGCTTTCAAGTCCGCCTAGTTGCCTTCCCTCAACAGATTTTTGGACGATAGTTGTCCTTTATTACTCGGCCAGTTTGTGAATGGCTGTGCCCCTGAGCTCCATTTTTCAACTCGTTTTTGGTGAGTTGACCGCAAGTCCAAAATTTTGGTTCAGGACCTATACTGGTTCCCGGGGGGTGGCTGAGAATTTGGTTAATTCTTCTTCCTGCCGGGAAATTACAGTGATATGTGTCCGTCCAAATGCCTAACAGCTACTCTCTCATTGGTTCTCCCTCTTCCCTTTCATCCTCTGCCAAATTGGCAACCTGTGCGAACCAAGAGGTTAAAGGGGCTGTCTCTCCAAGTTGGGAGGTTGATAGTAAAGGAGACGGAAAGTCAAACTGGAGCACCAGGAGAGGGACTATGCGTTGAGTTTTAGAAACCTTTCGTATTCACAGTGTGTCCGTTCTCTAGGTTTCCCGAACATGTTATAGCTGTAGTAATATTCCCTTCAACCTGGAGAGTTCGGACCCATGGAATGGGTGCCATGCATTATTGCTTTAAAGGGTCTGCGTTTGCTCACCCAATCTCACCAATCGTCTCAGTCCCAAGTGTCCCTCCTTATGCCACATCCAGCTGTCATTGTAGATAGGGTCATTCCAGCCTTCATCAGAGACCCTGAAGGAATTGTAAAGAATTTCCCAGTTTTTTTGTTTTGTTTTTGAAATTCCTTTTTATAGTGGGTTTGAGCTGATTCTCGCTGCCATGTTTATGCCAGTCTAGACACACTTGATTCCCTTACGGAGACATATCAATACATAGGTTTTAAGATTCTTACTAGTCAGATATTTTCCTCTGCGGGAAATATGGGGTTTTGAGTCCCTTTCGCTGAGGACGGTGTAGGTCTTGTCTATTCCATAGTAGGTTTTTGGAACGGTACCTGTGCTTATATCAAACTCTGGTTTTATGCATCACCCCACCTCTCCTTCCCCCTTAAGCAGGTATAAGAGTGTTTTCTAAATGTGAGACACTGTTCTCTTTCCTAACTCAGTTCAAGTGTAGCCATGTTTACAGGATCTTCATAAGTGATATCTTATGATAAGTTTCTTTTTCTGTGTGACTTATTTCACTTAGAATCATCGTACCTGAATCCACCCATTTTGCTGCTACTGGTCTTATGACATTGATTTCATGGCTGAGGGATATTCCATCGTACGTAAGTGCCAAAATTTTTTGAACCATGTTTATATTTTCTGGGATACTTAAGGTGTATCCAAGTTGAGGTCCTTGTATGCAGTGCAGCCCTAAATTTTGGGGTGGCTCTGTCTTATTGATTTTCAGTTTTCCCAAGGTATATTCCCTAGACTGGTAGTGCCCTTGGCTCTGTAGCTCTGTTCTTTACTTGTTTTAGGGAACAGAATGCACTCCTCCAGAGAGGCAGTTGGCAATTTACATCCCGCCCATCAGCATAACAAGGCTCCCTGTTCTCCAGGGCCTGTCTTGCCTTTCTTGTTCTTACACATTTTGTGGATGTCCCTTTTGACCGGTGGGAAGTGATACTTCTTTGTAGTGCAGATTTGCATTGCCCGCTTGCTTGCTTGGCCAAAAAGGGCGTATGCGTTTTCTCCTGAATATATTCAGGAGAAAACGCATACACCCTTTTTGGCCAAGTGCATCATTGTCGAAGTTGTGCCCCTCTTCCTGTGCTTTAAAGGCGATTCCAACGTACCTCTTGAAATCTGTTTCCTGCTATTCTGCCTCGCTTTCAAGTCCGCCTCGTTGCCTTCCCTCAACAGATTTTTGGACGATAGTTGTCCTTTATTACTCGGCCAGTTTGTGAATTGCTGTGCCCCTGAGCTCCATTTTTCAACTCGTTTTTGGTGAGCTGACCGCAAGTCCAAAATTTTGGTTCAGGACCTATACTGGTTCCCGGGGGGTGGCTGAGAATTTGGTTAATTCTTCTTCCTGCCGGGAAATTACAGTGATATGTGCCCGTCCAAATGCCTAACAGCTACTCTCTCATTGGTTCTCCCTCTTCCCTTTCATCCTCTGCCAAATTGGCAACCTGTGCGAACCAAGAGGTTAAAGGGGCTGTCTCTCCAAGTTGGGAGGTTGATAGTAAAGCAGACGGAAAGTCAAACCGGAGCACCAGGAGAGGGACTATTCGTTGAGTTTTAGAAACCTCTCGTATTCACAGTGTGTCCGTTCTCTAGGTTTCCCGCACATGTTATAGCTGTAGTAATATTCCCTTCAACCTGGAGAGTTCGGACCCATGGAATGGGTGCCATGCATTATTGCTTTAAAGGGTCTGCATTTGCTCACCCAATCTCACCAATCGTCTCAGTCCCAAGTGTCCCTCCTTATGCCACATCCAGCTGTCGTTGTAGATAGGGTCATTCCAGCTTTCATCAGAGACCCTGAAGGAATTTTAAAGAATTTCCCAGTTTTTTTGTTTTGTTTTTGAAATTCCTTTTTATAGTGGGTTTGAGCTGATTCTCGCTGCCATGTTTATGCCAGTCTAGACACACTTGATTCCCTTACGGAGACATATCAATACATAGGTTTTACGATTCTTACTAGTCAGATATTTTCCTCTGCGGGAAATATGGGATTTTGAGTCCCTTTCGCTGAGGACGGTGTAGGTCTTGTCTATTCCATAGTTGGTTTTTGGAACGGTACCTGTGCTTATATCAAACTCTGGTTTTATGCATCACCCCACCTCTCCTTCCCCCTTAAGCAGGTATAAGAGTGTTTTCTGAATGTGAGACACTGTTCTCTTTCCTAACTCAGTTCAAGTGTAGCCATGTTTACAGGATCTTCATAAGTGATATCTTATGATAAGTTTCTTTTTCTGTGTGACTTATTTCACTTAGAATCATCGTACCTGAATCCACCCATTTTGCTGCTACTGGTCTTATGACATTGATTTCATGGCTGAGGGATATTCCATCGTACGTAAGTACCACAATTTTTTGAACCATGTTTATATTTTCTGGGATACTTAAGGTGTATCCAAGTTGAGGTCCTTGTATGCAGTGCAGCCCTAAATTTTGGGGTGGCTCTGTCTTATTGATTTTCAGTTTTCCCAAGGTATATTCCCTAGACTGGTAGTGCCCTTGGCTCTGTAGCTCTGTTCTTTACTTGTTTTAGGGAACAGAATGCACTCCTCCAGAGAGGCAGTTGGCAATTTACATCCCGCCCATCAGCATATCAAGGCTCCCTGTTCTCCAGGGCCTGTCTTGCCCTTCTTGTTCTTACACATTTTGTGGATGTCCCTTTTGACCGGTGGGAAGTGATACTTCTTTGTAGTGCAGATTTGCATTGCCCGCTTGCTTGCTTGGCCAAAAAGGGCGTATGCGTTTTCTCCTGAATATATTCAGGAGAAAACGCATACGCCCTTTTTGGCCAAGTGCATCATTGTCGAAGTTGTGCCCCTCTTCCTGTGCTTTAAAGGCGATTCCAACGTACCTCTTGAAATCTGTTTCCTGCTATTCTGCCTCGCTTTCAAGTCCGCCTCGTTGCCTTCCCTCAACAGATTTTTGGACGATAGTTGTCCTTTATTACTCGGCCGGTTTGTGAATTGCTGTGCCCCTGAGCTCCATTTTTCAACTCGTTTTTGGTGAGCTGACCGCAAGTCCAAAATTTTGGTTCAGGACCTATACTGGTTCTCGGTGGGTGGCTGAGAATTTGGTTAATTCTTCTTCCTGCTGGGAAATTACAGTGATATGTGCCCGTCCAAATGCCTAACAGCTACTCTCTCATTGGTTCTCCCTCTTCCCTTTCATCCTCTGCCAAATTGGCAACCTGTGCGAACCAAGAGGTTAAAGGGGCTGTCTCTCCAAGTTGGGAGGTTGATAGTAAAGCAGACGGAAAGTCAAACCGGAGCACCAGGAGAGGGACTATTCGTTGAGTTTTAGAAACCTTTCGTATTCACAGTGTGTCCGTTCTCTAGGTTTCCCGCACATGTTATAGCTGTAGTAATATTCCCTTCAACCTGGAGAGTTCGGACCCATGGAATGGGTGCCATGCATTATTGCTTTAAAGGGTCTGCATTTGCTCACCCAATCTCACCATTCGTCTCAGTCCCAAGTGTCCCTCCTTATGCCATATCCAGCTGTCGTTGTAGATAGGGTCATTCCAGCTTTCATCAGAGACCCAGAAGGAATTGTAAAGAATTTCCCAGTTTTTTTGTTTTGTTTTTGAAATTCCTTTTTATAGTGGGTTTGAGCTGATTCTCGCTGCCATGTTTATGCCAGTCTAGACACACTTGATTCCCTTACGGAGACATATCAATACATAGGTTTTAAGATTCTTACTAGTCAGATATTTTCCTCTGCGGGAAATATGGTGTTTTGAGTCCCTATCACTGAGGACGGTGTAGGTCTTGTCTATTCCATAGTTGGTTTTTGGAACGGTACCTGTGCTTATATCAAACTCTGGTTTTATGCATCACCCCACCTCTCCTTCCCCCTTAAGCAGGTATAAGAGTGTTTTCTAAATGTGAGACACTGTTCTCTTTCCTAACTCAGTTCAAGTGTAGCCATGTTTGCAGGATCTTCATAAGTGATATCTTATGATAAGTTTCTTTTTCTGTGTGACTTATTTCACTTAGAATCATCGTACCTGAATCCACCCATTTTGCTGCTACTGGTCTTATGACATTGATTTCATGGCTGAGGGATATTCCATCGTACGTAAGTACCACAATTTTTTGAACCATGTTTATATTTTCTGGGATACTTAAGGTGTATCCAAGTTGAGGTCCTTGTATGCAGTGCAGCCCTAAATTTTGGGGTGGCTCTGTCTTATTGATTTTCAGTTTTCCCAAGGTATATTCCCTAGACTGGTAGTGCCCTTGGCTCTGTAGCTCTGTTCTTTACTTGTTTTAGGGAACAGAATGCACTCCTCCAGAGAGGCAGTTGGCAATTTACATCCCGCCCATCAGCATAACAAGGCTCCCTGTTCTCCAGGGCCTGTCTTGCCTTTCTGATTTTTACACATATTGTGGATGTCCCTTTTGACCGGTGGGAAGTGATACTTCTTTGTAGTGCAGATTTGCATTGCCCGCTTGCTTGCTTGGCCAAAAAGGGCGTATGCGTTTTCACCTGAATATATTCAGGAGAAAATGCATACGCCCTTTTTGGCCAAGTGCATCATTGTCGAAGTTGTGCCCCTCTTCCTGTGCTTTAAAGGCGATTCCAACGTACCTCTTGAAATCTGTTTCCTGCTATTCTGCCTCGCTCTCAAGTCCGCCTCGTTGCCTTCCCTCAACAGATTTTTGGACGATAGTTGTCCTTTATTACTCGGCCAGTTTGTGAATTGCTGTGCCGCTGAGCTCCATTTTTCAACTCGTTTTTGGTGAGCTGACCGCAAGTCCAAAATTTTGGTCCAGGACCTATACTGGTTCCCGGTGGGTGGCTGAGACTTTGGTTAATTCTTCCTCCTGCTGGGAAGTTAGAGTGATATGTGCCCGTCCAAATGCCTAACAGCTACTCTCTCATTGGTTCTCCCTCTTCCCTTTCATCCTCTGCCAACTTGGAAACCTGTGCGAACCAGGAGGTTAAAGGGGCTGTCTCTCCAAGATGGGAGATTGAAAGTAAACGGATGGACAGTCAAACCGGAGCACCAGGAGAGAGACTATCCGTTGAGTTTTAGAAACCTTTCATATTCACAGTGTGTCCGTTCTCTAGATTTCTCGTACATGTTATAACTGTAGTAATATTCCCTTCAACCTGGAGAGTTGGGACCCATGGCATTGGTGCCATGCATTATTGCTTTAAAGGGTCTGCATTTGCTCACCCAATCTCACCAATCCTCTCAGTCCCAAGTGTCCAGCCTTATGCCACATCCAGCTGTCGTTGTAGATAGGGTCTTTCCAGGTTTCATCAGAGACCATGAAGGAATTGTAAGGAATATCCCAGTTTTTTTGTTTTATTTTTGAAATTCCTTTTTATAGTGGGTTTGAGCGGATTCTCGCTGCCATGTTTATGCCAGTCTAGACACACTTGATTCCCTTACGGAGACATATCAATACATAGGTTTTAAGATTCTTACTAGTCAGATATATTCTTCTGTGGGAAATATGGGGTTTTGAGTCCCTTTCACTGAGGAAGGTGTAGGTCTTGTCTATTCCATAGTTGGTTTTTGGAACGGTACCTCTGCTTATATCAAACTCTGGTTTTATGCATCACCCCTCCTCTCCTTCCCCCTTAAGCAGCCATAAGAGTGTTTTCTAAATGTGAGACACTGTTCTCTTTCCTAACTCAGTTCAAGTGTAGCCATGTTTACAGGATCTTCATAAGTGATATCTTATGATAAGTTTTTTTTCTGTGTGACTTATTTCACTTAGAATCATCGTACCTGAATCCACCCATTTTGCTGCTACTGGTCTTATGACATTGATTTCATGGCTGAGGTATATTCCATCGTACGTAAGTACCACAATTTTTTGAACCATGTTTATATTTTCTGGGATATTTAAGGTGTATCCAAGTTGAGGTCCTTGTAAGCAGTGCAGCCCTAAATTTTGGGGTGGCTCTGTCTTATTGATTTTCAGTTTTCCCAAGGTATATTCCCTAGACTGGTAGTGCCCTTGGCTCTGTAGCTCTGTTCTTTACTTGTTTTAGGGAACAGAATGCACTCCTCCAGAGAGGCAGTTGGCAATTTACATCCCGCCCATCAGCATAACAAGGCTCCCTGTTCTCCAGGGCCTGTCTTGCCTTTCTTGTTCTTACACATTTTGTGGATGTCCCTTTTGACCGGTGGGAAGTGATACTTCTTTGTAGTGCAGATTTGCATTGCCCGCTTGCTTGCTTGGCCAAAAAGGGCGTATGCGTTTTCTCCTGAATATATTCAGGAGAAAACGCATACGCCCTTTTTGGCCAAGTGCATCATTGTCGAACTTGTGCCCCTCTTCCTGTGCTTTAAAGGCGATTCCAACGTACCTCTTGAAATCTGTTTCCTGCTATTCTGCCTCGCTTTCAAGTCCGCCTCGTTGCCTTCCCTCAACAGATTTTTGGACGATAGTTGTCCTTTATTACTCGGCCAGTTTGTGAATGGCTGTGCCCCTGAGCTCCATTTTTCAACTCGTTTTTGGTGAGCTGACCGCAAGTCCAAAATTTTGGTTCAGGACCTATACTGGTTCCCGGTGGGTGGCTGAGAATTTGGTTAATTCTTCTTCCTGCCGGGAAATTACAGTGATATGTGCCCGTCCAAATGCCTAACAGCTACTCTCTCATTGGTTCTCCCTCTTCCCTTTCATCCTCTGCCAAATTGGCAACCTGTGCGATCCAAGAGGTTAAAGGGGCTGTCTCTCCAAGTTGGGAGGTTGATAGTAAAGCAGACGGAAAGTCAAACTGGAGCACCAGGAAAGGGACTATTCGTTGAGTTTTAGAAACCTTTCGTATTCACAGTGTGTCCGTTCTCTAGGTTTCCCGCACATGTTATAGCTGTAGTAATATTCCCTTCAACCTGGAGAGTTCGGACCCATGGAATGGGTGCCATGCATTATTGCTTTAAAGGGTCTTCATTTGCTCACCCAATCTCACCAATCGTCTCATTCCCAAGTGTCCCTCCTTATGCCACATCCAGCTGTCATTGTACATAGGGTCATTCCAGCCTTCATCAGAGACCCTGAAGGAATTGTAAAGAATTTCCCAGTTTTTTTGTTTTGTTTTTGAAATTCCTTTTTATAGTGGGTTTGAGCTGATTCTCGCTGCCATGTTTATGCCAGTCTAGACACACTTGATTCCCTTACGGAGACATATCAATACATAGGTTTTAAGATTCTTACTAGTCAGATATTTTCCTCTGCGGGAAATATGGGGTTTTGAGTCCCTTTCGCTGAGGACGGTGTAGGTCTTGTCTATTCCATAGTTGGTTTTTGGAACGGTACCTGTGCTTATATCAAACTCTGGTTTTATGCATCACCCCACCTCTCCTTCCCCCTTAAGCAGGTATAAGAGTGTTTACTAAATGTGAGACACTGTTCTCTTTCCTAACTCAGTTCAAGTGTAGCCATGTTTACAGGATCTTCATAAGTGATATCTTATGATAAGTTTCTTTTTCTGTGTGACTTATTTCACTTAGAATCATCGTACCTGAATCCACCCATTTTGCTGCTACTGGTCTTATGACATTGATTTCATGGCTGTGGGATATTCCATCGTACGTAAGTACCACAATTTTTTGAACCATGTTTATATTTTCTGGGATACTTAAGGTATATCCAAGTTCAGGTCCTTGTATGCAGTGCAGCCCTAAATTTTGGGGTGGCTCTGTCTTATTGATTTTCAGTTTTCCCAAGGTATATTCCCTAGACTGGTAGTGCCCTTGGCTCTGTAGCTCTGTTCTTTACTTGTTTTAGGGAACAGAATGCACTCCTCCAGAGAGGCAGTTGGCAATTTACATCCCGACCATCAGCATAACAAGGCTCCCTGTTCTCCAGGGCCTGTCTTGCCTTTCTTGTTCTTACACATTTTGTGGATGTCCCTTTTGACCGGTGGGAAGTGATACTTTTTTGTAGTGCAGATTTGCATTGCCCGCTTGCTTGCTTGGCCAAAAAGGGCGTATGCGTTTTCTCCTGAATATATTCAGGAGAAAACGCATACGCCCTTTATGGCCAAGTGCATCATTGTCGAAGTTGTGCCCCTCTTCCTGTGCTCTAAAGGCGATTCCAACGTACCTCTTGAAATCTGTTTCCTGCTATTCTGCCTCGCTTTCAAGTCCGCCTAGTTGCCTTCCCTCAACAGATTTTTGGACGATAGTTGTCCTTTATTACTCGGCCAGTTTGTGAATGGCTGTGCCCCTGAGCTCCATTTTTCAACTCGTTTTTGGTGAGTTGACCGCAAGTCCAAAATTTTGGTTCAGGACCTATACTGGTTCCCGGGGGGTGGCTGAGAATTTGGTTAATTCTTCTTCCTGCCGGGAAATTACAGTGATATGTGCCCGTCCAAATGCCTAACAGCTACTCTCTCATTGGTTCTCCCTCTTCCCTTTCATCCTCTGCCAAATTGGCAACCTGTGCGAACCAAGAGGTTAAAGGGGCTGTCTCTCCAAGTTGGGAGGTTGATAGTAAAGCAGACGGAAAGTCAAACTGGAGCACCAGGAGAGGGACTATGCGTTGAGTTTTAGAAACCTTTCGTATTCACAGTGTGTCCGTTCTCTAGGTTTCCCGCACATGTTATAGCTGTAGTAATATTCCCTTCAACCTGGAGAGTTCGGACCCATGGAATGGGTGCCATGCATTATTGCTTTAAAGGGTCTGCATTTGCTCACCCAATCTCACCAATCGTCTCAGTCCCAAGTGTCCCTCCTTATGCCACATCCAGCTGTCATTGTAGATAGGGTCATTCCAGCCTTCATCAGAGACCCTGAAGGAATTGTAAAGAATTTCCCAGTTTTTTTGTTTTGTTTTTGAAATTCCTTTTTATAGTGGGTTTGAGCTGATTCTCGCTGCCATGTTTATGCCAGTCTAGACACACTTGATTCCCTTACGGAGACATATCAATACATAGGTTTTAAGATTCTTACTAGTCAGATATTTTCCTCTGCGGGAAATATGGGGTTTTGAGTCCCTTTCGCTGAGGACGGTGTAGGTCTTGTCTATTCCATAGTAGGTTTTTGGAACGGTACCTGTGCTTATATCAAACTCTGGTTTTATGCATCACCCCACCTCTCCTTCCCCCTTAAGCAGGTATAAGAGTGTTTTCTAAATGTGAGACACTGTTCTCTTTCCTAACTCAGTTCAAGTGTAGCCATGTTTACAGGATCTTCATAAGTGATATCTTATGATAAGTTTCTTTTTCTGTGTGACTTATTTCACTTAGAATCATCGTACCTGAATCCACCCATTTTGCTGCTACTGGTCTTATGACATTGATTTCATGGCTGAGGGATATTCCATCGTACGTAAGTGCCAAAATTTTTTGAACCATGTTTATATTTTCTGGGATACTTAAGGTGTATCCAAGTTGAGGTCCTTGTATGCAGTGCAGCCCTAAATTTTGGGGTGGCTCTGTCTTATTGATTTTCAGTTTTCCCAAGGTATATTCCCTAGACTGGTAGTGCCCTTGGCTCTGTAGCTCTGTTCTTTACTTGTTTTAGGGAACAGAATGCACTCCTCCAGAGAGGCAGTTGGCAATTTACATCCCGCCCATCAGCATAACAAGGCTCCCTGTTCTCCAGGGCCTGTCTTGCCTTTCTTGTTCTTACACATTTTGTGGATGTCCCTTTTGACCGGTGGGAAGTGATACTTCTTTGTAGTGCAGATTTGCATTGCCCGCTTGCTTGCTTGGCCAAAAAGGGCGTATGCGTTTTCTCCTGAATATATTCAGGAGAAAACGCATGCGCCCTTTTTGGCCAAGTGCATCATTGTCGAAGTTGTGCCCCTCTTCCTGTGCTTTAAAGGCGATTCCAACGTACCTCTTGAAATCTGTTTCCTGCTATTCTGCCTCGCTTTCAAGTCCGCCTCGTTGCCTTCCCTCAACAGATTTTTGGACGATAGTTGTCCTTTATTACTCGGCCAGTTTGTGAATTGCTGTGCCCCTGAGCTCCATTTTTCAACTCGTTTTTGGTGAGCTGACCGCAAGTCCAAAATTTTGGTTCAGGACCTATACTGGTTCCCGGGGGGTGGCTGAGAATTTGGTTAATTCTTCTTCCTGCCGGGAAATTACAGTGATATGTGCCCGTCCAAATGCCTAACAGCTACTCTCTCATTGGTTCTCCCTCTTCCCTTTCATCCTCTGCCAAATTGGCAACCTGTGCGAACCAAGAGGTTAAAGGGGCTGTCTCTCCAAGTTGGGAGGTTGATAGTAAAGCAGACGGAAAGTCAAACCGGAGCACCAGGAGCGGGACTATTCGTTGAGTTTTAGAAACCTCTCGTATTCACAGTGTGTCCGTTCTCTAGGTTTCCCGCACATGTTATAGCTGTAGTAATATTCCCTTCAACCTGGAGAGTTCGGACCCATGGAATGGGTGCCATGCATTATTGCTTTAAAGGGTCTGCATTTGCTCACCCAATCTCACCAATCGTCTCAGTCCCAAGTGTCCCTCCTTATGCCACATCCAGCTGTCGTTGTAGATAGGGTCATTCTAGCCTTCATCAGAGACCCTGAAGGAATTGTAAAGAATTTCCCAGTTTTTTTGTTTTGTTTTTGAAATTCCTTTTTATAGTGGGTTTGAGCTGATTCTCGCTGCCATGTTTATGCCAGTCTAGACACACTTGATTCCCTTACGGAGACATATCAATACATAGGTTTTAAGATTCTTACTAGTCAGATATTTTCCTCTGCGGGAAATATGGGGTTTTGAGTCCCTTTCGCTGAGGACGGTGTAGGTCTTGTCTATTCCATAGTTGGTTTTTGGAACGGTACCTGTGCTTATATCAAACTCTGGTTTTATGCATCACCCCACCTCTCCTTCCCCCTTAAGGAGGTATAAGAGTGTTTTCTAAATGTGAGACACTGTTCTCTTTCCTAACTCAGTTCAAGTGTAGCCATGTTTACAGGATCTTCATAAGTGATATCTTATGATAAGTTTTTTTTCTGTGTGACTTATTTCACTTAGAATCATCGTACCTGAATCCACCCATTTTGCTGCTACTGGTCTTATGACATTGATTTCATGACTGAGGGATATTCCATCGTACGTAAGTACCACAATTTTTTGAACCATGTTTATATTTTCTGGGATATTTAAGGTGTATCCAAGTTGAGGTCCTTGTATGCAGTGCAGCCCTAAATTTTGGGGTGGCTCTGTCTTATTGATTTTCAGTTTTCCCAAGGTATATTCCCTAGACTGGTAGTGCCCTTGGCTCTGTAGCTCTGTTCTTTACTTGTTTTAGGGAACAGAATGCACTCCTCCAGAGAGGCAGTTGGCAATTTACATCCCGACCATCAGCATAACAAGGCTCCCTGTTCTCCAGGGCCTGTCTTGCCTTTCTTGTTCTTACACATTTTGTGGATGTCCCTTTTGACCGGTGGGAAGTGATACTTCTTTGTAGTGCAGATTTGCATTGCCCGCTTGCTTGCTTGGCCAAAAAGGGCGTATGCGTTTTCTCCTGAATATATTCAGGAGAAAACGCATACGCCCTTTATGGCCAAGTGCATCATTGTCGAAGTTGTGCCCCTCATCCTGTGCTCTAAAGGCGATTCCAACGTACCTCTTGAAATCTGTTTCCTGCTATTCTGCCTCGCTTTCAAGTCCGCCTAGTTGCCTTCCCTCAACAGATTTTTGGACGATAGTTGTCCTTTATTACTCGGCCAGTTTGTGAATGGCTGTGCCCCTGAGCTCCATTTTTCAACTCGTTTTTGGTGAGTTGACCGCAAGTCCAAAATTTTGGTTCAGGACCTATACTGGTTCCCGGTGGGTGGCTGAGAATTTGGTTAATTCTTCTTCCTGCCGGGAAATTACAGTGATATGTGCCCGTCCAAATGCCTAACAGCTACTCTCTCATTGGTTCTCCCTCTTCCCTTTCATCCTCTGCCAAATTGGCAACCTGTGCGAACCAAGAGGTTAAAGGGGCTGTCTCTCCAAGTTGGGAGGTTGATAGTAAAGCAGACGGAAAGTCAAACTGGAGCACCAGGAGAGGGACTATGCGTTGAGTTTTAGAAACCTTTCGTATTCACAGTGTGTCCGTTCTCTAGGTTTCCCGCACATGTTATAGCTGTAGTAATATTCCCTTCAACCTGGAGAGTTCGGACCCATGGAATGGGTGCCATGCATTATTGCTTTAAAGGGTCTGCGTTTGCTCACCCAATCTCACCAATCGTCTCAGTCCCAAGTGTCCCTCCTTATGCCACATCCAGCTGTCATTGTAGATAGGGTCATTCTAGCCTTCATCAGAGACCCTGAAGGAATTGTAAAGAATTTCCCAGTTTTTTTGTTTTGTTTTTGAAATTCCTTTTTATAGTGGGTTTGAGCTGATTCTCGCTGCCATGTTTATGCCAGTCTAGACACACTTGATTCCCTTACGGAGACATATCAATACATAGGTTTTAATATTCTTACTAGTCAGATATTTTCCTCTGCGGGAAATATGGGGTTTTGAGTCCCTTTCGCTGAGGACGGTGTAGGTCTTGTCTATTCCATAGTTGGTTTTTGGAACGGTACCTGTGCTTATATCAAACTCTGGTTTTATGCATCACCCCACCTCTCCTTCCCCCTTAAGCAGGTATAAGAGTGTTTTCTAAATGTGAGACACTGTTCTCTTTCCTAACTCAGTTCAAGTGTAGCCATGTTTACAGGATCTTCATAAGTGATATCTTATGATAAGTTTCTTTTTCTGTGTGACTTATTTCACTTAGAATCATCGTACCTGAATCCACCCATTTTGCTGCTACTGGTCTTATGACATTGATTTCATGGCTGAGGGATATTCCATCGTACGTAAGTGCCAAAATTTTTTGAATCATGTTTATATTTTCTGGGATACTTAAGGTGTATCCAAGTTGAGGTCCTTGTATGCAGTGCAGCCCTAAATTTTGGGGTGGCTCTGTCTTATTGATTTTCAGTTTTCCCAAGGTATATTCCCTAGACTGGTAGTGCCCTTGGCTCTGTAGCTCTGTTCTTTACTTGTTTTAGGGAACAGAATGCACTCCTCCAGAGAGGCAGTTGGCAATTTACATCCCGCCCATCAGCATAACAAGGCTCCCTGTTCTCCAGGGCCTGTCTTGCCTTTCTTGTTCTTACACATTTTGTGGATGTCCCTTTTGACTGGTGGGAAGTGATACTTCTTTGTAGTGCAGATTTGCATTGCCCGCTTGCTTGCTTGGCCAAAAAGGGCGTATGCGTTTTCTCCTGAATATATTCAGGAGAAAACGCATGCGCCCTTTTTGGCCAAGTGCATCATTGTCGAAGTTGTGCCCCTCTTCCTGTGCTTTAAAGGCGATTCCAACGTACCTCTTGAAATCTGTTTCCTGCTATTCTGCCTCGCTTTCAAGTCCGCCTCGTTGCCTTCCCTCAACAGATTTTTGGACGATAGTTGTCCTTTATTACTCGGCCAGTTTGTGAATTGCTGTGCCCCTGAGCTCCATTTTTCAACTCGTTTTTGGTGAGCTGACCGCAAGTCCAAAATTTTGGTTCAGGACCTATACTGGTTCCCGGGGGGTGGCTGAGAATTTGGTTAATTCTTCTTCCTGCCGGGAAATTACAGTGATATGTGCCCGTCCAAATGCCTAACAGCTACTCTCTCATTGTTTCTCCCTCTTCCCTTTCATCCTCTGCCAAATTGGCAACCTGTGCGAACCAAGAGGTTAAAGGGGCTGTCTCTCCAAGTTGGGAGGTTGATAGTAAAGCAGACGGAAAGTCAAACCGGAGCACCAGGAGCGGGACTATTCGTTGAGTTTTAGAAACCTCTCGTATTCACAGTGTGTCCGTTCTCTAGGTTTCCCGCACATGTTATAGCTGTAGTAATATTCCCTTCAACCTGGAGAGTTCGGACCCATGGAATGGGTGCCATGCATTATTGCTTTAAAGGGTCTGCATTTGCTCACCCAATCTCACCAATCGTCTCAGTCCCAAGTGTCCCTCCTTATGCCACATCCAGCTGTCGTTGTAGATAGGGTCATTCCAGCTTTCATCAGAGACCCTGAAGGAATTGTAAAGAATTTCCCAGTTTTTTTGTTTTGTTTTTGAAATTCCTTTTTATAGTGGGTTTGAGCTGATTCTCGCTGCCATGTTTATGCCAGTCTAGACACACTTGATTCCCTTACGGAGACATATCAATACATAGGTTTTACAATTCTTACTAGTCAGATATTTTCCTCTGCGGGAAATATGGGATTTTGAGTCCCTTTCGCTGAGGACGGTGTAGGTCTTGTCTATTCCATAGTTGGTTTTTGGAACGGTACCTGTGCTTATATCAAACTCTGGTTTTATGCATCACCCCACCTCTCCTTCCCCCTTAAGCAGGTATAAGAGTGTTTTCTAAATGTGAGACACTGTTCTCTTTCCTAACTCAGTTCAAGTGTAGCCATGTTTACAGGATCTTCATAAGTGATATCTTATGATAAGTTTCTTTTTCTGTGTGACTTATTTCACTTAGAATCATCGTACCTGAATCCACCCATTTTGCTGCTACTGGTCTTATGACATTGATTTCATGGCTGAGGGATATTCCATCGTACGTAAGTACCACAATTTTTTGAACCATGTTTATATTTTCTGGGATACTTAAGGTGTATCCAAGTTGAGGTCCTTGTATGCAGTGCAGCCCTAAATTTTGGGGTGGCTCTGTCTTATTGATTTTCAGTTTTCCCAAGGTATATTCCCTAGACTGGTAGTGCCCTTGGCTCTGTAGCTCTGTTCTTTACTTGTTTTAGGGAACAGAATGCACTCCTCCAGAGAGGCAGTTGGCAATTTACATCCCGCCCATCAGCATAACAAGGCTCCCTGTTCTCCAGGGCCTGTCTTGCCCTTCTTGTTCTTACACATTTTGTGGATGTCCCTTTTGACCGGTGGGAAGTGATACTTCTTTGTAGTGCAGATTTGCATTGCCCGCTTGCTTGCTTGGCCAAAAAGGGCGTATGCGTTTTCTCCTGAATATATTCAGGAGAAAACGCATACGCCCTTTTTGGCCAAGTGCATCATTGTCGAAGTTTTGCCCCTCTTCCTGTGCTTTAAAGGCGATTCCAACGTACCTCTTGAAATCTGTTTCCTGCTATTCTGCCTCGCTTTCAAGTCCGCCTCGTTGCCTTCCCTCAACAGATTTTAGGACGATAGTTGTCCTTTATTACTCGGCCAGTTTGTGAATTGCTGTGCACCTGAGCTCCATTGTTCAACTCGTTTTTGGTGAGCTGACCGCAAGTCCAAAATTTTGGTTCAGGACCTATACTGGTTCTCGGTGGGTGGCTGAGAATTTGGTTAATTCTTCTTCCTGCTGGGAAATTACAGTGATATGTGCCCGTCCAAATGCCTAACAGCTACTCTCTCATTGGTTCTCCCTCTTCCCTTTCATCCTCTGCCAAATTGGCAACCTGTGCGAACCAAGAGGTTAAAGGGGCTGTCTCTCCAAGTTGGGAGGTTGATAGTAAAGCAGACGGAAAGTCAAACCGGAGCACCAGGAGAGGGACTATTCGTTGAGTTTTAGAAACCTCTCGTATTCACAGTGTGTCCGTTCTCTAGGTTTCCCGCACATGTTATAGCTGTAGTAATATTCCCTTCAACCTGGAGAGTTCGGACCCATGGAATGGGTGCCATGCATTATTGCTTTAAAGGGTCTGCATTTGCTCACCCAATCTCACCAATCGTCTCAGTCCCAAGTGTCCCTCCTTATGCCACATCCAGCTGTCGTTGTAGATAGGGTCATTCCAGCTTTCATCAGAGACCCTGAAGGAATTGTAAAGAATTTCCCAGTTTTTTTGTTTTGTTTTTGAAATTCCTTTTTATAGTGGGTTTGAGCTGATTCTCGCTGCCATGTTTATGCCAGTCTAGACACACTTGATTCCCTTACGGAGACATATCAATACATAGGTTTTACAATTCTTACTAGTCAGATATTTTCCTCTGCGGGAAATATGGGATTTTGAGTCCCTTTCGCTGAGGACGGTGTAGGTCTTGTCTATTCCATAGTTGGTTTTTGGAACGGTACCTGTGCTTATATCAAACTCTGGTTTTATGCATCACCCCACCTCTCCTTCCCCCTTAAGCAGGTATAAGAGTGTTTTCTAAATGTGAGACACTGTTCTCTTTCCTAACTCAGTTCAAGTGTAGCCATGTTTACAGGATCTTCATAAGTGATATCTTATGATAAGTTTCTTTTTCTGTGTGACTTATTTCACTTAGAATCATCGTACCTGAATCCACCCATTTTGCTGCTACTGGTCTTATGACATTGATTTCATGGCTGAGGGATATTCCATCGTACGTAAGTACCACAATTTTTTGAACCATGTTTATATTTTCTGGGATACTTAAGGTGTATCCAAGTTGAGGTCCTTGTATGCAGTGCAGCCCTAAATTTTGGGGTGGCTCTGTCTTATTGATTTTCAGTTTTCCCAAGGTATATTCCCTAGACTGGTAGTGCCCTTGGCTCTGTAGCTCTGTTCTTTACTTGTTTTAGGGAACAGAATGCACTCCTCCAGAGAGGCAGTTGGCAATTTACATCCCGCCCATCAGCATAACAAGGCTCCCTGTTCTCCAGGGCCTGTCTTGCCCTTCTTGTTCTTACACATTTTGTGGATGTCTCTTTTGACCAGTGGGAAGTGATACTTCTTTGTAGTGCAGATTTGCATTGCCCGCTTGCTTGCTTGGCCAAAAAGGGCGTATGCGTTTTGTCCTGAATATATTCAGGAGAAAACGCATACGCCCTTTTTGGCCAAGTGCATCATTGTCGAAGTTTTGCCCCTCTTCCTGTGCTTTAAAGGCGATTCCAACGTACCTCTTGAAATCTGTTTCCTGCTATTCTGCCTCGCTTTCAAGTCCGCCTCGTTGCCTTCCCTCAACAGATTTTAGGACGATAGTTGTCCTTTATTACTCGGCCAGTTTGTGAATTGCTGTGCACCTGAGCTCCATTGTTCAACTCGTTTTTGGTGAGCTGACCGCAAGTCCAAAATTTTGGTTCAGGACCTATACTGGTTCTCGGTGGGTGGCTGAGAATTTGGTTAATTCTTCTTCCTGCTGGGAAATTACAGTGATATGTGCCCGTCCAAATGCCTAACAGCTACTCTCTCATTGGTTCTCCCTCTTCCCTTTCATCCTCTGCCAAATTGGCAACCTGTGCGAACCAAGAGGTTAAAGGGGCTGTCTCTCCAAGTTGGGAGGTTGATAGTAAAGCAGACGGAAAGTCAAACCGGAGCACCAGGAGAGGGACTATTCGTTGAGTTTTAGAAACCTTTCGTATTCACAGTGTGTCCGTTCTCTAGGTTTCCCGCACATGTTATAGCTGTAGTAATATTCCCTTCAACCTGGAGAGTTCGGACCCATGGAATGGGTGCCATGCATTATTGCTTTAAAGGGTCTGCATTTGCTCACCCAATCTCACCAATCGTCTCAGTCCCAAGTGTCCCTCCTTATGCCACATCCAGCTGTCGTTGTAGATAGGGTCATTCCAGCTTTCATCAGAGACCCTGAAGGAATTGTAAAGAATTTCCCAGTTTTTTTGTTTTGTTTTTGAAATTCCATTTTATAGTGGGTTTGAGCTGATTCTCGCTGCCATGTTTATGCCAGTCTAGACACACTTGATTCCCTTACGGAGACATATCAATACATAGGGTTTAAGATTCTTACTAGTCAGATATTTTCCTCTGCGGGAAATATGGGGTTTTGAGTCCCTATCACTGAGGACGGTGTAGGTCTTGTCTATTCCATAGTTGGTTTTTGGAACGGTACCTGTGCTTATATCAAACTCTGGTTTTATGCATCACCCCACCTCTCCTTCCCCCTTAAGCAGGTATAAGAGTGTTTTCTAAATGTGAGACACTGTTCTCTTTCCTAACTCAGTTCAAGTGTAGCCATGTTTACAGGATTTTCATAAGTGATATCTTATGATAAGTTTCTTTTTCTGTGTGACTTATTTCATTTAGAATCATCGTACCTGAATCCACCCATTTTGCTGCTACTGGTCTTATGACATTGATTTCATGGCTGAGGGATATTCCATCGTACGTAAGTACCACAATTTTTTGAACCATGTTTATATTTTCTGGGATACTTAAGGTGTATCCAAGTTGAGGTCCTTGTATGCAGTGCAGCCCTAAATTTTGGGGTGGCTCTGTCTTATTGATTTTCAGTTTTCCCAAGGTATATTCCCTAGACTGGTAGTGCCCTTGGCTCTGTAGCTCTGTTCTTTACTTGTTTTAGGGAACAGAATGCACTCCTCCAGAGAGGCAGTTGGCAATTTACATCCCGCCCATCAGCATAACAAGGCTCCCTGTTCTCCAGGGCCTGTCTTGCCTGTCTGATTTTTACACATATTGTGGATGTCCCTTTTGACCGGTGGGAAGTGATACTTCTTTGTACTTCAGATTTGCATTGCCCGCTTGCTTGCTTGGCCAAAAAGGGCGTATGCGTTTTCACCTGAATATATTCAGGAGAAAATGCATACGCCCTTTTTGGCCAAGTGCATCATTGTCGAAGTTGTGCCCCTCTTCCTGTGCTTTAAAGGCGATTCCAACGTACCTCTTGAAATCTGTTTCCTGCTATTCTGCCTCGCTCTCAAGTCCGCCTCGTTGCCTTCCCTCAACAGATTTTTGAACGATAGTTGTCCTTTATTACTCGGCCAGTTTGTGAATTGCTGTGCCGCTGAGCTCCATTTTTCAACTCGTTTTTGGTGAGCTGACCGCAAGTCCAAAATTTTGGTCCAGGACCTATTCTGGTTCCCGGTGGGTGGCTGAGACTTTGGTTAATTCTTCCTCCTGCTGGGAAGTTAGAGTGATATGTGCCCGTCCAAATGCCTAACAGCTACTTCTCATTGGTTCTCCCTCTTCCCTTTCATCCTCTGCCAACTTGGAAACCTGTGCGAACCAGGAGGTTAAAGGGGCTGTCTCTCCAAGATGGGAGATTGAAAGTAAACGGATGGACAGTCAAACCGGAGCACCAGGAGAGAGACTATCCGTTGAGTTTTAGAAACCTTTCATATTCACAGTGTGTCCGTTCTCTAGATTTCTCGTACATGTTATAACTGTATTAATATTCCCTTCAACCTGGAGAGTTGGGACCCATGGCATTGGTGCCATGCATTATTGCTTTAAAGGGTCTGCATTTGCTCACCCAATCTCACCAATCCTCTCAGTCCCAAGTGTCCAGCCTTATGCCACATCCAGCTGTCGTTGTAGATAGGGTCTTTCCAGGTTTCATCAGAGACCCTGAAGGAATTGTAAGAAATATCCCAGTTTTTTTGTTTTGTTTTTGAAATTCCTTTTTATAGTGGGTTTGAGCGGATTCTCGCTGCCATGTTTATGCCAGTCTAGAATCACTTGATTCCCTTACGGAGACATATCAATACATAGGTTTTAAGATTCTTACTAGTCAGATATATTCTTCTGTGGGAAATATGGGGTTTTGAGTCCCTTTCACTGAGGAAGGTGTAGGTCTTGTCTATTCCATAGTTGGTTTTTGGAACGGTACCTCTGCTTATATCAAACTCTGGTTTTATGCATCACCCCTCCTCTCCTTCCCCCTTAAGCAGCCATAAGAGTGTTTTCTAAATGTGAGACACTGTTCTCTTTCCTAACTCAGTTCAAGTGTAGCCATGTTTACAGGATCTTCATAAGTGATATCTTATGATAAGTTTCTTTTTCTGTGTGACTTATTTCACTTAGAATCATCGTACCTGAATCCACCCATTTTGCTGCTACTGGTCTTATGACATTGATTTCATGGATGAGGTATATTCCATCGTACGTAAGTACCACAATTTTTTGAACCATTTTTATATTTCCTGGGATATTTAAGGTGTACCCACGTTGAGGTCCTTGTAAGCAGTGCAGCCCTAAATTTTGGGGTGGCTCTGTCTTATTGATTTTCAGTTTACTCAAGGTATATTCCCTAGACTGGAAGTGCCCTTGGCTCTGTAGCTCTGTTCTTTTCCTTGTTTTAGGGAAAACAATGTACTCCTCCAGAGGGGCAGTTGGCAATTTACATCCTGCCCATCAGCATAACAAGGCTTCCTGTTCTCCAGGGTCTGTCTTGCCTTTCTGGTTTTTACACATTTTGTGGATGTCCCTTTTGACCGGTGGGAAGTGATACTTCTTTGTAGTGCAGATTTGCATTGCCCGCTTGCCTGCTTGGCCAAAAAGGGCGTATGCGTTTTCTCCTGAATATATTCAGGATAAATCGCATACACCATTTTTGGCCAAGTGCATCATTGTCGAAGTTGTGCCCCTCTTCCTGTGCCTTAAATTCGATTCCAACGTACCTCTTGAAATCTGTTTCCTGCTATTCTGCCTCGCTTTCAAGTCCGCCTCGTTGCCTACCCTCAACAGATTTTTGGACGATAGTTGTCCTTTATTACTCGGTCAGTTTGTGAATTGCTGTGCCCCTGAGCTCCATTTTTCAACTCGTTTTTTGTGAGCTGACCGCAAGCCCAAAATTTTGGTTCAGGACCTATACTGGTTCCCGGTGGGTGGCTGACACCTTGGTTAATTCTTCTTCCGGCGGGGAAATTACAGTGATATGTGCCCGTGCAAACGCCTAACAGCTACTCTCTCATTGTTTCTCCCTCTTCCCTTTCATCCTCTGCCAAATTGGCAACCCGTGGAAACCAGGTGGTTAAGGGGCTCTCTCTCCAAGTTGGGAGGTTGATAGTAAAGCATATGGAAAGTCAAACCGGGGCTCCAGGAGAGGGACTATTCGTTGAGTTTTAGAAACCTTTCATATTCACAGTGTGTCCGTTCTCTAGGTTTCCCTTACATGTTATAACTGTAGTAATATTCCCTCTAACCTGGAGAGTTGGGAACCATGGAATGGGTGCCAGGCATTTGTGCTTTAAAGGGTCTGCATTTGCTCACCAAATCTCACCAATCGTCTCAGTGTCAAGTGTCCCTCCTTATGCCACATCCAGCTGTCATTGTACATAGGGTCATTCCAGGTTTCATCAGAGACCCTGAAGGAATTTTAAAGAATTATGCAGTTTTTTCGTTTTGTTTTTGAAATTCCTTTTTATAATGGGTTTGAGCTGATTCTCGCTGCCATGTTTATGCCAGTCTAGACACACTTGATTCCCTTACGGAGACATATCAATACATAGGTTTTAAGATTCTTACTAGTCAGATATATTTCTCTGCAGGAAATATGGGGTTTTGAGACCCTTTCACTGAGGAAGGTGTAGGTCTTGTCTATTCCATAGTTGGTTTTTGGAACGGTACCTGTGCTTATATCAAACTCTGGTTTTATGCATCACCCCACCTCTCCTTCCCCCTTAAGCAGGCATAAGAGTGTTTTCTAAATGTGAGACACTGTTCTCTTTCCTAACTCAGTTCAAGTGTAGCCATGTTTACAGAAACTTCATAAGTGATATCTTTTGATAAGTTTCTTTCTCTGTGTGACTTATTTCACTTAGAATTATCGTACCTGAAACCACCCATTTTGCTGCTACTGGTCTTATGACATTGATTTCATGGCTGAGGGATATTCCATCGTACGTAAGTACCACAATTTTTTGAACCATTTTTATATTTCCTGGGATATTTAATGTGTACCCAAGTTGAGGTCCTTGTAAGCAGTGCAGCCCTAAATTTCGGGGTGGCTCTGTCTTATTGATTTTCAGTTTTCCCAAGGTATATTCCCTAGACTGGAAGTGCCCTTGCCTCTGTAGCTCTGTTCTTTACTTGTTTTAGGGAACAGAATGCACTCCTCCAGAGAGGCAGTTGGCAATTTACATCCCGCCCATCAGCATAACAAGGCTCCCTGTTCTCCAGGGCCTGTCTTGCCTTTCTTGTTCTTACACATTTTGTGGATGTCCCTTTTGACCGGTGGGAAGTGATACTTCTTTGTAGTGCAGATTTGCATTGCCCGCTTGCTTGCTTGGCCAAAAAGGGTGTATGCGTTTTCTCCTGAATATATTCAGGAGAAAACGCATACGCCCTTTTTGGCCAAGTGCATCATTGTCGAAGTTGTGCCCCTCTTCCTGTGCTTTAAAGGCGATTCCAACGTACCTCTTGAAATCTGTTTCCTGCTATTCTGCCTCGCTTTCAAGTCCGCCTCGTTGCCTTCCCTCAACAGATTTTTGGACGATAGTTGTCCTTTATTACTCGGCCAGTTTGTGAATTGCTGTGCCCCTGAGCTCCATTTTTCAACTCGTTTTTGGTGAGCTGACCGCAAGTCCAAAATTTTGGTTCAGGACCTATACTGGTTCCCGGTGGGTGGCTGAGAATTTGGTTAATTCTTCTTCCTGCCGGGAAATTACAGGGATATGTGCCCGTCCAAATGCCTAACAGCTACTCTCTCATTGGTTCTCCCTCTTCCCTTTCATCCTCTGCCAAATTGGCAACCTGTGCGAACCAAGAGGTTAAAGGGGCTGTCTCTCCAAGTTGGGAGGTTGATAGTAAAGCAGACGGAAAGTCAAACCGGAGCACCAGGAGAGGGACTATTCGTTGAGTTTTAGAAACCTTTCGTATTCACAGTGTGTCCGTTCTCTAGGTTTCCCGCACATGTTATAGCTGTAGTAATATTCCCTTCAACCTGGAGAGTTCGGACCCATGGAATGGGTGCCATGCATTATTGCTTTAAAGGGTCTGCATTTGCTCACCCAATCTCACCATTCGTCTCAGTCCCAAGTGTCCCTCCTTATGCCATATCCAGCTGTCGTTGTAGATAGGGTCATTCCAGCTTTCATCAGAGACCCTGAAGGAATTGTAAAGAATTTCCCAGTTTTTTGTTTTGTTTTTGAAATTCCTTTTTATAGTGGGTTTGAGCTGATTCTCGCTCCCATGTTTATGCCAGTCTAGACACACTTGATTCCCTTACGGAGACATATCAATACATAGGTTTTAAGATTCTTACTAGTCAGATATTTTCCTCTGCGGGAAATATGGGGTTTTGAGTCCCTATCACTGAGGACGGTGTAGGTCTTGTCTATTCCATAGTTGGTTTTTGGAACGGTACCTGTGCTTATATCAAACTCTGGTTTTATGCATCACCCCACCTCTCCTTCCCCCTTAAGCAGGTATAAGAGTGTTTTCTAAATGTGAGACACTGTTCTCTTTCCTAACTCAGTTCAAGTGTAGCCATGTTTACAGGATCTTCATAAGTGATATCTTATGATAAGTTTCTTTTTCTGTGTGACTTATTTCACTTAGAATCATCGTACCTGAATCCACCCATTTTGCTGCTACTGGTCTTATGACATTGATTTCATGGCTGAGGGATATTCCATCGTACGTAAGTACCACAATTTTTTGAACCATGTTTATATTTTCTGGGATACTTAAGGTGTATCCAAGTTGAGGTCCTTGTATGCAGTGCAGCCCTAAATTTTGGGGTGGCTCTGTCTTATTGATTTTCAGTTTTCCCAAGGTATATTCCCTAGACTGGTAGTGCCCTTGGCTCTGTAGCTCTGTTCTTTACTTGTTTTAGGGAACAGAATGCACTCCTCCAGAGAGGCAGTTGGCAATTTACATCCCGCCCATCAGCATAACAAGGCTCCCTGTTCTCCAGGACCTGTCTTGCCTTTCTGATTTTTACACATATTGTGGATGTCCCTTTTGACCGGTGGGAAGTGATACTTCTTTGTAGTGCAGATTTGCATTGCCCGCTTGCTTGCTTGGCCAAAAAGGGCGTATGCGTTTTCACCTGAATATATTCAGGAGAAAATGCATACGCCCTTTTTGGCCAAGTGCATCATTTTCGAAGTTGTGCCCCTCTTCCTGTGCTTTAAAGGCGATTCCAACGTACCTCTTGAAATCTGTTTCCTGCTATTCTGCCTCGCTCTCAAGTCCGCCTCGTTGCCTTCCCTCAACAGATTTTTGGACGATAGTTGTCCTTTATTACTCGGCCAGTTTGTGAATTGCTGTGCCGCTGAGCTCCATTTTTCAACTCGTTTTTGGTGAGCTGACCGCAAGTCCAAAATTTTGGTCCAGGACCTATTCTGGTTCCCGGTGGGTGGCTGAGACTTTGGTTAATTCTTCCTCCTGCTGGGAAGTTAGAGTGATATGTGCCCGTCCAAATGCCTAACAGCTACTCTCTCATTGGTTCTCCCTCTTCCCTTTCATCCTCTGCCAACTTGGAAACCTGTGCGAACCAGGAGGTTAAAGGGGCTGTCTCTCCAAGATGGGAGATTGAAAGTAAACGGATGGACAGTCAATCCGGAGCACCAGGAGAGAGACTATCCGTTGAGTTTTAGAAACCTTTCATATTCACAGTGTGTCCGTTCTCTAGATTTCTCGTACATGTTATAACTGTAGTAATATTCCCTTCAACCTGGAGAGTTGGGACCCATGGCATTGGTGCCATGCATTATTGCTTTAAAGGGTCTGCATTTGCTCACCCAATCTCACCAATCGTCTCAGTCCCAAGTGTCCAGCCTTATGCCACATCCAGCTGTCGTTGTAGATAGGGTCTTTCCAGGTTTCATCAGAGACCATGAAGGAATTGTAAGGAATATCCCAGTTTTTTTGTTTTGTTTTTGAAATTCCTTTTTATAGTGGGTTTGAGCGGATTCTCGCTGCCATGTTTATGCCAGTCTAGAATCACTTGATTCCCTTACGGAGATATATCAATACATAGGTTTTAAGATTCTTACTAGTCAGATATATTCTTCTGTGGGAAATATGGGGTTTTGAGTCCCTTTCACTGAGGAAGGTGTAGGTCTTGTCTATTCCATAGTTGGTTTTTGGAACGGTACCTCTGCTTATATCAAACTCTGGTTTTATGCATCACCCCTCCTCTCCTTCCCCCTTAAGCAGCCATAAGAGTGTTTTCTAAATGTGAGACACTGTTCTCTTTCCTAACTCAGTTCAAGTGTAGCCATGTTTACAGGATCTTCATAAGTGATATCTTATGATAAGTTTCTTTTTCTGTGTGACTTATTTCACTTAGAATCATCGTACCTGAATCCACCCATTTTGCTGCTACTGGTCTTATGACATTGATTTCATGGATGAGGTATATTCCATCGTACGTAAGTACCACAATTTTTTGAACCATTTTTATATTTCCTGGGATATTTAAGGTGTACCCAAGTTGAGGTCCTTGTAAGCAGTGCAGCCCTAAATTTTGGGGTGGCTCTGTCTTATTGATTTTCAGTTTCCTCAAGGTATATTCCCTAGACTGGAAGTGCCCTTGGCTCTGTAGCTCTGTTCTTTTCCTTGTTTTAGGGAACGCAATGTACTCCTCCAGAGGGGCAGTTGGCAATTTACATCCTGCCCATCAGCATAACAAGGCTTCCTGTTCTCCAGGGCCTGTCTTGCCTTTCTGGTTTTTACACATTTTGTGGATGTCCCTTTTGACCGGTGGGAAGTGATACTTCTTTGTAGTGCAGGTTTGCATTGCCCGCTTGCCTGCTTGGCCAAAAAGGGCGTATGCGTTTTCTCCTGAATATATTCAGGATAAATCGCATACACCATTTTTGGCCAAGTGCATCATTGTCGAAGTTGTGCCCCTCTTCCTGTGCCTTAAAGTCGATTCCAACGTACCTCTTGAAATCTGTTTCCTGCTATTCTGCCTCGCTTTCAAGTCCGCCTCGTTGCCTACCCTCAACAGATTTTTGGACGATACTTGTCCTTTATTACTCGGCCAGTTTGTGAATTGCTGTGCCCCTGAGCTCCACTTTTCAACTCGTTTTTTGTGAGCTGACCGCAAGCCCAAAATTTTGGTTCAGGACCTATACTGGTTCCCGGTGGGTGGCTGACACCTTGGTTAATTCTTCTTCCAGCAGGGAAATTACAGTGATATGTGCCCGTGCAAACGCCTAACAGCTACTCTCTCATTGTTTCTCCCTCTTCCCTTTCATCCTCTGCCAAATTGGCAACCCGTGGAAACCAGGTGGTTAAAGGGGCTCTCTCTCCAAGTTGGGAGGTTGATAGTAAAGCATATGGAAAGTCAAACCGGGGCTCCAGGAGAGGGAGTATTCGTTGAGTTTTAGAAACCTTTCATATTCACAGTGTGTACGTTCTCTAGGTTTCCCTTACATGTTATAACTGTAGTAATATACCCTCTAACCTGGAGAGTTGGGAACCATGGAATGGGTGCCAGGCATTTGTGCTTTAAAGGGTCTGCATTTGCTCACCCAATCTCACCAATCGTCTCAGTGTCAAGTGTCCCTCCTTATGCCAC
The DNA here is from genome assembly GCF_949752795.1 of Hyperoodon ampullatus. NCBI lineage: Eukaryota > Metazoa > Chordata > Mammalia > Artiodactyla > Ziphiidae > Hyperoodon > Hyperoodon ampullatus. The sequence goes on along the minus strand of NW_027640382.1, from coordinate 1,840,297 downwards.
ATCCAGCTGTCATTGTACATAGGGTCATTCCAGGTTTCATCAGAGACCCTGAAGGAATTTTAAAGAATTATGCAGTTTTTTCGTTTTGTTTTTGAAATTCCTTTTTATAATGGGTTTGAGCTGATTCTCGCTGCCATGTTTATGCCAGTCTAGACACACTTGATTCCCTTACGGAGACATATCAATACATAGGTTTTAAGATTCTTACTAGTCAGATATATTTCTCTGCAGGAAATATGGGTTTTGAGACCCTTTCACTGAGGAAGGTGTATGTCTTGTCTATTCCATAGTTGGTTTTTGGAACGGTACCTGTGCTTATATCAAACTCTGGTTTTATGCATCACCCCACCTCTCCTTCCCCCTTAAGCAGGCATAAGAGTGTTTTCTAAATGTGAGACACTGTTCTCTTTCCTAACTCAGTTCAAGTGTAGCCATGTTTACAGAAACTTCATAAGTGATATCTTTTGATAAGTTTCTTTCTCTGTGTGACTTATTTCACTTAGAATCATCGTACCTGAAACCACCCATTTTGCTGCTACTGGTCTTATGACATTGATTTCATGGCTGAGGGATATTCCATCGTACGTAAGTACCACAATTTTTTGAACCATTTTTATATTTCCTGGGATATTTAATGTGTACCCAAGTTGAGGTCCTTGTAAGCAGTGCAGCCCTAAATTTCGGGGTGGCTCTGTCTTATTGATTTTCAGTTTTCCCAAGGTATATTCCCTAGACTGGAAGTGCCCTTGCCTCTGTAGCTCTGTTCTTTACTTGTTTTAGGGAACAGAATGCACTCCTCCAGAGAGGCAGTTGGCAATTTACATCCCGCCCATCAGCATAACAAGGCTCCCTGTTCTCCAGGGCCTGTCTTGCCTTTCTTGTTCTTACACATTTTGTGGATGTCCCTTTTGACCGGTGGGAAGTGATACTTCTTTGTAGTGCAGATTTGCATTGCCCGCTTGCTTGCTTGGCCAAAAAGGGCGTATGCGTTTTCTCCTGAATATATTCAGGAGAAAACGCATACGCCCTTTTTGGCCAAGTGCATCATTGTCGAAGTTGTGCCCCTCTTCCTGTGCTTTAAAGGCGATTCCAACGTACCTCTTGAAATCTGTTTCCTGCTATTCTGCCTCGCTTTCAAGTCCGCCTCGTTGCCTTCCCTCAACAGATTTTTGGACGATAGTTGTCCTTTATTACTCGGCCAGTTTGTGAATTGCTGTGCCCCTGAGCTCCATTTTTCAACTCGTTTTTGGTGAGCTGACCGCAAGTCCAAAATTTTGGTTCAGGACCTATACTGGTTCCCGGTGGGTGGCTGAGACTTTGGTTAATTCTTCTTCCTGCCGGGAAATTACAGGGATATGTGCCCGTCCAAATGCCTAACAGCTACTCTCTCATTGGTTCTCCCTCTTCCCTTTCATCCTCTGCCAAATTGGCAACCTGTGCGAACCAAGAGGTTAAAGGGGCTGTCTCTCCAAGTTGGGAGGTTGATAGTAAAGCAGACGGAAAGTCAAACCGGAGCACCAGGAGAGGGACTATTCGTTGAGTTTTAGAAACCTTTCGTATTCACAGTGTGTCCGTTCTCTAGGTTTCCCGCACATGTTATAGCTGTAGTAATATTCCCTTCAACCTGGAGAGTTCGGACCCATGGAATGGGTGCCATGCATTATTGCTTTAAAGGGTCTGCATTTGCTCACCCAATCTCACCAATCCTCTCAGTCCCAAGTGTCCAGCCTTATGCCACATCCAGCTGTCGTTGTAGATAGGGTCTTTCCAGGTTTCATCAGAGACCCTGAAGGAATTGTAAGGAATATCCCAGTTTTTTTGTTTTGTTTTTGAAATTCCTTTTTATAGTGGGTTTGAGCGGATTCTCGCTGCCATGTTTATGCCAGTCTAGAATCACTTGATTCCCTTACGGAGACATATCAATACATAGGTTTTAAGATTCTTACTAGTCAGATATATTCTTCTGTGGGAAATATGGGGTTTTGAGTCCCTTTCACTGAGGAAGGTGTAGGTCTTGTCTATTCCATAGTTGGTTTTTGGAACGGTACCTCTGCTTATATCAAACTCTGGTTTTATGCATCACCCCTCCTCTCCTTCCCCCTTAAGCAGCCATAAGAGTGTTTTCTAAATGTGAGACACTGTTCTCTTTCCTAACTCAGTTCAAGTGTAGCCATGTTTACAGGATCTTCATAAGTGATATCTTATGATAAGTTTCTTTTTCTGTGTGACTTATTTCACTTAGAATCATCGTACCTGAATCCACCCATTTTGCTGCTACTGGTATTATGACATTGATTTCATGGATGAGGTATATTCCATCGTACGTAAGTACCACAATTTTTTGAACCATTTTTATATTTCCTGGGATATTTAAGGTGTACCCAAGTTGAGGTCCTTGTAAGCAGTGCAGCCCTAAATTTTGGGTTGGCTCTGTCTTATTGATTTTCAGTTTACTCAAGGTATATTCCCTAAACTGGAAGTGCCCTTGGCTCTGTAGCTCTGTTCTTTTCCTTGTTTTAGGGAACGCAATGTACTCCTCCAGAGGGGCAGTTGGCAATTTACATCCTGCCCATCATCATAACAAGGCTTCCTGTTCTCCAGGGCCTGTCTTGCCTTTCAGGTTTTTACATATTTTGTGGATGTCCCTTTTGACCGGTGGGAAGTGATACTTCTTTGTAGTGCAGATTTGCATTGCCCGCTTGCCTGCTTGGCCAAAAAGGGCGTATGAGTTTTCTCCTGAATATATTCAGGATAAATCGCATACGCCCTTTTTGGCCAAGTGCATCATTGTCGAAGTTGTGCCCCTCTTCCTGTGCCTTAAAGTCGATTCCAACGTACCTCTTGAAATCTGTTTCCTGCTATTCTGCCTCGCTTTCAAGTCCGCCTCGTTGCCTACCCTCAACAGATTTTTGGACGATAGTTGTCCTTTATTACTCGGTCAGTTGGTGAATTGCTGTGCCCCTGAGCTCCATTTTTCAACTCGTTTTTTGTGAGCTGACCGCAAGCCCAAAATTTTGGTTCAGGACCGATACTGGTTCCCGGTGGGTGTCTGACACCTTGGTTAATTCTTCTTCCGGCGGGGAAATTACAGTGATATGTGCCCGTGCAAACGCCTAACAGCTACTCTCTCATTGTTTCTCCCTCTTCCCTTTCATCCTCTGCCAAATTGGCAACCCGTGGAAACCAGGTGGTTAAAGGGGCTGTCTCTCCAAGTTGGGAGGTTGATAGTAAAGCATATGGAAAGTCAAACAGGGGCTCCAGGAGAGTGACTATTCGTTGAGTTTTAGAAACCTTTCATATTCACAGTGTGTCCGTTCTCTAGGTTTCCCTTACATGTTATAAATGTAGTAATATTCCCTCTAACCTGGAGAGTTGGGAACCATGGAATGGGTGCCAGGCATTTGTGCTTTAAAGGGTCTGCATTTGCTCACCCAATCTCACCAATCGTCTCAGTGTCAAGTGTCCCTCCTTATGCCACATCCAGCTGTCATTGTACATAGGGTCATTCCAGGTTTCATCAGAGACCCTGAAGGAATTTTAAAGAATTATGCAGTTTTTTCGTTTTGTTTTTGAAATTCCTTTTTATAATGGGTTTGAGCTGATTCTCGCTGCCATGTTTATGCCAGTCTAGGCACACTTGATTGCCTTACGGAGACATATCAATACATAGGTTTTAAGATTCTTACTAGTCAGATATATTTCTCTGCAGGAAATATGGGGTTTTGAGACCCTTTCACTGAGGAAGGTGTAGGTCTTGTCTATTCCATAGTTGGTTTTTGGAACGGTACCTGTGCTTATATCAAACTCTGGTTTTATGCATCACCCCACCTCTCCTTCCCCCTTAAGCAGGCATAAGAGTGTTTTCTAAATGTGAGACACTGTTCTCTTTCCTAACTCAGTTCAAGTGTAGCCATGTTTACAGAATCTTCATAAGTGATATCTTATGATAAGTTTCTTTCTCTGTGTGACTTATTTCACTTAGAATCATCGTACCTTAATCCACCCATTTTGCTGCTACTGGTCTTATGACATTGATTTCATGGCTGAGGGATATTCCATCGTACGTAAGTACCACAATTTTTTGAACCATTTTTATATTTCCTGGGATATTTAATGTGTACCCAAGTTGAGGTCCTTGTAAGCAGTGCAGCCCTAAATTTCGGGGTGGCTCTGTCTTATTGATTTTCAGTTTTCCCAAGGTATATTCCCTAGACTGGAAGTGCCCTTGCCTCTGTAGCTCTGTTCTTTACTTGTTTTAGGGAACACAATGTACTCCTCCAGAGAGGCAGTTGGCAATTTACATCCCGCCCATCAGCATAACAAGGCTCCCTGTTCTCCATGGCCTGTCTTGCCTTTCTAGTTTTTACACATTTTGTGGTTGTCCCTTTTGACCGGTGGGAAGTGATACATCTTTGTAGTGCAGATTTGCATTTTCCGTTTGATTGCTTGGTCAAAAATGCCGTATGCGTTTTCTCCTGAATATATTCAGGAGAAAACGCTTACGCCCTTTTTGGACAAGTGCATCATTGTCGAAGTGTTGCCCCTCTTCCTGTGCTTTAAAGGCGATTCCAACATACCTCTTGAAATCTGTTTCCTGCTATTCTGCCTCGCTTTCAAGTCCGCCTCATTGCCTTCCCTCAACAGATTTTTGGACGATAGTTGTCCTTTATTACTCGGCCAGTTTGTGAATTGCTGTGCCCCTGAGCTCCGTTTTTCAACTCGTTTTCGGTGAGCTGATCGCAAGTCCAAAATTTTGGTTCAGGACCTATGCTGGTTCCCAGTGCGGGGCTGAGACTTTGGTTAATTCTTCTTCCTGCCGGGAAGTTAGAGTGATATGTGCCCGTCCAAATGTCTAACAGCTACTCTCTCATTGGTTCTCCCTCTTCCCTTTCATCCTCTGCCAAATTGTAAACCTGTGCGAACCAGGAGGTTAAAGGGGCTGTCTCTCCAAGTTGGGAGATTGATAGTAAAGCAGAAGGAAAGTCAAACCGGAGCACCATGGGAGGGTCTATTCGTTGAGTTTTAGAAACCTTTCATATTCACAGTGTGTCCGTTCTCTAGGTTTCCCGTACATGTTATAGCTGTAGTAATATTCCCTTCAATCTGGAGAGTTGGGACCCATGGAATGGGTGCCAGGCATTATTGCTTTAAAGGGACTGCATTTGCTCACCCAATCTCACCAATCCTCTCAGTCCCAAGTGTCCAGCCTTATGCCACCTCCAGCTGTCGTTGTAGAAAGGGTCATTCCAGGTTTCATCAGAGACCCTGAAGGAATTGTAAAGAATTTCCCAGTTTTTTTGTTTTGTTTTTGAAATTCCTTTTTATAGTGGGTTTGAGCTGATTCTCGCTGCCATGTTTATGCCAGTCTAGACACACTTGATTCCCTTACGGAGACATATCAATACATAGGTTTTAAGATTTTTACTAGTCAGATATATTCCTCTGCGGGAAATATGGGGTTTTGAGTCCCTTTCACTGAGGAAGGTGTAGGTCTTGACTATTCCATAGTTGGTTTTTAGAACGGTATCTGTGCTTATATCAAACTCTGGTTTTATGCATCACCCCACCTCTCCTTCCGCCTTAAGCAGGCATAAGAGTGTTTTCTAAATGTGAGACACTGTTCTCTTTCCTAACTCAGTTCAAGTGTAGCCATGTTTACAGGATCTTCATAAGTGATATCTTATGATAAGTTTCTTTTTCTGTGTGACTTATTTCACTTAGAATCATCATACCTGAATCCAGCAATTTTGCTGCTACTGCTCTTATGCCATTGATTTCATAGCTGAGGGATATTCCATCGTACGTAAGTACCACAATTTTTTGAACCATATTTGTATTTCCCGTGATATTTAAGGCGTACCCAGCTTGAGGTCCTTGTAAGCAGTGCAGCCCTAAATTTTGGGGTGGCTCTGTCTTATTGATTTTCAGTTTTCCCAAGGTATATTCCCTAGACTGGAAGTGCCCTTGGCTCTGTAGCTCTGTTCTTTACTGGTTTTAGAGAACACAATGCACTCCTTCAGGGAGGCAGTTGGCAATTTACATCCCGCCCATCAGCATAACAAGGCTCCCTGTTCTCCAGGGCCTGTCTTGCCTTTCTGGTTTTTACACATTTTTTGGATGTCCCTTTTGACCGGTGGGAAGTGATACTTCTTTGTAGTGCAGATTTGCATTGCCCGCTTGCTTGCTTGGCCAAAAAGGGCGTATGCGTTTTCTCCTGAATATATTCAGGAGAAAACGCATACGCCCTTTTTGGCCAAGTGCATCATTGTCGAAGTTGTGCCCCTATTCCTGTGCTTTAAAGGCGATTCCAACGTACCTCTTGAAACCTGTTTCCGGCTATTCTGCCTCACTTTCAATCTGCCTCGTTGCCTTTCCTCAACAGATTTTTGGACGATAGTTGTCCTTTGTTACTCGGCCTGTTTGTGAATTGCTGTGCCCCTGAGCTCCATTTTTCAACTCGTTTTTTGTGAGCTGACCGCAAGTCCAAAATTTTGGTGCAGGACCTATACTGGTTCCCGGTGGGTGGCTGAGACTTTGGTTAATTCTTCTTCCTGCCGGGAAATTACAGTGACATGTGCCCGTCCAAATGCCTAACAGCTACTCTCTCATTGGTTCTCACTCTTCCCTTTCATCCTCTGCCAAATTGGCAACCTGTGCGAACCAGGAGGTTAAACGGGCTGTCTCTCCAAGTTTGGAGGTTGATAGTAAAGCAGATGGAAAGTCAAACCCGAGCACCAGGATAGGGACTATTCGTTGAGTTTTAGAAATCATTCGTATTCACAGTGTGTCCGTTCTCTAGGTTTCCTGTACATGTTATAGCTGTAGTAATATTCCCTTCAACCTGGAGAGTTGGGACCCATGGAATGGGTGCCAGGCATTTGTGCTTTAAAGGGTCTGCATTTGCTCACCCAATCTCACCAATCCTCTCAGTCCCAAGTTTCCAGCCTTATGCCACATCCAGCTGTCGTTGTAGATATGGTCATTCCAGCTTTCATCAGAGACCCTGAAGGAATTGTAAAGAATTTCCCAGTTTTTTTGTTTTGTTTTTGAAATTCCTTTTTATAGTGGGTTTGAGCTGATTCTCGCTGCCATGTTTATGCCAGTCTGACACACTTGATTCCCTTATGGAGACATATCAATACATAGGTTTTAAGATTCTTACTAGTCAGATATATTCCTCTGCAGGAAATATGGGGTTTTGAGTCCCTTTCCCTGAGGAAGGTGTAGGTCTTGTCTATTCCATAGTTGGTTTTTGGAACGGTACCTGTGCTTATATCAAACTCTGGTTTTATGCATCACCCCACCTCTCCTTCCCCCTTAAGCAGGCATAAGAGTGTTTTCTAAATGTGAGACACTTTTCTCTTTCCTTACTCAGTTCAAGTGTAGCCATGTTTACAGGATCTTCATAAGTGATATCTTATGATAAGTTTCTTTTTCTGTGTGACTTATTTCACTTAGAATCATCGTACCTGAATCCAACCATTTTGCTGCTACTGGTCTTATGACATTGATTTCATGGCTGAGGGATATTCCATCGTACGTAAGTACCACAATTTTTTGAACCATTTTTATATTTCCTGGGATATTTATGGTGTACCCAAGTTGAGGTCCTTGTAAGCAGTGCAGCGCTAAATTTTGGAGTGGCTCTGTCTTATTGATTTTCAGTTTTCCCAAGGTATATTCCCTAGACTGGAAGTGCCCTTGGCTCTGTAGCTCTGTTGTTTACTTGTTTTATGGAACACAATGCACTCCTCCAGAGAGGCAGTTGGCAATTTACATCCCGCCCATCAGCATAACAAGGCTCCCTGTTCTCCAGGGGCTGTCTTGCCTTTCTGGTTTTTACATATTTTGTGGATGTCCCTTTTGACCGGTGGGAAGTGATACTTCTTTGTAGTGCAGATTTGCATTGCCCGCTTGCTTGCTTGGCCAAAAAGGGCCTATGCGTTTTCTCCTGAATATATTCAGGAGAAAACACATACGCCGTTTTTGGCCAAGTGCATCATTGTCGAAGTTGTGCCCCTCTTCCAGTGCTTTAAAGGCGATTCCAACGTACCTCTTGAAATCTGTTTCCTGCTATTCTGCATCGCTTTCAAGTCTGCCTCCTTGCCTTCCCTTAACAGATTTCTGGACGAGAGTTGTTCTTTATTACTCTGCCAGTTTGTGAATTGCTCTGCCCTTGAGCACCATTTTTCAACTCGTTTTTTGTGAGCTGACCGCAAGTTCAAAATTATGGTTCAGGACTTATGCTGTTTCCCGGTGGTTGGCTGAGACTTTGGTTAATTCTTCTTCCTGCCGGGAAATTACAGTGATATGTGCCCGTCCAAATGCCTAACAGCTACTCTCTCATTGGTTCTCCCTCTTCCCTTTCATCCTCTGCCAAATTGGCAACCTGTGCGAACCAGGAGGTTAAAGGGTCTGTCTCTCCAAGTTGGGAGGTGGATAGTAAAGCAGATGGAAAGTCAAACCGGAGCACCAGGAGAGGGACTATTCGTTGAGTTTTAGAAACCTTTCGTATTCAAAGTGTGTCCGTTTTCTAGGTTTCCCGTACATGTTATAGCTGTAGTAATATTCCCTTCAACCTGGAGACTTCGGACCCATGGAATGGGTGCCAGGCATTTGTGCTTTAAAGGGTCTGCATTTGCTCACCCTATCTCACCAATCCTCTCAGTCCCAAGTTTCCAGCCTTATGCCACATCCAGCTGTCGTTGTAGATATGGTCATTCCAGCTTTCATCAGAGACCCTGAAGGAATTGTAAAGAATTTCCCAGTTTTTTGTTTTGTTTTTGAAATTCCTTTTTATAGTGGGTTTGAGGTGATTCTCGCCGCCATGATTATGCCAGTCTAGACACACTTGATTCCCTTATGGAGACATATCAATACATAGGTTTTAAGATTCTTACTAGTCAGATATATTCCTCTGCGGGAAATATGGTGTTTTGAGTCCCTTTCACTGAGGAAGGTGTAGGTCTTGTCTATTCCATAGTTGGTTTTTGGAACGGTACCTGTGCTTATATCAAACTCTGGTTTTATGCATCACCCCACCTCTCCTTCCCCCTTAAGCAGGCATAAGAGAATTTTCTAAATTTGAGACTCTGTTCTCTTTCCTAACTCAGTTCAAGTGTAGCCATGTTTACAGGATCTTCATAAGTGATATCTTATGATAAGTTTCTTTTTCTGTGTGACTTATTTCACTTAGAATTATCGTACCTGAATCAACCCATTTTGCTGCTACTGGTCTTATGACATTGATTTCATGGCTGATGGATATTCCATCGTACGTAAATACCACAATTTTTTGAACCTTTTTTATATTTTCTGGGATATTTAAGGTGTACCCAAGTTGAGGTCCTTGTAAGCAGTACAGCCCTAAATTTTGGGGTGGCTCTGTCTTATTGATTTTCAGTTTTCCCAAGGTATATTCCCTAGACTGGAAGTGCCCTTGGCTCTGTAGCTCTGTTGTTTACTTGTTTTAGGGTACACAATGCACTCCTCCAGAGAGGCGGTTGGCAATTTACATCCCGCCCATCAGCATAACAAGGCTCCCTGTTCTCCAGGGCCTGTCTTGCCTTTCTGGTTTTTACGTATTTTGTGGATGTCCCTTTTGACCGGTGGGAAGTGATACTTCTTTGTAGTGCAGATTGGCATTGCCCCCTTCCTTGCTTGGCCAAAATGGGTGTATGCGTTTTCTCTTGAACATATTCAAGAGAAAACGCATACGCCCTTTTTGGCCAAGTGCATCATTGTCGAAGTTGTGCCCCTCTTCCTGTGCTTTAAAGGCGATTCCAACGTACCTCTTGAAATCTGTTTCCTGCTATTGTGTCTCGCTTTCAACTCCACCTCGTTGCCTTCCCTCAACAGATTTTTGGACGATAGTTGTCCTTTATTACTCTGCCAGTTTGTGAATTGCTGTGCCCCTGAGCTCCATTTTTCAACTCGTTTTTTGTGAGCTGACCGCATGTCCAAAATTTTGGTTCAGGAACTATGCTGTTTCCCGGTGGGTGGCTGAGACTTTGGTTAATTCTTCTTCCTGCCGGGACATTAGACTGATATATGCCCGTCCAAATGCCTAACAGCTACTCTCTCATTGCTTCTCCCTCTTCCCTTTCATCCTCTGCCAAATTGGCAACCTGTGCGAACCAAGAGGTTAAAGGGGCTGTCTCTCCAAGTTGGGAGGTTGATAGTAAAGCAGATGGAAAGTAAAACGGGAGCACCAGGAGAGGGACTATTCGTTGAGTTTTAGAAACCTTTCTATTCACAATGTGTCCGTTCTCTAGGTTTCCCGTACATGTTATAGCTGTAGTAATATTCCCTTCAACCTGGAGAGTTGGGACCCATGGAATGGGGGCCAGGCATTTGTGATTTAATGGGTCTGCATTTGCTCACCCAATCTCACCAATCGACTCAGTCCCAAGTGTCCCTCCTTATGCCACATCCAGCTGTCGTTGTAGATAGGGTCATTCCAGGTTTCATCATTGACCCTGAAGGAATTGTAAAGAATTTCCCAGTTTTTTTGTTTTGTTTTTGAAATTCCTTTTTATAGTGGGTTTGAGCTGATTCTCGCTGCCATGTTTATGCCAGTCTAGACACACTTGATTCCCTTACGGAGACATATCAATACATAGGTTTTAAGATTCTTACTCGTCAGATATATTCCTCTGCGGGAAATATGGGGTTTTGAGTCCCTTTCACTGAGGAAGGTGTAGGTCTTGTCTATTCCATAGTTGGTTTTTGGAACGGTACATGTGCTTATATCAAACTCTGGTTTTATGCATCACCCCACCTCTCCTTCCGCCTTAAGCAGGCATAAGAGTGTTTTTTAAATGTGAGACACTGTTCTCTTTCCTAACTCAGTTCAAGTGTAGCCATGTTTACAGGATCTTCATAAGTGATATCTTATGATAAGATTCTTTTTCTGTGTGACTTATTTCATTAGAATCATCGTACCTGAATCCACCCATTTTGCTGCTACTGGTCTTATGACATTGATTTCATGGCTGAGGGATATTCCATCGTACGTAAGTACCACAATTTTTTGAACCATTTTTATATTTCCTGGGATATTTAAGGTGTACCCAAGTTGAGGTCCTTGTAAGCAGTGCAGCCCTGAATTTTGGGGTGGCTCTGTCTTATTGATTTTCAGTTTTCCCAAGGTATATTCCCTAGACTGGAAGTGCCCTTGGCTCTGTAGCTCTGTTCTTTACTTGTTTTAGGGAACACAATGCAGTCTTCCAGAGAGGCAGTTGGCAATTTACATCCCGCCCATCAGCATAACAAGGCTCCCTGTACTCCAGGGCCTGTCTTGCCTGTCTGGTTTTTACACATTTTGTGGATGTCCCTTTTGACAGGTGGGAAGTGATACTTCTTTGTAGTGCAGATTTGCATTGCCCGCTTGCTTGCTTGGCCGAAAAGGGCATATGCGTTTTCTCCTGAATATATTCAGGAGAAAACATATATGCCCTTTTTGGCCAAGTGCATCATTGTCGAAGTTGTGCCCCTCTTCCTGTGCTTTAAAGGCGATTCCAACGTACCTCTTGAAATCTGTTTCCTGCTATTCTGCCTCGCTTTCAAGTCCGCCTCGTTGCCTTCCCTCAACAGATTTTTGGACGATAGTTGTCCTTTATTACTCGGCCAGTTTGTGAATGGCTGTGCCCCAGAGCTCCATTTTTCAACTCGTTTTTGGTGACCTCACCGCAAGTCCTAAATTTTGGTTCAGGACCTATTTTGCTTCCCGGTGTGGGGCTGAGACTTTGGTTAATTCTTCTTCCTGCCGGGAAATTACAGTGATATGTGCCCGTCCAAATGCCTAACAGCTACTCTCTCATTGGTTCTCCCTATTCCCTTTCATCCTCTGCCAAATTGGCAACTTGTGTGAACCAGGAGGTTAAAGGGTCTGTCTCTCCAAGTTGGGAGGTTGATAGTAAAGCAGATGGAAAGTCAAACCGGAGCACCGGGAGAGGGACTATTCGTTGAGTTTTAGAATCCTTTCGTATTCACAGTGTGTCCGTTCTCTAGGTTTCCCGTACATGTTATGACTGTAGTAATATTCTCTTCAACATGGAGAGTTGGGAACCATGGAATGGGTGCCAGGCATTATTGCTTTAAAGGGTCTGCATTTGCTCACCAATCTCACCAATCCTCTCAGTCCCAATTATCCAGCCTTATGCCACATCCAGCTGTCGTTGTAGATAGGGTCATTCCAGGTTTCATCAGAGACCCTGAAGGAATTGTAAAGAATTTGCCAGTTTTTTTGTTTTGTTTTTGAAATTCCTTTTTATAGTGGGTTTGAGCTGATTCTCGCTGCCATGTTTATGCCAGTCTAGACACACTTGATTCCCTTAGGGTGACATATCAATACATAGGTTTTAAGATTCTTACTAGTCAGATATATTCCTCTGCGGGAAATATGGGATTTTGAGTCCCTTTCACTGAGGAAGGTGTAGGTTTTGTCTATTCCATAGTTGGTTTTTGGAACGGTACCTGTGCTTATATCAAACTCTGGTTTTATGCATCACCCACCTCTCCTTCCCCCTTAAGCAGGCATAAGAGTGTTTTCCAAATGTGAGACTCTGTTCTCTTTCCTAGCTAAGTTCAAGTGTAGCCATGTTTACAGGTTCTTCATAAGTGATATCTTATGATAAATTTCTTTTTCTGTGTGTCTTATTTCACTTAGAATCATCATAACAGAATCCACTCATTTTGTTGCTACTGGTCTTATGACATTGATTTCATGGCTGAGGGATATTCCATCGTACGTAAGTACCACAATTTTTTGAACCATTTTTATATTTCCTGGGATATTTAAGGTGTACCGAAGTTGAGGTTATTGTGAGCAGTGCAGCCGTAAATTTTGGGGTGGCTCTGTCTTATTGATTTTCAGTTTTCCCAAGGTATATTCCCTAGACTGGTAGTGCCCTTGGCTCTGTAGCTCTGTTGTTTACTTGTTTTAGGGAACACAATGCACTCCTCCATAGAGGCAGTTGGCAATTTACATCCCGCCCATCAGCATAAAAAGGCTCCCTGTTCTCCAGGGCCTGTCTTGCCTTTCTGGTTTTTACACATTTTGCGGATGTCCCTTTTGACCGGTGGGAAGTGATACTTCTTTGTAGTGCAGATTTGCATTGCCCGCTTGCTTGCTTGGCCAAAAAGGGCGTATGCGTTTTCTCCTGAATATATTCAAGAGAAAACGCATACGCCCCTTTTGGCCAAGTGCATCATTGTCGAAGTTGTTCCACTCTTCCTGTGCTTTAAAGGCGATTCCAACGTACCTCTTGAAATCTGTTTCCTGCTATTCTGCATCGCTTTCAACTCCGCCTCGTTCCCTTCCCTCAACAGATTTTTGGATGATAGTTGTCCTTTATTACTCTTCCAGTTTGTGAATTGCTGTGCCCTGAGCCCCATTTTTCAACTTATTTTTTGTGAGCTGTCCGCACGTCCAAAATTTTGGTTCAGGACCTCTACTTGTTCCCCGTGGGAGGCTGAGACTTTGGTTAATTCTTCTTCCTACCGTGAAATTAGAGTGACATATGCCCGTCTAAATGCCTAACAGCTACTCTGTCATTGGTTCTCCCCCTTTCCTTTCATCCTCTGCCAAATTGGCAACGTGTGTGTACCAGGAGGTTAAAAGGGGTGTCTCTCCAATTTGGGAGATTGATAGTAAAGCAGTGGGAAAGTCAAACCGGAACACCAGGAGAGGGACTATTCGTTGAGTTTTAGAAACCTTTTGTATTCACAGTGTGTCCATTCTCTAGGTTTCCTGTACATGTTATAGCTGTATTAATATTCCCTTCAACCCGCAGAGTTGGGACCCATGGAATGGGTGCCATGCATTATTGGTTTACAAGGTCTGCATTTGCTCACCCAATCTCACCAATCCTCTAAGTCCCAAGTGTCCAGCCTTATGCCACATCCAGCGGTCGTTGTAGATAGGGTCATTCCAGATTTCATCAGAGACCCTGAAGGAATTGTAAAGCATTTGCCTGTTTTTTTGTTTTGTTTGTGAAATTCCTTTTGATAGTGGATTTCAGCTGATTCTCGCTGCCATGTTTATGCCAGTCTAGACACTTGATTCCCTTACAGAGACATATCAATACATAGGTTTTAAGATTCTTACTAGTCAGATATATTCTTCTGCGGGAAATATGGGGTTTTGAGTCCCTTTCACTGTGGAAGGTGTAGGTCTTGTCTATTCCATAGTTGGTTTTTGGAACGGTACCTGTGCTTATATCAAACTCTGGTTTTATGCATCACCCCACCTCTCCTTCCCCCTTAAGCAGGCATAAGAGTGTTTTCCAAATGTGAGACTCTGTTCTCTTTCCTAGCTCAGTTCAAGTGTAGCCATGTTTACAGGATCTTCGTAAGTGATATCTTATGATAACTTGCTTTTTCTGTGTGACTTATTTCACTTAGAATCATCGAACCTCATTCCACTCATTTTGCTGCTACTGGTCTTATGACATTGATTTCATGGCTGAGGGATATTCCATCGTACGTAAGTACCACAATTTTTTGAACCATTTTTATATTTCCTGGGATATTTAAGGTGTACCCATGTTGAGGTTCTTGTAAGCAGTGCAGCCCTAAACGTTGGGGTGGCTCTGGCTTATTGATTTTCAGTTTTCCCAAGGTATATTCCCTAGACTGGAAGTGCCCTTGGCTCTGTAGCTCTGTTGTTTACTTGTTTTAGGGAACACAATTCACTCCACCAGAGAGGCAGTTGGCAATTTACATCCTGCCCATCAGCATAACAATGCTCCCTGTTCTCCAGGGCCTGTCTTGCCTTTCTGGTTTTTACACATTTTGCGGATGTCCCTTTTGACCGGTGGGAAGTGATACTTCTTTGTAGTGCAGATTTGCATTGCCTGCTTGCTTGCTTGGCCAAAAAGGTCGTATGCATTTTCTCCTGAAAATATTCAGCAGAAAATGCAAACGCCCTTTTTCGCCAAGTGCATCATTGTCGAAGTTGTGCCCCACTTCTTGTGCTATAAAGGCGATTCCAACATACCTCTTGAAATCTGTTTCCTGCTATTCTGCCTCGATTTCAACTCCGCCTCGATGCCTTCCCTCAACAGATTTTTGGATGATAGTTGTCCTTTATTACTCTTCCAGTTTGTGAATTGCTGTGCCCTGAGCCCCATTTTTCAACTCATTTTTTGTGAGCTGACCGCAAGTCCAAAATTTTGGTTCAGGACCTCTACTTGTTCCCCGTGGGTGGCTGAGACTTTGGTTAATTCTTCTTCCTCCCGTGAAATTAGAGTGACATGTGCCCGTCTAAATGCCTAACAGCTACTCTGTCAATGGTTCTCCCCCTTTCCTTTCATCCTCTGCCAAATTGGCAACGTGTGTGTACCAGGAGGTTAAAAGTGGTGTCTCTCCAAGTTGGGAGATTGTTAGTAAAGCAGTTGGAAAGTCAAACCGGAACACCAGGAGAGGGACTATTCGTTGAGTTTTAGAAACCATTTGTATTCACAGTGTGTCCATTCTCTAGTTTTCCTGTATATGTTATAGCTGTATTAATATTCCCTTCAACCCGCAGAGTTGGGACCCATGGAATGGGTGCCATGCATTATTGGTTTACAAGGTCTGCATTTGCTCACCCCATCTCACCAATCCTCTCAGTCCCAAGTGTCCAGCCTTATGCCACATCCAGCGGTCGTTGTAGATAGGGTCATTCCAGGTTTCATCAGAGACCCTGAAGGAATTGTAAAGAGTTTCCCTGTTTTCTTTGTTTTGTTTTTGAAATTCCTTTTGATAGTGGGTTTGAGCTGATTCTCACTGCCATGTTTATGCCAGTCTAGAAACACTTGATTCCCTTACGGAGACATATCAATACATAGGTTTTAAGATTCTTACTAGTCAGATATATTCCTCTGCCAGAAATATGGGGTTTTGAGTCCGTTTCAGTGAGGAACTTGTAGGTCTTCTGTATTCCATAGTTGGTTTTTGGAACAGTACCTGTGCTTATATCAAACTCTGGTTTTATGCATCACCCCACCTCTCCTTCCAACTCTAGCAGGCATAAGTGTGTTTTCTAAATGTGAGACTCTGTTCTCTTTCCTAACTCAGTTCAAGTGTAGCCATGTTACAGGATCTTCATAATTGATATCTTATGATAAATTTCTTTTTCTGTGTGTCTTATTTCACTTAGAATCATCATAACAGAATCCACTCATTTTGTTTCTACTGGTCTTATGACATTGATTTCATGCCTGACGGATATTCCATCATACATAAGTACCACAATTTTTTGAGCCATTTTAATATTTCCTGGGATATTTAAGGTGTACCCAAGTTGAGGTTCTTGTAAGCAGTGCAGCCCTAAATTTTGAGGTGGCTGTGTCTTATTGATTTTCAATTTTCCCAAGGTATATTCCCTAGACTGCAAGTGCCCTTGGCTCTGTAGATCTGTTGTTTACTTGTTTTAGGGAACCCAATGCACTCCTCCAGAGAGGCAGTTGGCAATTTACATCCCGCCCATCAGCATAACAAGGCTCCCTGTTCTCCAGGGCCTGTCTTGCCTTTCTGGTTTTTACACATTTTGTGGATGTCCCTTTTGTACCGGTGGAAAGAGATACTTCTTTGTATTGCAGATTTGCATTGTCCGCTTGCTTGCTTGGCCAAAACGGGCATATGAGTTCTCTCCTAAATATATTCAGGAGAAAATGCATACGCCCTTTTTGGCCAAGTGCATCATTGTCGAAGTTGTGCCCCTTTTCCTGTGCTTTAAAGGCGATTCCAACGTACCTCTTGAAATCTGTTTCCTGCTATTCTGCCTAGCTTTCAAGTCTACCTCGCTGCCTTCCCTCAACAGATTTTTGGATGATAGTTGTCCTTTATTACTCTGCCAGTTTGTGAATTGTTGTGCCCCTGAGCCCCATTTTGCAACTCGTTTTTTGTGAGCTGAACGCAAGACCAATATTTTGGTTCAGGACGTATATGGGTTCCCGGTGGGTGGCTGAGACTTTGGTTAATTCTTCTTCCTGCCGGGAAATTAGAGTGACATGTGCCCGTCCAAATGCCAAACAGCTACTCTCTCATTGGTTCTCCCTCTTCCCTTTCATCCTGTGCCAAATTGGCAACGTGTGCCAACAAGGGGGTTAAATGTGCTGTCTCTAAGTTGGGAGATTGATAGTAAAGCAGTTGCAGTGTCAAACATGAGCACCAGGAGACGGAGTATTAGTTGAGTTTTAGAAACGTTTCTTGTTCACAGTGTGTCCATTCTCTAGGTTTCCGGTACATGTTATAGTTGTAGTAATATCCCCTTCAACTTGGAGAGTTGGGACGCATGTAATGTGTGCCATGCATTATTGCTTTGAAGGGTCTGCATTTGCTCACCCAATCTCACCAATCCTCTCAGTGCCACGTGTCCAGCCTTACGTTACATCCAGCTGTCATTGTAGATAGGGTCATTCCAGGTTTCATCAGAGACCCTGAAGGAATTGGAAAGAATTTGCCTGTTTGTTTGTTTTGTTTTTGAAATTCCTTTTTATAGTGGGTTTGAGCTGATTCTCGCTGCCATGCTTATGCCAGTCTAGACACTCTTGATTCCCTTACAGAGACATATCAATGCATAGGTTTTAAGATACTTACTTGTCAGATATATTCTTCTGCGGGAAATATGGAGTTTTGAGTCCCTTTCACTGAGGAAGGTGTAGGTCTTGTCTATTCCATAGTTGGTTTTTGGAACGGTACCTGTGCTTATATCAAACTCTGGTTTTATGCATCACCCCACCTCTCCTTCCCCCTTAAGCAGGCATAAGAGTGTTTTCTAAATGTGAGACTATGTTATCTTTCCTAGCTCAGTTCAAGTGTAGCCATGTTTACAGGATCTTCATAAGTGATATCTTATGATAAGTTGCTTTTTCTGTGTGACTTATTTCACTTAGAATCATCGAACCTGAATCCACTCATTTTGCTGCTACTGGTCTTATGACATTGATTTCATGGCTGAGGGATATTCCATCGTACGTAAGTACCACAATTTTTTGAACCATTTTTATATTTCCTGGGATATTTAAGGTGTACCCAAGTTGAGGTTCTTGTAAGCAGTGAAGCCCTAAACGTTGGGGTGGCTCTGGCTTATTGATTTTCAGTTTTCCCAAGGTATATTCCCTAGACTGGAAGTGCCCTTGGCTCTGTAGCTCTGTTGTTTACTTGTTTTAGGGAACACAGTTCACTCCACCAGAGAGGCAGTTGGCAATTTACATCCTGCCCATCAGCATAACAATGCTCCCTGTTCTCCAGGGCCTGTCTTGCCTTTCTGGTTTTTACACATTTTGCGGATGTCCCTTTTGACCGGTGGGAAGTGATACTTCTTTGTAGTGCAGATTTGCAGTGCCTGCTTGCTTGCTAGGCCAAAAAGGGTGTATGCGTTTTCTCCTGAATATATTCAGGAGAAAATGCAAACGCCCTTTTTGGCCAAGTGCATCATTGTCGAAGTTGTGCCCCACTTCTGGTGCTTTAAAGGCGATTCCAACATACCTCTTGAAATCTGTTTCCTGCTATTCTGCCTCGATTTCAAGTCCGCCTCGTTGCCTTCCCTCAACAGATTTTTGGATGATAGTTGTCCTTTATTACTCTTCCAGTTTGTGAATTGCTGTGTCCTGAGTCCCATTTTTCAACTCATTTTTTGTGTGCTGACCGCAAGTCCAAAATTTTGGTTCAGGACCTCTACTTTTTACCCGTGGGAGGCTGAGACTTTGGTTAGTTCTTCTTCCTCCCGTGAAATTAGAGTGACATGTGCCCGTCTAAATGCCTAACAGCTACTCTGTCATTGGTTCTCCCCCTTTCCTTTCATCCTCTGCCAAATTGGCAACGTGTGTGTACCAGGAGGTTAAAAGTGGTGTCTCTCCAAGTTGGGAGATTGATAGTAAAGCAGTTGGAAAGTCAAACCGGAACACCAGGAGAGGGACTATTCGTTGAGTTTTAGAAACCTTTTGTATTCACAGTGTGTCCATTCTCTAGGTTTCCTGTATATGTTATAGCTGTATTAATATTCCCATCAACCCGCAGAGTTGGGACCCATGGAATGGGTGCCATGCATTATTGGTTTACAAGGTCTGCAGTTGCTCACCCAATCTCACCAATCCTCTCAGTCCCAAGTGTCCAGCATTATGCCACATCCAGCTGTCGTTGTAGATAGGGTCATTCCAGGTTTCATCAGAGACCCTGAAGGAATTGTAAAGAATTTTCCTGTTTTTTTGTTTTGTTTGTGAAATTCCTTTTGATAGTGGGTTTCAGCTGATTCTCGCTGCCAAGTTTATGCCAGTCTAGACACACTTGATTCCCTTACAGAGACATATCAATACATAGGTTTTAAGATTCTTACTAGTCAGATATATTCTTCTGCGGGAAATATGGGCTTTTCAGTCCCTTTCACTGAGGAATGTGTAGGTCTTGTCTATTCCATAGTTGGTTTTCGGAACGGTAGGTGTGCTTATATGAAACTCTGGTTTTATGCATCACCCCACCTCTCCTTCCCCCTTAAGCAGGCATAAGAGTGTTTTCCAAATGTGAGACTCTGTTCTCTTTCCTAGCTAAGTTCAAGTGTAGCCATGTTTACAGGTTCTTCATAAGTGATATCTTATGATAAATTTCTTTTTCTGTGTGTCTTATTTCACTTAGAATCATCATAACAGAATCCACACATTTTGTTGCTACTGGTCTTATGACATTGATTTCATGGCTGAGGGATATTGCATCGTACGTAAGTACCACAATTTTTTGAACCATTTTTATATTTCCTGGGATATTTAAGGTGTACCGAAGTTGAGGTTATTGTGAGCAGTGCAGCCGTAAATTTTGGGGTGGCTCTGTCTTATTGATTTTCAGTTTTCCCAAGGTATATTCCCTAGACTGGTAGTGCCCTTGGCTCTGTAGCTCTGTTGTTTACTTGTTTTAGGGAACACAATGCACTCCTCCATAGAGGCAGTTGGCAATTTACATCCCGCCCATCAGCATAAAAAGGCTCCCTGTTCTCCAGGGCCTGTCTTGCCTTTCTGGTTTTTACACATTTTGCGGATGTCCCTTTTGACCGGTGGGATGTGATACTTCTTTGTAGTGCAGATTTGCATTGCCCGCTTGCTTGCTTGGCCAAAAAGGGCGTATGCGTTTTCTCCTGAATATATTCAAGAGAAAACGCATACGCCCCTTTTGGCCAAGTGCATCATTGTCGAAGTTGTTCCACTCTTCCTGTGCTTTAAACGCGATTCCAACGTACCTCTTGAAATCTGTTTCCTGCTATTCTGCATCGCTTTCAACTCCGCCTCGTTCCCTTCCCTCAACAGATTTTTGGATGATAGTTGTCCTTTATTACTCTTCCAGTTTGTGAATTGCTGTGCCCTGAGCCCCATTTTTCAACTTATTTTTTGTGAGCTGTCCGCACGTCCAAAATTTTGGTTCAGGACCTCTACTTGTTCCCCGTGGGAGGCTGAGACTTTGGTTAATTCTTCTTCCTACCGTGAAATTAGAGTGACATATGCCCGTCTAAATGCCTAACAGCTACTCTGTCATTGGTTCTCCCCCTTTCCTTTCATCCTCTGCCAAATTGGCAACGTGTGTGTACCAGGAGGTTAAAAGGGGTGTCTCTCCAATTTGGGAGATTGATAGTAAAGCAGTGGGAAAGTCAAACCGGAACACCAGGAGAGGGACTATTCGTTGAGTTTTAGAAACCTTTTGTATTCACAGTGTGTCCATTCTCTAGGTTTCCTGTACATGTTATAGCTGTATTAATATTCCCTTCAACCCGCAGAGTTGGGACCCATGGAATGGGTGCCATGCATTATTGGTTTACAAGGTCTGCATTTGCTCACCCAATCTCACCAATCCTCTAAGTCCCAAGTGTCCAGCCTTATGCCACATCCAGCGGTCGTTGTAGATAGGGTCATTCCAGATTTCATCAGAGACCCTGAAGGAATTGTAAAGCATTTGCCTGTTTTTTTGTTTTGTTTGTGAAATTCCTTTTGATAGTGGATTTCAGCTGATTCTCGCTGCCATGTTTATGCCAGTCTAGACACTTGATTCCCTTACAGAGACATATCAATACATAGGTTTTAAGATTCTTACTAGTCAGATATATTCTTCTGCGGGAAATATGGGGTTTTGAGTCCCTTTCACTGTGGAAGGTGTAGGTCTTGTCTATTCCATAGTTGGTTTTTGGAACGGTACCTGTGCTTATATCAAACTCTGGTTTTATGCATCACCCCACCTCTCCTTCCCCCTTAAGCAGGCATAAGAGTGTTTTCCAAATGTGAGACTCTGTTCTCTTTCCTAGCTCAGTTCAAGTGTAGCCATGTTTACAGGATCTTCGTAAGTGATATCTTATGATAACTTGCTTTTTCTGTGTGACTTATTTCACTTCGAATCATCGAACCTCATTCCACTCATTTTGCTGCTACTGGTCTTATGACATTGATTTCATGGCTGAGGGATATTCCATCGTACGTAAGTACCACAATTTTTTGAACCATTTTTATATTTCCTGGGATATTTAAGGTGTACCCATGTTGAGGTTCTTGTAAGCAGTGCAGCCCTAAACGTTGGGGTGGCTCTGGCTTATTGATTTTCAGTTTTCCCAAGGTATATTCCCTAGACTGGAAGTGCCCTTGGCTCTGTAGCTCTGTTGTTTACTTGTTTTAGGGAACACAATTCACTCCACCAGAGAGGCAGTTGGCAATTTACATCCTGCCCATCAGCATAACAATGCTCCCTGTTCTCCAGGGCCTGTCTTGCCTTTCTGGTTTTTACACATTTTGCGGATGTCCCTTTTGACCGGTGGGAAGTGATACTTCTTTGTAGTGCAGATTTGCATTGCCTGCTTGCTTGCTTGGCCAAAAAGGTCGTATGCATTTTCTCCTGAAAATATTCAGCAGAAAATGCAAACGCCCTTTTTGGCCAAGTGCATCATTGTCGAAGTTGTGCCCCACTTCTGGTGCTATAAAGGCGATTCCAACATACCTCTTGAAATCTATTTCCTGCTATTCTGCCTCGATTTCAACTCCGCCTCGATGCCTTCCCTCAACAGATTTTTGGATGATAGTTGTCCTTTATTACTCTTCCAGTTTGTGAATTGCTGTGCCCTGAGCCCCATTTTTCAACTCATTTTTTGTGAGCTGACCGCAAATGCAAAATTTTGGTTCAGGACCTCTACTTGTTCCCCGTGGGTGGCTGAGACTTTGGTTAATTCTTCTTCCTCCCGTGAAATTAGAGTGACATGTGCCCGTCCAAATGCCTAACAGCTACTCTGTCATTGGTTCTCCCTCTTCCCTTTCATCCTCTGCCAAATTGGCAATGTGTGCGAACCAGGAGGTTAAAGGGGCTGTCTCTCCAAGTTTTGAGATTGATAGTAAATCAGTTGGAAAGTCACACCTGAGCACCAGGAGAGGGACTATTATTTGAGTTTTAGAAACCGTTCGTATTCACAGTGTGTCCATTCTCTAGGTTTCCCGTACATGTTATAGCTGTAGTAATATTCCCTTCAACCTGGAGAGTTGGGACCCAAGGAGTGGGTGCCATGCATTATTGCTTTAAAGGGTCTGCATTTGCTCACCCAATCTCACCAATCCTCTCAGTCACAAGGGTCCAGCCTTATGCCACATCCAGCTGTCCTTGTAGATAGGGTTATTCCAGGTTTCATCAGAGACCCTGAAGGAATTGTAAAGAATTTCCCTGTTTTTTTGTTTTGTTTGTGAAATTCGTTTTGATAGTGGATTTCAGCTGATTCTCGCTGCCATGTTTATGCCAGTATAGACACACTTGATTCCCTTACAGAGACATATCAATACATAGGTTTTAAGATTCTTACTAGTCAGATATATTCTTCTGCGGGAAATATGGGGTTTTGAGTCCCTTTCACTGAGGAAGGTGTAGGTCTTGTCTATTCCATAGTTGGTTTTTGGAACGGTACCTGTGCTTATATCAAACTCTGGTTTTATGCATCACCCACCTCTCCTTCCCCCTTAAGCAGGCATAAGAGTGTTTTCCAAATGTGAGACTCTGTTCTCTTTCCTAGCTAAGTTCAAGTGTAGCCATGTTTACAGGATCTTCATAAGTGATATCTTATGATAAGTTGCTTTTTCTGTGTGACTTATTTCACTTAGAATCATCGAAACGGAATCCACTCATTTTGCTGCTACTGGTCTTATGACATTGATTTCATGGCTGAGGGATATTCCATCGTACGTAAGTACCACAATATTTTGAACCAATTTTATATTTCCTGGGATATTTAAGGTGTACCCAAGTTGAGGTTCTTGTAAGCAGTGCAGCCCTAAATTTTGGTGTGGCTCTGTCTTATTGATTTTCAGTTTTCTCAAGGTATATTCCCTAGACTGGAAGTGCCCTTGGCTCTGTAGCTCTGTTGTTTACTTGTTTTAGGGAACACAATGCACTCCTCCAGAGAGGGAGTTGGCAATTTACATACCGCCCATCAGCATAACAATGTTCCCTGTTCTCCAGGGCCTGTCTTGCCTTTCTGGTTTTTACACATTTTGTGGATGTCCCTTTTGACCGGTGGGAAGTGATACTTCTTTGTAGTGCAGATTTGCATTGTCCACTTGCTTGCTTGGCCAAAAAGGGCATATGCGTTATCTCCTAAATATAATCAGGAGAAAACGCATATGCACTATTTGGCCAAGTGCATCATTGTCGAAGTTGTGCCCCTCTTCCTGTGCTTTAAAGGCGATTCCAACATACCTCTTGAAATCTCTTTCCTGCAATTCTGCCTCGCTTTCAAGCTGCCTCAATGCCTTCCGTCAACAGATTTTTGGATGATAGTTGTCCTTTATTACTGTGCCAGTTTGTGAATTGCTGTGCCCCTGAGCTCCATTTTTCAACTCGTTTTTTGTGAGATGAACGCAAGACCAATATTTTGGTTCAGTACCTATACTGGTTCCCAGTGGGTGACTGAGACTTTGGTTAATTCTTCTTCCTGCCAGGAAATTAGAGTGACATGTGCCCGTCCAAATGCCAAACAGCTACTCTCTCATTGGTTCTCCCTCTTCCCTTTCATCCTCTGCCTAATTGGCAACTTGTGCGAACCAGGAGGTTAAATGTGCTGTCACTCTACGTTGGGAGATTGATAGTAAAGCAGTTTGAAAGTCAAACGTGAGCACTAGGAGAGGGACTATTAGTTGTGTTTTAGAAACCTTTCGTATTCACACTGTGTCCATTCTCTAGGTTTCCTTTACATGTTATAGCTCTAGTAATATTCCCTTCAACCTGGAACGTTGGGACCCATGGAATGGGTGCCATGCGTTATTGCTTTAAAGGGTCTGCATTTGCTCACCCAATGTCACCAATTCTCTCATTCCCAAGTGTCCAGCCTTATGCCATATCCAGCTGTCATTGTAGTTTGGGTCATTCCAGGGTTCATCAGAGACTGAAGGAATGGTAAAGAATTTCCATGTTTTTTTTGTTTTGTTTTTTAAATTCCTTTTTATAGTGAGTTTAGGCTGATTCTCGCTCCCATGTTTATGCCAGTCTAGAAACACTTGATTCCCTTATGGTGTCATATCAATACATAGGTTATAAGATTCTTACTAGTCACATATATTCCTCTGCGGGAAATATGGGGTTTTGAGTCCCTTTCACTGAGGAAGGTGTATGTCTTCTGTATTCCATAGTTGGTTTTTGGAACAGTACCTGTGCTTATATCAAACTCTGGTTTTATGCATCACCCCACCTCTCATTCCCCCTTAAGAAGGAATAAGAGTGTTTTCTAAATGTGAGACTCTGTTCTCTTTCCTATCTAAGTTCTGGTGTAGCCATGTTGACATGATCATCATAAGTGATATCTTATGATAAGTTTCTGTTTCTGTGTGACTTTGTTCACTTAGAATCATCGTACCTGAATCCACTCATTTTGCTTCTACTGGTCTTATGACATTGATTTCATGGCTGAGGGATATTCCATCGTACGTATGTACCACAAATTTTTGAACCATTTTTATATTTCCTGGGATATTTAAGGTGTACCCAAGTTGAAGTTCTTGTAGGCAGTGCCGCCCTAAATTTTGGGGTGGCTCTGTATTATTGTTTTTCAGTTTTCCCAAGGTTTATTCCCTAGACTGGAAGTGCCCTTGGCTCTGTAGCTCTGTTCTTTACTTGTTTTAGGGAACACAATACACTCCTCCAGGGAGGCAGTTGGCAATTTACATCCCGCCCATCAGCATAAAAAGGCTCCCTGTTCTCCAGGGCCTCTCTTGCCTTTCTGGTTTTTACATATTTTGTGGATGTCCCTTTTGACCGGTGGGAAGTGATACTTCTTTGTAGTGCCGATTTGCATTGCCTTCTTGCTTGCTTGGCCAAAAAAGGCGTATGCGTTTTCTCCTGAATATCTTCAGGAGAAAACGAATACGCCCTTTTTGGCCAAGTGCATCATTGTCGAAGTTGTGCCCCTCTTCGTGTGCTTTAAAGGCGATTCCAATGTACCTCTTGAAACCTGTTTCCTGCTATTCTGCCTCGATTTCAAGTCCACCTCGTTGCCTTCCCTCAACAGATTTTTAGACGATAGTTTTCCTTTATTATTCTGTCAGTTTGTGAATTGCTGTGCCCCTGAGCTCCATTTTTCAACTCGTTTTTTGTGAACTGACCGCAAGTCCAAAATTTTGGTTCAGGACCTATACTGGTTCCCGGTGGGTGGCTGAGAATTTGGTTAATTCTTCTTCCTGCCGGGAAATTAGATTGACATGTGACCGTCCAAATGCCTAACAGCTACTCTCTCATTGGTTCTCCCTCATGCCTTTCATCCTCTGCCAATTTGGCAACGTGTGTGAACCAGGATGTTAAAGGGGCTGTCTCTCCAAGTTGGGAGATTGATAGTAAAGCAGTTGGAAAGTCAAACCGGAGCACCAGGAGAGGGACTATTCGTTGAGTTGTAGAAACCTTTCGTATTCACAGTGTGTCCATTCTCTAGATTTCCTGTATATGTTATTGCTGTAGTAATATTCTCTTCAACCTGCAGAGTGGGACCCATGGAATGGTTGCCATGCATTATTGCTTTAAAGGGTCTGCATTTGCTCACCCAATCTCACCAATCCTCTCAGTCCCAAGTGTCCAGCCTTATGCCACATCCAGCTGTCACTGTAGATACAGTCATTCAAGGTTTCATCAGCGACCCTGAAGGAATTGTAAAGAATTTCCCAGTTTTTTTGTTTTGGTTTTGAAATTCCTTTTTATAGTGGGTTTGAGCTGATTCTCGCTGCCATGTTTATGCCAGTCTAGACACACTTGATTTACTTACGGAGACATATCAATACATAGGTTTTAAGATTCTTACTAGTCAGATGTATTCCTCTGCGGGAAATATGGGGTTTTGAGTCCCTTTCACTGAGGAAGGTGTAGGTTTTGTCTATTCCATAGTTGGTTTTTGGGACGGTACCTGTGCTTATATAAAACTCTGGTTTTATGCATCCCCCCCACCTCTCCTTCACCCTTAAGCAGGCATAAGTGTGTTTTCTAAATGTGAGACTCTGTTCTCTTTCCTAACTCAGTTCATGTGTAGCCATGTTTACAGGATCTTCATAAGTGATATCTTATGATAAGTTTCTTTTTCTGTGTGACTTATTTCACTTAGAATCATCGAACCTGAATCCACTCATCATTTTGCTTCTACTGGCCTTATGACATTGATTTCATGGCTGAGGGATATTCCATCATACGTAAGTACCACAATTTCTTTACCATTTTTGTCTTTCCTTGGATATTTAAGGTGTCCCTGATTCGAGGTTCTTGTAAGCAGTGCTGCCCTAAATTTTGGGGTGGCTGTGTCTTATTGATATTCAGTTTTCCCAAGGTATTTTCCCATGACTGGAAGTGACTTAGGTTGTGAAGCTCTGTTGTTTACTTCTTTTAGAGAACACAATGCACTCCTCCAGGGTGGCTGTTGGCAATTTACATCCCACCCATGAGCATAACAAGGCTTACTGTTCTCCAGAGCCTGTCTTGCCTTTCTGGTTTTTACACATTTTGCAGATGACCCTTTTGACCGGTGGGAAGTGATACTTATTTGTAGTGCAGATTTGCATTGTGCAGTTGCTTGGTTGGTCAAAATCGGCGTATGCGTTTTCTCCTGAATATATTCAGGAGAAAACGCATACGCCCTTTATGGACAATTCCATAATTGTCGAAGTTGTGATGCTTTTCCTGTGTTTAAAGGCAATTCCAATATACTTCTTGAAATCTGTTTCGTGCAATTCTGCATCATTTTAAAGTCTGCCTCGTGGCTTTCCCTCAACAGATTTTTGGAAGAGAGTAGTCCTTTATAACTCTGCAAGTTAGTGAAATGCTGTGCCGCTGTGCTCCAGTTCTCAACTCGCGTTTTTGTGAGCTGACCGCAAATCCATAGTTTTGCTTCAGGACCTGTACAGGTTCCGGGGGGGGGGCAGGCTGACAGTTTGGTTAATTCTTCTTCGTGACGGGAAATTAGAGTGACATGTGGCCGTCCAAATGCCTACAGCTACTCTCTCATTGGTTCTCCCTTTTCCCTTATATCCTCTGAACAATGTGCCAACTGTGTGAAACAGGTTATAGGGGTTGACTCTCCAAGTTGGGAGATTGATATTAAAGCAGTTGGAATGTCAAGTTGGAGCACAAGGAGAGAAAAAGAATTAGTAGAGTTTTAGAAACCTTTCTCCATCAGAGGGTGTCCATTCTCTAGGTTTCCCATACATGTTATAACTGTAGTGATATTCCCATCTACCTGGAGAGTTGGGAACCATGGAATGATGGGCAGGAATTATTGCTTTAGAGGGTCTGCCTTTTCTCACCCAATCTCACCAATCGTCTCAGTCCCAAGTGACCAGCCTTATGCCACATCCAGCTGTCGTTGTAGACAGGGTCATTCCAAGTTTCATCAGAACCCCTGAAGGTATTGTGTAAGAATTAAACTGTTTTTTGTTTTGTTTTGAAATTCATTTTTATAGTGGGTTTGAGCTGCTTCTCACTGCCGTGTTTATGTCGTGCTAGGCACACTTGGTTCCTTTACGGAGACATATCAATACATAGGTTTTAAGATTCTTACTAGTCAGATATATTTCTCTGCCGGGAATTAGGGTGTTGAGTCCCGTTCACTGAGGAAGGAGTAGGGCTTGTCTCTTCTGTATTTGGATTATGGAATGTTACCTGTGCTAATATCAAACTCTGGTTTTGTGTGTCTCCCCACCTCTCCTTTCCCCTTAAGCAAGCATAAGTGTGTTTTCTATATCTGAGACACTGTTCTCTTTCCTAATTCAGTTCATATGTAGCCATGTTTACATTCCCTTCATAAGTGATATCTTATGTCAGAATGCACTATGGCCCTTGTCATAATAATGCTCCATGACACCTGTCATCACAATGCTCTATGCCCTGCTCATCACAATGCTCCATGTCCCTTGTCATCACAATTCTCCACGTCCTTGTCATCACAATGCTACATGACACTTCTCATCACAATGTTACATGCTCTTGTCATCACAATTCTCCATGCACTTGTCATTGCAATGTTCCATGCCCCCTGTCATAGCAAGCTCCAAGTGTTTGTCATCACAATGCTTCATGACCTTGTCATCAAAATTCTCAATGGCCCTTGTCATCACAATGCTCCGTGCCCTTGTCATCACAATGCTCCATGACCCCTGTCATCACAATGCTCCCTGACACCTGTCATCACAATGCTTCATGCCCCTTGTCATTACAGTGCTTCATGATGCTCGTCATCACAATTACGCAAGGTCTTCTCATCACAATGCTCCACGGTTTTGCCATCACAATTCTCCATGCCCTGGTCATCTC
This sequence comes from Hyperoodon ampullatus, assembly GCF_949752795.1. Classification (NCBI taxonomy): domain Eukaryota; kingdom Metazoa; phylum Chordata; class Mammalia; order Artiodactyla; family Ziphiidae; genus Hyperoodon; species Hyperoodon ampullatus. The sequence continues at coordinate 1,811,530 of NW_027640382.1, read as the reverse complement.
AAAGCTCAATGTCCCTCGTCCTCACAATTCTCCACTTCCTTGTCATCACAATGCTCCATGGCACTTCTCATCACAATGTTATATGCTCTTGTCATCACAATACTCCATGCACTTGTCATCGCAATGCTCCATGACCCCTGTCATAGGAAGCTCCATGCGCTTGTCATCACAATGTTTCACGACCTGGACATTAAAATTATCAGTGGACCTTGTCATCTCAATGCTCCATGCCCTTGTCATCAAAATGCTCCTTTACGTTTGTCACAACAATCCTCCATGACACTTGGCATCACAATGCTCCGTGTTATTGTCATCACAATGGAACATGACATATGTTATCACAATGCTCCCTGACACCTGTCTTCACAATACTCCATGACCTTGTCATCACAATGCTTCATGCCCTTGTCATCACAATGTGCCATGCCCACTGTCATCACAATAATCCATGAAACTTGTCAGACAAATGCTCCATGACCCTTTTCATCAAAATGCTCCATGAACACTGTCATCACAATGCACCATGCCCATCATCATAATGCTTCATGCTATTGTCATCACAATGAAATCAAAATGCTCCATGAACTCTGTCATCACAATGCTCCAAACCCTTGTGATCACAATGTTCCATAACACTTGTCATCACAATGCCCCATGACGCTGGTCATCACAATTATCCATGGACTTCTCATCACAATGCCCCATGACATTTGTCATCACAATGCTCAATACACATGTCATCACAATGCTCCCTTACTCTTGCCATCGGTATGCTCCTTGAACCCTTTCATGACAAGGCTCCATGCCTTTTTCATCACAATGATCCATGCACTTTTCATCACAATGCTCCATGCCCTTGTCATCACAATGGTCCTAGACCCCTGTAATCACAATGCTTCATGCCCCTTTTCATCAGAATGCTCCATGAGACTTGGCATCACAAGGCTCCATGGACTTCTCATCACAATGCTCCAGGACGTTGTCATCAAAATGCTCCATTCCCTTATCATCACAATGCTCCATGACGCCTGTCATCACAATACTCCATGAACGTTTTCAGCCCAATGCTCCATGACCTTCTCATTACAATGCTCCTTGACCAATATCATCACAATGCTCCATGACCACTGTCATCACAACGCTCCATGACACCTGACAACACAATGATCCGGTACTCTTGTCATCACAATGCTCCATTCCCTAGTCATCACAATGCTCCATGACCCCTGTCATCACAAAACTCCATGAACATTTTCAGCCCAATGCTCCATGACACTTGGCATCACAATGATGCATGCCCTTGTCATCCCAATGCTCCTTGACCCCTGTAAACACAATGCTCCTTGACGCTTGCCATCACAGTGCTCCTGGACACCTGTCATCTCAATGCTCCATGCCTTTGTCAGCAAAATGCTACATGATCCTGTCATTACGATGCTCTATGCGCTTGTCATCACAATACTCCATGAACCTTGGGATCACATTGCTTCCTGCCCTTGTCATCACAATGCTCCATGTTCCTTGAAATCAAAATGATCCAAGACCTCTGTCCTCACAATGCTCCAAACCCTTGTGATCACAATGTTCCATAACACTTGTCATCACAACGCTCCATGATGCCTTTCATCACAATACTCCATGCCCTTTTCATCACAATGCTCCATGACCTTTGTCATCATAATTTTCAATACACTTGTCATCACAATGCTCCCTGACACTTGTCGTCAGAATGCTCCTTGAAACCTGTCACGAAAAGGCTCCATGCCTTTTTCATCACAATGCCCCATGCCGTTTTCATCACAATGCTCCATGCCAATGTCATCAAATTACTCCACAAGCTTGTCATCAGAATGCTCCCTGACCCTGTCATCACAATGCTCCAAGCCATTGTCATCACAATGCTCCATTACCTTTGTCATCAGAATCCTCCATGACACTTGGCAACACAATGCTCCATGCCATTGTCATCACAATGGGCCATTACATATGTCATCACAATGCTCCCTGACACCTGTCTTCACAATACTGCATGACCTGGTCATCACAGTGCTCCATGCCCTTGTCATCACAATGCGCCATTCCAACTGTCATCGCAATAATCCATGAAACTTATGAGACCAATGCTCCATGCCCTTGTCATCACAATGTTCCATGCCCTTCTTATCACAATGCTCCACGACCCCTGTCATCACAATTCTCCGTGACTCCAGTCATCACAATGCTTCATGACCTTTGTCATCACAATGGTCCATGCCCTCCTCATCTACAGTCTCTGTGACTTTTTAACCACAATGCTCCATGAACTTTTCATCACAATGCTCTTTGACCCTTGTCATCACAATGCTCTATGCCTTTCTCAGCACAATGCTCCATGACCCTTGTCATCACAATGCTCCATGCGCTTGTCAGCACAATGCTCCATGACCCATGTCATCACAATGCGCCATGCGCTTGTCATCACAGTGCTCCACAATCTTGTCATCACAATGCTCCATAAACCTTGTCATCACAATGCTCCATGCACTTCTCATCAAAATGCTCTCTCACCACTGATATCACAATGTTACATCACTATTCATCACAATACTCCCTCACCCCTATCATCACAATGTTCCATGACTCCTGTCATCACAATTCTACATGCGCTTATCATCACAATGTTCGATGACCCCTGACATCACAATGTTCCATAACCCCTGTCATCAAAATGCTCCATGAACCATTTCATCAAAATGCTCAATGACCCCTGACATCACAATGTTCCATAACCACTGTCATCAAAATGTTGCATGACCCTTTTCATCAAATTGTTCCATGACCCTGTCATCACAATGCTCCCTGCCCTTCTCATCACAATGCACCACGCACTTGTCATCAAAATGCTCCATGACCTTTGTCATCACAAAGATCCATGACCCTTTGCATCACAATGCTCCATGTCATGGTCATCACAATGCTCCATGAACGCTCTCATCACATTGCTCCATGCCATTGTCATCACAATGCTACCTGACACATGTCATCAGAATGCTCCATGGCCTTCTCATCACAATGCTCCATGCCCTTGCCATCACAATGCTCCATTACACCTGCGATAACAATGCTCCATTACCCCTGCCATCACGATGTTCCATGGCCTTGTCATTACAAGGCTCCATGACCCTTCTCATCACAATGCTCCAAGACCCCTGTAATCACAATGCTCCATGCCCCTTTTCATCTCAATGATCCATGACCTCTGTCATCACAATGCTCCAAACCCTTGTGATCACAATGTTCCATAATACTTGTCATCACAACGCCCCATGATGCTGGTCATCACAATTATCCATGGACTTCTCATCACAATGCTCCATGACCCTTGTCATCACAATTCTCAATACACTTGTCATCACAATGCTCCCTGACACCTGTCGTCAGTATGCTCATTGAACCCTGTCATGACAAGTCTCCATGCCTTTTTCATCACAGTGATCCATGCCCTTTTCATCACAATGCTCCATGCCATTGTCATCACAATACTCCACAAGCTTGTCATCAGAATGCTCCGTGACACTTGTCATCACAATGATCCATGACCCCTGTCGTCACAATGCTCCATGACACCTGTCATCACAATGCTCCATGCCCCTTGTCATTACAGTGTTCCATGATGCTCGTCATCACAATTATCCATGGTCTTCTCATCACAGTGCTCCACGGTCTTGCCATAACAATGCTCCATGCCCTGGTTATGACAATGCACCATGTCCCTTGTCATCACAATTCTCCACGTCCTTGTCATCACAGTGCTCCATGACAGTTCTCATCACTATGTTACATGCTCTTGTCATCACAATTCTCCATGCACTTGTCATCGCAATGCCCCATGACCCCTGTCATAGCAAGCTCCATGCCTTTGTTATCACAATGCTTCACGACCTTTTCATCAAAATTCTCACTGCCCGTTGTCATCACAATGCTCCATGCCCTTGTCATCACAATGATCCAAGCCCTTGTCATCACAATGCTCCATTACCTTTGTCATCACAATCCTCCATAACACTTGGCATCACAATGCTCCATGCCATTCTCATCACAATGGACCATGAAATATGTCATCACAATGCTCCCTGACACCTGTCTTCACAATACTCCATGACCTTGTCTTCACAATGCTCCATGACCTTGTCATCACAATGTGCCATGCCCACTGTCAACACAATTATCCATGAAACTTGTCAGACCAATGCCCTATGCCCCTGTCATCACAAAGCTCCATGCCCTTGTCATCACAATGCTCCATGACCCCAGTCATCACAATTCTCCGTGACTCCAGTCTTCACAAGGCTTCATGACCTGTGTCATCACAATGGTCCATGCCCTCATCATCACAAGGCTCTGTGAACTTTGTCACCACAATGCTCCATGAACTTTTCATCACAATGCTCCGTGACACTTGTCATCACAATGCTCCGTGCCTTTGTCAACTCAATGCTCCATGACCCTTGTCATCACAATGCTCCACAACCTTGTCATCACAATGCTCCATAAAGATTGTCATCACAATGCTCCATGCACTTCTTATAAAAATGCTCTCTCACCACTGATATCAACATGTTCCCTCACTAGTCATCACAATACACCCACTCCCCTGTCATCACAATGGTCCTTAAACCCTGTCATGGAAATGTTCCATGACCCTTGACATCTCAATGTTCCATAACCCCTGTCATCAAAATGTTCCATGACACTTTTCATCAAATTGCTCCATGACCCTGTTATCACAATGCTCCCTGCCCTACACAACAGAATGCACCACACCTCTTGTCATCAAAATGCTCCATGACCTTTGTCATCACAAAGCTCCATGACCCTTGGCATCACAATGCTGCATGCCATTGTCATCACAATGCTCCATGAAACCTCTCATCACATTGTTCCATGCCCTTGTCATCACAGGCTACATGATGCTTTTCATCACAATGCTCGATGCCATTCTTATCACAATGCTCCATGCGCTTGTCATTACAATCCTCCATGACCCATGTATCACAGTGTTCCATGCCCTGGTCATCACAATGCTCCATGACCCCTGTCATAAAAATGCTCCATGACCACTGCCATCACAATGTTCCACGGCCTTGTCATCACAAGGCTCCATGACCCTTGTCATCACAGTGCTCCAAGACCCCTGTAATCACAATGCTCCATGCCCTTGTCATCACAAAGCTCCATGACGCATGTCATCAGAATTCTCCATGGCCTTCTCATTCACGATGCTCTATGCCCTTGTCATCACAATGCTCCAAGACTCCTGTAATCACAATGCTCCATGCCCCTTTTCATCTCAATGCTCCATGAACCCTGTCATCACAATGCAGCATGCCCATCATCATAATGCTTCAGGCTATTGTCATCACAATGAAATCAAAATGCCCCATGACCTCTGTCATCACAATGCTCCAAATCCTTGTGATCAAAATGTTCCATAACACTTATCATCACAACGCCCCATGACGCTCGTCATCACAATTATCCATCGTCTTCTCATCACAATGCTCCATGACCTTTGTCATCACAATGCTCAATACCCTTGTCATCACAATGCTCCCTGACACTTGTCGTCAGTATGCTCCTTGAACCCTGTCATGACCAGGCTCCATGCCTTTTTCATCACAATGATCCATGCCCTTTTCATCACAGTGCTCCAAGACCCCTGAAAACACAATGCTCCATGCCCTTGTCCTCACAAAGCTCCATGATGCATGTCATCAGAACGCTCCATGGCCTTCTCATCCCAATGCTCCATGCCCTTGTCACCACAATGCTCCAAGACCTCTGTAATCACAATGCTGCATGCCCCTTTTCCTCAGAATGCCCCATGAGACATGTCATCACAAGGCTCCATGGTCTTCTCATCACAATGCTCCAGTACCTTGTCATCACAATGCTCCATGACGCCTCTCATCACAACACTCCATGAACATTTTCAGCCCAATGGTCCATGACCTTCTCATCACAATGCTCCCTGACCCCTGTCATCACAATGCTCCATGACCACTGTCATCACAACGCTCCATGAACCCTGACGACACAATGATCCGGGACTCTTGTCATCAAAATGCTCCATGAACCTTGTCATCACAATGATCCATGCTCTTGTCATCCCAATGCTCCATGACCCCTGTAATCACAATGCTCCATGACGCTTGTCATCAAAGTGCTCCATGAACCTTGTCATCACAATGCTCCTTGCCTTTGTCAGCAAAATGCTACATAATCTTGTCATCACAATCCTCCATGACCCTTGAGATCACATTGCTTCATGCCCTTGTCATCTCGCTCTTGCCTTTCTGGTTTTTACAGATATACAGATGTCCCTTTCGACCGGTGGGAAGTGACAATTCTTTGTAGTGTGGATTTGCATTGCATGCTTGCTTCATTGGCCAGAAAGGACGTATGCGTTTTCTCCTGAATATATTCAGGGGAAAAGGCATACGCCCTTTTTGGCCAAGTGCATCACCGTCCAAGTTGGGATGCTTTTTCTGTGCTTCAAAGGCGATTCCAATTTACCTCTTGAAATATGTTTTGTGCAATTCTGCCTCATTTTCAAGTCCGCTTCATTGCCTTCCCTCAACAGATTTCTGGAAGAGAGTAGTCCTTTATAACTCTGCAGGTTTTTGAATTGCTGGGCCCCTGAGCTCCAATTTTCAAATCCCATTTTTGTGAGCTGGCCGCAAATCCACAATTTTGCTTCAGGACCTATACTGGTTCCAGGGGTGGCTTTATTGGTTCGCTGTGGGTGGCTGAGGCTTTGGTTAATTCTTCTTCCTGACGGGAAATTAGAGTGACATGTGCCCGTCCAAATGCCTACATCTACTCTCTGATTGGTTCTCCCTCTTCCCTTTCATCATCTGCACAAATAGCAAACTGTGCGAACCAGGAGGTTATAGGGGCTGACTCTCCTAAGTTGGGAGATTGATAGTAAAGCAGTTGGAATGCCAAAGTGGAGCACAAGGAGAGGAAAAATTAGGAGAGTTTTAGAAACCTTTCGCCATCACAGGGTGTCCATTCTCTAGGTTTCCCATACATGGTATAACTGTAGTGATATTCCCTTCTACCTGAGATTTGGGACCCATGGAATGGTGGCATGCATTACTACTTTAAAGGTTCTGCATTTTCTCTCCCAATCTCACCAGTCCTCTCAGTCCCAAGTGTCCAGCCTTATGTCTCATCCAGCTGTCTTTGCAGATAGGGTCATTCCAGGTTTCATTAGAACCCCTGAAGGAATTGTGTAAGAATTTTGCTGTTTTTTGGTTTTGTTTTTGAAATTCATTTTTATTATGGGGTTGAGCTGGTTTTCACTGACCTGTTTATGCCAGTCTAGACACAATTGATTTCCTTACGGAGACATATGAATACATAGGTTTAAGATTCTTACTAGTCAGATATATTCCTCGGCGGGGAATAGGGGTGTTGAGTCCCATTCACTGAGGAAGGTGTAGGTCTTGTCTATTCTGTATTTGGTTTATGGAATGGTACCTGTGCTAATATCATACTCTGGTTTTATGCATCACCCCACCTCTCCATTCCCCTGAAGCAGGCATAAGAGTTTTTTTCTAAATGTGAGACTCTGTTCTCTTTCCTAATTCAGTTCATGTGTTGTGATACTGACATTCCCTCTATAAGTGATATCTTATGATAAGATTCTTTTTCTGTGTGACTAATTTCCCTTAGAATCATCATACCTAAATCCACTCATTATGCTGCTACTGGCCTTATATACACTGATTTCACGTCTGAGTGATATTCCGTTGTACAAAATTACCACAAGTTCTTTATGCATTTCTCTTTTTCCTGGGATATTTTAGGTTTACCAAAGTTGAGGTTCTTGTATGCAGAGCAGCCCTAAACTTTGGGGTGCCTGTGTCTTATTGATATTTAGTCTTCCCAAGTCATATGCCCGTGAGTTGAAGTCCCCTTTGCTTGGGGGCTTTGTATTTTAGAAGTTTTAGGAAACAGCATACACTTCTTCAGAGTGGCTCTTGGATATTTATACCCCACCCATCAGCGTGACTAGGCTCCCTGTTTTCCATGGCCTCTCCTGCATTTCTGGTTTGTACACATTTTTTGGATTGCCTTTCTGAGCAGTGGAAATTGAGACTCCTTTGTTGTGCAGATTTGCATTTCCCTCTTGCTTGGTTGGCTAAAAACTCTGCATGTGTTTTTTTCCTGAAGATATTCACGAAAAAAACGCATACACCCTTTTGCCCAACTGCATCATTTTAGAAATTCTGCTGCTTTTCATATGCTTTAAATGTGAGTACAATCTACCTTTTGAAATCTGTTTCCTGCAATTCTGCCTCTCATTCAGATCCTCTTCGTTGCCTTACCTGAATATATTTTTGGACGTTGGTTATCATTTATATCTTTGCAGGTCTTTGAATTGTCTGCTCCTGAGCTCCATTTTGCAACTCGCTTTTTTTGTGAGCTGGCCGCCAAACCATTGGATTGCTTCCGGCCCTATTCTGGTTCTGGGGAGGCAGGCTGAGCCTTTGGTTAATTCTTCTTCCTAATGGGAAATTAGAGTGACATGTGCCTGTCAAAACTCCTACAGCTAATCTCTCATTGGTTCCCCCTCTTCCCATTTACCCTCTGCACAAATTGCAAACTGTGGGAAACAGGAGGTTAAAGGTGCTGATTCTCCAAGTGGGGAGGTTGTTAGTAATGTGGCTGGAATGGCGAACCCCAGCAGCAGGAGATCAAAAATGAGGTGCATTTTAGACACCTTTCCTGAGCACACGGTGTACATTCATCTCGGTTTCGCAGGCATGTTTTCGCTGTCAGAAGACTCCCTTGAACCTGCAGATTTGGGACCCATGGAATGGGTACCAGGCAGTATTACTTTAAAAGGTCTGCATTTCCTCACCCAGCCTCTCTAACATCTCTTAGCGTGCATAGCTTCCAGCCTTATATAATCATCCTGCTGTGGGTCTACATGTGTTCAATCCATGTTACATCGTAGCCCTTCAACAAAAGTTGTAAGAATTTTTGTCTGTCTCACTGTTTTTATAAATAGTTTTAAATTTATTTTTATATTGGTTACAGCTGATTTTCAAAGCTCTGTTTTTTGCTGCTGTACATCCACTTGATTCATGTACTGTGAGACAACAATAACTTCTTTTTCAGATGCTTACCAGTCATATGTATTATTTTCCAGTGACTTGAGTGGGCTGAGTGCAGTTCTTTGAGGTACCGTGTAGGCCTTGTCAGTTATTCAATTTGGTACTTGGAATGGTATCTTTGCTAATTTCAACCTCCTGGATAATACCTCACCATTCCCCACCTTTCCCATTTAGCAGCCTTATGTCTATTTTCTACATATTTGACTATGTTTCTGTTTTGTAATTTATTTCATGTGTAGCCATTTTTGATTCCACCTTTAAGTGACATCTTATGATATGTGTCTTTTTCTTTCTGACATATGTCACTTAGAATGATCGTATGTAGCTCCTCCAGAGTTGTTACAACTGGCCTTATTTCATTGATTTCTGGATGAGTAATATTCCACTCTACATAAGTACCCCATCTCTTTTATCCATTTTATCCTTCTAGGGACATTTAGGTTATATCCAAGTTGAGGCCCTTTTTAACAGAGAGGTGGTAAACGTTCGGGTGCCTGTTTTCTGTCGATTTTTGTTTTTCCCAAGGTACACGCCCATGAGTGCAAGTGCCCTATGCTCTGTAGCTCATTTTTTAGATGTTTTACAAACACAATACACTTCTCCAGAGTGGCCGTTGGCAAATTACATTTCCACTATCAGCCTCACAGGGCTCCCTTTTCTCCTCGCCCTGTCCTGCATTTCTGGTGTTTACACTTTATGTGGATGGCCCTTCTGACTGATGTGAAGTGATACATTTTGTGATATTGATTTCCAGTGCCCACCTGTTTGGTTGGATAAAAAGTGTGTATGGCCTTTACTTGAATATATTCAGAAAAAATGCATACACCCTTTTTGGCCAACTGCATCATTGGCGATGTTCAGCCCCTTTTCTTGTGCTTTAATGGGGAGTCCTTTCTACCTCTTCAAATCTGTTTCCTGCCACTCTCCCTTGCTTACAAGTCCTTTTCTGTGACTTACCTCAAGACATTTTTCGACGATAGATATTTTCAACTCTGCAGTTTCATGAATTTTAGTGCCCCTGAGTTCCATTTTTCAACTTGTGTTTTTGGAAACTGGACACAAAACAGCGGGATTTCCTCTAGCCCTATTCTGTTTCCGTGGGCAATTCTAGCCTTTGATGAATTTGTGTTCTGGATTGGAAATTAGGGTGGCATGTGCCTGTCCGAACACCTAAGACATGTCTCTATATTTTTCTCATCCTTCCGCTACATCCTCTGGACAAATTCCAAACTGTGTGCAACAGGATGTTGACGGTGCTGATATCCCCAAGTGAGGAGATTGTTAGGAAAGATGCTGGAGGGTTGAACCCGAGCACCAGGCGATGAGGAGATGAGGTGCCTTTTCCAAACTCTTTCCGATCAAACGGTGTACCATCCTCTAGGTGTGACAGGCATGTTTTAGCTGTAGGAAGGGTCCCGTGCATGTAAGGAGAACACCAGGGATTTTTCCAAATCAGTGCCTCCCCGAACCCCAAACTGGGGAATTTTTAAGCTACGGCTACACGTATGTCCTTTAAGGGCCTTGGGAAATAGGCAGAGCCCAAACTTTAGATGACTGAAATCTTCAGGGTCAGAGCGCTCACCATCGGCCTTGCTTAGGTTACATTTTATCTGTCATTGATAGATGATGTCAATAAAAATATCTATTCTTTTTCAGATTATTTCCCCTTATAGGTTATTGCAAAATATTCAGTGTAGTTCCCTGTGCTATACAGTAGTTCCTTGTTGATGATCTATTTTATACATAGCAGTGTGTATGTGTTAATCCCAAACTGTTAATTTATCCCTTCTCTTACCTTTCCCCTTTGGTAATAATAAATTATAAGGTTTTATACTTCTCAGAAATGGGGGAGCTGAAAGAGAGGTATCATTTTCAATGGAAAAGCATTCAAAACAAGATTGAAGCTTCAGCCAAGAGTATTCGATGTACATCCATGAAAATAAATCACTTCATTTCTCTAATGTTGACCTGACAAATAAGACAGACGTCTTCACTGAACTTGCTTATAGGAAAGTGATGGAAATATCAAATGTAAGTCTTAGAAACATCTTATTTTACCCGAGCATTATACACTGCTCTATGTTAACTACAGTTTGGCTCACACATCTGTTCATTGAAGTTACAATGTTCTCAATTTCTGTTACTGATCCTCCAGAGTGGACCCTAACAGGAGTCCCCGTGCCCAGTGTCATTGGAGCCAACAGATCAAGACTGAGTTTGGTTCAGAAGCAAAGGAAACATTATTTTGAAAACAGAATGGAGAGGTGAGAGCGTGCACTCCCCCATGGGCTGTGGGCTGGGCTGCTGTGTAGGGTCCCCGGCAGCGTCAGTGGGAGGGAGGGGATGGAGCTCTCGAGGGCTGAGTTGGCTGCAGCTCAGGCTCTATGCCGCAGAGTCTGCATGGGACCCCACTAGCTGAGGTGTCGACCCAGCCATTCTGCACTAGGAAATCGGGTCTGAAGTGCCGGGTGTGGGACCTCTGCATGCGGAACCCTAGGAGCACGTGAAATTAGACAAAGCACAAAGGAAAAACAGGTTAGACTTTATTTTATTGCCCAGATTCTCTTTTTATCTCCCAGGAATTTTTAATGAACGTTGCCGGAGACGAACACCTCCTCTGCTTTTTGTTCCGTTCCTTATTCTTGGGGTGTTGAGGGTGCAGACCCCTCTTTTGTAACTGCTTCATGTTGTGGTGGGAGCCCTGATACATGGGGGGAGGGTCAAAACGTCTCCACACCAGCCTCCTGGTGAGGTTGATTGTCCCAAGGCCTCCTGCCTCACTTCTCGTCCGCCTGAGCACCAGCATTGGAAGTGTTACAGATTCTAATGACCTTTAAGGGTCCAGGAAAGAGAGGCGCAGAGATGCTGCGGTGGCAGGTTTCACCCCACCCCACATATGTTCGGCAACCTTAGGCTGACAGTTTTTGCCAGACTAGATGCTCTGACCAGTAGTCTGTGCTTTCTTTAATTAGGTCCCTGAATTAATGTACAAACAGCACCATGTGTCAGAGCCCTGCCCACACAACTCCCAGACAGTCCAGGGTCAGTGGTGATCCAGGACCATGACGTCCACTGAGTCAACGGCCTTTAGAAGTAGCCAGCAGTCCAGCCGGTCATATTGGCCACCATCACCGCGGTGTCTGTAGGGTTTTCTATGGTGAAAGCGTGATATACGTTTCCCCCGCCAAGCTTATTAGCTCCCCTCTGGGTGCAGTAAGTCCTGCAAGCAGTAGTCTGCTCTTTCGGGGCACAGTCTTGTCGTTTTCTGAGAGAAACTCCAGGTCAAGTGATGGTCACATGAGTCATCTTGGGGGCCCGTTGCCCCCGTTTATCTCTCTGGAGGTTGGAGTTGGAGGGCCTCCTCACTCGAGGTCAGTGTGTCCACAGAGCGACCCCTGCAACTTCAGGGCATGATGGGTGGTTAGGATCACCACGTGGGGTCCTTTTCCCTTAGGAGGGAGCTGGCCTTGCGGGCTGCTGATTTCCAGCTTTTTAGATACCCCAGTATCCTGGCCTGATGAGTCGGTGGGCAAAGCCCTTGGTGACCATAGTTTATCATACCTGAAGGGCATTCTTGTGTTGCTCCATTTCAAGTGGTCCCAGTTTTTGCACTAAGGCTCCAAGGGCGATTAACCTTTGACCGGGTATGTAAAGGTCAAAGGGTTTAGCTAAATTAGGGAGTTCCTGGGCAAGGGTCTGTATTGACTGCTCTTTCCATTCTTGAAAGGCTGCTTCTGGATTCTATTCAAAAGGATCATCATCTTTTCGTGTCAGTGTTTCATGTAGAGGCCCAGCTATTAGACTGTAGTTAGGGATCCAGATGCAGAAAACCTTGGCCTCCCCAGGAACCCCTAAGCTGTCTTCTAGTTGTAGAAGAGGTAAGGCTGCAAATGGCTTCTTCCCTATCCTGGGATGCGTTTCTCCGAATATCTGTGAGAATGAAGCCCAGGCATGTCACCTTAGCCTGGGATATTTGAGCGTTTTTCTTGGACACCTTCTATCCTTTCTTGGCTAGGTAGTTCAGAGGCGTCTTTAGTAGGCCTGGCGATCAGAATGTCATCTGCATATTGAAGGAGGGTTCCCTTTTACAGAGGTTGAACTTTTAGGTCTTTAGAGGACATTTCCCCAATGATGGTGTGGGGATTTTTGAACCATTGGGGCAGGACGGCCCAGCATTATTGCTTTTGTTGCATGTTGTGTCCTGCCACTCACAAGCCAAAAATTCTTGTGACTCTGAGATGAATGGAATACAGAAGAAGGCATCATTGAAGTCTAATACAGAATGCCATGGCCTGGTGGAAGGTAGAATGACCAGCAGGGAGTAGGAAATAGGAGCTACTGGATGTATATCCTCGGTGGCTTCACTGACTGTCCTGATATCCTTTACCAGGTCTCCAGCAGCCCATGGGGCTCTCGTGGTCAGGCCAATCCCAGGATATGGAGCTCACCTGGGCGGCACCCCTACCCCACAGCCCACGGGGCTCTCGTGGTCAAGTCCCTCCCAGGGTATGGAGCTCACCTCTGCAGCTACCCAGCAGCCCATGGGGCTCTCCTACTCAGGCCCTTCCCAGGATACAGAGCTCCCCTGGGCAGGTACCCCAGCAGGGCTGGACACACAGGAACTGTGCACATAGCCCACCTTGCAGAGAACCCACAGCTCACCTGTCGCTCACAGCTGACACAGAACACCTCAGAGCAGGACTTGAACTAACAAACAGCAGCTCTGACAGGTCTGTGACCATGGCTATCACTCTCTGCAGGCTCTTTCTGCCTGGTCTTCCAGACACTTCCACTGCAGCCAGGGCACCAGGCCTCTGTCTCCACCCACCATCACTCCTCTCCCTGACTCCTGGGTTCCTCTCATTAGGATAGGGTCTTCTTGAAGTTGTTTTCCACTCATGGACCAGATAAAATGATAAGAAAACAAGCCGCAGCTGCAGCCCCTTGTCTATCCTGACTCTCAAGAGCCCACACCTGTTCCTAGGGCCTGGCCCGTTTAGCAAGTTTCATTTTCTGCAACTGTGAACCCTGAGGGGTGAGGATTGGCTGATTTTGGCAGCCTGAAACTGCCTGCCGGCCCGCCACAGGTGTCCCTGGGTTGAGGGCAATATAAACAGCACTCCAGTGAGCGACAGCCCTTGTAGCTGTGACTGACGGCATATTCTCTGCCCCATAGGCAGTTCCGGAGCTGTGCTGGTGGGAGGGAGTGAGGGTCCGTGGCTTTGTGGTGGCCCAGTGTGAGTGGGGCTCTGCTGGACTTTCTGAAGGAGTTGCCAGGCTGCCACCTGCTAAAGAAGAGGATGTGTCACCCATACCTGCCACTGGAATTTCTCCCCAGGCAGAGGTGAGGAAGTAAAAAAGCAGTGGGGGCCGTGGCAGGAGGGGTATCTCAGGCAGGGAAATGGAAAGCTTCCAGAAGAGCATCTGGGGACAGGACCATCCTGACTGGCCTGCAGGCACCAAGTCGGCCTGCGTGCTGTCGCTGTTGTGGCTCCACAGCCCTTTCTCTAGGCTTTCAAGCCCTTGTACATATTCAGGTGTTTTACCTGGGAAGGGTGGCAAAAGTTCAACAGCAGCTGGCCTGGGGCTCAGCTCACGGTTACTCACAGATGCCTCGGCATGGCCCCCTCTTTGCAATGAGGATGCTCCTTGCGTAGGAGTGGGCTGCTGGCTCTATGGGAGATGATTCCCCACCTCTGACCAATTTCAGAATTGTTTACCGCTGGAGCAAGTGCCCTGATAGTGTTTTCCTCTGTCTAACTGGTGGGTTCAGGTTATTTTTTTTCTTTTTTTGTTCAAGTTAGATTTTATTCCTCTTTTATGTATTTATAGATATAAGCATGGAAATCATTCATTCATATAAATACATCTGTGTGAAGGGAAGAACTTTTTTCTGTTTTATTTTTAAATTTTATTTTTTAAATTTTGAAATTTAATTTTATTTATTTTTCTATACAGCAGGTTATTATTAGTTATGTATTTTATGCATATACATGTGTACAGGTCAATCCCAATCTCCCAACTCATCCCACCACCACCACCCCATGGCTTCCCACACTAGGTGTCCATACGTGTGTTCTCTACCTCTGTGTCTCTATTTCTTCCCTGCAAACCAGTTCATCTGTACCATTTTTCTAGGTTCCACATATATGCATTAATATACCATATTTGTTTTTCTCTTTCTGACTTACTTCATTCTGTATGACAGTCTCTAGATCCATCGACGTCTCTACAAATGACCCAGTTTCATTCCTTCTTATGGCTGAGTAATATTCCATTTTATATATGTACCACATCTTTATCCATTCGTCTGCCTGTGGGTATTTAGGTTGCTTCCATTACCTGGCTATTGTAAATAGTGCTGAAATGAGCATTGTGGTGAATGTGCCTTTTTGATTTATGGTTTTCTCTGGGTATATGCCCAGAAGCGGGATTGCTGGATCATATGGTAATTCTATATCTAGGTTTTTTAAGGAAACTCCATACTGTTCTCCATCGTGACTGTATCAATTTACATTTCCACCACTAGTGGAAGAGGGATCCTTTTGTCCACACCCTCCCCAGAATTTGTTGTTTGTAGATTTTCTGATGATGCCGATTCTAACAGGTGTGAGGTGATACCTCATTGTAGTTTTGATTTGCATTTCTCTAATAATTAGTGATGTTGAGCAGCTTTTCATGTGCGTCTTGGCCATCTGTGTGTCTTCTTTGAAGAAATGTCTCTTTAGATCTTCGGCCCATTTTTGTATTGGGTTGTTTGTTGTTTTAATATTAAGCTGCATGAGCTCTTTATATATTTTGGAGATTAAACCTTTGTCCATTGGTTCGTTTGCAAATATTTTCGCCCATTCTGAGGGATGCTTTTTGCCATTCCCGTTTTTTTAACAAAAAAAGAAAGAAAGAAAAAGAAGCAGAAGACTAATGTGTGTAAAATATGCCTTTGGAAACTGTCGTTTTGAAATATGGACGTCCTTTGAATTTTTTGGTCGATATATGAACCCAGGATTTGTTTTCAGGGCAGGTGTCATTTACAGGCCTGCAATGATTTTGAATATCAACTGACCATTAGCGCTGGGATTAAAGCTGCTGTTGTGTGAAATGACCACAAGGTGGCAGCAGTTCTCCCTTACCAAATCTGGTGTCAGGGGCAACAGAGCCTCAATGGAAGTCGTGTTCTAGATTGGAATTTAGAATGGAATGTGCCAGGAGAAAGCCCCTCAAGTTTGTCTCACTACTTCTTGTTCGTGTTTTTAATTTAATTTTTTATTTTTTATTACAGCAAATTTGATTACAATGTTTGGCTCGTTGTAGGTGTGGAAGATGTGGTTCTTTTACACATATAAATAAGTCTGTTCTTCCTGGGATCCTTTTCCCATGTACCTTATGACAGAATGTTGAGTAGTCTTCTCTTGGTATTCTGTAGGTCTTTGGTGATTCTATATGTCACCTGTGTTTGTATATGTCTGTTAACCCCAATATCATAATGAAACCAATCCTCACACCTTTCCATTGGTGAACCATAAGTTTGTTGAATGAATCTGTGATAGCCCTTCTCCGTGGAAATATCTGCGCTGGTATCCATTTTTTGGTCACACCTATAAGAGATATGATACGCTATGTGTCTTTCACTTTCTGACTTACTACAAGTCATGTGATTACCTCTAGACACACCTACGGTGCTGCAAATGGCATTGTGTCCTTTTATTCCTTGGCTTCTATTCTGCCTTAGCGAGGTCCATTTTCAACAATGTGATTCCCTGAGGGCTGAGGATTAGCTGACCTGGGTAGCCTGACCCTGCCGGCCGGCCCTCCCCTGGTGTGCCTGTGTTGAGGTCAATATAAACAGCGCTGCAGGCAGCAATAGCCCCTGAAGCTGTGCCTGACTCCATATTCTCTGCCCCGTCAGCAGTCTCGGGGCTGTGCTGGTGGGAGGGAGTGAGGGGCCACGGCTTTGTGGGTGGCCCAGTGTGAGTGGGTCTCTCCTGGACTTTCTGCAGGAGATGCCAGGCTTCCACCTGTAAAGAAGAGGATGTGTCAACCATACCTTCCGCTGGAATTTCTCTCCGGACAGAGGTGAGGAAGGAAAAAAGCAGTGGGGGCCGGGAGAGGAGGGGTATCTCAGGCAGGGCAATGGAAAGTTTTCAGAAGAGCGCCCAGGTCCAGGACCATCCTGGCTGGCCTGCAGGCACCAAGTTTTCCTGCGTGCTGTCGCTGGTGTGGCTCCACGGCCCTTCCTCTAGGCTTTCAAGCCCTTGTACATATTCAGGTGTTTTACCTGGGAAGGGTGGGAAAAGTTCAGCAGCAGCTGGCCTCGGGCTCAGCTCACGGTTACTCACAGATGCCTCGGGTCCCCTTCACTGAGGAAAGTGTAGGTCTTGTCTATTCCATAGTTGGTTTTTGGAACGGTACCTGTGCTTATATCAAACTCTGGTTTTATGCATCACCCCACCTCTCCTTCCCCCTTAAGCAGGCATAAGAGTGTTTTCTAAATGTGAGACACTGTTCTCTTTCCTAACTCAGTTCAAGTGTAGCCATGTTTACAGGATCTTCATAAGTGATATCTTATGATAAGTTTCTTTTTCTGTGTGACTTATTTCACTTAGAATCATCGTACCTGAATCCAACCATTTTGCTGCTACTGGTCTTATGACATTGATTTCATGGCTGAGGGATATTCCATCGTACGTAAGTACCACAATTTTTTGAACCATGTTTATATTTTCTGGGATACTTAAGGTGTATCCAAGTTGAGGTCCTTGTATGCAGTGCAGCCCTAAATTTTGGGGTTGCTCTGTCTTATTGATTTTCAGTTTTCCAAAGGTATATTCCCTAGACTGCTAGTGCCCTTGGCTCTGTAGCTCTGTTCTTTACTTGTTTTAGGGAACAGAATGCACTCCTCCAGAGAGGCAGTTGGCAATTTACATCCCGCCCATCAGCATAACAAGGCTCCCTGTTCTCCAGGGCCTGTCTTGCCTTTCTTGTTCTTACACATTTTGTGGATGTCCCTTTTGACCGGTGGGAAGTGATACTTCTTTGTAGTGCAGATTTGCATTGCCTGCTTGCTTGCTTGGCCAAAAAGGGCGTATGCGTTTTCTCCTGAATATATTCAGGAGAAAACGCATACGCCCTTTTTGGCCAAGTGCATCATTGTCGAAGTTGTGCCCCTCTTCCTGTGCTTTAAAGGCGATTCCAACGTACCTCTTGAAATCTGTTTCCTGCTATTCTGCCTCGCTTTCAAGTCCGCCTCGTTGCCTTCCGTCAACAGATTTTTGGACGATAGGTGTCCTTTATTACTCAGCCAGTTTGTGAATTGCTGTGTCGCTGAGCTCCATTTTTCAACTCGTTTTTGGAGAGCTGACCGCAAGTCCAAAATTTTGGTTCAGGACCTATACTGGTTCCCAGTGGGTGGCTAAGAATTTGGTTAATTCTTCTTCCTGCCGGGAAATTACAGTGATATGTGCCCGTCCAAATGCCTAACAGCTACTCTTTAATTGGTTCT
The DNA here is from genome assembly GCF_949752795.1 of Hyperoodon ampullatus. Taxonomy (NCBI): domain Eukaryota; kingdom Metazoa; phylum Chordata; class Mammalia; order Artiodactyla; family Ziphiidae; genus Hyperoodon; species Hyperoodon ampullatus. The sequence continues at coordinate 1,792,864 of NW_027640382.1, read as the reverse complement.
CCCTCTTCCCTTTCATCCTCTGCCAAATTGGCAACCTGCGCGAACCAAGAGGTTAAAGGGGCTGTCTCTCCAAGTTGGGAGGTTGATAGTAAAGCAGACGGAAAGTCAAACCGGAGCACCAGGAGAGGGACTATTCGTTCAGTTTTATAAACCTTTCATATTCACAGTGTGTCCGTTCTCTAGGTTTCCCGCACATGTTATAGCTGTAGTAATATTCCCTTCAACCTGGAGAGTTCGGACCCATGGAATGGGTGCCATGCATTATTGCTTTAAAGGGTCTGCATTTGCTCACCCAATCTCACCAATCGTCTCAGTCCCAAGTGTCCCTCCTTATGCCACATCCAGCTGTCGTTGTAGATAGGGTCATTCCAGCTTTCATCAGAGACCCTGAAGGAATTGTAAAGAATTTCCCAGTTTTTTGTTTTGTTTTTGATATTCCTTTTTATAGTGGGTTTGAGCTGATTCGCGCTGCCATGTTTATGCCAGTCTAGACACACTTGATTCCCTTACGGAGACATATCAATACATAGGTTTTAAGATTCTTACTAGTCAGATATATTCCTCTGCGGAAATATGGGGTTTTGAGTCCCTTTCACTGAGGACGGTGTAGGTCTTGTCTATTCCATAGTTGGTTTTTGGAACAGTACCTGTGCTTATATCAAACTCTGGTTTTATGCATCACCCCACCTCTCCTTCCCCCTTAAGCAGGCATAAGAGTGTTTTCTAAATGTGAGACACTGTTCTCTTTCCTAACTCAGTTCAAGTGTAGCCATGTTTACAGGATCTTCATAAGTGATATCTTATGATAAGTTTCTTTTTCTGTGTGACTTATTTCATTTAGAATCATTGTACCTGAATCCACCCATTTTGCTGCTACTGGTCTTATGACATAGATTTCATGGCTGAGGGATATTCCATCGTACGTAAGTACCACAATTTTTTGAACCATTTTTATATTTCCTGGGATATTTAAGGTGTACCCAAGTTGAGGTCCTTGTAAGCACTGCAGCCCTAAATTTTGGGGTGGCTCTGTCTTATTGATTTTCAGTTTTCCCAAGGTATATTCCCTAGACTGGAAATGCCTTTGGCTCTGTAGCTCTGTTGTTTACTTGTTTTAGGGAACACAATGCACTCCTCCAGAGAGGCAGTTGGCAGTGTACATCCGCCCATCAGGATAAAAAGGCTCCCTGTTCTCCAGGGCCTGTCTTGCCTTTCTGGTTTTTACACATTTTGTGGATGTCCCTCTTGACTGGTGGGAAGTGATACTTCTTTGTAGTGCAGATTAGCATTGCCCGCTTGCTTGCTTGGCCAAAAAGGGCGTATGCGTTTTCTCCTGAATATATTCAGGAGAAAACGCATACGCCCTTTTTGGCCAAGTGCATCATTGTCGAAGTTGTGCCCTTCTTCCTGTGCTGTAAAGGCGATTCCAACGTACCTCTTGAAATCTATTTCCTGCTATTCTGCCTCGCTGTAAAGTCTGCCTCGTTGCCTTCCCTTAACAAATTTTGGACGATAGTTTTCCTTTATTACTCTGCCATTTTGTGAATTGCTGTGCCCTTGAGCTCAATTTTTCAACTCGTTTTTTGTGAGCTGACCGCAAGTCCAAAATTTTGGTTCAAGACCTATGCTGTTTCCCGTTGGGGGGCTGAGACTTTGGTTAATTCTTCTTCCTGCTGGGAGGTTAGAGTGATATGTGCCCGTCCAAATGCCTAACAGCTACTCTCTCACTGGTTCTCCCTCTTCCCTTTCATCCTCTGCCAAATTGGAAACCTGTGCGAACCAGGAGGTTAAATGGGCTGTCTCTCCAAGTTGGGAGATTGATAGTTAAGCAGATGGAAAGTCAAACCGGAGCACCAGGAGAGGGACTATTCGTTGAGTTTTAGAATCCTTTCGTATTCACAGTGGGTCCGTTCTCTAGGTTTCCCGTACATGTTATAGCTGTAGTAATATTCCCTTCAACCTGGAGAGTTGTGACCCATGGAATGGGTGCCAGGCATTTGTGCTTTAAAGGGTCTGCATTTGCTCACCCAATCTCACCAATCCTCTCAGTCCCAAGTGTCCAGACTTATGCCACATCCAGCTGTCGTTGTAGATAGGGTCTTTCCAGGTTTCATCAGAGACCCTGAAGGAATTGTTAAGAATTTTCCAGTTTTTTGTTTAGTTTTTGATATTCCTTTTTATAGTGGGTTTGAGCTGATTCGCGCTGCCATGTTTATGCCAGTCTAGACACACTTGATTCCCTTACGGAGACATATCAATACATAGGTTTTAAGATTCTTACTAGTCAGATATATTCCTCTGCGGGAAATATGGTGTTTTGAGTCCCTTTCACTGAGGAAGGTGTAGGTCTTGTCTATTCCATAGTTGGTTTTTGGAACGGTACCTGTGCTTATATCAAACTCTGGTTTTATACATCACCCCACATCTCCTTCCCCCTTAAGCAGGCATAAGAGTGTTTTCTAAATGTGAGACACTGTTCTCTTTCCTAACTCAGTTCAAGTGTAGCCATGTTTACAGGATCTTCATAAGTGATATCTTATGATAAGTTTCTTTTTCTGTGTGACTTATTTCATTTAGAATCATCGAACCTGAATCCACCCATTTTGCTGCTACTGGTCTTATGACATAGATTTCATGGCTGAGGGATATTCCATCGTACGTAAGTACCACAATTTTTTGAACCATTTTTATATTTCCTGGGATATTTAAGGTGTACCCAAGTTGAGGTCCTTGTAAGCACTGCAGCCCTAAATTTTGGGGTGGCTCTGTCTTATTGATTTTCAGTTTTCCCAAGGTATATTCCCTAGACTGGAAATGCCTTTGGCTCTGTAACTCTGTTGTTTACTTGTTTTAGGGAACACAATGCACTCCTCCAGAGAGGCAGTTGGCAGTGTACATCCGCCCATCAGGATAAAAAGGCTCCCTGTTCTCCAGGGCCTGTCTTGCCTTTCTGGTTTTTACACATTTTGTGGATGTCCCTCCTGACTGGTGGGAAGTGATACTTCTTTGTAGTGCAGATTAGCATTGCCCGCTTGCTTGCTTTCCCAAAAAGGGCGTATGCGTTTTCTCCTGAATATATTCAGGAGAAAACGCATACGCCCTTTTTGGCCAAGTGCATCATTGTCGAAGTTGTGCCCTTCTTCCTGTGCTGTAAAGGCGATTCCAACGTACCTCTTGAAATCTATTTCCTGCTATTCTGCCTCGCTGTAAAGTCTGCCTCGTTGCCTTCCCTTAACAAATTTTGGACGATAGTTTTCCTTTATTACTCTGCAATTTTGTGAATTGCTGTGCCCTTGAGCTCAATTTTTCAACTCGTTTTTTGTGAGCTGACCGCAAGTCCAAAATTTTGGTTCAAGACCTATGCTGTTTCCCGTTGGGGGGCTGAGACTTTGGTTAATTCTTCTTCCAGCTGGGAAGTTAGAGTGATATGTGCCCGTCCAAATGCCTAACAGCTACTCTCTCACTGGTTCTCCCTCTTCCCTTTCATCCTCTGCCAAATTGGAAACCTGTGCGAACCAGGAGGTTAAATGGGCTGTCTCTCCAAGTTGGGAGATTGATAGTAAAGCAGATGGAAAGTCAAACCGGAGCTCCAGGAGAGGGACTATTCGTTGAGTTTTAGAATCCTTTCGTATTCACAGTGGGTCCGTTCTCTAGGTTTCCCGTACATGTTATAGCTGTAGTAATATTCCCTTCAACCTGGAGAGTTGTGACCCATGGAATGGGTGCTAGGCATTTGTGCTTTAAAGGGTCTGCATTTGCTCACCCAATCTCACCAATCCTCTCAGTCCCAAGTGTCCAGCCTTATGCCACATCCAGCTGTCGTTGTACATAGGGTCTTTCCAGGTTTCATCAGAGTCCCTGAAGGAATTGTTAAGAATTTTCCAGTTTTTTGTTTTGTTTTTGATATTCCTTTTTATAGTGGGTTTGAGCTGATTCTCGCTGCCATGTTTATGCCAGTCTAGACACACTTGATTCCCTTACGGAGACATATCAATACATAGGTTTTAAGATTCTTACTAGTCAGATATATTCCTCTGCGGGAAATATGGGGTTTTGAGTCCCTTTCACTGAGGAAGGTGTAGGTCTTGTCTATTCCATAGTTGGTTTTTGGAACGGTACCTGTGCTTATATCAAACTCTGGTTTTATACATCACCCCACCTCTCCTTCCCCCTTAAGCAGGCATAAGAGTGTTTTCTAAATGTGAGACACTGTTCTCTTTCCTAACTCAGTTCAAGTGTAGCCATGTTTACAGGATCTTCATAAGTGATATCTTATGATAAGTTTCTTTTTCTGTGTGACTTATTTCATTTAGAATCATCGTACCTGAATCCACCCATTTTGCTGCTACTGGTCTTATAACATTGATTTCATGGCTGAGGGATATTCCATCGTACGTAAGTGCCACAATTTTTTGAACCATTTTTGTATTTCCTGGGATATTTAAGGTGTACCCAAGTTGAGGTCCTTGTAAGCACTGCAGCCCTAAATTTTGGGGTGGCTCTGTCTTATTGATCTTCAGTTTTCCCAAGGTATATTCCCTAGACTGGAAGTGCCCTTGGCTCTGTAGCTTTGTTGTTTACTTGTTTTAGCGAACACAATGCACTCCTCCAGAGAGGCAGTTGGCAGTGTATATCCCGCCCATCAGGATAACAAGGCTCCCTGTTCTCCAGGGCCTGTCTTACCTTTCTGGTTTTTACACATTTTGTGGATGTCCCTCTTGACTGTTGGGAAGTGATACTTCTTTGTAGTGCAGATTGGCATGGCCCGCTTGCTTGCTTGGCCAAAAAGGGCGTATGCGTTTTCTCCTGAATATATTCAGGAGAAAACGCATACGCCCTTTTTGGCCATGTGCATCATTGTCGAAGTTGTGCCCCTCTTCCTGTGCTTTAAATGCGATTCCAACGTACCTCTTGAAATATATTTCCTGTTATTCTGCCTAGCTTTCAAGTCCGCCTCGTTGCCTTCCCTTAACAGATTTTGGACGAGTGTTGTCCTTTATTACTCTGCCAGTTTGTGAATTGCTGTGCCCTTGAGCTCCATTTTTCAACTCGTTTTTTGTGAGCTGACCGCAAGTCCAAAATTTTGGTTCAGGACCTATGCTGGTTCCCGTTGGGGGGCTGAGACTTTGGTTAATTCTTCTTCCTGCTGGGAAGTTAGGGTGATATGTGCCCGTCCAAATGCCTAACAGCTACTCTCTCATTGGTTCTCCCTCTTCCCTTTCATCCTCTGCCAAATTGGAAACCTGTGCGAACCAGGAGGTTAAATAGGCTGTCTCTCCAAGTTGGGAGATTGATAGTAAAGCAGATGGAAAGTCAAACCGGAGCACCAGGAGAGGGACTATTCGTTGAGTTTTAGAAACCTTTCGTATTCACTGTGGGTCCGTTCTCTAGGTTTCCCGTACATGTTATAGCTGTAGTAATATTCCCTTCAACCTGGAGAGTTGTGACCCATGGAATGGGTGCCAGGCATTTGTGCTTTAAAGGTTCTGCATTTGCTCACCGAATCTCACCTATCCTCTCAGTCCCAAGTGTCCAGAATTATGCCACATCCAGCTGTCGTTGTAGATAGGGTCATTTCAGGTTTCATCAGAGACCCTGAAGGAATTGTAAAGAATTTCCCAGTTTTTCTGTTTTGTTTTTGAAATTCCTTTTTATAGTGGGCTTGAGCTGATTCTCGCTGCCATGTTTATGCCAGTCTAGACACACTTGACTCCCTTATGGAGACATACCAATACATAGGTTTTAAGATTCTTACTAGTCAGATATATTCCTCTGCGGGAAATATGGGGTTTTGAGTCCCTTTCACTGAGGAAGGTGTAGGTCTTGTCTATTCCATAGTTGGTTTTTGGAATGGTACCTGTGCTTATATCAAACTCTGGTTTTATGCATCACCCCACCTCTCCTTCCACCTTAAGCAGGCATCAGAGTATTTTCTAAATGTGAGACAGTGCTCTCTTTCCTAACTCAGTTCAAGTGTAGCCATGTTTACAGGATCTTCATAAGTGATATCTTATGATAAGATTCTTTTTCTGTGTGACTTATTTCACTTAGAATCATCGTACCTGTATCCACCCATTTTGCTGCTACTGGTCTTATGACATTGATTTCATGGCTGAGGGATATTCCATCGTACGTAAGTACCACAATTTTTTGAACCATGTTTATATTTTCTGGGATACTTAAGGTGTATCCAAGTTGAGGTCCTTGTATGCAGTGCAGCCCTAAATTTTGGGGTGGCTCTGTCTTATTGATTTTCTGTTTTCCCAAGGTATATTCCCTAGACTGGAAGTGCCCTTGGCTCTGTAGCTCTGTTCTTTACTTGTTTTAGGGAACACAATGTACTCCTCCAGAGAGACAGTTGGCAATTTATATCCCGCCCATCAGAATAACAAGGCTCCCTGTTCTCCAGGGCCTGTCTTTCCTTTCTGGTTTTTACACATTTTGTGGATGTCCCTTTAGACCGGTGGAAAGTGATACTTCTTTGTAGTGCAGATTTGCATTGCCCGCTTGCTTGCTTGGCCAAAAAGGGCGTATGCGTTTTCTCCTGAATATATTCAGGAGAAAACGCATACGCCCTTTTTGGCCAAGTGCATCATTGTCGAAGTTGTGCCCCTCTTCCTGTGCTTTAAAGGCGATTCCAACGTAACTCTTGAAATCTGTTTCCTGCTATTCTGCCTCGCTTTCAAGTCCGCCTCGTTGCCTTCCCTCAACAGATTTTTGGACGATAGTTGTCCTTTATTACTCGGCCAGTTTGTGAATTGCTGTGCCCCTGAGCTCCATTTTTCAACTCGTTTTTGGTGAGCTGACCGCAAGTCCAACATTTTGGTTCAGTTCCTATGCTGGTTCCCGGAGGGGGGCTGAGACTTTGGTTAATTCTTCTTCCTGCCTGGAAGTCAGAGTGATATGTGCCCGTCCAAATGCCTAACAGCTACTCTTTCATTGGTTCTCCCTCTTCCCTTTCATCCTCTGCCAAATTGGAAACCTGTGCGAACCAGGAGGTTAAAGGGGCTGTCTCTCCAAGTTGGGAGGTTGATAGTAAAGCAGATGGAAAGTCAAACCGGAGGACCAGGAGAGGGACTATTAGTTGAGTTTTAGAAACCTTTCGTATTCACAGTGTGTCCGTTCTCTACGTTTCCCGTACATGTTATAGCTGTAGTAATATTCCCTTCAACCAGGAGAGTTGGGACCCATGGAATGGGTGCCAGGCATTTGTGCTTTAAAGGTTCTGCATTTGCTCACCGAATCTCACCTATCCTCTCAGTCCCAAGTGTCCAGCCTTATGCCACATCCAGCTGTCGTTGTAGATAGGGTCATTTCAGGTTTCATCAGAGACCCTGAAGGAATTGTAAAGAATTTCCCAGTTTTTTTGTTTTGTTTTTGAAATTCCTTTTTATAGTGGGCTTGAGCTGATTCTCGCTGCCATGTTTATGCCAGTCTAGACACACTTGACTCCCTTATGGAGACATACCAATACATAGGTTTTAAGATTCTTACTAGTCAGATATATTCCTCTGCGGGAAATATGGGGTTTTGAGTCCCTTTCACTGAGGGAGGTGTAGGTCTTGTCTATTCCATAGTTGGTTTTTGGAATGGTACCTGTGCTTATATCAAACTCTGGTTTTATGCATCACCCCACCTCTCCTTCCACCTTAAGCAGGCATCAGAGTATTTTCTAAATGTGAGACAGTGCTCTCTTTCCTAACTCAGTTCAAGTGTAGCCATGTTTACAGGATCTTCATAAGTGATATCTTATGATAAGATTCTTTTTCTGTGTGACTTATTTAACTTAGAATCATCGTACCTGAATCCACCCATTTTGCTGCTACTGGTCTTATGACATTGATTTCATGGCTGAGGGATATTCCATCGTACGTAAGTGCCACAATTTTTTGAACCATTTTTGTATTTCCTAGGATATTTAAGGTGTACCCAAGTTGAGGTCCTTGTAAGCACTGCAGCCCTAAATTTTGGGGTGGCTCTGTCTTATTGATCTTCAGTTTTCCCAAGGTATATTCCCTAGACTGGAAGTGCCCTTGGCTCTGTAGCTTTGTTGTTTACTTGTTTTAGCGAACACAATACACTCCTCCAGAGAGGCAGTTGGCAGTGTATATCCCGCCCATCAGGATAACAAGGCTCCCTGTTCTCCAGGGCCTGTCTTACCTTTCTGGTTTTTACACATTTTGTGGATGTCCCTCTTGACTGTTGGGAAGTGATACTTCTTTGTAGTGCAGATTGGCATGGCCCGCTTGCTTGCTTGGCCAAAAAGGGTGTATGCGTTTTCTCCTGAATATATTCAGGAGAAAACGCATACGCCCTTTTTGGCCATGTGCATCATTGTCGAAGTTGTGCCCCTCTTCCTGTACTTTAAATGCGATTCCAACGTACCTCTTGAAATATATTTCCTGCTATTCTGCCTAGCTTTCAAGTCCGCCTCGTTGCCTTCCCTTAACAGATATTGGACGAGTGTTGTCCTTTATTACTCTGCCAGTTTGTGAATTGCTGTGCCCTTGAGCTCCATTTTTCAACTCGTTTTTTGTGAGCTGACCGCAAGTCCAAAATTTTGGTTCAGGACCTATGCTGGTTCCCGTTGGGGGGCTGAGACTTTGGTTAATTCTTCTTCCTGCTGGGAAGTTAGGGTGATATGTGCCCGTCCAAATGCCTAACAGCTACTCTCTCATTGGTTCTCCCTCTTCCCTTTCATCCTCTGCCAAATTGGAAACCTGTGCGAACCAGGAGGTTAAAGGGGCTGTCTCTCCAAGTTGGGAGGTTGATAGTAAAGCAGATGGAAAGTCAAACCGGAGGACCAGGAGAGGGACTATTCCTTGAGTTTTAGAAACCTTTCGTATTCACAGTGGGTCCGTTCTCTAGGTTTCCCGTACATGTTATAGCTGTAGTAATATTCCCTTCAACCTGGAGAGTTGTGACCCATGGAATGGGTGCCAGGCATTTGTGCTTTAAAGGTTCTGCATTTTCTCACCGAATCTCACCTATCCTCTCAGTCCCAAGTGTCCAGCCTTATGCCACATCCAGCTGTCGTTGTAGATAGGGTCTTTTCAGGTTTCATCAGAGACCCTGAAGGAATTGTAAAGAATTTCCCAGTTTTTTTGTTTTGTTTTTGAAATTCCTTTTTATAGTGGGCTTGAGCTGATTCTCGCTGCCATGTTTATGCCAGTCTAGACACACTTGACTCCCTTATGGAGACATACCAATACATAGGTTTTAAGATTCTTACTAGTCAGATATATTCCTCTGCGGGAAATATGGGGTTTTGAGTCCCTTTCACTGAGGAAGGTGTAGGTCTTGTCTATTCCATAGTTGGTTTTTGGAACGCTACCTGTGCTTATATCAAACTCTGGTTTTATGCATCACCCCACCTCTCCTTCCACCTTAAGCAGGCATCAGAGTATTTTCTAAATGTGAGACAGTGCTCTCTTTCCTAACTCAGTTCAAGTGTAGCCATGTTTACAGGATCTTCATAAGTGATATCTTATGATAAGATTCTTTTTCTGTGTGACTTATTTCACTTAGAATCATCGTACCTGAATCCACCCATTTTGCTGCTACTGGTCTTATGACATTGATTTCATGGCTGAGGGATATTCCATCGTATGTAAGTACCACAATTTTTTGAACCATTTATATATTTCCTGGGATATTTAAGGTGTACCCAAGTTGAGGTCCTTGTAAGCACTGCAGCCCTAAATTTTGGGGTGGCTCTGTCTTATTGATTTTCTGTTTTCCCAAGGTATATTCCCTAGACTGGAAGTGCCCTTGGCTCTGTAGCTCTGTTCTTTACTTGTTTTAGGGAACACAATGTACTCCTCCAGAGAGACAGTTGGCAATTTATATCCCGCCCATCAGAATAACAAGGCTCCCTGTTCTCCAGGGCCTGTCTTTCCTTTCTGGTTTTTACACATTTTGTGGATGTCCCTTTAGACCGGTGGGAAGTGATACTTCTTTGTAGTGCAGATTTGCATTGCCCGCTTGCTTGCTTGGCCAAAAAGGGCGTATGCGTTTTCTCCTGAATATATTCAGGAGAAAACGCATACGCCCTTTTTGGCCAAGTGCATCATTGTCGAAGTTGTGCCCCTCTTCCTGTGCTTTAAAGGCGATTCCAACGTACCTCTTGAAATCTGTTTCCTGCTATTCTGCCTCGCTTTCAAGTCCGCCTCGTTGCCTTCCCTCAACAGATTTTTGGACGATAGTTGTCCTTTATTACTCGGCCAGTTTGTGAATTGCTGTGCCCCTGAGCTCCATTTTTCAACTCGTTTTTGGTGAGCTGACCGCAAGTCCAACATTTTGGTTCAGGACCTATGCTGGTTCCCGGTGGGGGGCTGAGACTTTGGTTAATTCTTCTTCCTGCCTGGAAGTTAGAGTGATATGTGCCCGTCCAAATGCCTAACAGCTACTCTTTCATTGGTTCTCCATCTTCCCTTTCATCCTCTGCCAAATTGGAAACCTGTGCGAATCAGGAGGTTAAAGGGGCTGTCTCTCCAAGTTGGGAGGTTGATAGTAAAGCAGATGGAAAGTCAAACCGGAGGACCAGGAGAGGGACTATTAGTTGAGTTTTAGAAACCTTTCGTATTCACAGTGTGTCCGTTCTCTACGTTTCCCGTACATGTTATAGCTGTAGTAATATTCCCTTCAACCAGGAGAGTTGGGACCCATGGAATGGGTGCCAGGCATTTGTGCTTTAAAGGTTCTGCATTTGCTCACCGAATCTCACCTATCCTCTCAGTCCCAAGTGTCCAGCCTTATGCCACATCCAGCTGTCGTTGTAGATAGGGTCATTTCAGGTTTCATCAGAGACCCTGAAGGAATTGTAAAGAATTTCCCAGTTTTTTTGTTTTGTTTTTGAAATTCCTTTTTATAGTGGGCTTGAGCTGATTCTCGCTGCCATGTTTATGCCAGTCTAGACACACTTGACTCCCTTATGGAGACATACCAATACATAGGTTTTAAGATTCTTACTAGTCAGATATATTCCTCTGCGGGAAATATGGGGTTTTGAGTCCCTTTCACTGAGGAAGGTGTAGGTCTTGTATATTCCATAGTTGGTTTTTGGAACGGTACCTGTGCTTATATCAAACTCTGGTTTTATGCATCACCCCACCTCTCCTTCCACCTTAAGCAGGCATCAGAGTATTTTCTAAATGTGAGACAGTGCTCTCTTTCCTAACTCAGTTCAAGTGTAGCCATGTTTACAGGATCTTCATAAGTGATATCTTATGATAAGATTCTTTTTCTGTGTGACTTATTTCACTTAGAATCATCGTACCTGAATCCACCCATTTTGCTGCTACTGGTCTTATGACATTGATTTCATGGCTGAGGGATATTCCATCGTATGTAAGCACCACAATTTTTTGAACCATTTATATATTTCCTGGGATATTTAAGGTGTACCCAAGTTGAGGTCCTTGTAAGCACTGCAGCCCTAAATTTTGGGGTGGCTCTGTCTTATTGATTTTCAGTTTTCCCAAGGTATATTCCCTAGACTGGAAGTGCCCTTGGCTCTGTAGCTCTGTTCTTTACTTGTTTTAGGGAACACAATGTACTCCTCCAGAGAGACAGTTGGCAATTTATATCGCGCCCATCAGAATAACAAGGCTCCCTGTTCTCCAGGGCCTGTCTTTCCTTTCTGGTTTTTACACATTTTGTGGATGTCCCTTTAGACCGGTGGGAAGTGATACTTCTTTGTAGTGCAGATTTGCATTGCCCGCTTGCTTGCTTGGCCAAAAAGGGCGTATGCGTTTTCTCCTGAATATATTCAGGAGAAAACGCATACGCCCTTTTTGGCCAAGTGCATCATTGTCGAAGTTGTGCCCCTCTTCCTGTGCTTTAAAGGCGATTCCAACGTAACTCTTGAAATCTGTTTCCTGCTATTCTGCCTCGCTTTCAAGTCCGCCTCGTTGCCTTCCCTCAAATGATTTTTGGAGGATAGTTGTCCTTTATTACTCGGCCAGTTTGTGAATTGCTGTGCCCCTGAGCTCCATTTTTCAACTCGTTTTTGGTGAGCTGACCGCAAGTCCAACATTTTGGTTCAGGACTTATGCTGGTTCCCGGTGGGGGGCTGAGACTTTGGTTAATTCTTCTTCCTGCCTGGAAGTTAGAGTGATATGTGCCCGTCCAAATGCCTAACAGCTACTTTTTCATTGGTTCTCCCTCTTCCCTTTCATCCTCTGCCAAATTGGAAACCTGTGTGAACCAGGCGGTTAAAGGGGCTGTCTCTCCAAGTTGGGAGGTTGATAGTAAAGCAGATGGAAAGTCAAACCGGAGGACCAGGAGAGGGACTATTCGTTGAGTTTTAGAAACCTTTCGTATTCACAGTGTGTCCGTTCTCTACGTTTCCCGTACATGTTATAGCTGTAGTAATATTCCCTTCAACCAGGAGAGTTGGGACCCATGGAATGGGTGCCAAGCATTTGTGCTTTAAAGGGTCTGCATTTGCTCACCCAATCTCACCAATCGTCTCAGTCCCAAGTGTCCCTCCTTATGCCACATCCAGCTGTCATTGCAGATAGGGTCATTCCAGGTTTCATCAGAGACCCTGAAGGAATTGTTAAGAATTTCCCAGTTTTTTTGTTTTGTTTTTGAAATTCCTTTTTATAGTGGGTTTGAGCTGATTCTCGCTGCCATGTTTATGCCAGTCTAGACACACTTGATTCCCTTACAGAGACATATCAATACATAGGTTTTAAGATTCTTACTAGTCAGATATATTCCTCTGCGGGAAATATGGGGTTTTGAGTCCCTTTCACTGAGGAAGGTGTAGGTCTTGTCTATTCCATAGTTGGTTTTTGGAACGGTACCTCTGCTTATATCAAACTCTGGTTTTATGCATCACCCCACCTCTCCTTCCCCCTTAAGCAGGCATAAGAGTGTTTTCTAAATGTGAGACACTGTTCTCTTTCCTAACTCAGTTCAAGTGTAGCCATGTTTACAGGATCTTCATAAGTGATATCTTATGATAAGTTTCTTTTTCGGTGTGACTTATTTCACTTAGAACCATCGTACCTGAATCCACCCATTTTGCTGCTACTGGTCTTATGACATTGAGTTCATGGCTGGGTGGTATTCCATCGTACGTAAGTACCACAATTTTTGAACCATTTTTATATTTCCTGGGATATTTAAGGTGTACCCAAGTTGAGGTCCTTTTTAGCAGTGCAGCCCTAAATTTTGGGGTGGCTCTGTCTTATTGATTTTCAGTTTTCCCAAGGTATATTCCCTAGACTGGAAGTGCCCTTGGCTCTGTAGCTGTGTTGTTTACATGTTTTAGGGAACACAATGCACTCCTCCAGAGAGGCAGTTGGCAATTTACATCCCGCCCATCAGCATAACAAGGCTCCCTGTTCTCCAGAGCCTGTCTTGCCTTTCTGGTTTTTACATATTTTGTGGATGTCCCTTTTGACCAGTGGGAAGAGATACTTCTTTGTAGTGCAGATTTGCATTGACCGCTTGCTTGCTTGGCCAAAATGGGCGTATGCGTTTTCTCCTGAATATATTCAGGTGAAAACGCATACGCCCTTTTTGGCCAAGTGCATCATTGTCGAAGTTGTGCCCCTCTTCCTGTGCTTTAAAGGCGATTCCAACGTACCTCTTGAAATCTGCTTCCTGCTATTCTGCCTCACATTCAAGTCCACCTCGTTGCATTCCCTCAACAGATTTTTGGACGATAGTTGTCCTTTATTACTCGGCCAGTTTGTGAATTGCTGTGCCCCTGAGCTCCATTTTTCAACTCGTTTTTGGTGAGCTGACCGCAAGTCCAAAATTTTGGTTCAGGACCTATACTGGTTCATGGTGGGGGTCTGAGACTTTGGTTAATTTTTCTTCCTGCCGGGAAATTATAGTGATATGTGCCCGTCCAAATACCTAGCAGCTACTCTCTCATTGGTTCTCCCTCTTCCCTTTCTTCCTCTGCCAAATTGGCAACCTGTGCGAACCAGGAGGTTAAAGGGGCTGTCTCTCCAAGTTGGGAGCTTGATAGTAAAGGAGATGGAAAGTCAAACCGGAGCACCAGGAGAGGGACTATTCGTTGAGTTTTAGAAACCTTTCGTATTCACAGTGTGTCCGTTTTCTAGGATTCCTGTACATGTTATATCTGTAATAATATTCCCTTCAACCTTGAGAGTTGGGACCCATGGAATGTGTGCCATGCATTATTGCTTTAAAGGGTCTGCATTTGCTCACCAAATCTCACCAATCCTCTCAGTCCCAAGTGTCCAGCCTTATGCCACATCCAGCTGTCATTGTAGATAGGGTCATTCCAGGTTTCATCAGAGACCCTGAAGGAATTGTAAAGAATTTCCCAGTTTTTTTTTGTTTTATTTTTGAAATTCCTTTTAATAGTGGGTTTCAGCTGATTCTCGCTGCCATATTTATGCCAGTCTAGACACACTTGATTCCCTTACGGAGACATATCAATACATAGGTTTTAAGATTCTTACTAGTCAGATATATTCCTCTGCGGGAAATATGGGGTTTTGAGTCCCTTTCACTGAGGAAGGTGTAGGTCTTGTCTATTCCATAGTTGGTTTTTGGAATGGTACCTGTGCTTATATCAAACTCTGGTTTTATGCATCACCCCACCTCTCCTTCCCCCTTAAGCAGGCAGAAGAGTGTTTTCTAAATGTGAGACACTGTTCTCTGTCCTAACTCAGTTCAAGTGTAGCCATGTTTACAGGATCATCATAAGTGATATCTTATGATAAGTTTCTTTTTCTGTGTGACTTATTTCACTTAGAATCATCGTACCTGAATCCACCCATTTTGCTGCTACTGGTCTTATGACATTGATTTTATGGCTGAGGGATATTCCATCGTACGTAAGTACCACAATTTTTTGAACCATTTTTATATTTCCTGGGATATTTAAGGTGTACCCAAGTTGAGGTCCTTGTAAGCAGTGCAGCCCTAAATTTTGGGGTGGCTGTGTCTTTTTGATTTTCAGTTTTCCCAAGGTATATTCCGTTGACTGGAAATACCCTTGGCTCTGTAGCTCTGTTGTTTACTTTTTTTAGGGAACACAATGCACTCCTCCAGAGAGGCAGTTGGCAATTTACATACCACCCATCAGCATAACAAGGCTCCCTGTTCTCCAGGGCCTGTCTTGCCTTTCCGGTTTTTACACATTTTGTGGATGTCCCTTTTGACCGGTGGGAAGTGATACTTCTTTGTAGTGCAGATTTGCATTGCCCGCTTGCTTGCTTGGCCAAAAAGGGCGTATGCGTTTTCTCCTGAATATATTCAGGAGAAAACGCATACGCCCTTTTTGGCCAAGTGCATCATTGTCGAAGTTGTGCCCCTCTTCCTGTGCTTTAAAGGCAATTCCAACGTACCTCTTGAAATCTGTTTCCTGCTATTCTGCCTCGCTTTCAAGTCCGCCTCGTTGCCATCCCTCAACAGATTTTTGGACGATAGTTGTCCTTTATTACTCAGCCAGTTTGTGAATTGCTGTGCCCCTGAGCTCCATTTTTCAACTCGTTTTAGGTGAGCTGACCGCAAGTCCAAAATTTTGTTTCTGGACCTATACTGGTTCCTGGTGGGGGGCTGAGACTTTGGTTAATTCTTCTTCCTGCCGGGAAATTACAGTGATATGTGCCCGTCCAAATGCCTAACAGCTACTCTCTCATTGGTTCTCCCTCTTCCCTTTCATCCTCTGCCAAATTGGCAACATGTGCGAACCAGGAGGTTAAAGGGGCTGTCTCTCCAAGTTGGGAGGTTGATAGTAAAGCAGATGGAAAGTCAAACCGGAGCACCAGGAGAGGGACTATTCGTTGAGTTTTAGAAACCTTTCGTATTCACAGTGTGTCCGTTCTCTAGGTTTCCCGTACATGTTATAACTGTAGTAATATTCCCTTCAACCTGGAGAGTTGGGACCCATGGAATGGGTGCCATGCATTATTGCTTTAAAGGGTCCGCATTTGCTCACCCAATCTCACCAATCCTCTCAGTCCCAAGTGTCCAGCCTTATGCCATATCCAGCTGTCGTTGTAGATATGGTCATTACAGGTTTCATCGGAGACTCGGAAGGAATTGTAAAGAATTTCCCAGTTTTTTTGTTTTGTTTTTGAAATTCCTTTTTATCGTGGGTTTGAGCTCATTCTCTCTGCCATGTTTATGCCAGTCTAGACACACTTGATTCCCTCATGGAGACATATCAATACATAGGTTTTAAGATTCTTACTAGTCAGATATATTCCTCTGCGGGAAATATGGGGTTTTGAGTCCCTTTCACTGAGGAAGGTGTAGGTTTTGTCTATTCCATAGTTGGTTTTTGGAACGGTACCTGTGCTTATATCATATTCTGGTTTTATGCATCACCCCACCTCTCCTTCCCCCTTAAGCAGGCATAAGAGTGTTTTCTAAATGTGAGACACTGTTCTCTTTCCTAACTCAGTTCAAGTGTAGCCATGTTTACAGGATCTTCATAAGTGATATCTTATGATAAGTTTCTTTTTCGGTGTGACTTATTTCACTTAGAACCATCGTACCTGAATCCACCCATTTTGCTGCTACTGGTCTTATGACATTGAGTTCATGGCTGAGTGGTATTCCATCGTACGTAAGTACCACAATTTTTTGAACCATTTTTATATTTCCTGGGATATTTAAGGTGTACCCAAGTTGAGGTCCTTGTAAGCAGTGCAGCCCTAAATTGTGGGGTGGCTCTGACTTATTGATTTTCAGTTTTCCCAAGGTATATTCCCTAGACTGGAAGTGCCCTTGGCTCTGTAGCTCTGTTCTTTACTTGTTTTAGGGAACACAATGCACTCCTCCAGAGAGGCAGTTGGCAATTTACATCCCGCCCATCAGCATAGCAAGGCTCCCTGTTCTCCAGGGCCTGTCTTGCCTTTCTGGTTTATACACTTTTTGTTGATGTCCCTTTTCACCGGTGGGAAGTGATACTTCTTTGTAGTGCAGATTTGCATTGCCCGCTTGCTTGCTTGGCCAAAAAGGGCGTATGAGTTTTCTCCTGAATATATTCAGGAGAAAACGCATACGCCCTTTTTGGCCAAGTGCATCATTGTCGAAGTTGTGCCCCTCTTCCTGTGCTTTAAAGGCGATTCCATCGTACCTGTTGAAATCTGTTTCCTGCTATTCTGCCTCGCTTTCAAGTCTGCCTCGTTGCCTTCCCTCAAAAGATTTTTGGACGATAGTTGTCCTTTTTTACTCGGCCAGTTTGTGAATTGCTGTGCCCCTGAGCTCCATTTTTCAACTCGTTTTTGGTGAGCTGACCGCAAGTCCAAAATTTTGGATCAGGACCTCTGCTGGTTCCCGGTGGGGGGCTGAGACTTTGGTTAATTCTTCTTCCTGCCGGGAAGTTAGAGTGATATGTGCCCGTCCAAATACCTAACAGCTACTCTCTCATTGGTTCTCCCTCTTCCCTTTCATCCTCTGCCAAATTGGAAACCTGTACGAACCAGGAGGTTAAATGGGCTGTCTCTCCAACTTGGGAGATTGATAGGAAAGCAGATGGAAAGTAAAACCGGAGCATCAGGGGAGGGACTATTCGTTGAGTTTTAGAAACCTTTCGTATTCACAGTGTGACCGTTCTCTAGGTTTCCCGTACATGTTATAACTGTAGTAATATTCCCTTCAACCAGTAGAGTTGGGACCCATGGAATGGGTGCCATGCATTATTGCTTTAATGGGTCTGCATTTACTCACCCAATCTCACCAATCCTCTCAGTCCCAAGTGTCCAGCCTTATGCCACATCCAGCTGTCATTGTATATAGCGTCATTCCAGGTTTCATCAGAGACCCTGAAGGAATTGTAAAGATTTTCCCAGTTTTTTTGTTTTGTATTTGAAATTCCTTTTTATAGTGGGTTTGAGCTGATTCTCGCTGCCATGTTTATGCCAGTCTAGACACACTTGATTCCCTTACGGAGACATAACAATACATAGGTTTTAAGATTCTTACTAGTCAGATATATTCCTCTGCGGGAAATATGGTGTTTTGAGTACCTTTCCCTGAGGAAGGTATAGGTCTTGACTATTCCATAGTTGGTTTTTGGAACGGTACCTGTGCTTATATCAAACTCTGGTTTTATGCATCACCCCACCTCTCCTTCCCCCTTAAGCAGGCATAAGAGTGTTTTCTAAATGTGAGACACTGTTCTCTTTCCTAAATCAGTTCAAGTGTAGCCATGTTTACAGGATCTTCATAAGTGATATCTTATGATAAGTTTCTGATTCTGTGTGACTTATTTCTCTTATAACAATCGTACCTGAATCCACCAATTTTGCTGCTTCTGGTCTTATGACATTGATTTCATGGCTGAGAGATATTCCATCATAGGAAAGTGCCCCAATTTTTTGAACCATTTTTATATTTCCTGGGATATTTATGGTGTACCCAAGTTGAGGTCCTTGTTAGCACTGCAGCCCTAAATTTTGGGGTGGCTCTGTCTTATTGACTTTCAATTTTCCCAAGGTATATTCCCTAGACTGGAAGTGCCCTTGGCTCTGTAGCTCTGTTCTTTACTTGTTTTAGGGAACACAATGCACTCCTCCAGAGAGGCAGTTGGCAATTTACATCCCGCCCATCAGCATAACATGGCTCCCGGTTCTCCAGGGCCTGTCTTACCTTTCTGGATTTTACACATTTTGTGTGTGTCCCTTTTGACCGGTGGGAAGTGATACTTCTTTGTAGAGCAGATTTGCATTGCCCGCTTGCTTGCTTGCTTGGCCAAGAAGGGCGTATGCGTTTTCTCCTGAATATATTCAGGAGAAAACGCATACGCCCTTTTTGGCCAAGTGCATCATTGTCGAAGTTGTGCCCCTCTTCCTGTGCTTTAAAGGCGATTCCAACGTACCTCTTGAAATCTGTTTCCCGCTATTCTGCCTCGCATTCAAGTCCGCCTCGTAGCCTTCCCTCAACAGATTTTTGTACGATAGTTGTCCTTTTTTACTTGGCCAGTTTGTGAATTGCTGTGCCCCTGAGCTCCATTTTTCAACTCGTTTTTGGTGAGCTGACCGCAAGTCCAAAATTTTGGTTCAGGCCGTATACTCGTTCCCGGTGGGTGGCTGAGACTTTGGTTAATTCTTCTTCCTGCTGGGAAATTACAGTGATATGTGCCCGTCCAAATGCCTAACAGCTACTCTCTCATTGGTTCTCCCTCTTTCCTTTCATCCTCTGCCAAATTGGCAACCTGTGCGAACCAGGAGGTTAAAGGGGTTGTCTCTCCAAGTTGGGAGGTTGATAGTAAATCAGATGGAAAGTCAAACCGGAGCACCAGGAGAGGGACTATTCGTTGAGTTTTAGAAACCTTTCGTATTCACAGTGTGTCCGTTCTCTAGGTTTCCCGTACATGTTATAACTTCAGTAATATTCCCTACAACCTGGAGAGTTGGGACCCATGGAATGGGTGCCATGCATTATTGCTTTAAAGGGTCTGCATTTGCTCACCCAATCTCACCAATCCTCTCAGTCCCAAGTGTCCAGCCTTATGCCACATCCAGCTGTCGTTGTAGATAGGGTCATTCCAGGTTTCATCAGAGACCCTGAAGGAATTGTAAAGAATTTCCAAGTTTTTTTGTTTTGTTATTGAAATTCCTTTTTTTAGTGGGTTTGAGCTGATTCTCGCTGCCATGTTTATGCCAGTGTAGACACACTTGATTCCCTTACGGAGACATATCAATACATAGGTTTTAAGATTCTTACTAGTCAGATATATTCCTCTGTGGGAAATATGGGGTTTTGAGTCCCTTTCACTGAGGAAGGTATAGGTCTTGTCTATTCCATAGTTGGTTTTTGGAACGGTACCTGTGCTTATATCAAACTCTGGTTTTATGCATCACCCCACCTCTCCTTCCCCCTTAAGCAGGCATAAGAGTGATTTCTAAATGTGAGACACTGTTCTCTTTCCTAACTCAGTTCAAGTGTAGCCATGTTATAGCATCTTCATAAGTGATATCTTATGATAAGTTTCTTTTTCTCTTTGACTTATTTCACTTAGAATCATCGTACCTGAATCCACCCATTTTGCTGCTACTGGTCTTATGACATTGATTTCATGGCTGAGGGATATTCCATCGTATGTAAGTACCATAATTTTTTCAACCATTTTTATATTTCCTTGGATATTTAAGGTGTACCCAAGTTGAGGTCCTTGTAAGCAGTGCAGCCCTAAATTTTGGGGTGGCTCTGTCTTATTGATTTTCAGTTTTCCCAAGGTATATTCCCTAGACTGGAAGTGCCTTTGGCTCCGTAGCTCTGTTCTTTACTTGTTTTAGGGAACACAATGCACTCCTCCAGAGAGGCAGTTGGCAATTTACATCCCGCCCATCAGCATAACATGGCTCCCGGTTCTCCAGGGCCTGTCTTACCTTTCTGGATTTTACACATTTTGTGTGTGTCCCTTTTGACCGGTGGGAAGTGATACTTCTTTGTAGAGCAGATTTGCATTGCCCGCTTGCTTGCTTGCTTGGCCAAGAAGGGCGTATGCGTTTTCTCCTGAATATATTCAGGAGAAAACGCATACGCCCTTCTTGGCCAAGTGCATCATTGTCGAAGTTGTGCCCCTCTTCCTGTGCTTTAAAGGCGATTCCAACGTACCTCTTGAAATCTGTTTCCCGCTATTCTGCCTCGCATTCAAGTACGCCTCGTGGCCTTCCCTCAACAGATTTTTGTACGATAGTTGTCCTTTTTTACTTGGCCAGTTTGTGAATTGCTGTGCCCCTGAGCTCCATTTTTCAACTCGTTTTTGGTGAGCTGACCGCAAGTCCAAAATTTTGGTTCAGGACCTATGCTGGTTCCCGGTGGGTGGCTGAGACTTTGGTTAAAACTTCTTCCTGTGGGAAATTACAGTGATATGTGCCCGTACAAATGCCTAACAGCTACTCTCTCATTGGTTCTCCCTCTTCCCTTTCATCCTCTGCCAAATTGGAAACCTGTCCGAAAGAGGAGGTTAAAGGGGCTGTCACTCCAAGTTGGGAGATTGATAGTAAAGCAGATGGAAAGTCAAACCGGAGCACCAGGAGAGGGACTATTCGTTGAGTATTAGAAACCTTTCGTATTCACAGTGTGTCCGTTCTCTAGGTTTCCCGTATATTTTATAACTGTAGTAATATTCCCTTCAACCTGGAGAGTTGGGACCCATGGAATGGGTGCCATGCATTATTGCTTTAAAGGGTCTGCATTTGCTCACCCAATCTCACCAATCCTCTCAGTCCCAAGTGTCCAGCCTTATGCCACATCCAGCTGTCGTTGTAGATAGGGTCATTCCAGGTTTCATCAGAGACCCTGAAGGAATTGTAAAGAATTTCCAAGTTTTTTTGTTTTGTTATTGAAATTCCTTTTTTTAGTGGGTTTGAGCTGATTCTCGCTGCCATGTTTATGCCAGTGTAGACACACTTGATTCCCTTACGGAGACATATCAATACATAGGTTTTAAGATTCTTACTAGTCAGATATATTCCTCTGTTGGAAATATGGGGTTTTGAGTCCCTTTCACTGAGGAAGGTATAGGTCTTGTCTATTCCATAGTTGGTTTTTGGAACGGTACCTGTGCTTATATCAAACTCTGGTTTTATGCATCACCCCACCTCTCCTTCCCCCTTAAGCAGGCATAAGAGTGTTTTCTAAATGTGAGACACTGTTCTCTTTCCTAACTCAGTTCAAGTGTAGCCATGTTTACAGCATCTTCATAAGTGATATCTTATGATAAGTTTCTTTTTCTGTTTGACTTATTTCACTTAGAATCATCGTACCTGAATCCACCCATTTTGCTGCTACTGGTCTTATGACATTGATTTCATGGCTGAGGGATATTCCATCGTATGTAAGTACCACAATTTTTTGAACCATTTTTATATTTCCTTGGATATTTAAGGTGTACCCAAGTTGAGGTCCTTGTAAGCAGTGCAGCCCTAAATTTTGGGGTGGCTCTGTCTTATTGATTTTCAGTTTTCCCAAGGTATATTCCCTAGACTGGAAGTGCCCTTGGCTCTGTAGCTCTGTTCTTTACTTGTTTTAGGGAACACAAAGCACTCCTCCAGAGAGGCAGTTGGCAATTTACATCCCGCCCATCAGCATAACAAGGCTCCCTGTTCTGTAGGGCCTGTCTTGCCTTTCTGGTTTTTACACATTTTGTGGATGTCCCTTTTGACCGGTGGGAAGTGATACTTCTTTGTAGTGCAGATTTGCATTGCCCGCTTGCTTGCTTGGCCAAAAAGGGCGTATGCGTTTTCTCCTGAATATATTCAGGTGAAAACGCATACGCCCTTTTTGGCCAAGTGCATCATTGTCAAAGTTGTGACCCTCTTCCTGTGCTTTAAAGGTGATTCCAAAGTACCTCTTGAAATCTGTTTCCTGCTATTTTGCCTCGATTTGAAGTCTGCCTCGTTGCCTTCCTTCAAAAGATTTTTGGACGATAGTTGACCTTTTTTACTCGGCCAGTTTGTGAATTGCTGTTCCCCTGAGCTCCATTTTTCACCTCGTTTTTGGTGAGCTGACCGCAAGTCCAAAATTTTGGTTCAGGACCTATGCTGGTTCCCGGTGGGGGGCTGAGACTTTGGTTAATTCTTCTTGCTGCTGGGAAGTTAGAGTGATATGTGCCCGTCCAAATGCCTAACAGCTACTCTCTCATTGGTTCTCCCTCTTCCCTTTCATCCTCTGCTAAATTGGAAACCTGTGCGAACCAGGAGGTTAAGGGGCTGTCTCTCCAAGGTGGGACGTTGATAGTAAAGCAGATGGAAAGTCAAACCGGAGCACCAGGAGATTGACAATTCGTTGAGTTTTAGAAACCTTTCGTATTCACAGTGTGTCCGTTCTCTAGGTTTCCCATACATGTTATAGCGATAGTAATATTCCCTTCAACCTGGAGAGTTGGGACCCATGGAATGGGTGCCAGGCATTATTGCTTTAAAGGGTCTGCATTTGCTCACACAATCTCACCAATCCTCTCAGTCCCAAGTGTCCAGCCTTATGCCACATCCAGCTGTCGTTGTAGATAGGGTCATTCCAGGTTTCATCAGAGACCCTGAAGGAATTGTAATGAATTTACAAGTTTTTTTGGTTTGTTTTTGAAATTCCTTTTTATAGTGGGTTTGAGCTGATTCTCGCTGCCATGTTTTTGACAGTGTAGACACACTTGATTCCCTTACGGAGACATATCAATACATAGGTTTTAAGATTCTTACTAGTCAGATATATTCCTCTGCGGGAAATATGGGGTTTTGAGTCCCTTTCACTGAGGAAGGTATAGGTCTTGTCTATTCCATAGTTGGTTTTTGGAACGGTACCTGTGCTTATATCAAACTCTGGTTTTATGCATCACCCCACCTCTCCTTCCCCCTTAAGCAGGCATAAGAGTGTTTTCTAAATGTGAGACACTGTTCTCTTTCCTAACTCAGTTCAAGTGTAGCCATGTTTACAGGATCTTCATAAGTGATATCTTATGATAAGTTTCTTTTTGTGTGTGACTTATTTCACTTAGATCATCGTACCTGAATCCACCCATTTTGCTGCTACTGGTCTTATGACATTGATTTCATGGCTGAGGGATATTCCATCGTACGTAAGTACCACAATTTTTTGAACCATTTTTATATTTCCTGGGATATTTAAGGTGTACCCAAGTTGAGGTCCTTGAAAGCAGTGCAGCCCTAAATTTTGGGGTGGCTCTGTCTTATTGATTTTCAGTTTTCCCAAGGTATATTCCCTAGACTGGAAGTGCCCTTGGCTCTGTAGCTCTGTTGTTTACTTGTTTTAGGGAAAACAATGCACTCCTCCAGAGAGGCAGTTGGCAATTTACATGCCGCCCATCAGCATAACAAGGCTCCCTGTTCTCCAGGGCCTGTCTTGCCTTTCTGGTTTTTACACATTTTGTGGATGTCCCTTCTGACCGGTGGGAAGTGATACTTCTTTGTAGTGCAGATTTGCATTGCCCGCTTGCTTGCTTGGCCAAAAAGGGCGTATGCGTTTTCTCCTGAATATATTCAGGAGAAAAGGCATACGGTCTTTTTGGCCAGGTGAATCATTCTCGATGTTGTGACCCTCTTCCTGTGCTTTAAAGGCGATTCCAACGTACCTCTTGAAATCTGTTTCCTGCTATTCTGCCTCGCGTTCAAGTCCGCCTTGTTGCCTTCCTTCAACTGATTTTTGGACGATAGTTGTCCTTTATTACTCAGCCAGTTTGTGAATTGCTGTGCCCCTGAGCTCCATTTTTCAACTCGTTTTTGGTGAGTTGACCGCAAGTCCAAAATTTTGGTTCAGGACCTATGCTGGTTCCCGGTGGGTGGCTGAGACTTTGGTTAATTCTTCTTCCTGCCGCGAAATTACAGTGATATGTGCCCGTTCATATGCCTAACAGCTACTCTCTCATTGGTTCTCCCTCTTCCCTTTCATCCTCTGCCAAATTGGCAACCTGTGCGAACCAGGAGGTTTAAGGGGCTGTCTCTCCAAGTTGGGAGGTTGATAGTAAAGCAGATGGAAAGTCAAACCGGAGCACCAGGAGAGGGACTATTCGTTGAGTTTTAGAAACCTTTCGTATTCACAGTGTGTCCGTTCTCTAGGTTTCCCGTACATGTTATTGCTGTAGTAATATTCCCTTCAACCTGGAGAGTTGGGACCCATGGAATGGTTGCCATGCATTATTGCTTTAAAGGGTCTGCATTTGCTCTCCCAATCTCACAAGTCGTCTCAGTCCCAAGTGTCCCTCCTTATGCCACATCCAGCTGTCATTGTAGATAGGGTCATTCCAGGTTTCATCAGAGACCCTGAAGGAATCGTAAAGAATTTCCCAGTTTTTTTGTTTTGTTTTTGAAATTCCTTTTTATAGTGGGTTTGAGCTGATTCTCGCTGCCATGTTTATGCCAGTCTAGAAACACTTGATTCCCTTATGGAGACATATCAATACATAGGTTTTAAGATTCTTACTAGTCAGATATATTCCTCTGCGGGAAATATGGGGTTTTGACTCCCTTTCACTGAGGAAGGTGTAGGTCTTGTCTATTCCATAGTTGGTTTTTGGAACGGTACCTGTGCTTATATCAAACTCTGTTTTTATGCATCACCCCACCTCTCCTTCCTGCTTAAGCAGGCATAAGAGTGTTTTCTAAATGTGAGACACTGTCCTCTATCCTAACTCAGTTCAAGTGTAGCCATGTTTACAGGATCTTCATAAGTGATATCTTATGATAAATTTCTTTTCTGTGTGACTTATTTCACTTAGAATCATCGTACCTGAATCCACCCATTTTGCTGCTACTGGTCTTATGACATTGATTTCATGGCTGAGGGATATTCCATCGTTCGTAAGTACCACAATTTTTTGAACCATTTTTATATTTCCTGGGATATTTAAGGTGTACCCAAGTTGAGGTCCTTGTAAGCAGTGCAGCCCTAAATTTTGGGGTGGGTCTGTCTTATTGATTTTCAGTTTTCCCAAGTTATATTCCCTAGACGGGAAGTGCCCTTGGCTCTGTAGCTCTGTTCTTTACTTGTTTTAGGGAAAACAATGCACTTCTCCAGAGAGGCAGTTGGCAATTTACATCCCTCCCATCAGCATTACAAGGCTCCCTGTTCTCCAGGGCCTGTCTTGCCTTTCTGGTTTTTACACATTTTGTGGATGTCCGTTCTGACCGGTGGGAAGTGATACTTCTTTGTAGTGCAGATTTGCCTTGCCCGCTTGCTTGCTTGGCCAAAAAGGGCGTATGCGTTTTCTCCTGAATATATTCAGGAGAAAACGCATACGCCCTTTTTGGCCAACTGCATCATTGTCGAAGTTCTGCCCCTCTTCCTGTGCTTTAAAGGCGATTCCAACGTACCTCTTGAAATCTGTTTCCTGCTATTCTGCCTCGCTTTCACGTCCGCCTCGTTGCCTTCCCTCAACAGATTTTTGGATGATAGTTGTCCTTTATTTCTCTGCAAGTTTGTGAATTGCTGTGCCCTTGAGCTCTATTTTTCAACTCGTTTATGGTGAGCTGACCGCAAGTCCAAAATTTTGGTTCAGGACCTATGCTGGTTCCCGGTGGGTGGCTGAGACTTTGGTTAATACTTCTTCCTGTGGGAAATTACAGTGATATGTGCCCGTACAAATGCCTAACAGCTACTCTCTCATTGTTTCTCCCTCTTCCCTTTCATCCTCTGCCAAATTGGAAACCTGTCCGAAAGAGGAAGTTAAAGGGGCTGTCACTCCAAGTTGGGAGATTGATAGTAAAGCAGATGGAAAGTCAAACCGGAGCACCAGGAGAGGGACTATTCGTTGAGTTTTAGAAACCTTTCGTATTCACAGTGTGTCCGTTCTCTAGGTTTCCCGTACATGTTATAACTGTAGTAATATTCCCTTCAACCTGGAGAGTTGGGACCCATGGAATGGGTGCCATGCATTATTGCTTTAAAGGGTCTGCATTTGCTCACCCAATCTCACCAATCGTCTCAGTCCCAAGTGTCCCTCCTTATGCCACATCCAGCTGTCATTGTAGATAGGGTCATTCCAGGTTTCATCAGAGACCCTGAAGGAATTGTAAAGAATTTCCCAGTTTTTTTGTTTTGTTTTTGAAATTCCTTTTTATAGTGGGTTTGAGCTGATTTTTGCAGCCATGTTTATGCCAGTCTAGACACACTTGATTCCCTTACGGAGACATATCAATACATAGGTTTTAAGATTCTTACTAGTCAGATATATTCCTCTGCGGGAAATATGGAGTTTTGAGTCCCTTTCACTGAGGAAGGTGTAGGTCTTGTCTATTCCATAGATGGTTTTTGGAACGGTACCTGTGCTTATATCAAACTCTGGTTTTATGCATCACCCCACCTCTCCTTCCCCGTTAAGCAGGCATAAGAGTGTTTTCTAAATGTGAGACACTGTTCTCTTTCCTAACTCAGTTCAAGTGTAGCCATGTTTACAGGATCTTCATAAGTGATATCTCATGATAAGTTTCTTTTTCTGTGTGACTTATTTCACTTAGAATCATCGTACCTGAATCCACCCATTTTGCTGCTACTGGTCTTATGACATTGATTTCATGGCTGAGGGATATTCCATCGTACGTAAGTACCACAATTTTTTGAACCATTTTTATATTTCCTGGGATATTTAAGGTGTACACAATTTGAGGTCCTTGTAAGCAGTGCAGCCCTAAATTTTGGGGTGGCTCTGTCTTATTGATTTTCAGTTTTCCCAAGGTATATTCCCTAGACTGTAAGTGTCCTTGGCTCTGTAGCTCTGTTCTTTACTTGTTTTAGGGAACACAATGCACTCCTCCAGAGAGGCAGTTGGCAATTTACATCCCGCCCATCAGCATAACAAGGCTCCCTGTTCTCCAGGGCCTGTCTTGCCTTTCTGGTTTTTACACATTTTGTGGATGTCCCTTTTGACCAGTGGGAAGTGATACTTCTTTGTAGTGCAGATTCGCATTGCCCGCTTGCTTGCTTGGCCAAAAAGGGCGTATGCGTATTCTCCTGAATATATTCAGGAGAAAACGCATACGCCCTTTTTGGCCAAGTGCATCATTGTCGAAGTTGGGCCCCTCTTCCTGTGCTTTAAAGGCGATTCCAACGTACCTCTTGAAATCTGTTTCCTGCTATTCTGCCTCGCTTTCAAGTCCGCCTCGTTGCCTTCCCTCAACAGATTATTGGACGATAGTTGTCCTTTATTACTCGGGCAGTTTGTGAATTGCTGTGCCCCTGAGCTCCATTTTTCAACTCGTTTTTGGTGAGCTGACCGTAAGTCCAAAATTTTGGTTCAAGACCTATGCTGCTTCCCGGTGGGTGGCTGAGACTTTGGTTAATTCTTCTTCCTGCCGGGAAATTACAGTGATATGTGCCCGTTCAAATGCCTAACAGCTACTCTCTCATTGGTTCTCCCTCTTCCCTTTCATCCTCTGCCAAATTGGCAACCTGTGCAAACCAGGAGGTTAAATGGTCTGTCTCCCCAAGTTGGGATGTTGATAGTAAAGCAGATGCAAAGTCAAACCGGAGCACCAGGAGAGGGACTATTCGTTGAGTTTTAGAAACCTTTCGTATTCACAGTGTGTCCGTTCTCTAGGTTTCCCGTACATGTAATAGCTGTAGTAATATTCCCTTCAACCTGGAGAGTTGGGACACATGGAATGGGTGCCAGTCATTTGTGCTTCAAAGGGTCTGCATTTGCTCACCCAATCTCACCAATCGTCTCAGTCCCAAGTGTCCCTCCTTATGCCACATCCACCTGTCATTGTAGATAGGGTCATTCCAGGTTTCATCAGAGACCCTGAAGGAATTGTAAAGAATTTCCCATTTTTTTTGTTTTGTTTTTGAAATTCCTTTTTATAGTGGGTTTGAGCTGATTCTCGCTGCCATGTTTATGCCAGTCTAGACAGATTTGACTCCCTTACGGAGACATATCAATACATAGGTTTTAAGATTCTTACTAGTGAGATATATTCCTCTGCGGGAAATATGGGGTTTTGAGTCCCTTTCACTGAGGAAGGAGTAGGACTTGTCTATTCCATAGTTGGTTTTTGGAACGGTACCTGTGCTTATATCAAACTCTGGTTTTATGCATCACCCCACCTCTCCTTCCCCCTTAAGCAGGCATAAGAGTCTTTTCTAAATGTGAGACACTGTTCTCTTTCCTAACTCAGTTCAAGTGTAGCCATGTTTACAGGATCTTCATAAGTGATATCTTATTAAAAGTTGCTTTTTCTGTGTGACTTATTTCACTTAGAATCATCGTACCTGAATCCACCCATTTTGCTGCTACTGGTCTTATGACATTGATTTCATGGCTGAGGGATATTCCATCGTACATAAGTACCACAATTTTTTGAACCATTTTTATATTTCCTTGGATATTTAAGGTGTACCCAAGTTGAGATCCTTGTAAGCAGTGCAGCCGTAAATTTTGGGGTGGCTCTGTCTTATTGATTTTCAGTTATCCCAAGGTATATTCCCTAGACTGGAAGTGCCCTTGGCTCTGTAGCTCTGTTGTTTACTTGTTTTAGGGAACACAATGCTCTCCTCCAGAGAGGCAGTTGGCAAGTTACATCCCGCCCATCAGCATAACAAGGCTCCTTGTTCTCCAGGGCCTGTCTTGCCTTTCTGGTTTTTACACATTTTGTGGATGTCCCTTTTGACCGCTGGGAAGTGATACTTCATTGTGGTGCAGATTTGCATTGCCCGATTGCTTGCTTGGCCAAAAAGGGCGTATGCGTTTTCTCCTGAATATATTCAGGAGAAAACGCATACGCCCTTTTTGGCCAAGTGCATCACTGTCGAAGTTGTGCCCCTCTTCCTGTGCTTTAAAGGCGATTCCAACGTACCCCTTGAAATCAGTTTCCTGCTATTCTGCCTCGCATTCAAGTCCGCCTCGTTGCCTTCCCTCATCAGATTTTTGGACGATAGTTGTCCTTTATTACTCGGCCAGTTTGTGAATTGCTGTGCGCCTGAGCTCCATTTTTCAACTCGTTTTTGGTGAGCTGACCGCAAGTCCAAAATTTTGGTTCAGGACCTATGCTGGTTCCCGGTGGGTGGCTGAGACGTTGGTTAATTCTTCTTCCTGCTGGGAAATTACAGTGATATGTGCCCGTTCAAATGCCTAACAGCTACTCTCTCATTGGTTCTCCCTCTTCCCTTTCATCCTCTGCCAAATTGGCAAACTGTGCAAACCAGGAGGTTAAAGGGGCTGTCTCTCCAAGTTCGGAGGTTGATAGTAAAGCAGATGGAAAGTCAAACCGGAGCGCCAGGAGAGGGACTATTCGTTGAGTTTTAGAAACCTTTCGTATTCACAGTGTGTCCGTTCTATAGGTTTCCCGTACATGTTATAGCTGTAGTAATATTCCCTTCAACCTGGAGAGTTGGGACCCATGGAATGGGTGCCAGGCATTTGTGCTTTAAAGGGTCTGCATTTGCTCACCCAATCTCACCAATCGTCTCAGTCCCAAGTGTCCCTCCTTATGCCACATCCAGCTGTCATTGTAGATAGGGTCATTCCAGGTTTCATCAGAGACCCTGAAGGAATTGTAAAGAATTTCCCAGTTTTTTTGTTTTGTTTTTGAAATTCCTTTTTATAGTGGGTTTGAGCTGATTCTCGCTGCCATGTTTATGCCAGTCTAGACACACTTGATTCCCTTACGGAGACATATCAATACATAGGTTTTAAGATTCTTACTAGTCAGATATATTCCTCTGCGGGAAATATGGAGTTTTGAGTCCCTTTCACTGAGGAAGGTGTAGGTCTTGTCTATTCCATAGTTGGTTTTTGGAACGGTACCTGTGCTTATATCAAACTCTGGTTTTATGCATCACCCCACCTCTCCTTCCTCCTTAAGCAGGCATAAGAGTGTTTTCTAAATGTGAGACACTGTTCTCTTTCCTAACTCAGTTCAAGTGTAGCCATGTTTACAGGATCTTCATAAGTGATATCTTATGATAAGTTTCTTTTTCTGTGTGACTTATTTCACTTAGAATCATCGTACCTGAATCCACCCATTTTGCTGCTACTGGTCTTATGACATTGATTTCATGGCTGAGGGATATTCCATCGTACATAAGTACCACAATTTTTTGAACCATTTTTATATTTCCTTGGATATTTAAGGTGTACCCAAGTTGAGGTCCTTGTAAGCAGTGCAGCCCTAAATTTTGGGGTGGCTCTGTCTTATTGATTTTCAGTTTTCCCAAGGTATATTCCCTAGACTGGAAGTGCCCTTGGCTCTGTAGCTCTGTTCTTTACTTGTTTTAGGGAACACAATGCACTCCTCCAGAGAGGCAGTTGGCAATTTACATCCCGCCCATCAGCATAACAAGGCTCCCTGTTCTGCAGGGCCTGTCTTGCCTTTCTGGTTTTTACACATTTTGTGGATGTCCCTTTTGACCGGTGGGAAGTGATACTTCTTTGTAGTGCAGATTTGCATTGCCCGCTTGCTTGCTTGGCCAAAAAGGGCGTATGCGTTTTCTCCTGAATATATTCAGGAGAAAACGCATACGCCCTTTTTGGCCAAGTGCATCATTGTCGAAGTTGTGCCCCTCTTCCTGTGCTTTAAAGGCGATTCCAACGTACCTCTTGAAATCTGTTTCCTGCTATTCTGCCTCGCTTTCAAGTCCGCCTCGTTGCCTTCCCTCATCAGATTTTTGGACGATAGTTGTCCTTTATTACTCGGCCATTTTGTGAATTACTGTGCCCCTGAGCTCCATTTTTCAACTCGTTTTTGGTGAGCTGACCGCAAGTCCAAAATTTTGGTTCAGGACCTATGCTGGTTCCCGGTGGGTGGCTTAGACGTTGGTTAATTCTTCTTCCTGCCGGGAAATTACAGTGATATGTGCCCGTTCAAATGCCTAACAGCTACTCTCTCATTGGTTCTCCCTCTTCCCTTTCATCCTCTGCCATATTGGCAACCTGTGCAAACCAGGAGGTTAAAGGGGCTGTCTCTCCAAGTTGGGAGGTTGATAGTAAAGCAGCCGGAAAGTCAAACTGGAGCACCAGGAGAGGGACTATTCGTTGAGTTTTAGAAACCTTTCATATTCACAGTGTGTCCGTTCTCTAGGTTTCCCGTACATGTTATAGCTGTAGTAATATTCCCTTCAACCTGGAGAGTTGGGACGAATGGAATGGGTGCCATGCATTATTGCTTTAAGGGTCTGCATTTGCTCACCCAATCTCACCAATCCTCTCAGTCCCAAGTGTCCAGCCTTATGCAACATCCAGCTGTCGTTGTAGATAGGGTCATTCCAGGTTTCATCAGAGACCCTGAAGGAATTGTAAAGAATTTCCAGGTTTTTTTGTTTTGTTTTTAAAATTCCTTTTTATAGTGGGTTTGAGCTGATTCTCGCTGCCATGTTTATGCCAGTCTAGACACACTTGATTCCCTTACGGGTACATATCAATACATAGGTTTTAAGATTCTTACTAGTCAGATATATTCCTCTGCGGGAAATATGGGGTTTTGAGTCCCTTTCACTGAGGAAGGTGTAGGTCTTGTCTATTCCATAGTTGGTTTTTGGAACGGTACCTGTGCTTATATCAAACTCTGGTTTTATGCATCACCCCACCTCTCCTTCCCCCTTAAGCAGGCATAAGAGTGTTTTCTAAATGTGAGACACTGTTCTCTTTCCTAACTCAGTTCAAGTGTAGCCATGTTTACAGGATCTTCATAAGTGATATATTATGATAAGTTTCTTTTTCTGTGTGACTTATTTCACTTAGAATCATCGTACCTGAATCCACCCATTTTGCTGCTACTGGTCTTATGACATTGAGTTCATGGCTGAGGGATATTCCATCGTAGGTAAGTACCACAATTTTTTGAACCATTTTTATATTTCCTGGGATATTTAAGGTGTACCCAAGTTGAGGTCCTTGTAAGCAGTGCAGCCCTAAATTTTTGGGTGGCACTGTCTTATTGATTTTCAGTTTTCCCAATGTATATTCCCTAGACTGGAAGTGCCCTTGGCTCTGTAGCTCTGTTCTTTACTTGTTTTAGGGAACACAATGCACTCCTCCAGAGAGGCAGTTGGCAATTTACATCCCGCCCATCAGCATAGCAAGGTTCCCTGTTCTCCAGGGCCTGTCTTGCCTTTCTGGTTTTTACACATTTTGTGGATGTCCCTTTTGACCGGTGGGAAGTGATACTTCTTTGTAGTGCAGATTTGCATTGCCCGCTTGCTTGCTTGGCCAAAAAGGGCGTATGCGTTTTCTCCTGAATATATTCAGGAGAAAATGCATACGCCCTTTTTGGCCAAGTGCATCATTGTCGAAGTTGTGCCCCTCTTCCTGTGCTTTAAAGGCGATTCCAACGTACCTCTTGAAATCTGTTTCCTACTATTCTGCCTCGCTTTCAAGTCCGCCTCGTTGCCTTCCCTCATCAGATTTTTGGACGATAGTTGTCCTTTATTTCTCGGCCAGTTTGTGAATTACTGTGCCCCTTAGCTCCATTTTTCAACTCGTTTTTGGTGAGCTGACCGCAAGTCCAAAATTTTGGTTCAGGACCTATGCTGGTTCCCGGTGGGTGGCTGAGACGTTGGTTAATTCTTCTTCCTGCCGGGAAATTACAGTGATATGTGCCCGTTCAAATGCCTAACAGCTACTCTCTCATTGGTTCTCCCTCTTCCCTTTCATCCTCTGCCAAATTGGAAACCTGTGCGAACCAGGAGGTTAAAGGGGCTGTCTCTCCAAGTTGGGAGGTTGATAGTAAAGCAGATGGAAAGTGAAACCGGAGCACCAGGAGAGGGACTATTCGTTGAGTTTTAGAAACTTTTCGTATTCACAGTGTGTCCGTTCTCTAGGTTTCCCGTACATGTTATAGCTGTAGTAATATTCCCTACAACCTGGAGAGTTGGGGCCCATGGAATGGGTGCCAGGTATTTGTGCTTTAAAGGGTCTGCATTTGCTCACCCATTTTATCTAATCCTCTCAGTCCCAAGTGTCCAGCCTTATGCCACATCCAGCTGTCGTTGTAGATAGGGTCATTCCAGGTTTCATCAGAGACCCTGAAGGAATTGTAAAGAATTTCCAAGTTTTTTTGGTTTGTTTTTGAAATTCCTTTTTATAGAGGGTTTGAGCTGATTCTCCCTTCCATGTTTATGCCAGCCTAGACACACTTGATTCCCTTACGGAGACATATCAATACATAGGTTTTAAGATTCTTACTACTCAGATATATTCCTCTGCGGGAAATATGGGGTTTTGAGTCCCTTTCACTGAGGAAGGTGTAGGTCTTGTCTATTCCATAGTTGGTTTTTGGAACGGTACCTCTGCTTATATCAAACTCTGGTTTTATGCATCACCCCAACTCTGCTTCCCCCTTAAACAGGCATAAGAGTGTTTTCTAAATGTGAGACACTGTTCTCTTTCCTAACTCAGTTCAAGTGTAGCCATGTTTACAGGATCTTCATGAGTGATATCTTATGATAAGTTTCTTTTTCTGTGTGACTAATTTCACTTAGAATCATCGTACCTGAATCCACTCATTTTGCTACTACTGGTATTATGACATTGATTTAATGGCTGAGGGATATTCCATCTTAGGTAAGTACCACAATTTTTTGAACCTTTTTTATATTTCCTGGGATATTTATGTTGTACCCAAGTTGAGGTTTCTCTAAGCAGTGCAGCCCTAAATTTTGGGTTGGCTGTGTCTTTTTGAGTTTCAGTTTTCCCAATGTATATTCCCTAGACTGGAAGTGCCCTTGGCTCTGTAGCTCTGTTGTTTACTTCTTTTAGGGAACAAAATGCACTCCTCCAGAGAGGCAGTTGGCAATTTACATCCCGCCCATCAGCATAACAAGGCTCCCTGTTCTCCAGGGCCTGTCTTGCCTTTCTGGTTTTTACACATTTTGTGGATATCCCTTTTGACCGGTGGAAGTGACACATCTTTGTAGTGCAGATTTGCATTGCCCGCTTGCTTGCTTGGCCAAAAAGGGCGTATGCGTTTTCTCCTGAATATATTCAGGAGAAAACGCATACGCCCTTTTTGGCCAAGTGCATCATTGTCGAAGTTGTGCCCCTCTTCCTGTGCTTTAAAGGCGATTCCAACGTACTTCTTGAAATCTGTTTGCTGCTATTCTGCCTCACTTTCAAGTCCGCCTCGTTGCCTTCCCTCAACAGATTTTTGGACGATAGTTGTCCTTTATTACTCTGCCAGTTTGTGAATTGCTGTGACCCTGAGCTCCATTTTTCAACTCGTTTTTTGTGAGCTGACCGCAAGTCCAAAATTTTGGTTCAGGACCTATACAGGTTCCCAGTGGGTGGCTGATACTTTGGTTAATTCTTCTTCCTGCCGGGAAATTACAGTGATATGTGCCCGTCCAAATGCCTAACAGCTACTCTCTCATTGGTTCTCCCTCTTCCCCTTCATCCTCTGCCAAATTGGCAACCTGTGCGAACCAGGAAGTTAAAGGCGCTGTCTCTCCAAGTTGGGAGATGGATAGTAAAGCAGTTGGAAAGTCAAAGCAGAGCACCAAGCGAGGGACTATTCGTTGAGATTTAGAAACCTTTCATATTCACAGTGTGTCAATTCTCTAGTTTTCCTGTACATGTTATAGCTGTAGTAATATTCCCTTCAACCTGGAGAGTTGGGACCCATGGAATCGGTGCCATGCATTATTGCTTTAAAGGGTTTGCATTTGCTCGCCCAATCACACCAATTCTCGCAGTCCCAAGTGTCCAGCATTATGCCACATCCAGCTGTCATTGTAGATAGGGTCATTCCAGGTTTCATCAGAGACCCTGAAGGAATTGTAAAGAATTTCCCATTTTTTTGTTTTGTTTTTGAAATTCCTTTTTATAGTGGGTTTGAGCTGATTCTCGCTGCCATGTTTATGCCAGTCTAGACACACTTGATTCCCATACGGAGACATATCAATACATATGTTTTAAGATTCTTACTAGTCCGATATATTCCTCTGTGGGAAATATGTGGTTTTGAGTCCCTTTCACTGAGGAAGGTGTAGGTCTTTTCTATTCCATAGTTGGTTTTTGGAACGGAACCTGTGCTTATATCAAACTCTGGTTTTATGCATCACCCGACCTCTCCTTCCCCCTTAAGCAGGCATAAGTGTGTTTTCTAAATGTTGGACTCTGTTCCCTTTCCTAACTCAGTTCAAGTGTAGCCATGTTTACAGGATCTTCATGAGTGATATCTTATGATAAGTTTCTTTTTCTGTGCGACTTATTTCACTTAGAATCATCGTACCTGGATCCACTCATTTTGCTGCTACTGGTCTTATGACATTGATTTCATGGCTGAGGGATATCCCATCTTAGGTAAGTACCACAATTTTTTGAACCATTTTTATATTTCCTGGGATATTTAAGGTGTACTCAAGATGAGGTTCTTGAAGCAGTGCAGCCCTAAATATTGGGCTGGCTCA
Source organism: Hyperoodon ampullatus (assembly GCF_949752795.1). Classification (NCBI taxonomy): domain Eukaryota; kingdom Metazoa; phylum Chordata; class Mammalia; order Artiodactyla; family Ziphiidae; genus Hyperoodon; species Hyperoodon ampullatus. Next base: position 1,757,062 of record NW_027640382.1, on the reverse strand, counting down.
GTCTTATTGATTTTCAGTTTTCCCAAAGTATATTCCCTAGACTGGAAGTGACCTTTGCTCTGTAGCTCTGTGGTTTACTTGTTCTAGGGAACACAATGCACTCCTCCAGAGAGGCAGTTGGCAATTTACATCCCGCCCATCAGCATATCAAGGCTCCCTGTTCTACGGGGCCTCTCTTGCCTTTCTGGTTTTTACACATTTTCTGGAAGTCCCTTTTGACTGGTGGGAAGTGATACTTCTTTGTAGTGCAGATTTGCATTGCCCGCTTGCTTGCTTGGCCAAAAAAGGCATATGCGTTTTCTCCTGAATATATTCAGAGGAAAACACATACGCAATTTTTGGCCAAGTGCATCATTTTCGAAGTTGTGCCTCTCTTTCTCTGCTTTATAGGCGATTCCAACGTACCTCTTGAAATCTGTTTCCTGCTATTCTGCCTCGCTTTCAAGTCCGCCTCGATGCCTACCCTTCACAGATTTTTGGACGATAGTTGTCCTTTATTACTCTGCCAGTTTGTGAATTGCTGTGCCCCTGAGCTCCATTTTTCAACTCGTTTATGGTGAGCTGACCGCAAGTCCAAAATTTTGGTTGAGGACCTATGCTGGTTCCCGGTGGGGGGCTGAGACTTTGGTTACTTCTTCTTCCTGCCGGGAAGTTAGAGGGATATGTGCCCGTCCAAATGCCTTACAGCTACTCTCTCATTGGTTCTCCCTCTTCCCTTTCATCCACTGCCAAATTGGAAACCTGTGCGAACCAGGAGGTTAAAGGGGCTGTCTCTCCAAGTTGGGAGATTTATAGTAAATCAGATGGAAAGTCAAACCAGAGCACCAGGAGAGGGAATATTCGTTGAGTTTTAGAAACCTTTAGTATTCACAGTGTGTCTGTTCTCTAGGTTTCGCATACATATTATAGCTGTAGTAATATTCCCTTCAACCTGGAGAATTGGGACCCATGGAATGGGTGCCAGGTATTTGTGCTTTAAAGGGTCTGCATTTGCTCACCCAATCTCACCAATCCTCTCAGTCCCAAGTGTCCAGCCTTATGCCACATCCAGGTGTCATTGTAGATAGGGCCATTCCAGGTTTCATCAGAGACCCTGAAGGAATTGTAAAGAATTTCCCAGTTTTTTTGTTTGTTTTTGAAATTCCTTTTTATAGTGGGTTTGAGCTGATTCTCGCTGACATGTTTATGCCAGTCTAGACACACTTGATTCCCTTATGGAGACATATCAATACATAGGTTTTAAGATTCTTACTAGTCAGATATATTCCTCTGCGGGAAATATGGGGTTTTGAGTCCCTTTTACTGAGGAAGGTGTAGGTCTTGACTATTCCATAGTTGGTTTTTGGAACGGTACCTGTGCTTATATCAAACTCTGGTTTTATGCATCACCCCACCTCTCCTTCCCCCTTAAGCAGGCATAAGAGTGTTTTCTAAATGTGAGACTCTGTTCTCTTTCCTAAGTCAGTTCAAGTTTAGCCATGTTTACAGGATCTTCATAAGTGATATCTTATGATAAGTTTCTGATTCTGTGTTACTTATTTCTCTTATAACAATCGTACCTGAATCCAACCATTTTGCTGCTACTGGTCTTATGACATTGATTTCATGGCTGAGAGATATTCCATCATAAGAAAGTGCCACAATTTTTTGAACCATTTTTATATTTCCTGGGATATTTATGGTGTACCCAAGTTGAGGTCCTTGTAAGCAGTGCAGCCCTAAATTTTGGGGTGGCTCTGTCTTATTGATTTTCAGTTTTCCCAAGGTATATTCCCTAGACTGGAAGTGCCCTTGGCTCTGTAGCTCTGTTCTTTACTTGTTTTAGGGAACACAATGCACTCCTCCAGAGAGGCAGTTGGCAATTTACATCCCGCCCATCAGCATAACAAGGCTCCCGGTTCTCCAGGGCCTGTCTTACCTTTCTGGTTTTTACACATTTTGTGTGTGTCCCTTTTGACCGGTGGGAAGTGATACTTCTTTGTAGAGCAGATTTGCATTGCCCGCGTGCTTGCTTGCTTGGCCAAGAAGGGCGTATGCGTTTTCTCCTGAATATATTCAGGAGAAAACGCATACGCCCTTTTTGGCCAACTGCATCATTGTCGAAGTTCTGCCCCTCTTCCTGTGCTTTAAAGGCGATTCCAACGTACCTCTTGAAATCTGTTTCCTGCTATTCTGCCTCGCTTTCACGTCCGCCTCGTTGCCTTCCCTCAACAGATTTTTGGATGATAGTTGTCCTTTATTTCTCTGCAAGTTTGTGAATTGCTGTGCCCTTGAGCTCCATTTTTCAACTCGTTTTTTGTGAGCTGACCGCATGTCCAAAATTATGGTTCAGGACCTATGCTGGTTCCCGGTGAGTGGCTGAGACTTTGGTTAATACTTCTTCCTGTGGGAAATTACAGTGATATGTGCCCGTACAAATGCCTAACAGCTACTCTCTCATTGGTTCTCCCTCTTCCCTTTCATCCTCTGCCAAATTGGAAACCTGTCCGAAAGAGGAGGTTAAAGGGGCTGTCTCTCCAAGTTGGGAGATTGAGAGTAAAGCAGATGGTAAGTCTAACCGGAGCACCAGGAGAGGGACTATTCGTTGAGTTTTAGAAACCTTTCGTATTCACAGTGTGTCCGTTCTCTCGGTTTCCCGTACATGTTATAGCTGTAGTAATATTCCCTTCAACCTGGAGAGTTGGGACCCATGGAATGGGTGCCAGGCATTTGTGCTTTAAAGTGTCTGCATTTGCTCACCCAATCTCACCATTCCTCTCTGTCCCAAGTGTCCAGCCTTATGCCACATCCAGCTGTCGTTGTAGATAGGGTCATTCCAGGTTTCATCAGAGACCCAGAAGGAATTGTAAAGAATTTCCCAGATTTTTTGTTTTGTTTTTGAAATTCCTTTTTATAGTGGGTTTGAGCTGATTCTCACTGCCATGTTTATGCCAGTCTAGACACACTTGATTCCCTTACGGAGACATATCAATACATAGGTTTTAAGATTCTTACTAGTCAGATATATTCCTCTGCGGGATATATGGGGTTTTGAGTCCCTTTCACTGAGGAAGGTGTAGGTCTTGTCTATTCCATAGTTGGTTTTTGGAACGGTACCTGTGCTTATATCAAACTCTGGTTTTATGCATCACCCCACCTCTCCTTCCCCCTTAAGCAGGCATAAGAGTGTTTTCTAAATGTGAGACACTGTTCTCTTTCCTAACTCAGTTCAAGTGTAGCCATGTTTACAGGATCTTCATAAGTGATATCTTATGATAAGTTTCTTTTTCTGTGTGACTTATTTCACTTAGAATCATCGTACCTGAATCCACCCATTTTGCTGCTACTGGTCTTTTGACATTGATTTCATGGCTGAGGGATATTCCATCGTACGTAAGTACCACAGTTTTTTGAACCGTTGTTATATTTCCTGGGATATTTAAGGTGTACCCAAGTTGAGGTCCTTGTAAGCAGTGCAACCCTAAATTTTGGGGTGGCTCTGTCTTATTGATTTTCAGTTTTCCCAAGGTATATTCCCTAGACTGGAGGTGCCCTTGGCTCTGTAGCTCTGTTGTTTACTAGTTTTAGGGAACACAGTACACTCCCCCAGAGAGGCAGTTGCCAATTTACATCCCGCCCATCAGCATAACAAGGCTCCCTGTTCTCCAGGGCCTGTCTTGCCTTTCTGGTTTTTACACATTTTGTGGATGTCCCTTTTGACCGGTGGGAAGTGATACTTCTTTGTAGTGCAGTTTTGCATTGCCCGCTTGCTTGCTTGGCCAAAAAGGGTGTATGCGTTTTCTCCTGAATATATTCAGGAGAAAACGCATACACACTTTATGGCCAAGTGCATCATTGTCGAAGTTGTGCCCCTCTTCCTGTGCTTTAAAGGCGATTCCAACGTACCTCTTGAAATCTGTTTCCTGCTATTCTGCCTCGCTTTCAAGTCCGCCTCGTTGCCTTCCCTCATCAGATTTTTGGACGATAGTTGTCCTTTATTACTCGGCCAGTTTGTGAATTACTGTGCCCCTGAGCTCCATTTTTCAACTCGTTTTTTGTGAGCTGACCGCAAGTCCAAAATTTTGGTTCAGGACCTATACAGGTTCCCAGTGGGTGGCTAATACTTTGGTTAATTCTTCTTCCTGCCGGGAAATTACAGTGATATGTGCCCGTCCAAATGCCTAACAGCTACTCTCTCATTGGTTCTCCCACTTCCCCTTCATCCTCTGCCAATTTGGCAAGCTGTGCGAACCAGGAAGTTAAAGGCGCTGTCTCTCCATGTTGGGAGATTGATAGTAAAGCAGTTGGAAAGTCAAAGCAGAGCACCAAGCGAGGGAATATTCGTTGAGATTTAGAAACCTTTCGTATTCACAGTGTGTCAATTCTCTAGTTTTCCTGTACATGTTATAGCTGTAGTAATATTCCCTTCAACCTGGAGAGTTGGGACCCATGGAATCGGTGCCATGCATTATTGCTTTAAAGGGTTTGCATTTGCTCGCCCAATCACACCAATTCTCGCAGTCCCAAGTGTCCAGCATTATGACACATCCAGCTGTCATTGTAGATAGGGTCATTCCAGGTTTCATCAGAGACCCTGAAGGAATTGTAAAGAATTTCCCATTTTTTTGTTTTGTTTTTGAAATTCCTTTTTATAGTGGGTTTGAGCTGATTCTCGCTGCCATGTTTATGCCAATCTAGACACACTTGATTCCCTTACGGAGACATATCAATACATAGGTTTTAAGATTCTTACTAGTCCGATATATTCCTCTGTGGGAAATATGTGGTTTTGAGTCCCTTTCACTGAGGAAGGTGTAGGTCTTGTGTATTCCATAGTTGGTTTTTGGAACGGAACATGTGCTTATATCAAACTCTGGTTTTATGCATCACCCGACCTCTCCTTCCCCCTTAAGCAGGCATAAGTGTGTTTTCTAAATGTTGGACTCTGTTCCCTTTCCTAACTCAGTTCAAGTGTAGCCATGTTTACAGGATCTTCATGAGTGATATCTTATGATAAGTTTCATTTTCTGTGCGACTTATTTCACTTAGAATCATCGTACCTGAATCCACTCATTTTGCTGCTACTGGTCTTATGACATTGATTTCATGGCTGAGGGATATCCCATCTTAGGTAAGTACCACAATTTTTTGAACTATTTTTATATTTCCTGGGATATTTAAGGTGTACTCAAGATGAGGTTCTTGAAGCAGTGCAGCCCTAAATATTGGGCTGGCTCAGTCTTATTGATTTTCAGTTTTCCCAAAGTATATTCCCTAGACTGGAAGTGACCTTTGCTCTGTAGCTCTGTGGTTTACTTGTTCTAGGGAACACAATGCACTCCTCCAGAGAGGCAGTTGGCAATTTACATCCCGCCCATCAGCATATCAAGGCTCCCTGTTCTACAGGGCCTCTCTTGCCTTTCTGGTTTTTACACATTTTCTGGAAGTCCCTTTTGACTGGTGGGAAGTGATACTTCTTTGTAGTGCAGATTTGCATTGCCCGCTTGCTTGCTTGGCCAAAAAAGGCATATGCGTTTTCTCCTGAATATATTCAGAGGAAAACACATACGCATTTTTTGGCCAAGTGCATCATTTTCGAAGTTGTGCCTCTCTTTCTCTGCTTTATAGGCGATTCCAACGTACCTCTTGACATCTGTTTCCTGCTATTCTGCCTCGCTTTCAAGTCCGCCTCGTTGCCTTCCCTCAACAGATTTTTGGACGATAGTTGTCCTTTATTACTCGGCCAGTTTGTGAATTGCTGTGCCCCTGAGCTCCATTTTTCAACTCGTTTTTGGTGAGCTGACCGCAAGTCCAAAATTTTGGTTCAGGACCTATGCTGGTTCCCGGTGGGGGGCAGAGACATTGGTTACTTCTTCTTCCTGCCGGGAAGTTAGAGGGATATGTGCCCGTCCAAATGGCTTACAGCTACTCTCTCATTGGTTCTCCCTCTTCCCTTTCATCCACTGCCAAATTGGAAACCTGTGCGAACCAGGAGGTTAAAGGGGCTGTCTCTCCAAGTTGGGAGATTTATAGTAAAGCAGATGGAAAGTCAAACCAGAGCACCAGGAGAGGGAATATTCGTTGAGTTTTAGAAACCTTTAGTATTCACAGTGTGTCTGTTCTCTAGGTTTCGCATACATGTTATAGCTGTAGTAATATTCCCTTCAACCTGGAGAGTTGGGACCCATGGAATGGGTGCCAGGCATTTGTGCTTTAAAGGGTCTGCAATTGCTAACCCAATCTCACCAATTCTCTCAGTCCCAAGTGTCCAGCCTTATGCCACATCCAGGTGTCATTGTAGATAGGGCCATTCCAGGTTTCATCAGAGACCCTGAAGGAATTGTAAAGAATTTCCCAGTTTTTTTGTTTGTTTTTGAAATTCCTTTTTATAGTGGGTTTGAGCTGATTCACGCTGACATGTTTATGCCAGTCTAGACACACTTGATTCCCTTATGGAGACATATCAATACATAGGTTTTAAGATTCTTACTAGTCAGATATATTCCTCTGCGGGAAATATGGGCTTTTGAGTCACTTTCACTGAGGAAAGTGTAGGTCTTGACTATTCCATAGTTGGTTTTTGGAACGGTACCTGTGCTTATATCAAACTCTGGTTTTATGCATCACCCCACCTCTCCTTCCCCCTTAAGCAGGCATAAGAGTGTTTTCTAAATGTGAGACTCTGTTCTCTTTCCTAACTCAGTTCAAGTTTAGCCATGTTTACAGGATCTTCATAAGTGATATCTTATGATAAGTTTCTTTTTCTCTGTGACTTATTTCACTTAGAATCATCGTACCTGAATCCACCCATTTTGCTGCTACTGGTCTTATGACATTGATTTCATGGCTGAGGGATATTCCATCGTACGTAAGTACCACAATTTTTTGAACCATTTTTATATTTCCTGGGATATTTAAGGTGTACCCAAGTTGAGGTCCTTGTAAGCAGTGCAGCCCTAAATTTTGGGGTGGCTCTGTCTTATTGATATTCAGTTTTCCCAAGGTATGTTCCCTAGACTGGAAGTGACCTTGGCTCTGTAGCTCTGTTGTTTACTTGTTTTAGGGAACACAATGCACTCCTCCAGAGAGGCAGTTGGCAATTTACATCCCGCCCATCAGCATAACAAGGCTCCCTGTTCTCCAGGGCCTGTCCTGCCTTTCTGGTTTTTACACATTTTGTGGATGTCCCTTTTGACCGGTGGGAAGTGATACTTCTTTGTAGTGCAGATTTGCATTTCCCGCTTGCCTGCTTGGCCAAAAAGGGCGTATGCGTTTTCTCCTGAATATATTCAGTAGAAAACGCATATGCCCTTTTTGGCCAAGTTCATCATTGTCGAAGTTGTGCCCCTCTTCCTGTGCTTTAAAGGCGATTCCAACGTACCTCTTGAAATCTGTTTCATGCTATTCTGCCTCGCTTTCAAGTCCGCCTCGTTGCCTTCCCTCAACAGATTTTTGGAGGATAGTTGTCCTTTATTACTCGGCCAGTTTGTGAATTGCTGTGCCCCTGAGCTCCATTTTTCAACTCGTTTTTTGTGAGCTGACCGCATGTCCAAAATTTTGTTTCACGACCTATGCTGGTTCCCGGTGGGTGGCTGAGACTTTGGTTAATTCTTCTTCCTGCCGGGAAATTACAGTGATATGTGCCCGTCCAAATGCCTAACAGCTACTCTCTCATTGGTTCTCCCTCTTCCCTTTCATCCTCTGCCAAATTGACAACCTGTGCGAACCAGGAGGTTAAAGGGGCTGTCTCTCCAAGTTGGGAGGTTGATAGTAAAGAAGATGGCAAGACAAACCGGAGCACCAGGAGAGGGACTATTCGTTGAGTTTTAGAAACCTTTCGTATGCACAGTGTGTCTGTTCTCTAGGTTTCCTGTACATGTTATAGCTGTAGTAATATTCCCTTCAAACTGGAGAGTTGGGACCCATGGAATGTGTGCCAGGCATTTGTGATTCAAAGGGTCTGAATTTTCTCCCCCAATCTCACCAATCGTCTGAGACCCAAGTGTCCAGCCTTATGCCACATCCAGCTGTCGTTGTAGATAGGGTCATTCCAGGTTTCATCAGAGACCCTGAAGGATTTGTAAAGAATTTCCCAGTTTTCTTGTTTTGTTTGTGAAATTCCTTTTTATAGTGGGTTTGAGCTGATTCTCGCTGCCATGTTTATGCCAGTCTAGAGACACTTGATTCCCTTACGGAGACATATCAATACATAGGTTTTAAGATTCTTACTAGTCAGATATATTCCTCTGCGGGTAATATGGGGTTTTGAGTCCCTTTCACTGAGGAAGGTGTAGGTCTTGTCTATTCCATAGTTGGTTTTTGGAACGGTACCTGTGCTTATATTAAACTCTGGTTTTATGCATCACCTCACCTCTCCTTCCCCCTTAAGCAGGAATAAGAGTGTTTTCTAAATGTGAGACACTGTTCTCTTTCCTAACTCAGTTCAAGTGTAGCCATGTTTACAGGATCTTCATAAGTGATATCTTATGATAAGTTTCTTTTTCTGTGTGACTTATTTCACTTAGAATCATCGTACCTGAATCCACCCGTTTTGCTGCTACTGGTCTTATGACATTGATTTCATGGCTGAGGGATATTCCATCGTACGTAAGTACCACAATTTTTTGAACCATTTTTATATTTCCTGGGATATTTAAGGTGTACGCAATTTGAGGTCCTTGTAAGCAGTGCAGCCCTAAATTTTGGGGTGGCTCTGTCTTATTGATTTTCAGTTTTCCCAAGGTATATTCCCTAGACTGGAAGTGCCCTTGGCTCTGTAGCTCTGTTGTTTACTTGTTTTAGGGAACACAATGCACTCCTCCAGAGAGGCAGTTGGCAATTTACATCCCGCCCATCAGCATAAGAAGGCTCCCTGTTCTCCAGGGCCTGTCTTGCCTTTCTGGTTTTTACACATTTTGTTGATGTCCCTTTTGACCGGTGGGACGTGATAGTTCTTTGTAGTGCAGATTTGCATTGCCCGCTTGCTTGCTTGGCCAAAAAGGGCGTATGCGTTTTCTCTTGAATATATTCAGGAGAAAACGCATACGCCCTTTTTGGCCAAGTGCATCATGGTCGAAGTTGTGCCCCTCTTCCTGTGCTTTAAAGGCGATTCCAACGTACCTCTTGAAATCTGTTTCCTGCTATTCTGCCTCGCTTCCAAGTCCGCCTCGTTGCCTTCCCTCAACAGATTTTTGGACGATAGTTGTCCTTTATTACTCGGCCAGTTTGTGAATTGCTGTGCCCCTTAGCTCCATTTTTCAACTCGTTTTTTGTGAGCTGACCCCATGTCCAAAATTTTGGTTCAGGACCTATGCTGGTTCCCGGTGGGTGGCTGAGACTTTGGTTAATTCTTCTTCCTGCCGGGAAATTAAAGTGATATGAGACCGTCCAAATGCCTAACAGCTACTCTCTCATTGGTTCTCCCTCTTCCCTTTCATCCTCTGCCAAATTGGAAACATGTGTGAACCAGTAGGTTAAAGGGGCTGTCTCTCCAAGTTGGGAGGTTGATAGTAAAGCAGATGGAAAGTCAAACAGGAGCACCAGGAGAGGGACAATTCGTTGAGTTTTAGAAACCTTTCGTATTCACAGTGTGTCCTTTTTCTAGGTTTCCCGTACATGTTATAGCTGTAGTAATATTCCCTTCAACCTGGAGAGTTGGGACCCATGGAATGGGTGCCAGGCATTTGTGCTTTAAAGGGTCTGCATTTGCTCACCAAATCTCACCAATCCTCTCAGCCCCAAGTGTCCAGCCTTATGCCTCATCCAGCTGTCATTGTACATAGGGTCATTCCAGGTTTCATCAGTGACCCTGAAGTAATTGTAAAGAATTTCCCAGTTTTCTTGTTTTGTTTGTGAAATTCCTTTTTATAGTGGGTTTGAGCTGATTCTCGCTGCCATGTTTATGCCAGTCTAGAGACACTTGATTCCCTTACGGAGACATATCAATACATAGGTTTTAAGATTATTACTAGTCAGATATATTCCTCTGCGGGTAATATGGGGTTTCGAGTCCCTTTCACTGAGGAAGGTGTAGGTCTTGTCTATTCCATAGTTGGTTTTTGGAACGGTACCTGTGCTTATATCAAACTCTGGTTTTATGCATCACCTCACCTCTCCTTCCCCCTTAAGCAGGCATAAGAGTCTTTTCTAAATGTGAGACACTGTTCTCTTTCCTAACTCAGTTCAAGTGTAGCCATGTTTACAGGATCTTCATAAGTGATATCTTATGATAAGTTTCTTTTTCTGTGTGACTTATTTCACTTAGAATCATCGTACCTGAATCCACTCATTTTGCTGCTACTGGTCTTATGACATTGATTTCATGGCTGAGGGATATACCATCGTACGTAAGTACCGCAATTTTTTGAACCATTTTTATATTTCCTGGGATATTTAAGGTGTACCCAAGTTGAGGTCCTTGTAAGCAGTGCAGCCCTAAATTTTGGGGTGACTCTGTCTTATTGATTTTCAGTTTTCCCAAGGTATATTCCCTAGACTGGAAGTGCCCTTGGCTCTGTAGCTCTGTTCTTTACTTGTTTTAGGGAACACAATGCACTCCTCCAGAGACGCAGTTGGCAATTTACATCCCGCCCATCAGCATAACAAGGCTCCCTGTTCTCCAGGGCCTGTCTTGCCTTTCTGGTTTTTACACATTTTGTGGATGTCCCTTTTGACCGGTGGGAAGTGATACTTCTTTGTAGTGCAGATTTGCATTGTCCGGTGCTTGCTTGGCCAAAAAGGGCATATGCGTTTTCTCCTGAATATATTCAGGAGAAAACGCATACGCCCATTTTGGCCAAGTGCATCATTGTCGAAGTTGTGCCCCTCTTCCTGTGCTTTAAAGGCGATTCCAACGTACCTCTTGAAATCTGTTTCTTGCTATTCTGCCTCGCTTTCAAGTCCGCCTCGTTGCCTTCCCTCAACAGATTTTTGGACGATAGTTGTCCTTTATTACTCGGCCAGTTTGTGAATTGTTGTGCCCCTGAGCTCCATTTTTCAACTCGTTTTTGGTGAGCTGACCACATGTCCAGAATTTTGGTTCAGGACCTATGCTGGTTCCCGGTGGGTGGCTGAGACTTGTTTAATTCTTCTTCCTGCCGGGAAATTAAAGTGATATGTGACCGTCCAAATGCCTAACATCTACTCTCTCATTGGTGCTCCCTCTTCCCTTTCATCCTCTGCCAAATTGGCAACCTGTGCGAACCAGGAGGTTAAAGGGGCTGTCTCTCCAAGTTGGGCGGTTGATAGTAAAGCAGATGGAAAGCCAAACCGGAGCACCAGGAGAGGGACTATTCGTTGAGTTTTAGAAACCTTTCATATTCACAGTGTGTCCATTCTCTCGGTTTCCCGTACATGTTATAGCTGTAGTAATATTCCCTTCAACCTGGAGAGTTGGGACCCATGGAATGGGTGCCAGGCATTTGTGCTTTAAAGGGTCTGCATTTGCTCACCCAATATCACCAATCCTGTCAGTCCCAAGTGTCCAGCCTTATGCCACATCCAGCTGTCGTTGTAGATAGGGTCATTCCAGGTTTCATCAGAGACCCTGAAGGAATTGTAAAGAATTTCCCAGTTTCTTTGTTTTGTTTTTGAAATTCTTTTTTATAGTGGGTTTGAGCTGATTCTCGCTGCCATGGTTATGCCTGTCTAGACACACTTGATTCCCTTACGGAGACATATCAATACATAGGTTTTAAGATTCTTACTAGTCAGATATATTCCTCTGTGGGAAATATGGGGTTTTGAGTCCCTTTCACTGAGGAAGGTGTAGGTCTTGTCTATTCCATAGTTGGTTTTTGGAACGGTACCTGTGCTTATATCAAACTCTGGTTTTATACATCATCCCACCTCTCCTTCCCCCTTAAGCAGGCATAAGAGTGTTTTCTAAATGAGAGACACTGTTCACTTTCCTAACTCAGTTCAAGTGTAGCCATGTTTACAGGATCTTCATAAGTGATATCTTATGATAAGTTTCTTTTTCTCTGTGACTTATTTCACTTAGAATCATAGTACCCTAATCCACCCATTTTGCTGCTACTGGTCTTATGACATTGATTTCGAGGCTGAGGGATATCCCATCGTACGTAAGTACCACAATATTTTGAACCATTTTTATATTTCCTGGGATATTTAAGGTGTACCCAAGTTGAGGTCCTTGTAAGCAGTGCAGCCCTAAATTTTAGGGTGGCTCTGTCTTATTGATTTTCAGTTTTCCCAAGGTATATTCCCTAGACTGGAAGTGCCCTTGGCTCTGTAGCTCTGTTCTTTACTTGTTTTAGGGAACACAATGCACTCCTCCAGAGAGGCAGTTGGCAATTTACATCTCGCCCATCAGCATAACAAGGCTCCCTGGTCTCCAAGGCCTGTCTTGCCTTTCTGGTTTTTACACATTTTGTGGATGTCCCTTTTGACCGGTGGGAAGTGATACTTCTTTGTAGTGCAGATTTGCATTGCCCGCTTGCTTGCTTGGCCAAAAAGGGCGTATGCGTTTTCTCCTGAATATATTCAGGAGAAAACGCATACGCCCTTTTTGGCCAAGTGCATCATTGTCGAAGTTGTGCCCCTCTTCCTGTGCTTTAAAGGCGATTCCAACGTACCTCTTGAAATCTGTTTCCTGCTATTCTGCCTCGCTTTCAAGTCCGCCTCGTTGCCTTCCCTCAACAGATTTTTGGATGATAGTTGTCCTTTATTACTCGGCCAGTTTGTGAATTGCTGTGCCCCTGAGCTCCATTTTTCAACTCGTTTTTGGTGAGCTGACTGCAAGTTCAAAATTTTGGTTCAGGACCTATGCTGGTTCCCGGTGGGTGGCTGAGACTTTGGTTAATTCTTCTTCCTGCCAGGAAATTACAGTGATATGTGCCTGTCCAAATGCCTAACAGCTACTCTCTCATTGGTTCTCCCTCTTCCCTTTCATCCTCCGCCAAATTGACAACCTGTGCGAACCAGGAGGTTAAAGGGGCTGTCTCTCCAAGTTGGGAGGTTGATAGTAAAGCAGATGGAAAGTCAAACCGGAGCACCAGGAGAGGGACTATTCGTTGAGTTTTAGAAACCTTTCGTATTCACAGTGTGTCCGTTCTCTAGGATTCCCGTACATGTTATAGCTGTAGTAATATTTCCTTCAACCTGGAGATATGGGACCCATGGATTGGGTGCCAGGCATTTGTGCTTTAAAGGGTCTGCATTTGCTCACCCAATCTCACCAATCCTCTCAGTCCCAAGTGTCCCTCCTTATGCCACATCCAGCTGTCGTTGTAGAGAGGGTCATTCCAGGTTTCATCAGAGACCCTGAAGGAATTGTAAAGGATTTCCCAGTTTTTTGTTTTGTTTTTGAAATTCCTTTTTATAGTGGGTTGGAGCTGCTTCTCGCTGCCATGTTTATGCCAGTCTTGACACACTTGATTCCCTTATGGAGACATATCAATACATAGGTTTTAAGATTCTTACAAGTCAGATATATTCCTCTGTGGGAAATATGGGATTTTAGTCCCTTTCACTGAGGAAGGTGTAGGTCTTGTCTATTCCATAGTTGATTTATGGAACGGTACCTGTGCTTATATCAAACTCTGGTTTTATGCATCACCTCACCTCTCCTTCCCCCTTAAGCAGGTATAAGAGTGTTTTCTAAATGTGAGACACTGTTCTCTTTCCTAACTCAGTTCAAGTGTAGCCATGTTTACAGGATCTTCATAAGTGATATCTTATGATAAGTTTCTTTTTCTGTGTGACTTATTTCACTTAGAATCATCGTACCTGAATCCACCCATTTTGCTGCTACTGGTCTTATGACATTGATTTCATGGCTGAGGGATATACCATCGTACGTAAGTACCACAATTTTTTGAACCATTTTTATATTTCCTGGGATATTTAAGGTGTACCCAAGTTGAGGTCCTTGTAAGCAGTGCAGCCCTAAATTTTGGGGTGACTCTGTCTTATTGATTTTCAGTTTTCCCAAGGTATATTCCCTAGACTGGAAGTGCCCTTGGCTCTGTAGCTCTGTTGTTTACTTGTTTTAGGAAACACAATGCACTCCTCCAGAGACGCAGTTGGCAATTTACATCCCGCCCATCAGCATAACAAGGCTCCCTGTTCTCCAGGGCCTGTCTTGCCTTTCTGGTTTTTACACATTTTGTGGATGTCCCTTTTGACCGGTGGGAAGTGATTCTTCTTTGTAGTGCAGATTTGCATTGTCCGCTTGCTTGCTTGGCCAAAAAGGGCGTATGCGTTTTCTCCTGAATATATTCAGGAGAAAACGCATACGCCCATTTTGGCCAAGTGCATCATTGTCGAAGTTGTGCCCCTCTTCCTGTGCTTTAAAGGCGATTCCAACGTACCTCTTGAAATCTGTTTCTTGCTATTCTGCCTCGCTTTCAAGTCCGCCTCGTTGCCTTCCCTCAACAGATTTTTGGACGATAGTTGTCCTTTATTACTCGGCCAGTTTGTGAATTGTTGTGCCCCTGAGCTCCATTTTTCAACTCGTTTTTGGTGAGCTGACCGCATGTCCAGAATTTTGGTTCAGGACCTATGCTGGTTCCCGGTGGGTGGCTGAGACATGGTTAATTCTTCTTCCTGCCGGGAAATTAAAGTGATATGTGACCGTCCAAATGCCTAACATCTACTCTCTCATTGGTGCTCCCGCTTCCCTTTCATCCTCTGCCAAATTGGCAACCTGTGCGAACCAGGAGGTTAAAGGGGCTGTCTCTCCAAGTTGGGCGGTTGATAGTAAAGTAGATGGAAAGCCAAACCGGAGCACCAGGAGAGGGACTATTCATTGAGTTTTAGAAACCTTTCGTATTCACAGTGTGTCTGTTCTCTAGGTTTCCTGTACATGTTATAGCTGTAGTAATATTCCCTTCAAACTGGAGAGTTGGGACCCATGGAATGTGTGCCAGGCATTTCTGATTCAAAGGGTCTGAATTTTCTCACCCAATCTCACCAATCATCTCAGACCCAAGTGTCCAACCTTATGCCACATCCAGCTGTCGTTGTAGATAGGGTCATTTCAGGTTTCATCAGAGACCCTGAAGGAATTGTAAAGAATTTCCTAGTATTCTTCTTTTGTTTGCGAAATTCCTTTTTATAGTGGGTTTGAGCTGATTCTCGCTGCCATGTATGCCAGTCTAGAGACACTTGATTCCCTTACGGAGACATATCAATACATAGGTTTTAAGATTATTACTAGTCAGATATATTCCTCTGCGGGAAATATGGGGTTTTGAGTCCCTTTCACTGAGGAAGGTGTAGGTCTTGTCTATTCCATAGTTGGTTTTTGGAACGGTACCTGTGCTTATATCAAACTCTGGTTTTATGCATCACCTCACCTCTCCTTCCCCCTTAAGCAGGCATAAGAGTGTTTTCTAAATGTGAGACACTGTTCTCTTTCCTAACTCAGTTCAAGTGTAGCCATGTTTACAGGATCTTCATAAGTGATATCTTATGATAAGTTTCTTTTTCTGTGTGACTTATTTCACTTAGAATCATCGTACCTGAATCCACCCATTTTGCTGCTACTGGTCTTATGACATTGATTTCATGGCTGAGGGATATTCCATCGTACGTAAGTACCACAATTTTTTGAACCATTTTTATATTTCCTGGGATATTTAAGGTGTACCCAAGTTGAGGTCCTTGTAAGCAGTGCAGCCCTAAATTTTGGGGTGACTCTGTCTTATTGATTTTCAGTTTTCCCAAGGTATATTCCCTAGACTGGAAGTGCCCTTGGCTCTGAGGCTCTGTTCTTTACTTGTTTTAGGGAACACAATGTACTCCTCCAGAGAGGCAGTTGGCAATTTACATCCCGCCCATCAGCATAACAAGGCTCCCTGTTCTCCACGGCCTGTCTTGCCTTTCTGGTTTTTACACATTTTTTGGATGTCCCTTTTGACTGGTGGGAAGTGATTCTTCTTTGTAGTGCAGATTTGCATTGCCCGCTTGCTTGCTTGGCCAAAAAGTGTGTATGCGTTTTCTCCTGAATATATTCAGGAGAAAACGCATACGCCCTTTTTGGCCAAGTGCATCATTGTCGAAGTTGTGCCCCTCTTCCTGTGCTTTAAAGGCGATTCCAACGTACCTCTTGAAATCTGTTTCCTGCTATTCTGCCTCGCTTTCACGTCCGCCTCGCTGCCTTCCCTCAACAGATTTTTGGACGATAGTTGTCCTTTATTACTCGGCCAGTTTGTGCATTGCTGTGCCCCTGAGCTCCATTATTCAACTCGTTTTTTGTGAGCTGACCGCAAGTCCAAAATTTTGGTTCAGGTCCTATGCTGGTTCCCGGTGGGGGGCTGAGACTTTGGTTAATTCTTCTTCCTGCCGGGAAGTTAGAGTTATATGTGCCCGTCCAAATGCCTATCAGCTACTCTCTCATTGGTTCTCCCTCTTCCCTTTCATCCTCTGCCAAACTGGCAACCTGTGCGAACCAGGAGGTTAAAGGGGCTGTCTCTCCAAGTTGTGAGGTTGATAGTAAAGCAGATGGAAAGTCAAACCGGAGCACCAGGAGAGGGACTATTCGTTGAGTTTTAGTAACCTTTCATATTCACAGTGTGTACATTGTTTCGGTTTCCCGTACATGTTATAGCTGTAGTAATATTCCCTTCAACCTGGAGAGTTGGGACCCATGGAATGGGTGCCAGGCATTTGTGCTTTAAAGGGTCTGCATTTGCTCACCCAATATCACCAATCCTGTCAGTCCCAAGTGTCCAGCCTTATGCCACATCCAGCTGTCGTTGTAGATAGGGTCATTCCAGGTTTCATCAGAGACCCTGAAGGAATTGTAAAGAATTTCCCAGTTTTTTTGTTTTGTTTTTGAAATTCCTTTTTATAGTGGGTTTGAGCTGATTCTCGCTGCCATGGTTATGCCTGTCTAGACACACTTGATTCCCTTACGGAGACATATCAATACATAGGTTTTAAGATTCTTACTAGTCAGATATATTCCTCTGCGGGAAATATGGGGTTTTGAGTCCCTTTCACTGAGGAAGGTGTAGGTCTTGTCTATTCCATAGTTGGTTTTTGGAACGGTACCTGTGCTTATATCAAACTCTGGTTTTATGCATCACCCCACCTCTCCTTCCCCCTTAAGCAGGCATAAGAGTGTTTTCTAAATGAGAGACACTGTTCACTTTCCTAACTCAGTTCAAGTGTAGCCATGTTTACAGGATCTTCATAAGTGATATCTTATGATAAGTTTCTTTTTCTCTGTGACTTATTTCACTGAGAATCATCGTACCCTAATCCACCAATTTTGCTGCTACTGGTCTCATGACATTGATTTCGAGGCTGAGGGATATCCCATCGTACGTAAGTACCACAATATTTTGAACCATTTTTATATTTCCTGGGATATTTAAGGTGTAACCAAGTTGAGGTCCTTGTAAGCAGTGCAGCCCTAAATTTTAGGGTGGCTCTGTCTTATTGATTTTCAGTTTTCCCAAGGTATATTCCCTAGACTGGAATTGCCCTTGGCTCTGTAGCTCTGTTCTTTACTTGTTTTAGGGAACACAATGCACTCCTCCAGAGAGGCAGTTGGCAATTTACATCTCGCCCATCAGCATAACAAGGCTCCCTGTTCTCCAGGGCCTGTCTTGCCTTTCTGGTTTTTACACATTTTGTGGATGTCCCTTTTGACCGGTGGGAAGTGATACTTCGTTGTAGTGCAGATTTGCATTGCCCGATTGCTTGCATGGCCAAAAAGGGCGTATGCGTTTTCTCCTGAATATGAGAAAACGCATACGCCCTTTTTGGCCAAGTGCATCATTGTCGAAGTTGTGCCCCTCTTCCTGTGCTTTAAAGGCGATTCCAACATACCTCTTGAAATCTGTTTCCTGCTATTCTGCCTCGCTTTCAAGTCCGCCTCGTTGCCTTCCCTCAACAGATTATTGGATGATAGTTGTCCTTTATTACTCGGCCAGTTTGTGAATTGCAGTGCCCCTGAGCTCCATTTTTCAACTCGTTTTTGGTGAGCTGACCGCAAGTTCAAAATTTTGGTTCAGGACCTATGCTGGTTCCCGGTGGGTGGCTGAGACTTTGGTTAATTCTTCTTCCTGCCAGGAAATTACAGTGATATGTGCCTGTCCAAATGCCTAACAGCTACTCTCTCATTGGTTCTCCCTCTTCCCTTTCATCCTCTGCCAAATTGACAACCTGTGCGAACCAGGAGGTTAAAGGGGCTGTCTCTCCAAGTTGGGAGGTTGATAGTAAAGCAGATGGAAAGTCAAACCGGAGCACCAGGAGAGGGATTATTCGTTGAGTTTTAGAAACCTTTCATATTCACAGTGTGTCCGTTCTCTAGGATTCCCGTACATGTTATAGCTGTAGTAATATTTCCTTCAACCTGGAGATATGGGACCCATGGATTGGGTGCCAGGCATTTGTGCTTTAAAGGGTCTGCATTTGCTCACCCAATCTCACCAATCCTCTCAGTCCCAAGTGTCCCTCCTTATGCCACATCCAGCTGTCGTTGTAGAGAGGGTCATTACAGGTTTCATCAGAGACCCTGAAGGAATTGTAAAGGATTTCCCAGTTTTTTGTTTTGTTTTTGAAATTCTTTTATAGTGGGTTGGAGCTGATTCTCACTGCCATGTTTATGCCAGTCTTGACACACTTGATTCCCTTACGGAGACATATCAATACATAGGTTTTAAGATTCTTACTAGTCAGATATATTCCTCTGTGGGAAATATGGGATTTTAGTCCCTTTCACTGAGGAAGGTGTAGGTCTTGTCTATTCCATAGTTGATTTATGGAACGGTACCTGTGCTTATATCAAACTCTGGTTTTATGCATCACCCCACCTCTCCTTCCCCCTTAAGCAGGCATAAGAGTGTTTTCTAAATGTGAGAAACTGTTCTCTTTCCTAACTCAGTTCACGTGTAGCCATGTTTACAGGATCTTCATAAGTGATATCTTATGATAAGTTTCTTTTTCTGTGTGACTTATTTCACTTAGAATCATCGTACCTGAATCCACCCATTTTGCTGCTACTGGTCTTATGACATTGATTTCATGGCTGAGGGATACTCCATCGTACGTAAGTACCACAATTTTTTGAACCATTTTTATATATTCTGGGATATTTAAGGTGTACCCAAGTTGAGGTCCTTGTAAGCAGTGCAGCCCTAAATATTGGGTTGGCTCTGTCTTATTGATTTTCAGTTTTCCCAAGGTATATTCCCTAGACTGGAAGTGCCCTTGGCTCTGTAGCTCTGTTCTTTACTTGTTTTAGGGAACACAATGTACTTCTCCAGAGAGGCAGTTGGCAATTTACATCCCGCCCATCAGCATAACAAGGCTCCCTGTTCTCCAGGGCCTGTCCTGCCTTTCTGGTTTTTACACATTTTGTGGATGTCCCTTTTGACCGGTGGGAAGTGATACTTCTTTGTAGTGAAGATTTGCATTGCCCGCTTGCTTGCTTGGCCAAAAAGGGCGTATGTGTTTTCTCCTGAATATATTCAGGAGAAAACGCATACGCTCTTTTTGGCCAAGTGCATCATTGTCGAAGTTGTGCCCCTCTTCCTGTGCTTTAAAGGCGATTCCAACGTACCTCTTGAAATCTGTTTCCTGCTATTCTGCCTCGCTTTCAAGTCCGCCTCGTTGCCTTCCCTCAACTGATTTTTGGACGATAGTTGTCCTTTATTACTCGGCCAGTTTGTGAATTGCTGTGCCCCTGAGCTCCATTTTTCAACTCGTTTTAGGTGAGCAGACCGCAAGTCCAAATTTTTGGTTCAGGACCTATGCTGGTTCCCGGTGGGGGGATGAGACTTTGGTTAATTCTTCTTCCTGCCGGGAAATTACAGTGATATGTGCCCGTCCAAATGCCTAACAGCTACTCTCTCATTGGTTCTCCCTCTTCCCTTTCATCCTCTGCCAAATTGGCAACCTGTGCGAACCAGGAGGTTAAAGGGGCTGTCTCTCCAAGTTGGGAGGTTGATAGTAAAGCAGATGGAAAGTCAAACCGGAGCACCAGGAGAGGGACTATTCGTTGAGTTTTAGAAACCTTTCGTATTCACAGTGTGTCCGTTCTCTAGGTTTCCCGTACATGTTATAACTGTAGTAATATTCCCTTCAACCTGGAGAGTTGGGACCCATGGAATGGGTGCCATGCATTAATGCTTTAAAGTTCTGCATTTGTTCCCCCAATCTCAACAATCCTCTCAGTCCCAAGTGTCCCGCCTTATGCCACATCCAGCTGTCGTTGTAGATAGGGTCATTCCAGGTTTCATCAGAGACTGTGAATGAATTGTAAAGAATTTCCCAGTTTTTTTGTTTTGTTTTTGAAATTCATTTTTATAGTGGGTTTGAGCTGATCCCGCTGCCATGTTTATGCCAGTCTAGACACACTTGATTCCCTTACGGAGACATATCAATACATAGGTTTTAAGATTCTTACTAGTCAGATATATTCCTCTGCGGGAAATATGGGGCTTTGAATCCCTTTCACTGAGGAAGGTGTAGGTCTTGTCTATTCCATAGTTGGTTTTTGGAACGGTACCTGTGCTTATATCAAACTCTGGTTTTATGCATCACCCCACCTCTCCTTCCACCTTAAGCAGGCATAAGAGTGTTTTCTAAATGTGAGACATGGTTCTCTTTCCTAACTCAGTTCACGTGTAGCCATGTTTACAGGATCTTCATAAGTGATATCTTATGATAAGTTTCTTTTTCTCTGTGACTTATTTCACTTAGAATCATCGTACCTGAATCCACCCATTTTGCTGCTACTGGTCTTATGACATTGATTTCATGGCTGAGGGATATTCCATCGTACGTAAGTACCACAATTTTTTGAACCATTTTTATATTTCCTGGGATATTTAAGGTGTACCCAAGTTGAGGTCCTTGTAATCAGTGCAGCCCTAAGTTTTGGGGTGGCTCTGTCTTATTGATTTTCAGTTTTCCCAAGGTATATTCCCTAGACTGGAAGTGCCCTTGGCTCTGTAGCTCTGTTCTTTACTTGTTTTGGGGAACACAATGCACTCCTCCAGAGAGGCAGTTGGCAATTTACATCCCGCCCATCAGCATAAAAAGGCTCCCAGTTCTCCAGGGCCTGTCTTGCCTTTCTGGTTTTTACACATTTTGTGGATGTCCCTTTTGACCGGTGGGAAGTGATTCTTCTTTGTAGTGCAGATTTGCATTGCCCGCTTGCTTGCTTGGCCAAAAAGGGCGTATGCGTTTTCTCCTGAATATATTCAGGAGAAAACGCATACGCCCTTTTTGGCCAAGTGCATAATTGTCGAAGTTGTGCCCCTCTTCCTGTGCTTTAAAGGCGATTCCAACGTACCTCTTGAAATCTGTTTCCTGCTATTCTGCCTCGCTTTCAAGTCCTCCTCTTTGCCTTCCCTCAACAGATTTTTGGACGATAGTTGTCCTTTATTACTCGGCAAGTTTGTGAATTGCTGTGCCCCTGAGCTCCATTTTTTAACTCGTTTTAGGTGAGCTGACCGCAAGTCCAAAATTTTGGTTCAGGACCTATAGTGGTTCCCGGTGGGGGGCTGAGACTTTGGTTAATTCTTCTTCCTGCCGGGAAATTACAGTGATATGTGCCCGTCCAAATGCCTAACAGCTACTCTCTCATTGGTTCTCCCTCTTCCATTTCAACCTCTGCCAAATTGGCAACCTGTGCGAACCAGGAGGTTAAAGGGGCTGTCTCTGCAAGTTGGGAGGTTGATAGTAAAGCAGATGGAAAGTCAAACCGGAGCACCAGGAGAGGGACTATTCGTTGAGTTTTAGAAACCTTTCGTATTCACAGTGTGTCCGTTCTCTAGGTTTCCCGTACATGTTATAACTGTAGTAATATTCCCTTCAACCTGGAGATTTGGGACCCATGGAATGTGTGCCATGAATTATTGCTTTAAATGGTCTGCATTTGTTCACCCAATCTCACCAATCCTCTCAGTCCCAAGTGTCCAGCCTTATGCCACATCCAGCTGTCGTTGTAGATAGGGTCATTCCAGGTTTCATCAGAGACCCTGAAGGAATTGTAAAGAATTTCCCAGTTTTTTTGTTTTGTTTTTGAAATTCCTTTTTATAGTGGGTTTGAGCTGATTCTCGCTGCCATGTTTATGCCAGTCTAGACACACTTGATTCCCTTACAGAGACATATCAATACATAGGTTTTAAGATTCTTACTAGTCAGATATATTCCTCTGCGGGAAATATGGGGCATTGAATCCCTTTCACTGAGGAAGGTGTAGGTCTTGTCTATTCCATAGTTGGTTTTTGGAACGGTACCTGTGCTTATATCAAACTCTGGTTTTATGCATCACCCCACCTCTCCTTCCACCTTAAGCAGGCATAAGAGTGTTTTCTAAATGTGAGACACTGTTCTCTTTCCTAACTCAGGTCAAGTGTAGCCATGTTTACAGGATCTTCATAAGTGATATCTTATGATAAGTTTCTTTTTCTCTGTGACTTATTTCACTTAGAATCATCGTACCTGAATCCACCCATTTTGCTGCTACTGGTCTTATGACATTGATTTCATGGCTGAGGGATATTCCATCGTACGTAAGTACCACAATTTTTTGAACCATTTTTATATTTCCTGGGATATTTAAGGTGTACCCAAGTTGAGGTCCTTGTAAGCAGTGCAGCCCTAAATTTTGGGGTTGCTCTGTCTTATTGATATTCAGTTTTCCCAAGGTATATTCCCTAGACTGGAAGTGCCCTTGGCTCTGTAGCTCTGTTCTTTACTTGTTTTAGAGAACACAGTGTACTCCTCCAGAGAGGCAGTTGGCAATTCACATCCCGCCCATCAGCATAAGAAGGCTCCCTGTTCTCCAGGGCCTGTCTTGCCTTTCTGGTTTTTACACATTTTGTGGATGTCCCTTTTGACCGGTGGGAAGTGATACTTCTTTGTAGTGCAGATTTGCATTGCCCGCTTGCTTGCTTGGCCAAAAAGGGCGTATGCGTTTTCTCCTGAATATATTCAGGAGAAAACGCATACGCCCTTTTTGGCCAAGTGCATCATTGTCGAAGTTGTGCCCCTCTTCCTGTGCTTTAAAGGCGATTCCAACGTACCTCTTGAAATCTGTTTCCTGCTATTCTGCCTCGCTTTCAAGTCCGCCTCGTTGCCTTCCCTCAACAGATTTTTGGACGATAGTTGTCCTTTATTACTCGGCCAGTTTGTGAATTGCTGTGCCCCTGAGCTCCATTTTTCAACTCGTTTTAGGTGAGCTCACCGCAAGTCCAAAATGTTGGTTCAGGACCTATGCTGGTTCCCGGTGGGGGGCTGAGACTTTGGTTAATTCTTCTTCCTGCCGGGAAATTACAGTGATATGTGCCCGTCCAAATGCCTAACAGCTACTCTCTCATTGGTTCTCCCTCTTCCCTTTCATCCTCTGCCAAATTGGCAACCTGTGCGAACCAGGAGGTTAAAGGGGCTGTCTCTCCAAGTTGGGAGGTTGAGAGTAAAGCAGATGGAAAGTCAAACCGGAGCACCAGGAGAGGGACTATTCGTTGAGTTTTAGAAACATTTCGTATTCACTGTGTGTCCGTTCTCTAGGTTTCCCGTACATGTTATAGCTGTAGTAATATTCCCTTCAACCTGGAGAGTTGGGACCCATGGAATGTGTTCCATGCATTATTGCTTTAAAGGGTCTGCATTTGCTCACCCAATCTCACCAATCCTCTCAGTCCCAAGTCTCCAGCCTTATGCCACATCCAGCTGTCGTTGTAGATAGGGTCATTCCAGGTTTCATCAGAGACCCTGAAGGAATTGTAAAGAATTTCCCAGTTGTTTCGTTTTATTTTTGAAATTCCTTTTTATAGTGGGTTTGAGCTGATTCTCGCTGCCATATTTATGCCAGTCTAGACACACTTGATTCCCTTATGGAGACATATCAATACATAGGTTTTAAGATTCTTACTAGTCAGATATATTCCTCTGCGGGAAATATGGGGTTTTGAGTCCCTTTCACTGAGGAAGGTGTAGGTCTTGTCTATTCCATAGTTGGTTTTTGGAACGGTACCTGTGCTTATATCAAGCTCTGGTTTTATGCATCACCCCACCTCTCCTTCCCCCTTAAGCAGGCATAAGAGTGTTTTCTAAATGTGAGACACTGTTCTCTTTCCTAACTCAGTTCAAGTGTAGCCATGTTTACAGGATCTTCATAAGTGACATCTTCTGATAAGTTTCTTTTTCTGTGTGACTTATTTCACTTAGAATCATCGTACCTGAATCCACCCATTTTGCTGCTACTGGTCTTATGACATTGATTTCATGGCTGAGGGATATTCCATCGTACGTAAGTACCACAATTTTTTGAACCATTTTTATATTTCCTGGGATATTTAAGGTGTACCCAAGTGGAGGTCCTTGTAAGCAGTGCAGCACTAAATTTTAGGGTGGCTGTGTCTTTTTGATTTTCAGTTTTCCCAAGGTATATTCCCTAGACTGGAAGTGCCCTTGGCTCTGTAGCTCTGTTGTTTACTTCTTTTAGGGAACACAATGCACTCCTCCAGAGAGGCAGTTGGCAATTTACATCCCACCCATCAGCATAACAAGGCTCCCTGTTCTCCAGGGCCTGTCTTGCCTTTCCGGTTTTTACACATTTTGTGGATGTCCCTTTTGACCGGTGGGAAGTGATACTTCTTTGTAGTGCAGATTTGCATTGCCCGCTTGCTTGCTTGGCCAAAAAGGGGGTATGCGTTTTCTCCTGAATATATTCAGGAGAAAATGCATACGCCCTTTTTTTCCAAGTGCATCATTGTCGAAGTTGTGCCTCTCTTCCTGTGCTTTAAAGGGGATTCCAACGTACCTCTTGAAATCTGTTTCCTGCTATTCTGCCTCGCTTTCAAGTCCGCCTCGTTGCCTTCCCTCAACAGATTTTTGGACGATAGTTGTCCTTTATTACTCGTCCAGTTTGTGAATTGCTGTGCCCCTGAGCTCCATTTTTCAACTCGTTTTTGGTGAGCTGACCGCAATCCAAAATTTTGGTTTAGGACCTATACTGGTTCCCGGTGGAGGGCTGAGACTTTGGTTAATTCTTCTTCCTGCCGGGAAATTACAGTGATATGTGCCCGTTCAAATGCCTAACAGCTACTCTCTCATTGGTTCTCCCTCTTCCCTTTCATCCTCTGCCAAATTGGCAACCTGTGTGAACCAGGAGGTTAAAGGGGCTCTCTCTCCAAGTTGGGAGGTTGATAGTAAAGCAGATGGAAAGTCAAACCGGAGCACCAGGAGAGGGACTATTCGTTGAGTTTTAGAAACCTTTCGTATTCACAGTGTGTCCGTTCTCTAGGATTACCGTACATGTTATATCTGTAGTAATATTCCCTTCAACCTGGAGAGTTGGGACCCATGGAATGTGTGCCATGCATTATTGCTTTAAAGGGTCTGCATTTGCTCACCCAATCTCACCAATCCTCTCAGTCCCAAGTGTACAGCCTTATGCCACATCCAGCTGTCGTTGTAGATAGGGTCATTCCAGGTTTCATCAGAGACCCTGAAGGAATTGTAAAGAATTTCCCACTTTTTTTTTTTATTATTGAAATTCCTTTTAATAGTGGCTTTGAGCTGATTCTCGCTGCCATATTTATGCCAGTCTAGACACACTTGATTCCCTTACGGAGACATATCAATACATAGGTTTCAAGATACTTACTAGTCAGATATATTCCTCTGCGGGAAATATGGGGTTTTGAGTCCCTTTCACTGAGGAAGGTGTAGGTCTTGTCTAATCCATAGTTGGTTTTTGGAATGGTACCTGTGCTTATATCAAACTCTGGTTTTATGCATCACCCCACCTCTCCTTCCCCCTTAAGCAGGCATAAGAGTGTTTTCTAAATGTGAGACACTATTCTCTTTCCTAACTCAGTTCAAGTGTAGCCATGTTTACAGGATCTTCATAAGTGATATCTTATGATAAGTTTCTTTTTCTGTGTGACTTATTTCACTTAGAATCATCGTACCTGAATCCACCCATTTTGCTGCTACTGGTCTTATGACATTGATTTCACCGCTGAGGGATATTCCATCGTACGTAAGTACCACAATTTTTTGAACCATTTTTATATTTCCTGGGATATTTAAGGTGTACCCAAGTTGAGGTCCTTGTAAGCAGTGCAGCCCTAAATTTTGGGGTGGCTCTGCCTTATTTATTTTCAGTTTTCCCAAGGTATATTCCCTAGACTGGAAGTGCCCTTGGCTCTGTAGCTCTGTTCTTTACTTGTTTTAGGGAACACAATGCACTCCTCCAGAGAGGCAGTTGGCAATTTACATCCCGCCCATCAGCATAACAAGCCTCCCTGTTCTCCAGGGCCTGTCTTGCCTTTCTTGTTCTTACACATTTTGTGGATGTCCCTTTTGACCGGTGGGAAGTGATACTTCTTTGTAGTGCAGATTTGCATTGCCCGCTTGCTTGCTTGGCCAAAAAGGGCGTATGCGTTTTCTCCTGAATATATTTAGGAGAAAACGCATACGCCCTTTTTGGCCAAGTGCATCATTGTCGAAGTTGTGCCCCTCTTCCTGTGCTTTAAAGGCGAATCCAACGTACCTCTTGAAATCTGTTTCCTGCTATTCTGCCTCGCTGTAAAGTCCGCCTCGTTGCCTTCCCTCAACAGATTTTTGGACGATAGTTGTCCTTTATTACTCGGCCAGTTTGTGAATTGCTGTGCCCCTGAGCTCCATTTTTCAACTCGTTTTTGGTGAGCTGACCGCAAGTCCAAAATTTTGGTTGAGGACCTATACTGGTTCCCGGTGGGTGGCTGAGAATTTGGTTAATTCTTCTTCCTGCCGGGAAATTACAGTGATATGTGCCCGTCCAAATGCCTAACAGCTACTCTCTCATTGATTCTCCCTCTTCCCTTTCATCCTCTGCCAAATTGGCAACCTGTGCGAACCAGGAGGTTAAAGGGGCTCTCTCTCCAAGTTGGGAGGTTGATAGTAAATCAGATGGAAAGTCGAACCGGAGCACCAGGAGAGGGACAATTCGTTGAGCTTTAGAAACCTTTCGTATTCACAGTGTGTCCGTTCTCTAGGTTTCCCGTACCTGTTATAGCTGTAGTAATATTCCCTTCAACCTGGAGAGTTGGGACCCATGGAAAGGGTGACAGGCATTTGTGCTTTAAAGGGTCTGCATTTGCTCACCCAATCTCACCAATCGTCTCAGTCCCAAGTGTCCCTCCTTATGCCACATCCAGCTGTCATTGTAGATAGGGTCATTCCACGTTTCATCAGAGACCCTGAAGGAATTGTAAAGAATTTCCCAGTTTTTTTGTTTCGTTTTTGAAATTCCTTTTTATAGTGGGTTTGAGCTGATTCTCGCTGCCATGTTTATGCCAGTCTAGACACACTTGATTCCCTTACGGAGACATATCAATACATAGGTTTTAAGATTCTTACTTGTCAGATATATTCCTCAGCGGGAAATATGGGGTTTTGAGTCCCTTTCACTGAGGAAGGTGTAGGTCTTGTCTATTCCATAGTTGGTTTTTGGAACGGTACCTGTGCTTATATCAAACTCTGGTTTTATGCATCACCCCACCTCTTCTTCCCCCTTAAGCAGGCATAAGTGTTTATTCTAAATGTAACACACTGTTCTCTTTCCTAACTCAGTTCAAGTGTAGCCATGTTTACAGGATCTTCATAAGTGATATCTTATGATAAGTTTCTTTTCCTGTGTGACTTATTTCACTTAGAATCATCGTACCTGAATCCTCCCATTTTGCTGCTACTGGTCTTATGACATTGACTTCATGGCTGAGGGATATTCCATCGTACGTAAGTACCACAATTTTTTGAACCATTTTTATATTTCCTGGGATATTTAATGTGTACCAAAGTTGATGTCCTCGTAAGCAGTGCAGCCCTAAATTTTGGGGTGGCTCTGTCTTATTGATTTTCAGTTTTCCCAAGGTATATTCCCTAGACTGGAAGTGCCCTTGGCTCTGTAGCTCTGTTCTTTACTTGTTTTAGGGAACACAATGCACTCCTCCAGAGAGGCAGTTGGCAATTTACATCCCGCCCATCAGCATAACAAGGCTCCCTGTTCTCCAGGGCCTGTCTTGCCTTTCTGGTTTTTACACATTTTCTGGATGTCCCATTTGACCGGTGGGAAGTGATACTTCTTTATAGTGCAGACTTGCATTGCCCGCTTGCTTGCTTGGCCAAAAAGGGCGTATGCGTTTTCTCCTGAATATATTCAGGAGAAAATGCAAACGCCGTTTTTGGCCAATGCATCATTGTCGAAATTGTGCTCCACTTCCTGTGCTTTAAAGGCGATTCCAACGTACCTCTTGAAATCTGTTTCCTGCTATTCTGCCTCGCTTTCAAGTCCGACTCGTTGCCTTCCCTCAACAGATTTTTGGACGAGAGTTGTCCTTTATTACTCGGCCAGTTTGTGAATTGCTGGGCCCCTGAGCTCCATTTTTCAACTCGTTTTTGGTGAGCTGACCGCAAGTCCAAAATTTTGGTTCAGCACCTATACTGGTTCCCGGTGGGTGGCTGAGACTTTGGTTAATTATTCTTCCTTCCGGGAAGTTAGAGTGATATGTGCCCATCCAAATGCCTAACAGCTACTCTCTCATTGGTTCTCCCTCTTCCCTTTCATCCTCTGCCAAATTGGCAACCTGTGTGAACCAGGAGGTAAAAGGGGATGTGTCTCCAAGTTGGGAGATTGATAGTAAAGCAGATGGAAAGTCAAATCGGAGCACCAGGAGAGGGACTATTCGTTGAGTTTTAGAATCCTTTCGTATTCACAGTGTGTCTGTTCTCTAGGTTTCCCGTACATGTTATAGCTGTAGTAATATTCCCTTCAACCTGGAGAGTCGGACCCATGGAATGGGTGCCAGGCATTTGTGCTTTAAAGGGTCTGCATTTGCTCACCCAATCTCACCAATCGTCTCAGTCCCAAGTGTCCCTCCTTATGCCACATCCAGCTGTCATTGTAGATAGGGTCATTCTAGGTTGCATCAGAGACCCTGAAGGAATTGTAAAGAATTTCCCAGTTTTTTTGTTTTGTTTTTGAAATTCCTTTTTATAGTGGGTTTGAACTGATTCTCGCTGCCATGTTTATGCCAGTCTAGACACACTTGATTCCCTTACGGAGACATATCAATACATAGGTTTTAAGATTCTTACTAGTCAGATATATTCCTCTGCGGGAAATATGGGGTTTTGAGTCCCTTTCACTGAGGAAGGTGTAGGTCTTGTCTATTCCATCATTGGTTTTTGGAACGGTACCTGTGCTTATATCAAACTCTTCTTTTATGCATCACCCCACCTCTCCTTCCCCCTTAAGCAGGCATAAGAGTGTTTTCTAAATGTGAGACACTGTTCTCTTTCCTAACTCAGTTCAAGTGTAGCCATGTTTACAGGATCCTCATAAGTGATATCTTATGATAAGTTTCTTTTTCTGTGTGACTTATTTCACTTAGAATCATCGTACCTGAATCCACCCATTTTGCTGCTACTTGTCTTATGACATTGATTTCATGGCTGAGGGATATTCCATCATACGTAAGTACCACAATTTTTTGAACCATTTTTATATTTCCTGGAATATTTAATGTGTACCCAAGTTGAGGTCCTTGTAAGCAGTGCAGCCCTAAATTTTGGGGTGGCTCTGTCTTATTGATTTTCAGTTTTCCCAAGGTATATTCCCTAGACTGGTAGTGCCCTTGGCTCTGTAGCTCTGTTCTTTACTTGTTTTAGGGAACACAATGCACTCCTCCAGAGAGGCAGTTGGCAATTCACATCCCGCCCATCAGCATAACAAGGCTCCCTGTTCTCCAGGGCCTGTCTTGCCTTTCTGGTTTTTACACATTTTGTGGATGTCCCTTTTGACCGGTGGGAAGTGATACTTCTTTGTAGTGCAGACTTGCATTGCCCGCTTGCTTGCTTGGCCAAAAAGGGCGTATGCGTTTTCTCCTGAATATATTCTGGAGAAAATGCATACGCCGTTTTTGGCCAATGCACCATTGTCGAAGTTGTGCCCCTCTTCCTGTGCTTTAAAGGCGATTCCAACGTACCTCTTGAAATCTGTTTCCTGCTATTCTGCCTCGCTTTCAAGTCCGCCTCGTTGCCTTCCCTCAACAGATTTTTGGACGATAGTTGTCCTTTATTGCTCGGCCAGTTTGTGAATTGCTGTGCCCCTGAGCTCCATTTTTCAACTCGTTTTTGGTGAGCTGACAGCAAGTCCAAAATTTTGGTTCAGGACCTATACTGGTAACCGGTGGGTGGCTGAGACTTTGATTAATTCTTCCTCCTGCCGGGAAGTTAGAGTGATATGTGCCCATCCAAATGCCTAACAGCTACTCTCTCATTGGTTCTCCCTCTTCCCTCTCATCCTCTGCCAAATTGGCAACCTGTGTGAACGAGGAGTTTAAAGGGGCTGTGTCTCCAAGTTGGGAGATTGATCATAAAGCAGATGGAAAGTCAAACTGGAGCACCAGGAGAGGGACTATTCGTTGAGTTTTAGAATCCTTTCGTATTCACAGTGTGTGTGTTCTCTATGTTTCCCGTACATGTTATAGCTGTAGTAATATTCCCTTCAACCTGGAGAGTTTGGACCCATGGAATGGGTGCCAGGCATTTGTGCTTTAAAGGGTCTGCATTTGCTCACCCAATCTCATCAATCGTCTCAGTCCCAAGTGTCCCTCCTTATGCCACATTCAGCTGTCCTTGTAGATAGGGTCATTCCAGGTTTCATCAGAGACCATGAAGGAATTGAAAAGAATTTCCCAGTTTTTTTGTTTTGTTTTTGAAATTCCTTTTTATAGTGGGTTTGAGCTGATTCTCGCTGCCATGTTTATGCCAGTCTAGACACACTTGATTCCCTTATGGAGACATAGCAATACATAAGTTTTAAGATTCTTACTAGTCAGATATATTCCTCTGCGGGAAATATGGTGTTTTGAGTCCCTTTCACTGAGGACGGTGTAGTTCTTGTCTATTCCATAGTTGGTTTTTGGAATGGTACCTGTGCTTATATCAAACTCTTCTTTTATGCATCACCCCACCTCTCCTTCCCCCTTAAGCACGCATAAGAGTGTTTTCTAAATGTGAGACACTGTTCTCTTTCCTAACTCAGTTCAAGTGTAGCCATGTTTACAGGATCTTCATAAGTGATATCTTATGATAAGTTTCTTTCTCTGTGTGACTTATTTCACTTAGAATCATCGTACTTGTAACCACCCATTTTGCTGCTACTGGTCTTATGACATTGATTTCATGGCTGAGGGATATTCCATCGTACGTAAGTACCACAATTTTTTGAACCATTTTTATATTTCCTGGGATATTTAAGGTGTACCCAAGTTGAGGTCGTTGTAAGCAGTTCAGCCCTAAATTTTGGGGTGGCTTTGTCTTATTGATTTTCAGATTTCCCAAGGTATATTCCCTAGACTGGAAGTGCACTTGGCTCTGTAGCTCTGTTCTTTAATTGTTTTAGGGAACACAATGTACTCCTCCAGAGAGGCAGTTGGCAATTTACATCCCGCCCATCAGCATAACAAGGCTCCCTGTTCTCCAGGGCCTGTCTTGCCTTTCTGGTTTTTACACATTTTGTGAATGTCCCTTTTGACCGGTGGGAAGTGATACTTCTTTGTAGTGCAGATTTGCATTGCCCGCTTGCTTGCTTGGCCAAAAAGGGCATATGCGTTTTCTCCTGAATATATTCAGGAGAAAACGCATACGCCCTTTTTGGCCAAGTGCATCATTGTCGAAGTTGTGCCCCTCTGCCTGTGCTTTAAAGGCGATTCCAACGTACCTCTTGAAATCTATTTCCTGCTATTGTGCCTCGCATTCAAGTCCGCCTCGTTGCCTTCCCTCAACAGATTTTTGGACGATAGTTGTCCTTTATTACTCGGCCAGTTTGTGAATTGCTGTGCCCCTGAGCTCCATTTTTCAACTCGTTTTTGGTGAGCTGACCGCAAGTCCAAAATTTTGGTCCAGGACCTATACTGGTTCCCAGTGGGTGACTGAGACTTTGGTTAATTCTTCTTCCAGCCGGGAAATTACAGTGATATGTGCCGGTCCAAATGCCTAACAGCTACTCTCTCATTGGTTCTCCCTCTTCCCTTTAATCCTCTGCCAAATTGGCAACCTGTGTGAACCAGGAGGTTAAAGGGGCTGTGTCTCCAAGTTGGGAGATTTATAGTAAATCAGATGGAAAGTCGAACCGGAGCACCAGGAGAGGGACAATTCGTTGAGCTTTAGAAACCTTTCGTATTCACAGTGTGTCCGTTCTCTAGGTTTCCCGTACATGTTATAGCTGTAGTAATATTCCCTTCAACCTGGAGAGTTGGGACCCATGGAAAGGGTGACAGGCATTTGTGCTTTAAAGGGTCTGCATTTGCTCACCCAATCTCACCAATCGTCTCAGTCCCAAGTGTCCCTCCTTATGCCACATCCAGCTGTCATTGTAGATAGGGTCATTCCACGTTTCATCAGAGACCCTGAAGGAATTGTAAAGAATTTCCCAGTTTTTTTGTTTCGTTTTTGAAATTCCTTTTTATAGTGGGTTTGAGCTGATTCTCGCTGCCATGTTTATGCCAGTCTAGACACACTTGATTCCCTTACGGAGACATATCAATACATAGGTTTTAAGATTCTTACTTGTCAGATATATTCCTCAGCGGGAAATATGGGGTTTTGAGTCCCTTTCACTGAGGAAGGTGTAGGTCTTGTCTATTCCATAGTTGGTTTTTGGAACGGTACCTGTGCTTATATCAAACTCTGGTTTTATGCATCACCCCACCTCTTCTTCCCCCTTAAGCAGGCATAAGTGTTTATTCTAAATGTAACACACTGTTCTCTTTCCTAACTCAGTTCAAGTGTAGCCATGTTTACAGGATCTTCATAAGTGATATCTTATGATAAGTTTCTTTTCCTGTGTGACTTATTTCACTTAGAATCATCGTACCTGAATCCTCCCATTTTGCTGCTACTGGTCTTATGACATTGACTTCATGGCTGAGGGATATTCCATCGTACGTAAGTACCACAATTTTTTGAACCATTTTTATATTTCCTGGGATATTTAATGTGTACCAAAGTTGAGGTCCTCGTAAGCAGTGCAGCCCTAAATTTTGGGGTGGCTCTGTCTTATTGATTTTCAGTTTTCCCAAGGTATATTCCCTAGACTGGAAGTGCCCTTGGCTCTGTAGCTCTGTTCTTTACTTGTTTTAGGGAACACAATGCACTCCTCCAGAGAGGCAGTTGGCAATTTACATCCCGCCCATCAGCATAACAAGGCTCCCTGTTCTCCAGGGCCTGTCTTGCCTTTCTGGTTTTTACACATTTTGTGGATGTCCCATTTGACCGGTGGGAAGTGATACTTCTTTATAGTGCAGACTTGCATTGCCCGCTTGCTTGCTTGGCCAAAAAGGGCGTATGCGTTTTCTCCTGAATATATTCAGGAGAAAATGCAAACGCCGTTTTTGGCCAATGCATCATTGTCGAAATTGTGCTCCACTTCCTGTGCTTTAAAGGCGATTCCAACGTACCTCTTGAAATCTGTTTCCTGCTATTCTGCCTCGCTTTCAAGTCCGACTCGTTGCCTTCCCTCAACAGATTTTTGGACGAGAGTTGTCCTTTATTACTCGGCCAGTTTGTGAATTGCTGGGCCCCTGAGCTCCATTTTTCAACTCGTTTTTGGTGAGCTGACCGCAAGTCCAAAATTTTGGTTCAGGACCTATACTGGTTCCCGGTGGGTGGCTGAGACTTTGGTTAATTATTCTTCCTTCCGGGAAGTTAGAGTGATATGTGCCCATCCAAATGCCTAACAGCTACTCTCTCATTGGTTCTCCCTCTTCCCTTTCATCCTCTGCCAAATTGGCAACCTGTGTGAACCAGGAGGTAAAAGGGGATGTGTCTCCAAGTTGGGAGATTGATAGTAAAGCAGATGGAAAGTCAAATCGGAGCACCAGGAGAGGGACTATTCGTTGAGTTTTAGAATCCTTTCGTATTCACAGTGTGTCTGTTCTCTAGGTTTCCCGTACATGTTATAGCTGTAGTAATATTCCCTTCAACCTGGAGAGTCGGACCCATGGAATGGGTGCCAGGCATTTGTGCTTTAAAGGGTCTGCATTTGCTCACCCAATCTCACCAATCGTCTCAGTCCCAAGTGTCCCTCCTTATGCCACATCCAGCTGTCATTGTAGATAGGGTCATTCTAGGTTGCATCAGAGACCCTGAAGGAATTGTAAAGAATTTCCCAGTTTTTTTGTTTTGTTTTTGAAATTCCTTTTTATAGTGGGTTTGAACTGATTCTCGCTGCCATGTTTATGCCAGTCTAGACACACTTGATTCCCTTACGGAGACATATCAATACATAGGTTTTAAGATTCTTACTAGTCAGATATATTCCTCTGCGGGAAATATGGGGTTTTGAGTCCCTTTCACTGAGGAAGGTGTAGGTCTTGTCTATTCCATCATTGGTTTTTGGAACGGTACCTGTGCTTATATCAAACTCTTCTTTTATGCATCACCCCACCTCTCCTTCCCCCTTAAGCAGGCATAAGAGTGTTTTCTAAATGTGAGACACTGTTCTCTTTCCTAACTCAGTTCAAGTGTAGCCATGTTTACAGGATCCTCATAAGTGATATCTTATGATAAGTTTCTTTTTCTGTGTGACTTATTTCACTTAGAATCATCGTACCTGAATCCACCCATTTTGCTGCTACTTGTCTTATGACATTGATTTCATGGCTGAGGGATATTCCATCATACGTAAGTACCACAATTTTTTGAACCATTTTTATATTTCCTGGAATATTTAATGTGTACCCAAGTTGAGGTCCTTGTAAGCAGTGCAGCCCTAAATTTTGGGGTGGCTCTGTCTTATTGATTTTCAGTTTTCCCAAGGTATATTCCCTAGACTGGTAGTGCCCTTGGCTCTGTAGCTCTGTTCTTTACTTGTTTTAGGGAACACAATGCACTCCTCCAGAGAGGCAGTTGGCAATTCACATCCCGCCCATCAGCATAACAAGGCTCCCTGTTCTCCAGGGCCTGTCTTGCCTTTCTGGTTTTTACACATTTTGTGGATGTCCCTTTTGACCGGTGGGAAGTGATACTTCTTTGTAGTGCAGACTTGCATTGCCCGCTTGCTTGCTTGGCCAAAAAGGGCGTATGCGTTTTCTCCTGAATATATTCTGGAGAAAATGCATACGCCGTTTTTGGCCAATGCACCATTGTCGAAGTTGTGCCCCTCTTCCTGTGCTTTAAAGGCGATTCCAACGTACCTCTTGAAATCTGTTTCCTGCTATTCTGCCTCGCTTTCAAGTCCGCCTCGTTGCCTTCCCTCAACAGATTTTTGGACGATAGTTGTCCTTTATTACTCGGCCAGTTTGT
This sequence comes from Hyperoodon ampullatus, assembly GCF_949752795.1. Lineage (NCBI taxonomy): Eukaryota > Metazoa > Chordata > Mammalia > Artiodactyla > Ziphiidae > Hyperoodon > Hyperoodon ampullatus. Next base: position 1,721,796 of record NW_027640382.1, on the reverse strand, counting down.
GAATTGCTGTGCCCCTGAGCTCCATTTTTCAACTCGTTTTTGGTGAGCTGACAGCAAGTCCAAAATTTTGGTTCAGGACCTATACTGGTAACCGGTGGGTGGCTGAGACTTTGGTTAATTCTTCCTCCTGCCGGGAAGTTAGAGTGATATGTGCCCATCCAAATGCCTAACAGCTACTCTCTCATTGGTTCTCCCTCTTCCCTCTCATCCTCTGCCAAATTGGCAACCTGTGTGAACGAGGAGTTTAAAGGGGCTGTGTCTCCAAGTTGGGAGATTGATCATAAAGCAGATGGAAAGTCAAACTGGAGCACCAGGAGAGGGACTATTCGTTGAGTTTTAGAATCCTTTCGTATTCACAGTGTGTGTGTTCTCTATGTTTCCCGTACATGTTATAGCTGTAGTAATATTCCCTTCAACCTGGAGAGTTTGGACCCATGGAATGGGTGCCAGGCATTTGTGCTTTAAAGGGTCTGCATTTGCTCACCCAATCTCATCAATCGTCTCAGTCCCAAGTGTCCCTCCTTATGCCACATTCAGCTGTCCTTGTAGATAGGGTCATTCCAGGTTTCATCAGAGACCATGAAGGAATTGAAAAGAATTTCCCAGTTTTTTTGTTTTGTTTTTGAAATTCCTTTTTATAGTGGGTTTGAGCTGATTCTCGCTGCCATGTTTATGCCAGTCTAGACACACTTGATTCCCTTATGGAGACATATCAATACATAAGTTTTAAGATTCTTACTAGTCAGATATATTCCTCTGCGGGAAATATGGTGTTTTGAGTCCCTTTCACTGAGGACGGTGTAGGTCTTGTCTATTCCATAGTTGGTTTTTGGAATGGTACCTGTGCTTATATCAAACTCTTCTTTTATGCATCACCCCACCTCTCCTTCCCCCTTAAGCACGCATAAGAGTGTTTTCTAAATGTGAGACACTGTTCTCTTTCCTAACTCAGTTCAAGTGTAGCCATGTTTACAGGATCTTCATAAGTGATATCTTATGATAAGTTTCTTTCTCTGTGTGACTTATTTCACTTAGAATCATCGTACTTGTAACCACCCATTTTGCTGCTACTGGTCTTATGACATTGATTTCATGGCTGAGGGATATTCCATCGTACGTAAGTACCACAATTTTTTGAACCATTTTTATATTTCCTGGGATATTTAAGGTGTACCCAAGTTGAGGTCGTTGTAAGCAGTTCAGCCCTAAATTTTGGGGTGGCTTTGTCTTATTGATTTTCAGATTTCCCAAGGTATATTCCCTAGACTGGAAGTGCACTTGGCTCTGTAGCTCTGTTCTTTAATTGTTTTAGGGAACACAATGTACTCCTCCAGAGAGGCAGTTGGCAATTTACATCCCGCCCATCAGCATAACAAGGCTCCCTGTTCTCCAGGGCCTGTCTTGCCTTTCTGGTTTTTACACATTTTGTGGATGTCCCTTTTGACCGGTGGGAAGTGATACTTCTTTGTAGTGCAGATTTGCATTGCCCGCTTGCTTGCTTGGCCAAAAAGGGCGTATGCGTTTTCTCCTGAATATATTCAGGAGAAAACGCATACGCCCTTTTTGGCCAAGTGCGTCATTGTCGAAGTTGTGCCCCTCTTCCTGTGCTTTAAAGGCGATTCCAACGTACCTCTTGAAATCTGTTTCCTGCTATTCTGCCTCGCTTTCAAGTCCGCCTCGTTGCCTTCCCTCAACAGATTTTTGGACGATAGCTGTCCTTTATTACTCGGCCAGTTTGTGAATTGCTGTGCCCCTGAGCTCCATTTTTCAACTCGTTTTTGGTGAGCTGACCGCAAGTCCAAAATTTTGGTTCAGGACCTATACAGGTTCCCGGTGGGTGGCTGAGAATTTGGTTAATTCTTCTTCCTGCCGGGAAATTACAGTGATATGTGCCCGTCCAAATGCCTAACAGCTACTCTCTCATTGGTTCTCCCTCTTCCCTTTCATCCTCTGCCAAATTGGCAACCTGTGCGAACCAAGAGGTTAAAGGGGCTGTCTCTCCAAGTTGGGAGGTTGATAGTAAAGCAGACGGAAAGTCAAACCGGAGCACCAGGAGAGGGACTATTCGTTGAGTTTTAGAAACCTTTCGTATTCACAGTGTGTCCGTTCTCTAGGTTTCCCGCACATGTTATAGCTGTAGTAATATTCCCTTCAACCTGGAGAGTTCGGACCCATGGAATGGGTGCCATGCATTATTGCTTTAAAGGGTCTGCATTTGCTCACCCAATCTCACCAATCGTCTCAGTCCCAAGTGTCCCTCCTTATGCCACATCCAGCTGTCGTTGTAGATAGGGTCATTCCAGGTTTCATCAGAGACCCTGAAGGAATTGTAAAGAATTTCCCAGTTTTTTTGTTTTGTTTTTGAAATTCCTTTTTATAGTGGGTTTGAACTGATTCTCGCTGCCATGTTTATGCCAGTCTAGACACACTTGATTCCCTTACGGAGACATATCAATACATAGGTTTTAAGATTCTTACTAGTCAGATATATTCCTCTGCGGGAAATATGGGGTTTTGAGTCCCTTTCACTGAGGAAGGTGTAGGTCTTGTCTATTCCATCATTGGTTTTTGGAACGGAACCTGTGCTTATATCAAACTCTTCTTTTATGCATCACCCCACCTCTCCTTCCCCCTTAAGCAGGCATAAGAGTGTTTTCTAAATGTGAGACACTGTTCTCTTTCCTAACTCAGTTCAAGTGTAGCCATGTTTACAGGATCCTCATAAGTGATATCTTATGATAAGTTTCTTTTTCTGTGTGACTTATTTCACTTAGAATCATCGTACCTGAATCCACCCATTTTGCTGCTACTTGTCTTATGACATTGATTTCATGGCTGAGGGATATTCCATCATACGTAAGTACCACAATTTTTTGAACCATTTTTATATTTCCTGGAATATTTAATGTGTACCCAAGTTGAGGTCCTTGTAAGCAGTGCAGCCCTAAATTTTGGGGTGGCTCTGTCTTATTGATTTTCAGTTTTCCCAAGGTATATTCCCTAGACTGGTAGTGCCCTTGGCTCTGTAGCTCTGTTCTTTACTTGTTTTAGGGAACACAATGCACTCCTCCAGAGAGGCAGTTGGCAATTCACATCCCGCCCATCAGCATAACAAGGCTCCCTGTTCTCCAGGGCCTGTCTTGCCTTTCTGGTTTTTACACATTTTGTGGATGTCCCTTTTGACCGGTGGGAAGTGATACTTCTTTGTAGTGCAGACTTGCATTGCCCGCTTGCTTGCTTGGCCAAAAAGGGCGTATGCGTTTTCTCCTGAATATATTCTGGAGAAAATGCATACGCCGTTTTTGGCCAATGCACCATTGTCGAAGTTGTGCCCCTCTTCCTGTGCTTTAAAGGCGATTCCAACGTACCTCTTGAAATCTGTTTCCTGCTATTCTGCCTCGCTTTCAAGTCCGCCTCGTTGCCTTCCCTCAACAGATTTTTGGACGATAGTTGTCCTTTATTGCTCGGCCAGTTTGTGAATTGCTGTGCCCCTGAGCTCCATTTTTCAACTCGTTTTTGGTGAGCTGACAGCAAGTCCAAAATTTTGGTTCAGGACCTATACTGGTAACCGGTGGGTGGCTGAGACTTTGATTAATTCTTCCTCCTGCCGGGAAGTTAGAGTGATATGTGCCCATCCAAATGCCTAACAGCTACTCTCTCATTGGTTCTCCCTCTTCCCTCTCATCCTCTGCCAAATTGGCAACCTGTGTGAACGAGGAGTTTAAAGGGGCTGTGTCTCCAAGTTGGGAGATTGATCATAAAGCAGATGGAAAGTCAAACTGGAGCACCAGGAGAGGGACTATTCGTTGAGTTTTAGAATCCTTTCGTATTCACAGTGTGTGTGTTCTCTATGTTTCCCGTACATGTTATAGCTGTAGTAATATTCCCTTCAACCTGGAGAGTTTGGACCCATGGAATGGGTGCCAGGCATTTGTGCTTTAAAGGGTCTGCATTTGCTCACCCAATCTCATCAATCGTCTCAGTCCCAAGTGTCCCTCCTTATGCCACATTCAGCTGTCCTTGTAGATAGGGTCATTCCAGGTTTCATCAGAGACCATGAAGGAATTGAAAAGAATTTCCCAGTTTTTTTGTTTTGTTTTTGAAATTCCTTTTTATAGTGGGTTTGAGCTGATTCTCGCTGCCATGTTTATGCCAGTCTAGACACACTTGATTCCCTTATGGAGACATAGCAATACATAAGTTTTAAGATTCTTACTAGTCAGATATATTCCTCTGCGGGAAATATGGTGTTTTGAGTCCCTTTCACTGAGGACGGTGTAGTTCTTGTCTATTCCATAGTTGGTTTTTGGAATGGTACCTGTGCTTATATCAAACTCTTCTTTTATGCATCACCCCACCTCTCCTTCCCCCTTAAGCACGCATAAGAGTGTTTTCTAAATGTGAGACACTGTTCTCTTTCCTAACTCAGTTCAAGTGTAGCCATGTTTACAGGATCTTCATAAGTGATATCTTATGATAAGTTTCTTTCTCTGTGTGACTTATTTCACTTAGAATCATCGTACTTGTAACCACCCATTTTGCTGCTACTGGTCTTATGACATTGATTTCATGGCTGAGGGATATTCCATCGTACGTAAGTACCACAATTTTTTGAACCATTTTTATATTTCCTGGGATATTTAAGGTGTACCCAAGTTGAGGTCGTTGTAAGCAGTTCAGCCCTAAATTTTGGGGTGGCTTTGTCTTATTGATTTTCAGATTTCCCAAGGTATATTCCCTAGACTGGAAGTGCACTTGGCTCTGTAGCTCTGTTCTTTAATTGTTTTAGGGAACACAATGTACTCCTCCAGAGAGGCAGTTGGCAATTTACATCCCGCCCATCAGCATAACAAGGCTCCCTGTTCTCCAGGGCCTGTCTTGCCTTTCTGGTTTTTACACATTTTGTGAATGTCCCTTTTGACCGGTGGGAAGTGATACTTCTTTGTAGTGCAGATTTGCATTGCCCGCTTGCTTGCTTGGCCAAAAAGGGCATATGCGTTTTCTCCTGAATATATTCAGGAGAAAACGCATACGCCCTTTTTGGCCAAGTGCATCATTGTCGAAGTTGTGCCCCTCTGCCTGTGCTTTAAAGGCGATTCCAACGTACCTCTTGAAATCTATTTCCTGCTATTGTGCCTCGCATTCAAGTCCGCCTCGTTGCCTTCCCTCAACAGATTTTTGGACGATAGTTGTCCTTTATTACTCGGCCAGTTTGTGAATTGCTGTGCCCCTGAGCTCCATTTTTCAACTCGTTTTTGGTGAGCTGACCGCAAGTCCAAAATTTTGGTCCAGGACCTATACTGGTTCCCAGTGGGTGACTGAGACTTTGGTTAATTCTTCTTCCAGCCAGGAAATTACAGTGATATGTGCCGGTCCAAATGCCTAACAGCTACTCTCTCATTGGTTCTCCCTCTTCCCTTTAATCCTCTGCCAAATTGGCAACCTGTGTGAACCAGGAGGTTAAAGGGGCTGTGTCTCCAAGTTGGGAGATTTATAGTAAATCAGATGGAAAGTCGAACCGGAGCACCAGGAGAGGGACAATTCGTTGAGCTTTAGAAACCTTTCGTATTCACAGTGTGTCCGTTCTCTAGGTTTCCCGTACATGTTATAGCTGTAGTAATATTCCCTTCAACCTGGAGAGTTGGGACCCATGGAAAGGGTGACAGGCATTTGTGCTTTAAAGGGTCTGCATTTGCTCACCCAATCTCACCAATCGTCTCAGTCCCAAGTGTCCCTCCTTATGCCACATCCAGCTGTCATTGTAGATAGGGTCATTCCACGTTTCATCAGAGACCCTGAAGGAATTGTAAAGAATTTCCCAGTTTTTTTGTTTCGTTTTTGAAATTCCTTTTTATAGTGGGTTTGAGCTGATTCTCGCTGCCATGTTTATGCCAGTCTAGACACACTTGATTCCCTTACGGAGACATATCAATACATAGGTTTTAAGATTCTTACTTGTCAGATATATTCCTCTGCGGGAAATATGGGGTTTTGAGTCCCTTTCACTGAGGAAGGTGTAGGTCTTGTCTATTCCATAGTTGGTTTTTGGAACGGTACCTGTGCTTATATCAAACTCTGGTTTTATGCATCACCCCACCTCTTCTTCCCCCTTAAGCAGGCATAAGTGTTTATTCTAAATGTAACACACTGTTCTCTTTCCTAACTCAGTTCAAGTGTAGCCATGTTTACAGGATCTTCATAAGTGATATCTTATGATAAGTTTCTTTTCCTGTGTGACTTATTTCACTTAGAATCATCGTACCTGAATCCTCCCATTTTGCTGCTACTGGTCTTATGACATTGACTTCATGGCTGAGGGATATTCCATCGTACGTAAGTACCACAATTTTTTGAACCATTTTTATATTTCCTGGGATATTTAATGTGTACCAAAGTTGAGGTCCTCGTAAGCAGTGCAGCCCTAAATTTTGGGGTGGCTCTGTCTTATTGATTTTCAGTTTTCCCAAGGTATATTCCCTAGACTGGAAGTGCCCTTGGCTCTGTAGCTCTGTTCTTTACTTGTTTTAGGGAACACAATGCACTCCTCCAGAGAGGCAGTTGGCAAATTACATCCCGCCCATCAGCATAACAAGGCTCCCTGTTCTCCAGGGCCTGTCTTGCCTTTCTGGTTTTTACACATTTTGTGGATGTCCCATTTGACCGGTGGGAAGTGATACTTCTTTATAGTGCAGACTTGCATTGCCCGCTTGCTTGCTTGGCCAAAAAGGGCGTATGCGTTTTCTCCTGAATATATTCAGGTGAAAATGCAAACGCCGTTTTTGGCCAATGCATCATTGTCGAAATTGTGCTCCACTTCCTGTGCTTTAAAGGCGATTCCAACGTACCTCTTGAAATCTGTTTCCTGCTATTCTGCCTCGCTTTCAAGTCCGACTCGTTGCCTTCCCTCAACAGATTTTTGGACGAGAGTTGTCCTTTATTACTCGGCCAGTTTGTGAATTGCTGGGCCCCTGAGCTCCATTTTTCAACTCGTTTTTGGTGAGCTGACCGCAAGTCCAAAATTTTGGTTCAGGACCTATACTGGTTCCCGGTGGGTGGCTGAGACTTTGGTTAATTATTCTTCCTTCCGGGAAGTTAGAGTGATATGTGCCCATCCAAATGCCTAACAGCTACTCTCTCATTGGTTCTCCCTCTTCCCTTTCATCCTCTGCCAAATTGGCAACCTGTGTGAACCAGGAGGTAAAAGGGGATGTGTCTCCAAGTTGGGAGATTGATAGTAAAGCAGATGGAAAGTCAAATCGGAGCACCAGGAGAGGGACTATTCGTTGAGTTTTAGAATCCTTTCGTATTCACAGTGTGTCTGTTCTCTAGGTTTCCCGTACATGTTATAGCTGTAGTAATATTCCCTTCAACCTGGAGAGTCGGACCCATGGAATGGGTGCCAGGCATTTGTGCTTTAAAGGGTCTGCATTTGCTCACCCAATCTCACCAATCGTCTCAGTCCCAAGTGTCCCTCCTTATGCCACATCCAGCTGTCATTGTAGATAGGGTCATTCTAGGTTGCATCAGAGACCCTGAAGGAATTGTAAAGAATTTCCCAGTTTTTTTGTTTTGTTTTTGAAATTCCTTTTTATAGTGGGTTTGAACTGATTCTCGCTGCCATGTTTATGCCAGTCTAGACACACTTGATTCCCTTACGGAGACATATCAATACATAGGTTTTAAGATTCTTACTAGTCAGATATATTCCTCTGCGGGAAATATGGGGTTTTGAGTCCCTTTCACTGAGGAAGGTGTAGGTCTTGTCTATTCCATCATTGGTTTTTGGAACGGTACCTGTGCTTATATCAAACTCTTCTTTTATGCATCACCCCACCTCTCCTTCCCCCTTAAGCAGGCATAAGAGTGTTTTCTAAATGTGAGACACTGTTCTCTTTCCTAACTCAGTTCAAGTGTAGCCATGTTTACAGGATCCTCATAAGTGATATCTTATGATAAGTTTCTTTTTCTGTGTGACTTATTTCACTTAGAATCATCGTACCTGAATCCACCCATTTTGCTGCTACTTGTCTTATGACATTGATTTCATGGCTGAGGGATATTCCATCATACGTAAGTACCACAATTTTTTGAACCATTTTTATATTTCCTGGAATATTTAATGTGTACCCAAGTTGAGGTCCTTGTAAGCAGTGCAGCCCTAAATTTTGGGGTGGCTCTGTCTTATTGATTTTCAGTTTTCCCAAGGTATATTCCCTAGACTGGTAGTGCCCTTGGCTCTGTAGCTCTGTTCTTTACTTGTTTTAGGGAACACAATGCACTCCTCCAGAGAGGCAGTTGGCAATTCACATCCCGCCCATCAGCATAACAAGGCTCCCTGTTCTCCAGGGCCTGTCTTGCCTTTCTGGTTTTTACACATTTTGTGGATGTCCCTTTTGACCGGTGGGAAGTGATACTTCTTTGTAGTGCAGACTTGCATTGCCCGCTTGCTTGCTTGGCCAAAAAGGGCGTATGCGTTTTCTCCTGAATATATTCTGGAGAAAATGCATACGCCGTTTTTGGCCAATGCACCATTGTCGAAGTTGTGCCCCTCTTCCTGTGCTTTAAAGGCGATTCCAACGTACCTCTTGAAATCTGTTTCCTGCTATTCTGCCTCGCTTTCAAGTCCGCCTCGTTGCCTTCCCTCAACAGATTTTTGGACGATAGTTGTCCTTTATTACTCGGCCAGTTTGTGAATTGCTGTGCCCCTGAGCTCCATTTTTCAACTCGTTTTTGGTGAGCTGACAGCAAGTCCAAAATTTTGGTTCAGGACCTATACTGGTAACCGGTGGGTGGCTGAGACTTTGGTTAATTCTTCCTCCTGCCGGGAAGTTAGAGTGATATGTGCCCATCCAAATGCCTAACAGCTACTCTCTCATTGGTTCTCCCTCTTCCCTCTCATCCTCTGCCAAATTGGCAACCTGTGTGAACGAGGAGTTTAAAGGGGCTGTGTCTCCAAGTTGGGAGATTGATCATAAAGCAGATGGAAAGTCAAACTGGAGCACCAGGAGAGGGACTATTCGTTGAGTTTTAGAATCCTTTCGTATTCACAGTGTGTGTGTTCTCTATGTTTCCCGTACATGTTATAGCTGTAGTAATATTCCCTTCAACCTGGAGAGTTTGGACCCATGGAATGGGTGCCAGGCATTTGTGCTTTAAAGGGTCTGCATTTGCTCACCCAATCTCATCAATCGTCTCAGTCCCAAGTGTCCCTCCTTATGCCACATTCAGCTGTCCTTGTAGATAGGGTCATTCCAGGTTTCATCAGAGACCATGAAGGAATTGAAAAGAATTTCCCAGTTTTTTTGTTTTGTTTTTGAAATTCCTTTTTATAGTGGGTTTGAGCTGATTCTCGCTGCCATGTTTATGCCAGTCTAGACACACTTGATTCCCTTATGGAGACATATCAATACATAAGTTTTAAGATTCTTACTAGTCAGATATATTCCTCTGCGGGAAATATGGTGTTTTGAGTCCCTTTCACTGAGGACGGTGTAGGTCTTGTCTATTCCATAGTTGGTTTTTGGAATGGTACCTGTGCTTATATCAAACTCTTCTTTTATGCATCACCCCACCTCTCCTTCCCCCTTAAGCACGCATAAGAGTGTTTTCTAAATGTGAGACACTGTTCTCTTTCCTAACTCAGTTCAAGTGTAGCCATGTTTACAGGATCTTCATAAGTGATATCTTATGATAAGTTTCTTTCTCTGTGTGACTTATTTCACTTAGAATCATCGTACTTGTAACCACCCATTTTGCTGCTACTGGTCTTATGACATTGATTTCATGGCTGAGGGATATTCCATCGTACGTAAGTACCACAATTTTTTGAACCATTTTTATATTTCCTGGGATATTTAAGGTGTACCCAAGTTGAGGTCGTTGTAAGCAGTTCAGCCCTAAATTTTGGGGTGGCTTTGTCTTATTGATTTTCAGATTTCCCAAGGTATATTCCCTAGACTGGAAGTGCACTTGGCTCTGTAGCTCTGTTCTTTAATTGTTTTAGGGAACACAATGTACTCCTCCAGAGAGGCAGTTGGCAATTTACATCCCGCCCATCAGCATAACAAGGCTCCCTGTTCTCCAGGGCCTGTCTTGCCTTTCTGGTTTTTACACATTTTGTGGATGTCCCTTTTGACCGGTGGGAAGTGATACTTCTTTGTAGTGCAGATTTGCATTGCCCGCTTGCTTGCTTGGCCAAAAAGGGCGTATGCGTTTTCTCCTGAATATATTCAGGAGAAAACGCATACGCCCTTTTTGGCCAAGTGCGTCATTGTCGAAGTTGTGCCCCTCTTCCTGTGCTTTAAAGGCGATTCCAACGTACCTCTTGAAATCTGTTTCCTGCTATTCTGCCTCGCTTTCAAGTCCGCCTCGTTGCCTTCCCTCAACAGATTTTTGGACGATAGCTGTCCTTTATTACTCGGCCAGTTTGTGAATTGCTGTGCCCCTGAGCTCCATTTTTCAACTCGTTTTTGGTGAGCTGACCGCAAGTCCAAAATTTTGGTTCAGGACCTATACAGGTTCCCGGTGGGTGGCTGAGAATTTGGTTAATTCTTCTTCCTGCCGGGAAATTACAGTGATATGTGCCCGTCCAAATGCCTAACAGCTACTCTCTCATTGGTTCTCCCTCTTCCCTTTCATCCTCTGCCAAATTGGCAACCTGTGCGAACCAAGAGGTTAAAGGGGCTGTCTCTCCAAGTTGGGAGGTTGATAGTAAAGCAGACGGAAAGTCAAACCGGAGCACCAGGAGAGGGACTATTCGTTGAGTTTTAGAAACCTTTCGTATTCACAGTGTGTCCGTTCTCTAGGTTTCCCGCACATGTTATAGCTGTAGTAATATTCCCTTCAACCTGGAGAGTTCGGACCCATGGAATGGGTGCCATGCATTATTGCTTTAAAGGGTCTGCATTTGCTCACCCAATCTCACCAATCGTCTCAGTCCCAAGTGTCCCTCCTTATGCCACATCCAGCTGTCGTTGTAGATAGGGTCATTCCAGGTTTCATCAGAGACCCTGAAGGAATTGTAAAGAATTTCCCAGTTTTTTTGTTTTGTTTTTGAAATTCCTTTTTATAGTGGGTTTGAGCTGATTCTCGCTGCCATGTTTATGCCAGTCTAGACACACTTGATTCCCTTACGGAGACATATCAATACATAGGTTTTAAGATTCTTACTAGTCAGATATATTCCTCTGCGGGAAATATGGGGTTTTGAGTCCCTTTCACTGAGGACGGTGTAGGTCTTGTCTATTCCATAGTTGGTTTTTGGAACGGTACCTGTGCTTATATCAAACTCTGGTTTTATGCATCACCCCACCTCTCCTTCCCCCTTAAGCAGGTATAAGAGTGTTTTCTAAATGTGAGACACTGTTCTCTTTCCTAACTCAGTTCAAGTGTAGCCATGTTTACAGGATCTTCATAAGTGATATCTTATGATAAGTTTCTTTTTCTGTGTGACTTATTTCACTTAGAATCATCGTACCTGAATCCACCCATTTTGCTGCTACTGGTCTTATGACATTGATTTCAGGGCTGAGGGGTATTCCATCGTACGTAAGTACCACAATTTTTTGAACCATGTTTATATTTTCTGGGATACTTAAGGTGTATCCAAGTTGAGGTCCTTGTATGCAGTGCAGCCCTAAATTTTGGGGTGGCTCTGTCTTATTGATTTTCAGTTTTCCCAAGGTATATTCCCTAGACTGGTAGTGCCCTTGGCTCTGTAGCTCTGTTCTTTACTTGTTTTAGGGAACACAATGCACTCCTCCAGAGAGGCAGTTGGCAATTTACATCCCGCCCATCAGCATAACAAGGCTCCCTGTTCTCCAGGGCCTGTCTTGCCTTTCTTGTTCTTACACATTTTGTGGATGTCCCTTTTGACCGGTGGGAAGTGATACTTCTTTGTAGTGCAGATTTGCATTGCCCGCTTGCTTGCTTGGCCAAAAAGGGCGTATGCGTTTTCTCCTGAATATATTCAGGAGAAAACGCATACGCCCTCTTTGGCCAAGTGCATCATTGTCGAAGTTGTGCCCCTCTTCCTGTGCTTTAAAGGCGATTCCAACGTACCTCTTGAAATCTGTTTCCTGCTATTCTGCCTCGCTTTCAAGTCCGCCTCGTTGCCTTCCGTCAACAGATTTTTGGACGATAGTTGTCCTTTATTACTCGGCCAGTTTGTGAATTGCTGTGTCCCTGAGCTCCATTTTTCAACTCGTTTTTGGAGAGCTGACCGCAAGTCCAAAATTTTGGTTCAGGACCTATACTGGTTCCCGGTGGGTGGCTGAGAATTTGGTTAATTCTCTTCCTGCCGGGAAATTACAGTGATATGTGCCCGTCCAAATGCCTAACAGCTACTCTCTCATTGGTTCTCCCTCTTCCCTTTCATCCTCTGCCAAATTGGCAACCTGTGCGAACCAAGAGGTTAAAGGGGCTGTCTCTCCAAGTTGGGAGGTTGATAGTAAAGCAGCCGGAAAGTCAAACCGGAGCACCAGGAGAGGGTTTATTCTTTGAGTTTTAGAAACGTTTCGTATTCACAGTGTGTCCGTTCTCTAGTTTTCCCGCTCATGTTATAGCTGTAGTAATATTCCCTTCAACCTGGAGAGTTCGGACCCATGGAATGGGTGCCATGCATTATTGCTTTAAAGGGTCTGCATTTGCTCACCCAATCTCACCAATCATCTCAGTCCCAAGTGTCCCTCCTTATGCCACATCCAGCTGTCGTTGTAGATAGGGTCATTCCAGCTTTCATCAGAGACCCTGAAGGAATTGTAAAGAATTTCCCAGTTTTTTTGTTTTGTTTTTGAAATTCCTTTTTATAGTGGGTTTGAGCTGATTCTCGCTGCCATGTTTATGCCAGTCTAGACACACTTGATTCCCTTACGGAGACATATCAATACATAGGTTTTAAGATTCTTACTAGTCAGATACTTTCCTCTGCGGGAAATATGGGGTTTTGAGTCCCTTTCGCTGAGGACGGTGTAGGTCTTGTCTATTCCATAGTTGGTTTTTGGAACGGTACCTGTGCTTATATCAAACTCTGGTTTTATGCATCACCCCACCTCTCCTTCCCCCTTAAGCAGGTATAAGAGTGTTTTCTAAATGTGAGACACTGTTCTCTTTCCTAACTCAGTTCAAGTGTAGCCATGTTTACAGGATCTTCATAAGTGATATCTTATGATAAGTTTCTTTATCTGTGTGACTTATTTCACTTAGAATCATCGTACCTGAATCCACCCATTTTGCTGCTACTGGTCTTATGACATTGATTTCATGGCTGAGGGATATTCCATCGTACGTAAGTACCACAATTTTTTGAACCATGTTTATATTTTCTGGGATACTTAAGGTGTATCCAAGTTGAGGTCCTTGTATGCAGTGCAGCCCTAAATTTTGGGGTGGCTCTGTCTTATTGATTTTCAGTTTTCCCAAGGTATATTCCCTAGACTGGTAGTGCCCTTGGCTCTGTAGCTCTGTTCTTTACTTGTTTTAGGGAACAGAATGCACTCCTCCAGAGAGGCAGTTGGCAATTTACATCCCGCCCATCAGCATAACAAGGCTCCCTGTTCTCCAGGGCCTGTCTTGCCTTTCTTGTTCTTACACATTGTGTGGATGTCCCTTTTGACCGGTGGGAAGTGATACTTCTTTGTAGTGCAGATTTGCATTGCCCGCTTGCTTGCTTGGCCAAAAAGGGCGTATGCGTTTTCTCCTGAATATATTCAGGAGAAAACGCATACGCCCTTTTTGGCCAAGTGCATCATTGTCGAAGTTGTGCCCCTCTTCCTGTGCTTTAAAGGCGATTCCAACGTACCTCTTGAAATCTGTTTCCTGCTATTCTGCCTCGCTGTAAAGTCCACCTCGTTGCCTTCCCTCAACAGATTTTTGGACGATAGTTGTCCTTTATTACTCGGCCAGTTTGTGAATTGCTGTGCCCCTGAGCTCCATTTTTCAACTCGTTTTTGGTGAGCTGACCGCAAGTCCAAAATTTTGGTTCAGGACCTATACTGGTTCCCGGTGGGTGGCTGAGAATTTGGTTAATTCTTCTTCCTGCCGGGAAATTACAGTGATATGTGCCCGTCCAAATGCCTAACAGCTACTCTCTCATTGGTTCTCCCTCTTCCCTTTCATCCTCTGCCAAATTGGCAACCTGTGCGAACCAAGAGGTTAAAGGGGCTGTCTCTCCAAGTTGGGAGGTTGATAGTAAAGCAGACGGAAAGTCAAACCGGAGCACCAGGAGAGGGACTATGCATTGAGTTTTAGAAACCTTTCGTATTCACAGTGTGTCCGTTCTCTAGGTTTACCGCACATGTTATAGCTGTAGTAATATTCCCTTCAACCTGGAGAGTTCGGACCCATGGAATGGGTGCCATGCATTATTGCTTTAAAGGGTCTGCACTTGCTCACCCAATCTCACCAATCGTCTCAGTCCCAAGTGTCCCTCCTTATGCCACATCCAGCTGTCGTTGTAGATAGGGTCATTCCAGCCTTCATCAGAGACCCTGAAGGAATTGTAAAGAATTTCCCAGTTTTTTTGTTTTGTTTTTGAAATTCCTTTTTATAGTGGGTTTGAGCTGATTCTCGCTGCCATGTTTATGCCAGTCTAGACACACTTGATTCCCTTACGGAGACATATCAATACATAGGTTTTAAGATTCTTACTAGTCAGATATTTTCCTCTGCGGGAAATATGGGGTTTTGAGTCCCTTTCGCTGAGGACGGTGTAGGTCTTGTCTATTCCATAGTTGGTTTTTGAAACGGTACCTGTGCTTATATCAAACTCTGGTTTTATGCATCACCCCACCTCTCCTTCCCCCTTAAGCAGGTATAAGAGTGTTTTCTAAATGTGAGACACTGTTCTCTTTCCTAACTCAGTTCAAGTGTAGCCATGTTTACAGGATCTTCATAAGTGATATCTTATGATAAGTTTCTTTTTCTGTGTGACTTATTTCACTTAGAATCATCGTACCTGAATCCACCCATTTTGCTGCTACTTGTCTTATGACATTGATTTCACGGCTGAGGGATATTCCATCGTACGTAAGTACCACAATTTTTTGAACCATGTTTATATTTCCTGGGATATTTAAGGTGTACCCAAGTTGAGGTCCTTGTAAGCAGTGCTGCCCTAAATTTTGGAGTGGCTCTGTCTTATTGATTTTCAGTTTTCCCAAGGTATATTCCCTAGACTGGAAGTGGCCTTGGCTCTGTAGCTCTGTTGTTTACTTGTTTTAGGGAACACAATGCACTCCTCCAGAGAGGCAGTTGGCAATTTACATCCCGCCCATCAGCATAACAAGGCTCCCTGTTCTCCAGGGCCTGTCTTGCCTTTCTGGTTTTTACACATTTTGTGGATGTCCCTTTGACCGGTGGGAAGTGATACTTCTTTGTAGTGCAGATTTGCATTGCCTGCTTGCTTGCTTGGCCAAAAAGGGCCTATGCGTTTTCTCCTGAATGTATTCAGGAGAAAACACATATGCCGTTTTTGGCCAAGTGCATCATTGTCGAAGTTGTGCCCCTCTTCCTGTGCTTTAAAGGCTATTCCAACGTACCTCTTGAAATCTGTTTCCTGCTATTCTGCATCGCTTTCAAGTCCGCCTCCTTGCCTTCCCTTAACAGATTTTTGGACGATAGTTGTCCTTTATTACTCTGCCAGTTTGTGAATTGCTCTGCCCTTGAGCACCATTTTTCAACTCGTTTTTTGTGAGCTGACCGCAAGTTCAAAATTATGGTTCAGGACTTATGCTGGTTCCCGGGGGGGGCTGAGACTTTGTTTATTTCTTCTTCCTGCTGGGAAATTACAGTGATATGTGCCCGTCCAAATGCCTAACAGCTACTCTCTCATTGGTTCTCCCTCTTCCCTTTCATCCTCTGCCAAATTGGCAACCTGTGCGAACCAGGAGGTTAAAGGGTCTGTCTCTCCAAGTTGGGAGGTGGATAGTAAAACAGATGGAAAGTCAAACCGGAGCACCAGGAGAGGGACTATTCTTTGAGTTTTAGAAACCTTTCGTATTCAAAGTGTGTCCGTTTTCTAGGTTTCCCGTACATGTTATAGCTGTAGTAATATTCCCTTCAACCTGGAGAGTTGGGACCCATGGAATGGGTGCCAGGCATTTGTGCTTTAAAGGGTCTGCATTTGCTCACCCAATCTCACCAATCGACTCAGTCCCAAGTGTCCCTCCTTATGCCACATCCAGCTGTCATTGTAAATAGGGTCATTCCAGGTTTCATCATTGACCCTGAAGGAATTGTAAAGAATTTCCCAGTTTTTTTTGTTTTGTTTTTGAAATTCCTTTTTATAGTGGGTTTGAGCTGATTCTCGCTGCCATGTTTATGCCAGTCTAGACACACTTGATTCCCTTACGGAGACATATCAATACATAGGTTTTAAGATTCTTACTAGTCAGTTATATTCCTCTGCGGGAAATATGGGGTTTTGAGTCCCTTTCACTGAGGAAGGTGTAGGTCTTGTCTATTCCATAGTTGGTTTTTGGAACGGTACCTGTGCTTATATCAAACTCTGGTTTTATGCATCACCCCACCTCTCCTTCCGCCTTAAGCAGGCATAAGAGTGTTTTTTAAATGTGAGACACTGTTCTCTTTCCTAACTCAGTTCAAGTGTAGCCATGTTTACAGGATCTTCATAAGTGATATCTTATGATAAGTTTCTTTTTCTGTGTGACTTATTTCACTTAGAATCATCGTACCTGAATCCACCCATTTTGCTGCTACTGGTCTTATGACATTGATTTCATGGCTGAGGGATATTCCATCGTACGTAAGTACCACAATTTTTTGAACCATTTTTATATTTCCTGGGATATTTAAGGTGTACCCAAGTTGAGGTCCTTGTAAGCAGTGCAGCCCTGAATTTTGGGGTGGCTCTGTCTTATTGATTTTCAGTTTTCCCAAGGTATATTCCCTAGACTGGAAGTGGCCTTGGCTCTGTAGCTCTGTTCTTTACTTGTTTTAGGGAACACAATGCACTCTTCCAGAGAGGCAGTTGGCAATTTACATCCCGCCCATCAGCATAACAAGGCTCCCTGTTCTCCAGGGCCTGTCTTGCCTTTCTGGTTTTTACACATTTTGCGGATGTCCCTTTTGACCGGTGGGAAGTGATACTTCTTTGTAGTGCAGATTTGCATTGCCCGCTTGCTTGCTTGGCCAAAAAGGGCGTATGCGTTTTCTCCTGAATATATTCAAGAGAAAACGCATACGCCCTTTTTGGCCAAGTGCATCATTGTCGAAGTTGTTCCACTCTTCCTGTGCTTTAAAGGCGATTCCAACGTACCTCTTGAAATCTGTTTCCTGCTATTCTGCCTCGATTTCAACTCCGCCTCGTTCCCTTCCCTCAACAGATTTTTGGATGATAGTTGTCCTTTATTACTCTTCCAGTTTGTGAATTGCTGTGCCCTGAGCCCCACTTTTCAACTTATTTTTTGTGAGCTGACCGCACGTCCAAAATTTTGGTTCAGGACCTCTACTTGTTCCCCGTGGGAGGCTGAGACTTTGGTTAATTCTTCTTCCTACCGTGAAATTAGAGTGACATATGCCCTTCTAAATGCCTAACAGCTACTCTGTCATTGGTTCTCCCCCTTTCCTTTCATCCTCTGCCAAATTGGCAACGTGTGTGTACCAGGAGGTTAAAAGGGGTGTCTCTCCAATTTGGGAGATTGATAGTAAAGCAGTGGGAAAGTCAAACCGGAACACCAGGAGAGGGACTATTCGTTGAGTTTTAGAAACCTTTTGTATTCACAGTGTGTCCATTGTCTAGGTTTCCTGTACAAGTTATAGCTGTATTAATATTCCCTTCAACCCGCAGAGTTGGGACCCATGGAATGGGTGCCATGCATTATTGGTTTACAAGGTCTGCATTTGCTCACCCAATCTCACCAATCCTCTAAGTCCCAAGTGTCCAGCCTTATGCCACATCCAGCGGTCGTTGTAGATAGGGTCATTCCAGATTTCATCAGAGACCCTGAAGGAATTGTAAAGAATTTGCCTGGTTTTTGTTTTGTTTGTGAAATTCCTTTTGATAGTGGATTTCAGCTGATTCTCGCTGCCATGTTTATGCCAGTCTAGACACTTGATTCCCTTACAGAGACATATCAATACATAGGTTTTAAGATTCTTACTAGTCAGATATATTCTTCTGCGGGAAATATGGGGTTTTTAGTCCCTTTCACTGTGGAAGGTGTAGGTCTTGTCTATTCCATAGTTGGTTTTTGGAACGGTACCTGTGCTTATATCAAACTCTGGTTTTATGCATCACCCCACCTCTCCTTCCCCCTTAAGCAGGCATAAGAGTGTTTTCCAAATGTGAGACTCTGTTCTCTTTCCTAGCTCAGTTCAAGTGTAGCCATGTTTACAGGATCTTCGTAAGTGATATCTTATGATAACTTGCTTTTTCTGTGTGACTTATTTCACTTAGAATCATCGAACCTCATTCCACTCATTTTGCTGCTACTGGTCTTATGACATTGATTTCATGGCTGAGGGATATTCCATCGTACGTAAGTACCACAATTTTTTGAACCATTTTTATATTTCCTGGGATATTTAAGGTGTACCCATGTTGAGGTTCTTGTAAGCAGTGCAGCCCTAAACGTTGGGGTGGCTCTGTCTTATTGATTTTCAGTTTTCCCAAGGTATATTCCCTAGACTGGAAGTGCCCTTGGCTCTGTAGCTCTGTTGTTTACTTGTTTTAGGGAACACAATTCACTCCACCAGAGAGGCAGTTGGCAATTTACATCCTGCCCATCAGCATAACAATGCTCCCTGTTCTCCAGGGCCTGTCTTGCCTTTCTGGTTTTTACACATTTTGCGGATGTCCCTTTTGACCGGTGGGAAGTGATACTTCTTTGTAGTGCAGATTTGCATTGCCTGCTTGCTTGCTTGGCCAAAAAGGTCGTATGCATTTTCTCCTGAAAATATTCAGCAGAAAATGCAAACGCCCTTTTTCGCCAAGTGCATCATTGTCGAAGTTGTGCCCCACTTCTTGTGCTTTAAAGGCGATTCCAACATACCTCTTGAAATCTGTTTCCTGCTATTCTGCCTCGATTTCAACTCCGCCTCGATGCCTTCCCTCAACAGATTTTTGGATGATAGTTGTCCTTTATTACTCTTTCAGTTTGTGAATTGCTGTGCCCTGAGCCCCATTTTTCAACTCATTTTTTGTGAGCTGACCGCAAGTCCAAAATTTTGATTCAGGACCTCTACTTGTTCCCCGTGGGTGGCTGAGACTTTGGTTAATTCTCCTTCCTCACGTGAAATTAGAGTGACATGTGCCCATCTAAATGCCTAACAGCTACTCTGTCATTGGTTCTCCCCCTTTCCTTTCATCCTCTGCCAAATTGGCAACGTGTGTGTACCAGGAGGTTAAAAGTGGTGTCTCTCCAAGTTGGGAGATTGTTAGTAAAGCAGTTAGAAAGTCAAACTGGAAAACCAGGAGAGGGACTATTCGTTGAGTTTTAGAAACCTTTTGTATTCACAGTGTGTCCATTCTCTAGGTTTCCTGTATATGTTATAGCTGTATTAATATTCCCTTCAACCCGCAGAGTTGGGACCCATGGAATGGGTTCCATGCATTATTGGTTTACAAGGTCTGCATTTGCTCACCCCATCTCACCAATCCTCTCAGTCCCAAGTGTCCAGCCTTATGCCACATCCAGCGGTCATTGTAGATAGGGTCATTCCAGGTTTCATCAGAGACCCTGAAGTAATTGTAAAGAATTTCCCTGTTTTCTTTGTTTTGTTTTTGAAATTCCTTTTGATAGTGGGTTTGAGCTGATTCTCGCTGCCATGTTTATGCCAGTCTAGAAACACTTGATTCCCTTACGGAGACATATCAATACATAGGTTTTAAGATTCTTACTAGTCAGATATATTCCTCTGCCGGAAATATGGGGTTCTGAGTCCGTTTCAGTGAGGAACTTGTAGGTCTTCTGTATTCCATAGTTGGTTTTTGGAACAGTACCTGTGCTTATATGAAACTCTGGTTTTATGCATCACCCCACTTCTCCTTCCAACTCTAGCAGGCATTAGTGTGTTTTCTAAATGTGAGACTCTGTTCTCTTTCCTAACTCAGTTCAAGTGTAGCCATGTTACAGGATCTTCATAAGTGATATCTTATGATAAATTTCTTTTTCTGTGTGTCTTATTTCACTTAGAATCATCATAACAGAATCCACTCATTTTGTTTCTACTGGTCTTATGACATTGATTTCATGCCTGACGGATATTCCATCGTACATAAGTACCACAATTTTTTGAGCCATTTTTATATTTCCTGGGATATTTAAGGTGTACCCAAGTTGAGGTTCTTGTAAGCAGTGCAGCCCTAAATTTTGAGGTGGCTGTGTCTTATTGATTTTCAGTTTTCCCAAGGTACATTCCCTAGACTGGAAGTGCCCTTGGCTCTGTAGATCTGTTGTTTACTTGTTTTAGGGAACCCAATGCACTCCTCCAGAGAGGCAGTTGGCAATTTATATCCCGCCCATCAGCATAACAAGGCTCCCTGTTCTCCAGGGCCTGTCTTGCCTTTCTGGTTTTTACACATTTTGTGGATGTCCCTTTTGTACCGGTGGGAAGAGATACTTCTTTGTATTGCAGATTTGCATTGTCCGCTTGCTTGCTTGGCCAAAACGGGCATATGAGTTCTCTCCTAAATATATTCAGGAGAAAATGCATACGCCCTTTTTGGCCAAGTGCATCATTGTCGAAGTTGTGCCCCTTTTCCTGTGCTTTAAAGGCGATTCCAACGTACCTCTTGAAATCTGTTTCCTGCTATTCTGCCTAGCTTTCAAGTCTACCTCGCTGCCTTCCCTCAACAGATTTTTGGATGATAGTTGTCCTTTATTACTCTGCCAGTTTGTGAATTGTTGTGCCCCTGAGCCCCATTTTGCAACTCGTTTTTTGTGAGCTGAACGCAAGACCAATATTTTGGTTCAGGACGTATATGGGTTCCCGGTGGGTGGCTGAGACTTTGGTTAACTCTTCTTCCTGCCGGGAAATTAGAGTGACATGTGCCCGTCCAAATGCCAAACAGCTACTCTCTCATTGGTTCTCCCTCTTCCCTTTCATCCTGTGCCAAATTGGCAACGTGTGCCAACAAGGGGGTTAAATGTGCTGTCTCTAAGTTGGGAGATTGATAGTAAAGCAGTTGCAGTGTCAAACATGAGCACCAGGAGACGGAGTATTAGTTGAGTTTTAGAAACGTTTCTTGTTCACAGTCTGTCCATACTCTAGGTTTCCGGTACATGTTATAGTTGTAGTAATATCCCCTTCAACTTGGAGAGTTGGGACGCATGTAATGTGTGCCATGCATTATTGCTTTGAAGGGTCTGCATTTGCTCACCCAATCTCACCAATCCTCTCAGTGCCACGTGTCCAGCCTTATGTAACATCCAGCTGTCATTGTAGATAGGGTCATTTCAGGTTTCATCAGAGACCCTGAAGGAATTGGAATGAATTTGCCTGTTTCTTTGTTTTGTTTTTGAAATTCCTTTTTATAGTGGGTTTGAGCTGATTCTCGCTGCCATGCTTATGCCAGTCTAGACACTCTTGATTCCCTTACAGAGACATATCAATACATAGGTTTTAAGATTCTTACTTGTCAGATATATTCTTCTGCGGGAAATATGGGGTTTTGAGTCCCTTTTACTGAGGAAGGTGTAGGTCTTGTCTATTCCATAGTTGGTTTTTGGAACGGTACCTGTGCTTATATCAAACTCTGGTTTTATGCATCACCCCACCTCTCCTTCCCCCTTTAGCAGGCATAAGAGTGTTTTCTAAATGTGAGACTATGTTCTCTTTCCTAGCTCAGTTCAAGTGTAGCCATGTTTACAGGATCTTCATAAGTGATATCTTATGATAAGTTTCTTTTTCTGTGTGACTTATTTCACTTAGAATCATCGAACCTGAATCCACTCATTTTGCTGCTACTGGTCTTATGACATTGATTTCATGGCTGAGGGATATTCCATCGTACGTAAGTACCACAATTTTTTGAACCATTTTTATATTTCCTGGGATATTTAAGGTGTACCCAAGTTGAGGTTCTTGTAAGCAGTGCAGCCCTAAACGTTGGGGTGGCTCTGTCTTATTGATTTTCAGTTTTCCCAAGGTATATTCCCTAGACTGGAAGTGCCCTTGGCTCTGTAGCTCTGTTCTTTACTTGTTTTAGGGAACACAGTTCACTCCACCAGAGAGGCAGTTGGCAATTTACATCCTGCCCTTCAGCATAACAATGCTCCCTGTTCTCCAGGGCCTGTCTTGCCTTTCTGGTTTTTACACATTTTGCGGATGTCCCTTTTGACTGGTGGGAAGTGATACTTCTTTGTAGTGCAGATTTGCATTGCCTGCTTGCTTGCTAGGCCAAAAAGGGCGTATGCGTTTTCTCCTGAATATATTCAGGAGAAAATGCAAACACCCTTTTTGGCCAAGTGCATCATTGTCGAAGTTGTGCCCCACTTCTGGTGCTTTAAAGGCGATTCCAACATACCTCTTGAAATCTGTTTCCTGCTATTCTGCCTCGGTTTCAAGTCCACCTCGTTGCCTTCCCTCAACAGATTTTTGGATGATAGTTGTCCTTTATTACTCTTCCAGTTTGTGAATTGCTGTGCCCTGAGCCCCATTTTTCAACTCATTTTTTGTGAGCTGACCGCAAATGCAAAATTTTGGTTCAGAACCTCTACTTGTTCCCCGTGGGTGGCTGAGACTTTGGTTACTTCTTCTTCCTCCCGTGAAATTAGAGTGACATGTGCCCGTCCAAATGCCTAACAGCTACTCTCTCATTGGTTCTCCCTCTTCCCTTTCATCCTCTGCCAAATTGGCAATGTGTGCGAACCAGGAGGTTAAAGGTGCTGTCTCTCCAAGTTGGGAGATTGATAGTAAATCAGTTGGAGAGTCACACCTGAGCACCAGGAGAGGGACTATTATTTGAGTTTTAGAAACCGTTCGTATTCACAGTGTGTCCATTCTCTAGGTTTCCCGTACATGTTATAGCTGTAGTAATATTCCCTTCAACCTGGAGAGTTGGGACCCAAGGAGTGGGTGCCATGCATTATTGCTTTAAAGGGTCTGCATTTGCTCACCCAATCTCACCAATCCTCTCAGTCCCAAGTGTCCAGCCTTATGCCACATCCAGCTGTCCTTGTAGATAGGGTTATTCCAGGTTTCATCAGAGACCCTGAAGGAATTGTAAAGAATTTCCCTGTTTTTTTGTTTTGTTTGTGAAATTCCTTTTGATAGTGGATTTCAGCTGATTCTCGCTGCCATGTTTATGCCAGTCTAGAAACACTTGATTCCCTTACAGAGACATATCAATACATAGGTTTTAAGATTCTTACTAGTCAGATATATCCTTCTGCCGGAAATATGGGGTTTTGAGTCCCTTTCACTGAGGAAGGTGTAGGTCTTGTCTATTCCATAGTTGGTTTTTGGAACGGTACCTGTGCTTATATCAAACTCTGGTTTTATGCATCACCCACCTCTCCTTCCCCCTTAAGCAGGCATAAGAGTGTTTTCCAAATGTGAGACTCTGTTCTCTTTCCTAGCTAAGTTCAAGTGTAGCAATGTTTACAGGATCTTCATAAGTGATATCTTATGATAAGTTGCTTTTTCTGTGTGACTTATTTCACTTAGAATCATCGAACCGGAATCCACTCATTTTGCTGCTACTGGTCTTATGACATTGATTTCATGGCTGAGGGATATACCATCGTACGTAAGTACCACAATATTTTGAACCAATTTTATATTTCCTGGGATATTTAAGGTGTACCCAACTTGAGGTTCTTGTAAGCAGTGCAGCCCTAAATTTTGGTGTGGCTCTGTCTTATTGATTTTCAGTTTTCTCAAGGTATATTCCCTAGACTGGAAATGCCCTTGGCTCTGTAGCTCTGTTATTTACTTGTTTTAGGGAACACAATGCACTCCTCCAGAGAGGCAGTTGGCAATTTACATACCGCCCATCAGCATAACAAGGCTCCCTGTTCTCCAGAGCCTGTCTTGCCTTTCTGGTTTTTACACATTTTGTTTATGTCCCTTTTGACCGGTGGGAAGTGATACTTCTTTGTAGTGCAGATTTGCATTGTCCACTTGCTTGCTTGGCCAAAAAGGGCATATGCGTTATCTCCTAAATATAATCAGGAGAAAACGCATATGCCCTATTTGGCCAAGTGCATCATTGTCGAAGTTGTGCCCCTCTTCCTGTGCTTTAAAGGCGATTCCAACATACCTCTTGAAATCTCTTTCCTGCTATTCTGCCTCGCTTTCAAGCTGCCTCAATGCCTTCCGTCAACAGATTTTTGGATGATAGTTGTCCTTTATTACTGTGCCAGTTTGTGAATTGCTGTGCCCCTGAGCTCCATTTTTCAACTCGTTTTTTGTGAGATGAACGCAAGACCAATATTTTGGTTCAGTACCTATACTGGTTCCCAGTGGGTGGCTGAGACTTTGGTTAATTATTCTTCCTGCCAGGAAATTAGAGTGACATGTGCCCGTCGAAATGCCAAAAAGCTATTCTCTCATTGGTTCTCCCTCTTCCCTTTCATCCTCTGCCTAATTGGCAACGTGTGCGAACCAGGAGGTTAAATGTACTGTCACTCTACGTTGGGAGATTGATAGTAAAGCAGTTTGAAAGTCAAACGTGAGCACCAGGAGAGGGACTATTAGTTGAGTTTTAGAAACCTTTCGTATTCACACTGTGTCCATTCTCTAGGTTTCCTTTACATGTTATAGCTCTAGTAATATTCCCTTCAACCTGGAGAGTTGGGACCCATGGAATGGGTGCCATGCGTTATTGCTTTAAAGGGTCTGCATTTGCTCACCCAATGTCACCAATTCTCACATTCCCAAGTGTCCAGCCTTATGCCATATCCAGCTGTCATTGTAGTTAGGGTCATTCCAGGGTTCATCAGAGACTGAAGGAATTGTAAAGAATTTCCATGTTTTTTTTGTTTTGTTTTTTAAATTCCTTTTTATAGTGAGTTTAGGCTGATTCTCGCTGCCATGTTTATGCCAGTCTAGAAACACTTGATTCCCTTATGGTGTCATATCAATACATAGGTTTTAAGATTCTTACTGGTCACATATATTCCTCTGTGGGAAATATGGGGTTTTGAGTCCCTTTCACTGAGGAAGGTGTATGTCTTCTGTATTCCATAGTTGGTTTTTGGAACAGTACCTGTGCTTATATCAAACTCTGGTTTTATGCATCACCCCACCTCTCATTCCCCCTTAAGAAGGAATAAGAGTGTTTTCTAAATGTGAGACTCTGTTCTCTTTCCTATCTAAGTTCAGGTGTAGCCATGTTGACATGATCATCATAAGTGATATCTTATGATAAGTTTCTGTTTCTGTGTGACTTTGTTCACTTAGAATCATCGTACCTGAATCCACTCATTTTGCTGCTACTGGTCTTATGACATTGATTTCATGGCTGAGGGATATTCCATCGTACGTATGTACCACAAATTTTTGAACCATTTTTATATTTCCTGGGATATTTAAGGTGTACCCAAGTTGAAGTTCTTGTAGGCAGTGCCGCCCTAAATTTTGGGGTGGCTCTGTATTATTGTTTTTCAGTTTTCCCAAGGTTTATTCCCTAGACTGGAAGTGCCCTTGGCTCTGTAGCTCTGTTCTTTACTTGTTTTAGGGAACACAATACACTCCTCCAGGGAGGCAGTTGGCAATTTACATCCCGCCCATCAGCATAACAAGGCTCCCTGTTCTCCAGGGCCTCTCTTGCCTTTCTGGTTTTTACATATTTTGTGGATGTCCCTTTTGACCGGTGGGAAGTGATACTTCTTTGTAGTGCCAATTTGCATTGCCTTCTTGCTTGCTTGGCCAAAAAAGGCGTATGCGTTTTCTCCTGAATATCTTCAGGAGAAAACGAATACGCCCTTTTTGGCCAAGTGCATCATTGTCGAAGTTGTGCCCCTCTTCGTGTGCTTTAAAGGCGATTCCAATGTACCTCTTGAAATCTGTTTCCTGCTATTCTGCCTCGATTTCAAGTCCACCTCGTTGCCTTCCCTCAACAGATTTTTAGACGATAGTTTTCCTTTATTATTCTGTCAGTTTTTGAATTGCTGTGCCCCTGAGCTCCATTTTTCAACTCGTTTTTTGTGAACTGACCGCAAGTCCAAAATTTTGGTTCAGGACCTATACTGGTTCCCGGTGGGTGGCTGAGAGTTTGGTTAATTCTTCTTCGTGACGGGAAATTAGAGTGACATGTGGCCGTCCAAATGCTTATAGCTACTCTCTCATTGGTTCTCCCTTTTCCCTTATATCCTCTGAACAATGTGCCAACTGTGCGAAACAGGTTATAGGGGTTGACTCTCCAAGTTGGGAGATTGATATTAAAGCAGTTGGAATGTCAAGTTGGAGCACAAGGAGAGAAAAAAAATTAGTAGAGTTTTAGAAACCTTTCTCCATCAGAGGGTGTCCATTCTCTAGGTTTCCCATACATGTTATAACTGTAGTGATATTCCCATCTACCTGGAGAGTTGGGAACCATGGAATGATGGGCAGGAATTATTGCTTTAGAGGGTCTGCCTTTTCTCACCCAATCTCACCAATCGTCTCAGTCCCAAGTGACCAGCCTTATGCCACATCCAGCTGTCGTTGTAGACAGGGTCATTCCAAGTTTCATCAGAACCCCTGAAGGTATTGTGTAAGAATTAAACTGTTTTTTGTTTTGTTTTGAAATTCATTTTTATAGTGGGTTTGAGCTGCTTCTCACTGCCGTGTTTATGTCGTGCTAGGCACACTTGGTTCCTTTACGGAGACATATCAATACATAGGTTTTAAGATTCTTACTAGTCAGATATATTTCTCTGCCGGGAATTAGGGTGTTGAGTCCCGTTCACTGAGGAAGGAGTAGGGCTTGTCTCTTCTGTATTTGGATTATGGAATGTTACCTGTGCTAATATCAAACTCTGGTTTTGTGTGTCTCCCCACCTCTCCTTTCCCCTTAAGCAAGCATAAGTGTGTTTTCTATATCTGAGACACTGTTCTCTTTCCTAATTCAGTTCATATGTAGCCATGTTTACATTCCCTTCATAAGTGATATCTTATGTCAGAATGCACTATGGCCCTTGTCATAATAATGCTCCATGACACCTGTCATCACAATGCTCTATGCCCTGCTCATCACAATGCTCCATGTCCCTTGTCATCACAATTCTCCACGTCCTTGTCATCACAATGCTACATGACACTTCTCATCACAATGTTACATGCTCTTGTCATCACAATTCTCCATGCACTTGTCATTGCAATGTTCCATGCCCCCTGTCATAGCAAGCTCCAAGTGTTTGTCATCACAATGCTTCATGACTTGTCATCAAAATTCTCAATGGCACTTGTCATCACAATGCTCCGTGCCCTTGTCATCACAATGCTCCATGACCCCTGTCATCACAATGCTCCCTGATACCTGTCATCACAATGCTTCATGCCCCTTGTCATTACAGTGCTTCATGATGCTCGTCATCACAATTACGCAAGGTCTTCTCATCACAATGCTCCACGGTTTTGCCATCACAATTCTCCATGCCCTGGTCATCTCAAAGCTCAATGTCCCTCGTCCTCACAATTCTCCACTTCCTTGTCATCACAATGCTCCATGGCACTTCTCATCACAATGTTATATGCTCTTGTCATCACAATACTCCATGCACTTGTCATCGCAATGCTCCATGACCCCTGTCATAGGAAGCTCCATGCGCTTGTCATCACAATGTTTCACGACCTGGACATTAAAATTATCAGTGGACCTTGTCATCTCAATGCTCCATGCCCTTGTCATCAAAATGCTCCTTTACGTTTGTCACAACAATCCTCCATGACACTTGGCATCACAATGCTCCGTGTTATTGTCATCACAATGGAACATGACATATGTCATCACAATGCTCCCTGACACCTGTCTTCACAATACTCCATGACCTTGTCATCACAATGCTTCATGCCCTTGGCATCACAAGGTGCCATGCCCACTGTCATCACAATAATCCATGAAACTTGTCAGACAAATGCTCCATGACCCTTTTCATCAAAATGCTCCATGAACACTGTCATCACAATGCACCATGCCCATCATCATAATGCTTCATGCTATTGTCATCACAATGAAATCAAAATGCTCCATGAACTCTGTCATCACAATGCTCCAAACCCTTGTGATCACAATGTTCCATAACACTTGTCATCACAATGCCCCATGACGCTGGTCATCACAATTATCCATGGACTTCTCATCACAATGCCCCATGACATTTGTCATCACAATGCTCAATACACATGTCATCACAATGCTCCCTTACTCTTGCCATCGGTATGCTCCTTGAACACTTTCATGACACGGCTCCATGCCTTTTTCATCACAATGATCCATGCACTTTTCATCACAATGCTCCATGCCCTTGTCATCACAATGGTCCTAGACCCCTGTAATCACAATGCTCCATGCCCCTTTTCATCAGAATGCTCCATGAGACTTGGCATCACAAGGCTCCATGGACTTCTCATCACAATTCTCCAGGACATTGTCATCAAAATGCTCCATTCCCTTATCATCACAATGCTCCATGACACCTGTCATCACAATACTCCATGAACGTTTTCAGCCCAATGCTCCATGACCTTCTCATTACAATGCTCCTTGACCAATATCATCACAATGCTCCATGACCACTGTCATCACAACGCTCCATGACACCTGACAACACAATGATCCGGTACTCTTGTCATCACAATGCTCCATTCCCTAGTCATCACAATGCTCCATGACCCCTGTCATCACAAAACTCCATGAACATTTTCAGCCCAATGCTCCATGACACTTGGCATCACAATGATGCATGCCCTTGTCATCCCAATGCTCCTTGACCCCTGTAAACACAATGCTCCTTGACGCTTGCCATCACAGTGCTCCTGGACACCTGTCATCTCAATGCTCCATGCCTTTGTCAGCAAAATGCTACATGACCCTGTCATTACGATGCTCTATGCGCTTGTCATCACAATACTCCATGAACCTTGGGATCACATTGCTTCCTGCCCTTGTCATCACAATGCTCCATGTTCCTTGAAATCAAAATGATCCAAGACCTCTGTCCTCACAATGCTCCAAACCCTTGTGATCACAATGTTCCATAACACTTGTCATCACAACGCTCCATGATGCCTTTCATCACAATACTCCATGCCCTTTTCATCACAATGCTCCATGACCTTTGTCATCATAATTTTCAATACACTTGTCATCACAATGCTCCCTGACACTTGTCGTCAGAATGCTCCTTGAAACCTGTCACGAAAAGGCTCCATGCCTTTTTCATCACAATGCCCCATGCCGTTTTCATCACAATGCTCCATGCCAATGTCATCAAATTACTCCACAAGCTTGTCATCAGAATGCTCCCTGACCCTTGTCATCACAATGCTCCAAGCCATTGTCATCACAATGCTCCATTACCTTTGTCATCAGAATCCTCCATGACACTTGGCAACACAATGCTCCATGCCATTGTCATCACAATGGGCCATTACATATGTCATCACAATGCTCCCTGACACCTGTCTTCACAATACTGCATGACCTGGTCATCACAGTGCTCCATGCCCTTGTCATCACAATGCGCCATTCCAACTGTCATCGCAATAATCCATGAAACTTATGAGACCAATGCTCCATGCCCTTGTCATCACAATGTTCCATGCCCTTCTTATCACAATGCTCCACGACCCCTGTCATCACAATTCTCCGTGACTCCAGTCATCACAATGCTTCATGACCTTTGTCATCACAATGGTCCATGCCCTCCTCATCTACAGTCTCTGTGACTTTTTAACCACAATGCTCCATGAACTTTTCATCACAATGCTCTTTGACCCTTGTCATCACAATGCTCTATGCCTTTCTCAGCACAATGGTCCATGACCCTTGTCATCACAATGCTCCATGCGCTTGTCAGCACAATGCTCCATGACCCATGTCATCACAATGCGCCATGCGCTTGTCATCACAGTGCTCCACAATCTTGTCATCACAATGCTCCATAAACCTTGTCATCACAATGCTCCATGCACTTCTCATCAAAATGCTCTCTCACCACTGATATCACAATGTTACATCACTATTCATCACAATACTCCCTCACCCCTGTCATCACAATGTTCCATGACTCCTGTCATCACAATTCTACATGCACTTATCATCACAATGTTCGATGACCCCTGACATCACAATGTTCCATAACCCCTGTCATCAAAATGCTCCATGAACCATTTCATCAAAATGCTCAATGACCCCTGACATCACAATGTTCCATAACCCCTGTCATCAAAATGTTGCATGACCCTTTTCATCAAATTGTTCCATGACCCTGTCATCACAATGCTGCCTGCCCTTCTCATCACAATGCACCACGCCCTTGTCATCAAAATGCTCCATGACCTTTGTCATCACAAAGATCCATGACCCTTTGCATCACAATGCTCCATGTCATGGTCATCACAATGCTCCATGAACGCTCTCATCACATTGCTCCATGCCATTGTCATCACAATGCTACCTGACACATGTCATCAGAATGCTCCATGGCCTTCTCATCACAATGCTCCATGCCCTTGCCATCACAATGCTCCATTACACCTGTGATAACAATGCTCCATTACCCCTGCCATCACGATGTTCCATGGCCTTGTCATTACAAGGCTCCATGACCCTTCTCATCACAATGCTCCAAGACCCCTGTAATCACAATGCTCCATGCCCCTTTTCATCTCAATGATCCATGAACCCTGTCATCATAATGCACCATGCCCATCATCATAATGCTTCATGCTATTGTCATCACAATGAAATCAAAATGATCCATGACCTCTGTCATCACAATGCTCCAAACCCTTGTGATCACAATGTTCCATAATACTTGTCATCACAACGCCCCATGATGCTGGTCATCACAATTATCCATGGACTTCTCATCACAATGCTCCATGACCCTTGTCATCACAATTCTCAATACACTTGTCATCACAATGCTCCCTGATACCTGTCGTCAGTATGCTCATTGAACCCTGTCATGACAAGTCTCCATGCCTTTTTCATCACAGTGATCCATGCCCTTTTCATCACAATGCTCCATGCCATTGTCATCACAATACTCCACAAGCTTGTCATCAGAATGCTCCGTGACACTTGTCATCACAATGATCCATGACCCCTGTCGTCACAATGCTCCATGACACCTGTCATCACAATGCTCCATGCCCCTTGTCATTACAGTGTTCCATGATGCTCGTCATCACAATTATCCATGGTCTTCTCATCACAGTGCTCCACGGTCTTGCCATCACAATGCTCCATGCCCTGGTTATGACAATGCACCATGTGCCTTGTCATCACAATTCTCCACGTCCTTGTCATCACAGTGCTCCATGACAGTTCTCATCACTATGTTACATGCTCTTGTCATCACAATTCTCCATGAACTTGTCATCGCAATGCCCCATGACCCCTGTCATAGCAAGCTCCATGCCTTTGTTATCACAATGCTTCACGACCTTTTCATCAAAATTCTCACTGCCCGTTGTCATCACAATGCTCCATGCCCTTGTCATCACAATGATCCAAGCCCTTGTCATCACAATGCTCCATTACCTTTGTCATCACAATCCTCCATAACACTTGGCATCACAATGCTCCATGCCATTGTCATCACAATGGACCATGAAATATGTCATCACAATGCTCCCTGACACCTGTCTTCACAATACTCCATGACCTTGTCTTCACAATGCTCCATGACCTTGTCATCACAATGTGCCATGCCCACTGTCAACACAATTATCCATGAAACTTGTCAGACCAATGCCCTATGCCCCTGTCATCACAAAGCTCCATGCCCTTGTCATCACAATGCTCCATGACCCCAGTCATCACAATTCTCCGTGACTCCAGTCTTCACAAGGCTTCATGACCTGTGTCATCACAATGGTCCATGCCCTCATCATCACAAGGCTCTGTGAACTTTGTCACCACAATGCTCCATGAACTTTTCATCACAATGCTCCGTGACACTTGTCATCACAATGCTCCGTGCCTTTGTCAACTCAATGCTCCATGACCCTTGTCATCACAATGCTCCACAACCTTGTCATCACAATGCTCCATAAAGATTGTCATCACAATGCTCCATGCACTTCTTATAAAAATGCTCTCTCACCACTGATATCAACATGTTCCCTCACTAGTCATCACAATACACCCACTCCCCTGTCATCACAATGGTCCTTAAACCCTGTCATGGAAATGTTCCATGACCCTTGACATCTCAATGTTCCATAACCCCTGTCATCAAAATGTTCCATGACACTTTTCATCAAATTGCTCCATGACCCTGTTATCACAATGCTCCCTGCCCTACACAACAGAATGCACCACACCTCTTGTCATCAAAATGCTCCATGACCTTTGTCATCACAAAGCTCCATGACCCTTGGCATCACAATGCTGCATGCCATTGTCATCACAATGCTCCATGAAACCTCTCATCACATTGTTCCATGCCCTTGTCATCACAGGCTACATGATGCTTTTCATCACAATGCTCGATGCCATTCTTATCACAATGCTCCATGCGCTTGTCATTACAATCCTCCATGACCCATGTATCACAGTGTTCCATGCCCTGGTCATCACAATGCTCCATGACCCCTGTCATAAAAATGCTCCATGACCACTGCCATCACAATGTTCCACGGCCTTGTCATCACAAGGCTCCATGACCCTTGTCATCACAGTGCTCCAAGACCCCTGTAATCACAATGCTCCATGCCCTTGTCATCACAAAGCTCCATGACGCATGTCATCAGAATTCTCCATGGCCTTCTCATTCACGATGCTCCATGCCCTTGTCATCACAATGCTCCAAGACTCCTGTAATCACAATGCTCCATGCCCCTTTTCATCTCAATGCTCCATGAACCCTGTCATCACAATGCAGCATGCCCATCATCATAATGCTTCAGGCTATTGTCATCACAATGAAATCAAAATGATCCATGACCTCTGTCATCACAATGCTCCAAATCCTTGTGATCAAAATGTTCCATAACACTTATCATCACAACGCCCCATGACGCTCGTCATCACAATTATCCATCGTCTTCTCATCACAATGCTCCATGACCTTTGTCATCACAATGCTCAATACCCTTATCATCACAATGCTCCCTGACACTTGTCGTCAGTATGCTCCTTGAACCCTGTCATGACCAGGCTCCATGCCTTTTTCATCACAATGATCCATGCCCTTTTCATCACAGTGCTCCAAGACCCCTGAAAACACAATGCTCCATGCCCTTGTCCTCACAAAGCTCCATGATGCATGTCATCAGAACGCTCCATGGCCTTCTCATCCCAATGCTCCATGCTCTTGTCACCACAATGCTCCAAGACCTCTGTAATCACAATGCTGCATGCCCCTTTTCCTCAGAATGCCCCATGAGACATGTCATCACAAGGCTCCATGGTCTTCTCATCACAATGCTCCAGTACCTTGTCATCACAATGCTCCATGACGCCTCTCATCACAATACTCCATGAACATTTTCAGCCCAATGGTCCATGACCTTCTCATCACAATGCTCCCTGACCCCTGTCATCACAATGCTCCATGACCACTGTCATCACAACGCTCCATGAACCCTGACGACACAATGATCCGGGACTCTTGTCATCAAAATGCTCCATGAACCTTGTCATCACAATGATCCATGCTCTTGTCATCCCAATGCTCCATGACCCCTGTAATCACAATGCTCCATGACGCTTGTCATCAAAGTGCTCCATGAACCTTGTCATCACAATGCTCCTTGCCTTTGTCAGCAAAATGCTACATAATCTTGTCATCACAATGCTCCATGCGCTTGTCATCACAATCCTCCATGACCCTTGGGATCACATTGCTTCATGCCCTTGTCATCTCGCTCTTGCCTTTCTGGTTTTTACAGATATACAGATGTCCCTTTCGACCGGTGGGAAGTGACAATTCTTTGTAGTGTGGATTTGCATTGCATGCTTGCTTCATTGGCCAGAAAGGACGTATGCGTTTTCTCCTGAATATATTCAGGGGAAAAGGCATACGCCCTTTTTGGCCAAGTGCATCACCGTCCAAGTTGGGATGCTTTTTCTGTGCTTCAAAGGCGATTCCAATTTACCTCTTGAAATATGTTTTGTGCAATTCTGTCTCATTTTCAAGTCCACTTCATTGCCTTCCCTCAACAGATTTCTGGAAGAGAGTAGTCCTTTATAACTCTGCAGGTTTTTGAATTGCTGGGCCCCTGAGCTCCAATTTTCAAATCCCATTTTTGTGAGCTGGCCGCAAATCCACAATTTTGCTTCAGGACCTATACTGGTTCCAGGGGTGGCTTTATTGGTTCCCTGTGGGTGGCTGAGGCTTTGGTTAATTCTTCTTCCTGACGGGAAATTAGAGTGACATGTGCCCGTCCAAATGCCTACATCTACTCTCTGATTGGTTCTCCCTCTTCCCTTTCATCATCTGCACAAATAGCAAACTGTGCGAACCAGGAGGTTATAGGGGCTGACTCTCCTAAGTTGGGAGATTGATAGTAAAGCAGTTGGAATGCCAAAGTGGAGCACAAGGAGAGGAAAAATTAGGAGAGTTTTAGAAACCTTTCGCCATCACAGGGTGTCCATTCTCTAGGTTTCCCATACATGTTATAACTGTAGTGATATTCCCTTCTACCTGGAGATTTGGGACCCATGGAATGGTGGCATGCATTACTACTTTAAAGGTTCTGCATTTTCTCTCCCAATCTCACCAGTCCTCTCAGTCCCAAGTGTCCAGCCTTATGTCTCATCCAGCTGTCTTTGCAGATAGGGTCATTCCAGGTTTCATTAGAACCCCTGAAGGAATTGTGTAAGAATTTTGCTGTTTTTTGGTTTTGTTTTTGAAATTCATTTTTATTATGGGGTTGAGCTGGTTTTCACTGACCTGTTTATGCCAGTCTAGACACAATTGATTTCCTTACGGAGACATATGAATACATAGGTTTTAAGATTCTTACTAGTCAGATATATTCCTCGGCGGGGAATAGGGGTGTTGAGTCCCATTCACTGAGGAAGGTGTAGGTCTTGTCTATTCTGTATTTGGTTTATGGAATGGTACCTGTGCTAATATCATACTCTGGTTTTATGCATCACCCCACCTCTCCATTCCCCTGAAGCAGGCATAAGAGATTTTTTCTAAATGTGAGACTCTGTTCTCTTTCCTAATTCAGTTCATGTGTTGTGATATTGACATTCCCTCTATAAGTGATATCTTATGATAAGATTCTTTTTCTGTGTGACTAATTTCCCTTAGAATCATCATACCTAAATCCAGTCATTATGCTGCTACTGGCCTTATATACACTGATTTCACGTCTGAGTGATATTCCGTTGTACAAAATTACCACAAGTTCTTTATGCATTTCTCTTTTTCCTGGGATATTTTAGGTGTACCAAAGTTGAGGTTCTTGTATGCAGAGCAGCCCTAAACTTTGGGGTGCCTGTGTCTTATTGATATTTAGTCTTCCCAAGTCATATGCCCGTGAGTTGAAGTCCCCTTTGCTTGGGGGCTTTGTATTTTAGAAGTTTTAGGAAACAGCATACACTTCTTCAGAGTGGCTCTTGGATATTTATACCCCACCCATCAGCGTGACTAGGCTCCCTGTTTTCCATGGCCTCTCCTGCATTTCTGGTTTGTACACATTTTTTGGATTGCCTTTCTGAGCAGTGGAAATTGAGACTCCTTTGTTGTGCAGATTTGCATTTCCCTCTTGCTTGGTTGGCCAAAAACTCTGCATGTGTTTTTTTCCTGAAGATATTCACGAAAAAAACGCATACACCCTTTTGCCCAACTGCATCATTTTAGAAATTCTGCTGCTTTTCATATGCTTTAAATGTGAGTACAATCTACCTTTTGAAATCTGTTTCCTGCAATTCTGCCTCTCATTCAGATCCTCTTCATTGCCTTACCTGAATATATTTTTGGACGTTGGTTATCATTTATATCTTTGCAGGTCTTTGAATTGTCTGCTCCTGAGCTCCATTTTGCAACTCGCTTTTTTTGTGAGCTGGCCGCCAAACCATTGGATTGCTTCCGGCCCTATTCTGGTTCTGGGGAGGCAGGCTGAGCCTTTGGTTAATTCTTCTTCCTAATGGGAAATTAGAGTGACATGTGCCTGTCAAAACTCCTACAGCTAATCTCTCATTGGTTCCCCCTCTTCCCATTTACCCTCTGCACAAATTGCAAACTGTGGGAAACAGGAGGTTAAAGGTGCTGATTCTCGAAGTGGGGAGGTTGTTAGTAATGTGGCTGGAATGGCGAACCCCAGCAGCAGGAGATCAAAAATGAGGTGCATTTTAGACACCTTTCCTGAGCACACGGTGTACATTCATCTCGGTTTCGCAGGCATGTTTTCGCTGTCAGAAGACTCCCTTGAACCTGCAGATGTGGGACCCATGGAATGGGTACCAGGCAGTATTACTTTAAAAGGTCTGCATTTCCTCACCCAGCCTCTCTAACATCTCTTAGCGTGCATAGCTTCCAGCCTTATATAATCATCCTGCTGTGGGTCTACATGTGTTCAATCCATGTTACATCGTAGCCCTTCAACAAAAGTTGTAAGAATTTTTGTCTGTCTCACTGTTTTTATAAATAGTTTTAAATTTATTTTTATATTGGTTACAGCTGATTTTCAAAGCTCTGTTTTTTGCTGCTGTACATCCACTTGATTCATGTACTGTGAGACAACAATAACTTCTTTTTCAGATGCTTACCAGTCATATGTATTATTTTCCAGTGACTTGAGTGGGCTGAGTGCAGTTCTTTGAGGTACCGTGTAGGCCTTGTCAGTTATTCAATTTGGTACTTGGAATGGTATCTTTGCTAATTTCAACCTCCTGGATAATACCTCACCATTCCCCACTTTTCCCATTTAGCAGCCTTATGTCTATTTTCTACATATTTGACTATGTTTCTGTTTTGTAATTTATTTCATGTGTAGCCATTTTTGATTCCACCTTTAAGTGACATCTTATGATATGTGTCTTTTTCTTTCTGACATATGTCACTTAGAATGATCGTATGTAACTCCTCCAGAGTTGTTACAACTGGCCTTATTTCATTGATTTCTGGATGAGTAATATTCCACTCTACATAAGTACCCCATCTCTTTTATCCATTTTATCCTTCCAGGAACATTTAGGTTATATCCAAGTTGAGGCCCTTTTTAACAGAGAGGTGGTAAACGTTCGGGTGCCTGTTTTCTGTCGATTTTTGTTTTTCCCAAGGTACACGCCCATGAGTGCAAGTGCCCTATGCTCTGTAGCTCATTTTTTAGATGTTTTAGCAAACACAATACACTTCTCCAGAGTGGCCGTTGGCAAATTACATTTCCACTATCAGCCTTACAGGGCTCCCTTTTCTCCTCGCCCTGTCCTGCATTTCTGGTGTTTACACTTTATGTGGATGGCCCTTCTGACTGATGTGAAGTGATACTTTTTGTGATATTGATTTCCAGTGCCCACCTGTTGGGTTGGATAAAAAGTGTGTATGGCCTTTACTTGAATATATTCAGAAAAAATGCATACACCCTTTTTGGCCAACTGCATCATTGGCGATGTTCAGCCCCTTTTCTTGTGCTTTAATGGGGAGTCCTTTCTACCTCTTCAAATCTGTTTCCTGCCACTCTCCCTTGCTTACAAGTCCTTTTCTGTGACTTACCTCAAGACATTTTTCGACGATAGATATTTTCAACTCTGCAGTTTCATGAATTTTAGTGCCCCTGAGTTCCATTTTTCAACTTGTGTTTTTGGAAACTGGACACAAAACAGCGGGATTTCCTCTAGCCCTATTCTGTTTCCGTGGGCAATTCTAGCCTTTGATGAATTTGTCTTCTGGATTGGAAATTAGAGTGGCATGTGCCTGTCCGAACACCTAAGACATGTCTCTATATTTTTCTCATCCTTCCGCTACATCCTCTGGACAAATTCCAAACTGTGTGCAACAGGATGTTGACGGTGCTGATATCACCAAGTGAGGAGATTGTTAGGAAAGATGCTGGAGGGTTGAACCCGAGCACCATGCAATGAGGAGATGAGGTGCCTTTTCCAAACTCTTTCCGATCAAACGGTGTACCATCCTCTAGGTGTGACAGGCATGTTTTAGCTGTAGGAAGGTTCCCGTGCATGTAAGGAGAACACCAGGGATTTTTCCAAATCAGTGCCTCCCCGAACCCCAAACTGGGGAATTTTTAAGCTACGGCTACACGTATGTCCTTTAAGGGCCTTGGGAAATAGGCAGAGCCCAAACTTTAGATGACTGAAATCTTCAGGGTCAGAGCGCTCACCATCGGCCTTGCTTAGGTTACATTTTATCTGTCATTGATAGATGATGTCAATAAAAATATCTATTCTTTTTCAGATTATTTCCCCTTATAGGTTATTGCAAAATATTCAGTGTAGTTCCCTGTGCTATACAGTAGTTCCTTGTTGATGATCTATTTTATACATAGCAGTGTGTATGTGTTAATCCCA
Organism: Hyperoodon ampullatus; assembly: GCF_949752795.1. Classification (NCBI taxonomy): domain Eukaryota; kingdom Metazoa; phylum Chordata; class Mammalia; order Artiodactyla; family Ziphiidae; genus Hyperoodon; species Hyperoodon ampullatus. The sequence continues at coordinate 1,683,194 of NW_027640382.1, read as the reverse complement.
AACTGTTAATTTATCCCTTCTCCTACCTTTCCCCTTTGGTAATAATAAATTATAAGGTTTTATACTTCTCAGAAATGGGGGAGCTGAAAGAGAGGTATCATTTTCAATGGAAAAGCATTCAAAACAAGATTGAAGCTTCAGCCAAGAGTATTCGATGTACATCCATGAAAATAAATCACTTCATTTCTCTAATGTTGACCTGACAAATAAGACAGACGTCTTCACTGAACTTGCTTATAGGAAAGTGATGGAAATATCAAATGTAAGTCTTAGAAACATCTTATTTTACCCGAGCATTATACACTGCTCTATGTTAACTACAGTTTGGCTCACACATCTGTTCATTGAAGTTACAATGTTCTCAATTTCTGTTACTGATCCTCCAGAGTGGACCCCAACAGGAGTCCCCGTGCCCAGTGTCATTGGAGCCAACAGATCAAGACTGAGTTTGGTTCAGAAGCAAAGGAAACATTATTTTGAAAACAGAATGGAGAGGTGAGAGCGTGCACTCCCCCATGGGCTGTGGGCTGGGCTGCTGTGTAGGGTCCCCGGCAGTGTCAGTGGGAGGGAGGGGATGGAGCTCTCGAGGGCTGAGTTGGCTGCAGCTCAGGCTCTATGCCGCAGAGTCTGCATGGGACCCCACTAGCTGAGGTGTCGACCCAGCCATTCTGCACTAGGAAATCGGGTCTGAAGTGCCGGGTGTGGGACCTCTGCATGCGGAACCCTAGGAGCACGTGAAATTAGACAAAGCACAAAGGAAAAACAGGTTAGACTTTATTTTATTGCCCAGATTCTCTTTTTATCTCCCAGGAATTTTTAATGAACGTTGCCGGAGACGAACACCTCCTCTGTTTTTTGTTCCGTTCCTTATTCTTGGGGTGTTGAGGGTGCAGACACCTCTTTTGTAACTGCTTCATGTTGTGGTGGGAGCCCTGATACATGGGGGGAGGGTCAAAACGTCTCCACACCAGCCTCCTGGTGAGGTTGATTGTCCCAAGGCCTCCTGCCTCACTTCTCGTCCGCCTGAGCACCAGCATTGGAAGTGTTACAGATTCTAATGACCTTTAAGGGTCCAGGAAAGAGAGGCGCAGAGATGCTGCGGTGGCAGGTTTCACCCCACCCCACATATGTTCGGCGACCTTAGGCTGACAGTTTTTGCCAGACTAGATGCTCTGACCAGTAGTCTGTGCTTTCTTTAATTAGGTCCCTGAATTAATGTACAAACAGCACCATGTGTCAGAGCCCTGCCCGCGCAACTCCCAGACAGTCCAGGGTCAGTGGTGATCCAGGACCATGACGTCCACTGAGTCAACGGCCTTTAGAAGTAGCCAGCAGTCCAGCCGGTCATATTGGCCACCATCACCGCAGTGTCTGTAGGGTTTTCTATGGTGAAAGCGTGATATACGTTTCCCCCGCCAAGCTTATTAGCTCCCCTCTGGGTGCAGTAAGTCCTGCAAGCAGTAGTCTGCTCTTTCGGGGCACAGTCTTGTCGTTTTCTGAGAGAAACTCCAGGTCAAGTGATGGTCACACGAGTCATCTTGGGGGCCCGTTGCCCCCGTTTATCTCTCTGGAGGTTGGAGTTGGAGGGCCTCCTCACTCGAGGTCACTGTGTCCACAGAGCGACCCCTGCAACTTCAGGGCATGATGGGTGGTTAGGATCACCACGTGGGGCCCTTTTCCCTTAGGAGGGAGCTGGCCTTGCGGGCTGCTGATTTCCAGCTTTTTAGATACCCCAGTATCCTGGCCTGATGAGTCGGTGGGCAAAGCCCTTGGTGACCATAGTTTATCATACCTGAAGGGCATTCTTGTGTTGCTCCATTTCAAGTGGTCCCAGTTTTTGCACTAAGGCTCCAAGGGCGATTAACCTTTGACCGGGTATGTAAAGGTCAAAGGGTTTAGCTAAATTAGGCAGTTCCTGGGCAAGGGTCTGTATTGACTGCTCTTTCCATTCTTGAAAGGCTGCTTCTGGATTCTATTCAAAAGGATCATCATCTTTTCGTGTCAGTGTTTCATGTAGAGGCCCAGCTATTACACTGTAGTTAGGGATCCAGATGCAGAAAACCTTGGCCTCCCCAGGAACCCCTAAGCTGTCTTCTAGTTGTAGAAGAGGTAAGGCTGCAAATGGCTTCTTCCCTATCCTGGGATGCGTTTCTCCGAATATCTGTGAGAATGAAGCCCAGGCATGTCACCTTAGCCTGGGATATTTGAGCGTTTTTCTTGGACACCTTCTATCCTTTCTTGGCTAGGTAGTTCAGAGGCGTCTTTAGTAGGCCTGGCGATCAGAATGTCATCTGCATATTGAAGGAGGGTTCCCTTTTACAGAGGTTGAACTTTTAGGTCTTTAGAGGACATTTCCCCAATGATGGTGTGGGGATTTTTGAACCATTGGGGCAGGACGGCCCAGCATTATTGCTTTTGTTGCATGTTGTGTCCTGCCACTCACAAGCCAAAAATTCTTGTGACTCTGAGATGAATGGAATACAGAAGAAGGCATCATTGAAGTCTAATACAGAATGCCATGGCCTGGTGGAAGGTAGAATGACCAGCAGGGAGTAGGAAATAGGAGCTACTGGATGTATATCCTCGGTGGCTTCACTGACTGTCCTGATATACTTTACCAGGTCTCCAGCAGCCCATGGGGCTCTCGTGGTCAGGCCAATCACAGGATATGGAGCTCACCTGGGCGGCACCCCTACCCCACAGCCCACGGGGCTCTCGTGGTCAAGTCCCTCCCAGGGTATGGAGCTCACCTCTGCAGCTACCCAGCAGCCCATGGGGCTCTCCTACTCAGGCCCTTCCCAGGATGCAGAGCTCCCCTGGGCAGGTACCCCAGCAGGGCTGGACACACAGGAACTGTGCACATAGCCCACCTTGCAGAGAACCCCCAGCTCACCTGTCGCTCACAGCTGACACAGAACACCTCAGAGCAGGACTTGAACTAACAAACAGCAGCTCTGACAGGTCTGTGACCATGGCTATCACTCTCTGCAGGCTCTTTCTGCCTGGTCTTCCAGACACTTCCACTGCAGCCAGGGCACCAGGCCTCTGTCTCCACCCACCATCACTCCTCTCCCTGACTCCTGGGTTCCTCTCATTAGGATAGGGTCTTCTTGAAGTTGTTTTCCACTCATGGACCAGATAAAATGATAAGAAAACAAGCCGCAGCTGCAGCCCCTTGTCTATCCTGACTATCAAGAGCCCACACCTGTTCCTAGGGCCTGGCCCGTTTAGCAAGTTTCATTTTCTGCAACTGTGAACCCTGAGGGGTGAGGATTGGCTGATTTTGGCAGCCTGAAACTGCCTGCCGGCCCGCCACAGGTGTCCCTGGGTTGAGGGCAATATAAACAGCACTCCAGTGAGCGACAGCCCTTGTAGCTGTGACTGACGGCATATTCTCTGCCCCGTAGGCAGTTCCGGAGCTGTGCTGGTGGGAGGGAGTGAGGGTCCGTGGCTTTGTGGGTGGCCCAGTGTGAGTGGGGCTCTGCTGGACTTTCTGAAGGAGTTGCCAGGCTGCCACCTGCTAAAGAAGAGGATGTGTCACCCATACCTGCCACTGGAATATCTCCTCAGGCAGAGGTGAGGAAGTAAAAAAGCAGTGGGGGCCGTGGCAGGAGGGGTATCTCAGGCAGGGAAATGGAAAGCTTCCAGAAGAGCATCTGGGGACAGGACCATCCTGACTGGCCTGCAGGCACCAAGTCGGCCTGCGTGCTGTCGCTGTTGTGGCTCCACAGCCCTTTCTCTAGGCTTTCAAGCCCTTGTACATATTCAGGTGTTTTACCTGGGAAGGGTGGCAAAAGTTCAACAGCAGCTGGCCTGGGGCTCAGCTCACGGTTACTCACAGATGCCTCGGCATGGCCCCCTCTTTGCAATGAGGATGCTCCTTGCGTAGGAGTGGGCTGCTGGCTCTATGGGAGATGATTCCCCACCTCTGACCAATTTCAGAATTGTTTACCGCTGGAGCAAGTGCCCTGATAGTGTTTTCCTCTGTCTAACTGGTGGGTTCAGGTTATTTTTTTTCTTTTTTTGTTCAAGTTAGATTTTATTCCTCTTTTATGTATTTATAGATATAAGCATGGAAATCTTTCATTCATATAAATATATCTGTGTGAAGGGAAGAACTTTTTTCTGTTTTATTTTTAAATTTTATTTTTTAAATTTTGAAATTTAATTATATTTATTTTTTTATACAGCAGGTTATTATTAGTTATGTATTTTATGCATATACATGTGTACAGGTCAATCCCAATCTCCCAACTCATCCCACCACCACCACCCCATGGCTTCCCACACTAGGTGTCCATACGTGTGTTCTCTACCTCTGTGTCTCTATTTCTTCCCTGCAAACCAGTTCATCTGTACCATTTTTCTAGGTTCCACATATATGCATTAATATACCATATTTGTTTTTCTATTTCTGACTTACTTCATTCTGTATGACAGTCTCTAGATCCATCGACGTCTCTACAAATGACCCAGTTTCATTCCTTCTTATGGCTGAGTAATATTCCATTTTATATATGTACCACATCTTTATCCATTCGTCTGTCTGTGGGTATTTAGGTTGCTTCCATTACCTGGCTATTGTAAATAGTGCTGAAATGACCATTGTGGTGAATGTGCCTTTTTGATTTATGGTTTTCTCTGGGTATATGTCCAGAAGCGGGATTGCTGGATCATATGGTAATTCTATATCTAGGTTTTTTAAGGAAACTCCATACTGTTCTCCATCGTGACTGTATCAATTTACATTTCCACCACTAGTGGAAGAGGGATCCTTTTGTCCACACCCTCCCCAGAATTTGTTGTTTGTAGATTTTCTGATGATGCCGATTCTAACAGGTGTGAGGTGATACCTCATTGTAGTTTTGATTTGCATTCTCTAATAATTAGTGATGTTGAGCAGCTTTTCATGTGCGTCTTGGCCATCTCTGTGTCTTCTTTGAAGAAATGTCTCTTTAGATCTTCTGCCCATTTTTGTATTGGGTTGTTTGTTTTTTTAATATTAAGCTGCATGAGCTCTTTATATATATTGGAGATTAAACCTTTGTCCATTGATTCGTTTGCAAATATTTTCGCCCATTCTGAGGGATGCTTTTTGCCATTCCCGTTTTTTTAACAAAAAAAGAAAGAAAGAAAAAGAAGCAGAACACTAATGTGTGTAAAATATGCCTTTTGAAACTGTCGTTTTGAAATATGGACATACTTTGAATTTTTTGGTCGATATATGAACCCGGTATTTGTTTTCAGGGCAGGTGTCCTTTACAGGCCTGCAATGATTTTGAATATCAACTGACCATTAGCGCTGGGATTAAAGCTGCTGTTTTGTGAAACGGCCACAAGGTGGCAGCAGTTCTCCCTTACCAAATCTGCTTACTAGAGCAACAGAGCCTCAATGGAAGTAATGTTCTAGATTGGAATTTAGAATGGAATGTGCCAGGAGAAAGCCCCTCAAGTTTGTCTCACTGATTCTTGTTCGAGTTTTTAATGTAATTTTTTATTTTTTATTACAGCAAATATGATTACAATGTTTGGCTTGTTGTAGGTGTGGAAGATGTGGTTCTTTTACACATACACATATGTCTGTTCTTCCTGGGATCCTTTTCCCATGTACCTTATGACAGAATGTTGAGTAGTCTTCTCTTGGTATTCTGTAGGTCTTTGGTGATTATATATGTCACCTGTGTTTGTATATGTCTGTTAACCCCAATATCATAATGAAACCAATCCTCACACCTTTCCATTGGTGAACCATAAGTTTGTTGAATGAATCTGTGATTGCCCTTCTCCGTGGAAATATCTGCCCTGGTATCCATTTTTCGGTCACACCTATAAGAGATATGATACGATATGTGTCTTTCACTTTCTGACTTACTACAAGTCACATGATTACCTCTAGACACACCTAAGGTGCTGCAAATGGCATTGTGTCCTTTTATTCCTTGGCTTCTATTCTGCCTTAGCGAGGTCCATTTTCAACAATGTGATTCCCTGAGGGCTGAGGATTAGCTGACTTGGGTAGCCTGACCCTGCCGGCCGGCCCTCCCCAGGTGTGCCTGGGTTGAGTTCAATATAAACAGCGCTGCAGGCAGCAATAGCCCCTGAAGCTGTGCCTGACTCCATATTCTCTGCCCCGTCAGCAGTCTCGGGGCTGTTCTGGAGGGAGGGAGTGAGGGGCCACGGCTTTGTGGGTGGCCCGGTGTGAGTGGGTCTCTGCTGGACTTTCTGCAGGAGTTGCCAGGTTTCCACCTGTAAAGAAGAGGATGTGTCACCCATACCTTCCGCTGGAATTTCTCTCCGGACAGAGGTGAGGAAGGAAAAAAGCAGTGGGTGCCGGGACAGGAGGGGTATCTCAGGCAGGGCAATGGAAAGCTTCCAGAAGAGTGCCCAGGGCCAGGACCATACTGGCTGGCCTGCAGGCCCCAAGTTGGCCTGCGTGCTGTCGCTGGTGTGGCTCCACGGCCCTTCCTCTAGGCTTTCAAGCCCTTGTACATATTCAGGTGTTTTACCTGGGAAGGGTGGGAAAAGTTCAACAGCAGCTGGCCTGGGTCTCAGCTCACGGTTACTCACAGATGCCTCGGGTCCCTTTCACTGAGGAAGGTGTAGGTCTTGTCTATTCCATAGTTGGTTTTTGGAACGGTACCTGTGCTTATATCAAACTCTGGTTTTATGCATCACCCCACCTCTCCTTCCCCCTTAAGCAGGCATAAGAGTGTTTTCTAAATGTGAGACACTGTTCTCTTTCCTAAGTCAGTTCAAGTGTAGCCATGTTTACAGGATCTTCATAAGTGATATCTTATGATAACTTTCTTTTTCTGTGTGACTTATTTCACTTAGAATCATCGTACCTGAATCCACCCATTTTGCTGCTACTGGTCTTATGACATTGATTTCATGGCTGAGGGATATTCCATCATATGTAAGTACCACAATTTTTTAAGCCATTTTTATATTTCCTGGGATAATTAAGGTGTACCCAAGTTGAGGTCCTTGTAAGCAGTGCAGCCCTAAATTTTTTGGTGGCTCTGTCTTAATGATTTTCAGTTTTCCCAAGGTATATTCCCTAGACTCGAAGTGCCCTTGGCTCTGTAGCTCTGTTGTTTACTTGTTTTAGGGAACACAATGCACTCCTCCAGAGAGGCAGTTGTCAATTTACATCCCGCCCTTCAGCATAACAAGGCTCCCTGTTCTCCAGGGTCTGTCTTGCCTTTCTGGTTTTTACACATTTTGTGGATGTCTCTTTTGACCGGTGGGAAGTGATTCTTCTTTGTAGTGCAGATTTGCATTGCCCGCTTGCTTGCTTGGCCAAAAAGGGTGTATGTGTTTTCTCCTGAATATATTCAGGAGAAAACGCATACGCCCTTTTTGGCCAAGTATATCATTGTCAAAGTTGTGCCCATCTTCCTGTGCTTTAAAGGCGATTCCAACGTACGTCTTGAAATCTGTTTCCTGCTATTCTGCCTCGCTTTCAAGTCGGCCTCATTGCCTTCCCTCAACAGATTTTTGGACGATACTTGTCCTTTATTACTCGGTCAGTTTGCGGATTGCTGTGCCCCTGAGCTCCATTTATCAACTCGTTTTTTGTGAGCTGACCGCATGTCCAAAATTTTGGTTCATGACCTATGCTGGTTCCCAGTGGGGGGCTGAGACTTTGGTTAATTCTTCTTCCTGCCGGGATGTTAGAGTGATATGTGCCCGTCCAAATGCCTAACAGCTACTCTCTCATTGGTTCTCCCTCTTCCCTTTCATCCTGTGCCAAATTGGCAACCTGTGCGAACCGGGAGGTTAAAGGGGCTGTCTCTCCAAGTTGGGAGATTGATAGTAAAGCAGATGGAAACTCTAACTGGAGCACCAGGAGAGGGACTATTCGTTGAGTTTTAGAAACTTTTCATATTCACAGTGGGTTCGTTCTCTATGTTTCCCATACATGTTTAGCTGTAGTAAAATTCCCTTCAACCTGGAGAGTTGGGACCCATGGAATGGTGCCAGGCATTTGTGCTATAAAGGGTCTGCATTTGCTCACCCAATCTCACCAATACTCTCAGTCCCAAGTGTCCAGCCTTATGCCACATCCAGCTGTCGTTGTAGATAGTGTCTTTCCAGGTTGCATCAGAGATCCTGAAGGAATTGTTAAGAATTTCCCAGTTTTTTGTTTTGTTTTTGAAATTCCTTTTTATAGTGGGTTTGAGCTGATTCTCGCTGCCATGTTTATGCCAGTCTAGACACACTTGATTCCTTTACGGAGACATATCAATACATAGGTTTTAAGATTCTTACTAGTCAGATATATTCCTCTGCGGCAAATATGGGGTTTTGAGTCCCTTTCACTGAGGAAGGTGTAGGTCTTGTCTATTCCATAGTTGGTTTTTGGAACGGTACCTGTGCTTATATCAAACTCTGGTTTTATGCATCAGCCCACCTCTCCTTCCCCCTTAAGCAGGCATAAGAGTGTTTTCTAAATGTGAGACACTGTTCTCTTTCCTAACTCAGTTCAAGTGTAGCCATGTTTACAGGATCTTCATAAGTGATATCTTATGATAAGTTTCTTTTTCTCTGTGACTTATTTCACTTAGAATCATCGTACCTGAATCCACCCATTTTGCTGCTACTGGTCTTATGACATTGATTTCATGGCTGAGGGATATTCCATCGTACGTAAATACCACAATTTTTTGAACCATTTTTATATTTCCTGGGATATTTAAGGTGTACCCATGTTTAGGTCCTTGTAAGCAGTGCAGCCCTAAATTTTGGGGTGGCTCTGTCTTATTGATTTTCAGTTTTCCCAAGGTATATTCCCTAGACTGGAAGTGCCCTTGGCTCTGTAGCTCTGTTGTTTACTTTTTTAGGGAATACAATGCACTCCTCAAGAGAGGCAGTTGGCAGTGTACATCCCGCCCATCAGGATAACAAGGCTCCCTGTTCTCCAGGGTCTGTCTTACCTTTTTGGTTTTTACACATTTTGTGGATGTCCCTTTTGACCGGTGGGAAGTGATACTTCTTTGTAGTGCAGATTTGCATTGCCCGCTTGCTTGCTTGGCCAAAAAGGGCGTATGCGTTTTCTCCTGAATATATTCAGGAGAAAACGCATACGCCCTTTTTGGCCAAGTGCATCATTGTCGAAGTTGTGCACCTCTTCCTGTGCTTTAAAGGCGATTCCATCGTACCTCTTGAAATCTATTTCCTGCTATTCTGCGTAGCTTTCAAGTCCGCCTCGTTGCCTTCCCTTAACAGATTTTTGGACGATAGTTGTCCTTTATTACTCTGCCAGTTTGTGAATTGCTGTGCCCTTGAGCTCCATTTTTCAACTCGTTTTTTGTGAGCTGACCGCAAGTCCAAAATTTTGTTTCAGGAACTATTCTGTTTCCCGATGGGGGGCTGAGACTTTCGTTAATTCTTCATCCTGCTGGGAAGTTATGGTGATATGTACCCGTCCAAATGCCTAACAGCTACTCTCTCATTGGTTCTCCCTCTTCCCTTTCATCCTCTGCCAAATTGGCAACCTGTGCGAACCAGGAGGTTAAAGGGGCTGTCTCTCCAAGTTGGGAGGTTGATAGTAAAGCAGATGGAAAGTCAAACCGGAGCACAAGGAGAGGGACTATTAGTTGAGTTTTAGAAACCTTTCGTATTCACAGTGTGTCCGTTCTCTAGGTTTCCCGTACATGTTATAACTGTAGTAATATTCCCTTCAACCTGGAGAGTTGGGACCCATGGAATGGGTGCCATGAATTATTGCTTTAAAGGGTCTGCATTTGCTCAGCCAATCTCACCAATCGTCTCAGTCCCAAGTGTCCAGCCTTATGCCACATCCAGCTGTCGTTGTAGATAGGGTCATTCCAGGTTTCATCAGAGACCCTGAAGGAATTGTAAAGAATTTCCCAGTTTTTTGGTTTTGTTTTTGAAATTCCTTTTTATAGTGGGTTTGAGCTGATTCTCGCTGCCATGTTTATGCCAGTCTAGACACACTTGATTCCCTTACGGAGACATATCAATACATAGGTTTTAAGATTCTTACTAGTCAGATATATTCCTCGGCGGGAAATATGGGGTTTTGAGTCCCTTTCACTGAGGAAGGTGTAGGTCTTGTCTATTCCATAGTTGGTTTTTGGAACGGTACCTGTGCTTATATCAAACTCTGGTTTTATGCATCACCCCACCTCTCCTTCCCCCTTAAGCAGGCATAAGAGTGTTTTCTAAATGTGAGACACTGTTCTCTTTCCTAAGTCAGTTCAAGTGTAGCCATGTTTACAGGATATTCATAAGTGATATCTTATGATAAGTTTCTTTTTCTCTGTGACTTATTTCACTTAGAATCATCGTACCTGAATCCACCCATTTTGCTGCTACTGGTCTTATGTCATTGATATCAGGGCTGAGGGATATGCCTTCGTACGTAAGTACCACAATTTTTTGAACCATTTTTATATTTCCTGGGATATTTAAGGTGTACCCAAGTTGAGGTCCCTGTAAGCAGTGCAGCCCTAAATTTTGGGGTGGCTCTGTCTTATTGATTTTCAGTTTTCCCAAGGTATATTCCCTAGACTGGAAGTGCCCTTGGCTCTGTAGCTCTGTTGTTTACTTGTTTTAGGGAACACAATGCACTCCTCCAGAGAGGCAGTTGGCAATTTACATCCCGCCCATCAGCATAACAAGGCTCCCTGTTCTCCAGGGCCTGTCTTGCCTTTCTGGTTTTTACACATTTTGTGGATGTCCCTTTTGACCGGTGGGAAGTGATACTTCTTTGTAGTGCAGATTTGCATTGCCCGCTTGCTTGCTTGGCCAATAAGGGCGTATGCGTTTTCTCCTGAATATATTCAGGAGAAAACGCATACTCCCTTTTTGGCCAAGTGCATCATTGTGGAAGTTGTGCCCCTCTTCCTGTGCTTTAAAGGCGATTCCAACGTTCCTCTTGAAATCTGTTTCCTGCTATTCTGCCTCGCTTTAAAGTCCGCCTCGTTGCCTTCCCTCAACAGATTTTTGGACGATAGTTCTCCTTTCTTACTCGGCCAGTTTGTGAATTGCTGTGCCCCTGAGCTCCATTATTCAAGTCGTTTTTGGTGAGCTGACCGCAAGTCCAAAATTTTGGTTCAGGACCTATACTGGTTCCCGGTGGGTGGCTGAGACTTTGATTAATTCTTCTTCCTGCCGGGAAATTACAGTGATATGTGCCCGTCCAAATGCCTAACAGCTACTCTCTCATTGGTTCTCCCTCTTCCCTTTCATCCTCTGCCAAATTGGAAACCTGTGCGAACCAGGAGGTTAAAGGGGCTGTCTCTCCAAGTTGGGAGTTTGATAGTAAATCAGATGGAAAGTCAAACCGGAGCACCAGGAGAGGGACTATTTATTGAGTTTTAGAAAGCTTTCATATTCACAGTGTGTCGTTCTCTAGGTTTCCTGTACATGTTATAACTGTAGTAATATTCCCTTCAACCTGGAGAGTTGGGACCCATGGAATGGGTGCCATGCATTATTGCTTTAAAGGGTCTGCATTTGCTCACCCAATCTCACCAATCCTCTCAGTCCCAAGTGTCCAGCCCTATGCCACATCCAGCTGTCATTGTAGATAGGGTCATTCCAGGTTTCATCAGAGACCCTGAAGGAATTGTAAAGAATTTCCCAGTTTTTTTGTTTTGTTTTTGAAATTCCTTTTTATAGTGGGTTTGAGCTGATTCTCGCTGCCATGTTTATGCCAGTGTAGACACACTTGATTCCCTTACGGAGACATATCAATACATAGGTTTTAAGATTCTTACTAGTCAGATATATTCCTCTGCAGGAAATATGGGGTTTTGAGTCCCTTTCACTGAGGAAGGTGTAGGTCTTGTCTATTCCATAGTTGGTTTTTGGAACGGTACCTGTGCTTATATCAAACTCTGGTTTTATGCATCACCCCACCTCTCCTTCCCCCTTAAGTAGGCATATGAGTGTTTTCTAAATGTGAGACACTGTTCTCTTTCCTAACTCAGTTCAAGTGTAGCCATGTGTACAGGATCTTCCTAAGTGATATCTTATGATAAGTTTCTTTTTCTCTGTGACTTATTTCACTTAGAATCATCGTACCTGAATCCACCCATTTTGCTGCTACTGGTCTTATGACATTGATTTCATGGCTGAGGGATATTCCATCGTACGTAAGTACCACAATTTTTTGAACCATTTTTATATTTCCTGGGATATTTAAGGTGTACCCAAGTTGAGGTCCTTGTAAGCAGTGCAGCCCTAAATTTTGGGGTGGCTCTGTCTTATTGATTTTCAGTTTTCCCAAGGTATATTCCCTACACTGGAAGTGCCCTTGCCTCTGTAGCTCTGTTCTTTACTTGTTTTAGGGAACACAATGTACTCCTCCAGAGAGGCAGTTGGCAATTTACATCCCGCCCGTCAGCATAAAAAGGCTCCCTGTTCTCTACGACCTGTCTTGCCTTTCTGGTTTTTACACATTTTGTGGATGTCCCTTTTGACCGGTGGGAAGTGATACTTCTTTGTAGTGCAGATTTGCATTGCCCGATTGCTTGCTTGGCCAAAAAGGGCGTATGCGTTTTCTCCTGAATATATTCAGGAGAAAACGCATACGCCCTTTTTGGCCAAGTGCATCATTGTCGAAGTTGTGCCCCTCTTCCTGTGCTTTAAAGGCGATTCCAACGTACCTCTTGAAATCTGTTTCCTGCTATTCTGGCTCGCTTTCAAGTCCGCCTTGTTGCCTTCCCTCAACTGATTTTTGGATGATAGTTGTCCTTTATTACTCAGCCAGTTTGTGAATTGCTATGCCCCTGAGCTCCATTTTTCAACTCGTTTTTGGTGAGCTGACCGCAAGTCCAAAATTTTGGTTCAGGACCTATACTGGTTCCCGGTGGGTGGCTGAGACTTTGCTTAATTCTTCTTCCTGCCGGGAAATTACAGTGATATGTGCCCGTCCAAATGCCTAACAGCTACTCTCTCATTGGTTCTCCCTCTTCCCTTTCATCCTCTGCCACATTGGCAACCTGTGCAAACCAGGAGGTTAAAGGGGCTGTCTCTCCAAGTTGGGAGGTTGATAGTAAAGCAGATGGAAAGTCAAACCGGAGCACCAGGAGAGGGACTATTCATTGAGTTTTAGAAACCTTTCGTATTCACAGTGTGTCCGTTCTCTAGGTTTCCCGTACATGTTATAACTGTAGTAATATTCCCTTCAACCTGGAGAGTTGGGACCCATGGAATGGTTGCCATGCATTATTGCTTTAAAGGGTCTGCATTTGCTCACCCAATCTCACCAATCGTCTCAGTCCCAAGTGTCCAGCCTTATGCCACATCCAGCTGTCATTGTAGATAGGGTCATTCCAGGTTTCATCAGAGACCCTGAAGGAATTGTAAAGAATTTCCCAGTTTTTTTGTTTTGTTTTTGAAATTCCTTTTTATAGTGGGTTTGAGCTGATTCTCACTGCCATGTTTATGCCAGTCTAGACACACTTGATTCCCTTACGGCGACATATCAATACATAGGTTTTAAGATTTTTACTAGTCAGATATATACCTCTGCGGGAAATATGGGGTTTTGAGTCCCTTTCACTGAGGAAGGTGTAGGTCTTGTCTATTCCATAGTTGGTTTTTGGAATGGTACCTGTGCTTATATCAAACTCTGGTTTTATGCATCACCCCACCTCTCCTTCCCCCTTAAGCAGGCATAAGAGTGTTTTCTAAATGTGAGACACTGTTCTCTTTCCTAACTCAGTTCAAGTGTAGCCATGTTTACAGGATCTTCAAAAGTGATATCTTATGATAAGTTTCTTTTTCTCTGTGACTTATTTCACTTAGAATCATCGTACCTGAATCCACCCATTTTGCTGCTACTGGTCTTATGACATTGATTTCATGGCTTAGGGATATTCCATCGTACGTAAGTACCACAATTTTTTGAACCATTTTTATATTTCCTGGGATATTTAAGGTGTACCCAAGTTGAGGTCCTTGTAAGCAGTGCAGCCCTAAATTTTAGGGTGGCTCTGTCTTATTGATTTTCAGTTTTCCCAAGGTGTATTCCCTAGACTGGAAGTGCCCTTGGCTCTGTTGTTTACTTGTTTTAGGGAACACAATGTACTCCTCCAGAGAGGCAGTTGGCAATTTACATCCCGCCCATCATCATAACAAGGCTCCCTGTTCTCCAGGGCCTGTCTTGCCTTTCTGGTTTTTACACATTTTGTGGATGTCCCTTTTGAACGGTGTAAAGTGATACTTCTTTGTAGTGCAGATTTGTATTGCCCGCTTGCTTGCTTGGCCAAAAAGGGCGTATAAGTTTTCTCCTGAATATATTCAGGAGAAAACGCATACGCCCTTTTTGGCCAAATGCATCATTGTCGAAATTGTGCCCCTCTTCCTGTGCTTTAAAGGCGATTCCAACGTACCTCTTGAAATCTGTTTCCTGCTATTCTGCCTCGCTTTCAAGTCGGCCTCGTTGCCTTCCCTCAACAGATTTTTGGACGACAGTTGTCCTTTATTACTCGGCCAGTTTGTGAATTGCTGTGCCCCTGAGCTCCATTTTTCAACTCGTTTTTGGTGAGGTGACCGCAAGTCCAAAATTTTGGTTCAGGACCTATGCTGGTTCCCAGTGTGGGGCTGAGACTTTGGTTAATTCTTCTTGCTGCCGGGAAATTACAGTGATATGTGCCCGTTCAAATGCCTAACAGCTACTCTCTCATTGGTCCTCCCTCTTCCCTTTCATCCTCTGCCAAATTGGCAACCTGTGCGAACCAGGAGGTTAAAGAGGCTGTCTCTCCAAGTTGGGAGGATGATAGTAAAGCAGGTGTAAAGTCAAACCGGAGCACCAGGAGAGGGACTATTCGTTGAGTTTTAGAAACCTTTCGTATTCACAGTGTGTCCGTTCTCTAGGTTTCCCGTACATGTTATAGCTGTAGTAATATTCCCTTCAACCTGGAGAGTTGGGACCCATGGAATGGGTGCCATGCATTATTGCTTTAAAGGGTCTGCATTTGCTCACCCAATCTCACCAATCCTGTCAGTCCCAAGTGTCCAGCACTATGCCACATCCAGCTCTGGTTGTAGATAGGGTCATTCCAGGTTTCATCAGAGACCCTGAAGGAATTGTAAAGAATTTCCCAGTTTTTTTGTTTTGTTTTTGAAATTCATTTTTATAGTGGGTTTGAGCTGATTCTCGCTGCCATGTTTATGCCAGTCTAGACACACTTGATTCCCTTACGGAGACATATCAATACATAGGTTTTAAGATTCTTACTAGTCAGATATATTCCTCTGCGGGAAATATGGGGTTTTGAGTCCCTTTCACTGAGGAAGGTGTAGGTCTTGTCTATTCCATAGTTGGTTTTTGGAACGGTACCTGTGCTTATATCAAACTCTGGTTTTATGCATCACCCCACCTCTCCTTCCCCCTTAAGCAGGCATAAGAGTGTTTTCTAAATGTGAGACACTGTTCTCTTTCCTAACTCAGTTCAAGTGTAGCCATGTGTACAGGATCTTCATAAGTGATATCTTATGATAAGTTTCTTTTTCTCTGTGACTTATTTCACTTAGAATCATCGTACCTGAATCCACCCATTTTGCTGCTACTGGTCTTATGACATTGATTTCATGGCTGAGGGATATTCCATCGTACCTAAGTACCACAATTTTTTGATCCATTTTTATATTTCCTGGGATATTTAAGGTGTACCCAAGTTGAGGTCCTTGTAAGCAGTGCAGCCCTATATATTGTGGTGGCTCTGTCTCATTGATTTTCAGTTTTCCCAAGGTATATTCCCTAGACTGGAATTGCCCTTGGCTCTGCAGCTCTGTTCTTTACTTGTTTTAGGGAACACAATGTACTCCTCCAGAGAGGCAGTTGGCAATTTACATCCCACCCATCAGCATAACAAGGCTCCCTGTTCTCCAGGGCCTGTCTTGCCTTTCTGGTTTTTACACATTTTGTGGATGTCCCTTTTGACCGGTGGGAAGTGATACTTCTTTGTATTGCAGATTTGCATTGCCTGCTTGCTTGCTTGGCCAAAAAGGGCGTATGCGTTTTCTCCTGAATATATTCAGGAGAAAACGCAAACGCCCTTTTTGGCCAAGTGCATCATTGTCGAAGTTGTGCCCCTCTTCCTGTGCTTTAAAGGCGATTCCAACGTTCCTCTTGAAATCTGTTTCCTGCTATTCTGGCTCACTTTCAAGTCCGCCTCGTTGCCTTCCCTCAACAGATTTTTGGATGATAGTTGTCCTTTATTACTCAGCCAGTTTGTGAATTGCTATGCCCCTGAGCACCATTTTTCAACTCGTTTTTGGTGAGCTGACCGCAAGTCCAAAATTTTGGTTCAGGACCTATACTGGTTCCCGGTGGGTGGCTGAGACTTTGGTTAATTCTTCTTCCTGCCAGGAAATTAGAGTGATATGTGCCCGTCCAAATGCCTAACAGCTACTCTCTCATTGGTTCTCCCTCTTCCCTTTCATCCTCTGCTAAATTGGCAACCTGTGCGAACCAGGAGTTAAAGGGGCTGTCTCTCCAAGTTGGGAGGTTGATAGTAAAGCAGATGGAAAGTGAAACCGGAGCACCAGGAGAGGGACTATTCGTTGAGTTTTAGAAACCTTTCGTATTCACAGTGTGTCCGTTCTCTAGGTTTCCCGTACATGTTATTGCTGTAGTAATATTCCCTTCAGCCTGGAGAGTTGGGACCCATGGAATGGGTGCCATGCATTATTGCTTTAAAGGGTCTGCATTTGCTCACCCAATCTCACCAATCGTCTGAGTCCCAAGTGTCCAGCCTTATGCCACATCCAGCTGTCGTTGTAGATTGGGTCATTCCAGGTTTCATCAGAGACCCTGAAGGAATTGTAAAGAATTTCTCAGTTTTTTTTGTTTTGTTTTTGAAATTCCTTTTTATAGTGGGTTTGAGCTGATTCTCGCTGCCATGTTTATGCCAGTCTAGACACACTTGATTCCCTTACGGAGACATATCAATACATACGTTTTAAGATTCTTACTAGTCAGATATATTCCTCGGCGGGAAATATGGGGTTTTGAGTCCCTTTCACTGAGGAAGGTGTAGGTCTTTTCTATTCCATAGTTGGTTTTTGGAATGGTACCTGTGCTTATATCAAACTCTGGTTTTATGCATCACCCCACCTCTCCTTCCCCCTTAAGCAGGCAAAAGAGTATTTTCTAAATGTGAGACACTGTTCTCTTTCCTAACTCAGTTCAAGTGTAGCCATGTTTACAGGATCTTCAAAAGTGATATCTTATGATAAGTTTCTTTTTCTCTGTGACTTATTTCACTTAGAATCATCATACCTGAATCCACCCATTTTGCTGCTACTGGTCTTATGAAATTGATTTCATGGCTGTGGGATATTCCATCGTACGTAAGTACCACAATTTTTTGAACCATTTTTATATTTCCTAGGATATTTAAGGTGTACCCAAGTTGAGGTCCTTGTAAGCAGTGCAGCCCTAAATTTTGGGGTGGCTCTGTCTTATTGATTTTCAGTTTTCCAAAGGTATATTCCCTAGACTGGAAGTGCCCTTCTGCTCTGTAGCTCTGTTCTTTACTTGTTTTAGGGAACACAATGCACTCCTCCAGAGAGGCAGTTGGCAATTTACATGCCGCCCATCAGCATAACAAGGCTCCCTGTTCTCTAGGACCTGTCTTGCCTTTCTGGTTTTTACACATTTTGTGGATGTCCCTTTGGACCGGTGGGAGGTGATACTTCTTTGTAGTGCCGATTTGCATTGCCCGCTTGCTTGCTTGGCCAAAAAGGGCGTATGCGTTTTCTCCTGAATATATTCAGGAGAAAACGCATACGCCCATTTTGGCCAAGTGAATCATTGTCGAAGTTGTGCCCCTCCTCCTGTGCTTTAAAGGCGATTCCAATGTACCTCTTGAAATCTCTTTCCTGCTATTCTGCCTCGCTTTCAAGTCCGCCTCGTTGCCTTTCCTCAACAGATTTTTGGACGATAGTTGTCGTTTATTACTCGGCCAGTTTGTGAATTGCTGTGCGCCTGAGCTCCAGTTTTCAACTCGTTTTTGGTGAGCTGACCCCAAGTCCAAAATTTTGGTTCAGGACCTATACTGGTTCCCGGTGGGTGGCTGAGACTTTGGTTAATTATTCTTCCTGCCGTGAAATTACAGTGATATGTGCCCGTCCAAACGCCTAACAGCTACTCTCTCATTGGTTCTCCCTCTTCCCTTTCATCCTCTGCCAAATTGGAAACATGTGTGAACCAGGAGGTTAAAGGGGCTGTCTCTCCAAGTTGGGAGGTTGATAGTAAAGCAGATGGAAAGTCAAACCGGAGCACCAGGAGAGGGACTATTTGTTGAGTTTTAGAAACCTTTCGTATTCACAGAGTGTCCGTTCTCTAGGTTTCCCGTACATGTTATAACTGTAGTAATATTCCCTTCAACCTGCAGAGTTGGGACCCATGGAATCGGTGCCATGCATTATTGCTTTAAAGTGTCTGCATTTGCTCACCCAATCTCACCAATCCTCTCAGTCCCAAATGTCCAGCCTTATGCCACATCCAGCTGTCGTTGTAGATAGGGTCATTCCAGGTTTCATCAGAGACCCTTAAGGAATTGTAAAGAATTTCCCAGTATTTTTGTTTTGTTTTTGAAATTCCTTTTTATAGTGGGTTTGAGCTGATTCTCGCTGCCATGTTTATGCCTGTCTAGACACACTTGATTCCCTTACGGAGACATATCAATACATAGGTTTTAAGATTCTTACTAGTCAGATATATTCCTCTGCGGGAAATATGGGGTTTTGAGTCCCTTTCACTGAGGAAGGTGTAGGTCTTGTCTATTGCATAGTTGGTTTTTGGAACGGTACCTGTGCTTATATCAAACTCTGGTTTTATGCATCACACCACCTCTCCTTCCCCCTTAAGCAGGCATAAGAGTGTTTTCTAAATGTGAGACACTGTTCTCTTTCCTAACTCAGTTCAAGTGTAGCCATGTTTACAGGATCTTCATAAGTGATATCTTATGATAAGTTTCTTTTTCTGTGTGACTTATTTCACTTAGAATCATCGTACCTTAATCCACCCATTTTGCTGCTACTGGTCTTATGACATTGACTTCATGGCTGAGGGATATTCCATCGTACGTAAGTACCACAATTTTTTGAACCATTTTTATATTTCCTGGGATATTTAAGGTGTACCCAAGTTGAGGTCCTTGTAAGCAGTGCAGCCCTAAATTTTGGGGTGGCTCTGTCTTATTGATTTTCAGTTTTCCCAAGGTATATTCCCTAGACTGGAAGTGCCCTTGGCTCTGTAGCTCTGTTCTTTACTTGTTTTAGGGAACACAGTGCACTCCTCCAGAGAGGCAGTTGGCAAGTTACATCCCCACCATCAGCATAACAAGGCTCCCTGTTCTCCAGGGCCTGTCTTGCCTTTCTGGTTTTTACACATTTTGTGGATGTCCCTTTTGACCGGTGGGAAGTGATACTTCTTTGTAGTGCAGATTTGCATTGCCCGCTTGCTTGCTTGGCCAAAAAGGGCGTATGCGTTTTCTCCTGAATATATTCAGGAGAAAACGCATACAACCTTTTTGGCCAAGTGCATCATTGTCGAAGTTGTGCCCCTCTTCCTGTGCTTTAAAGGCGATTCCAACGTACCTCTTGAAATCTGTTTACTGCTATTCTGCCTCGCTTTCAAGTCCGGCTCGTTGCCTTCCCTCAACAGATTTTTGGACGATAGTTGTCCTTTATTACTCGGCCAGTTTGTGAATTGCTGTGCCCCTGAGCTCCATTTTTCAACTCATTTTTGGTGAGCTGACCGCAAGTCCAAAATTTTGGTTCAGGACCTATACTGGTTCCCGGTGGGTGGCTGAGAATTTGGTTAATTCTTCTTCCTGCCGGGAAATTACAGTGATATGTGCCCATCCAAATGCCTAACAGCTACTCTCTCATTGGTTCTCCCTCTTCCCTTTCATCCTCTGCCAAATTGGCAACCAGTGTGAACCAGGAGGTTAAAGGGGCTGTCTCTCAAGGATGGGAGGTTGATAGTAAAGCAGATGAAAAGTCAAACCGGAGCACCAGGAGAGGGACTATTCGTTGAGTTTTAGAAACCTTTCGTATTCACAGTGTGTCCGTTCCCTATGTTTCCCGTACATGTTATATCTGTAGTAATATTCCCTTCAACCTGGAGAGTTGGGACCCATGGAATGGGTGCCAGGCGTTTGTGCTTTAAAGGGTCTGCATTTCCTCACCCAATCTCACCAATCGTCTCAGTCCCAAGTGTCCTTCCTTATGCCACATCCAGCTGTCGTTGTAGATACGGTCATTCCAGGTTTCATCAGAGACCCTGAAGGAATTGTAAAGAATTTCCCAGTTTTTTTGTTTTGCTTTTGAAATTCCTTTTTATAGTGGGTTTGAGCTGATTCTCGCTGGAATGTTTATGCCAGTCTAGACACACTTGTTTCCCTTTCGGAGACATATCAATACATAGGTTTTAATATTCTTAATAGTCAGATATATTCTTCTGCGGGAAATATGCGGTTTTGAGTCCCTTTCACTGAGGAAGGTGTAGGTCTTGTCTATTCCATAGTGGGTTTTTGCAACGGTACGTGTGCTTATATCAAACTCTGGTTGTATGCATCACCCCACCTCTCCTTCCCCCTTAAACAGGCATAAGAGTGTTTTCTAAATGTGAGACACTGTTCTCTTTCCTAACTCAGTTCAAGTGTAGCCATGTTTATAGGATCTTCATAAGTGATATCTTATGATAAGTTTCTTTTTCTGTGTGACTTATTTCACTTAGAATCATCATACCTGAATCCACCCATTTTGCTGCTACTGGACTTATGATATTGATTTCATGGTTGAGGGATATTCCATCGTACGTAAGAACCACAATTTTTGGAACCATTTTTTTATTTCCTGGGATACTTAATGTGTATCCAAGTTGAGGTCCTTGTAAGCAGTGCAGCCCTAAATTTTGGGGTGGCTCTGTCTTATTGATTTTCAGTATTCCCAAGGTATATTCCCTAGACTGGAAGTGCCCTTGGCTCTGTAGGTCTGTTGTTTACTTGTTTTAGGGAACACAATGCACTCCTCCAGAGAGGCAGTTGACAATTTACATCCCGCCCATCAGCATAAAAAGGCTCCCTGTTCTCCAGGGCCTGTCTTGCCTTTCTGGTTTTTACATATTTTGTGGATGTCCCTTTTGACCGGTGGGAAGTGACACTTCTTTGTAGTGCAGATTTGCATTGCCCACTTGCTTGCTTGGCCAAAAGGGCGTATGCGTTTTCTCCTGAATATATTCAGGAGAAAACGCATACGCACTTTTTGGCCAAGTGCATCATTGTCGAAGTTGTGCCCCTCTTCCTGTGCTTTAAAGGCGATTCCAACGTACCTCTTGAAATCTGTTTCCTGCTATTCTGCCTCGCTTTCAAGTCCAGCTCGTTGCCTTCCCTCAACAGATTTTTGGACGATAGTTGTCCTTTATTACTCGGCCAGTTTGTGAATTGCTGTGCCCCTGAGCTCCATTTTTCAACTCGTTTTTGGTGAGCTGACCGCAAGTCCAAAATTTTGGTTCAGGACCTATACTGGTTCCCGGTGGGTGGCTGAGACTTTGGTTAATTCTTCTTCCTGCCGGGAAGTTAGAGTGATATGTGCCCGTCGAAATGCCTAACAGCTACTCTCTCATTGGTTCTCCCTCTTCCCTTTCATCCTCTGACAAATTGGCAACCTGTGCGAACCAGGAGGTTAAAGGGGCTGTCTCTCCAAGTTGGGAGGTTGATAGTAAAGCAGATGTAAAGTCAAACCGGATCACCAGGAGAGGGACTATTCGTTGAGTTTTAGAAACCTTTCGTATTCACAGTGTGTCCTTTCTCTAGGTTTCCCGTACATGTTATAGCTGTAGTAATATTCCCTTCAACCTGGAGAGTTTGGACCCATGGAATGGGTGCCAGGCATTTTTGCTTTAAAGGGTCTGCATTTGCTCACCCAATCTCACCAATCGTCTCAGTCCCAAGTGTCCCTTCTTATGCACATCCAGCTGTTGTTGTAGATAGGTTCATTCCAGGTTTCATCAGAGACCCTGAAGGAATTGTAAAGAATTTCCCAGTTTTTTTGTTTTGTTTTTGAAATTCCTTTTTATAGTGGGTTTGAGCTGATTCTCGCTGCCATGTTTATGCCAGGCTAGACACACTTGATTCCCTTACGGAGACATATCAATACATAGGTTTTAAGACTCTTACTAGTCAGATATATTCCTCTGCGGGAAATATGGGGTTTTGAGTCCCTTTCACTGAGGAAGGTGTAGGTCTTGTCTATTCCATAGTTGGTTTTTGGAACGGTACGTGTGCTTATATCAAACTCTGGTTGTATGCATCACCCTACCTCTCCTTCCCCCTTAAACAGGCATAAGAGTGTTTTCTAAATGAGAGACACTGTTCTCTTTCCTAACTCAGTTCAATTGTAGCCATGTTTACAGGATCTTCATAAGTGATATCTTATGATAAGTTTCTTTTTCTGTGTGACTTATTTCACTTAGAAGCACCGAGCCTGAATCCACCCATTTTTCTGCTACTGGTCTTATGACATTGATTTCATGGCTGAGGGATATTCCATCGTACGTAAGTACCACAATTTTTTGAACCATTTTTATATTTCCTGGGATATTTAAGGTGTACCCAAGTTGAGGTCCTTGTAAGCAGTGGAGCCCTAAATTTTGGGGTGGCTCTGTATTATTGATTTTCAGTTTTCCCAAGGTATATTCCCTAGAATGGAAGTGCCCTTGGCTCTGTAGCTCTGTTCTTTACTTGTTTTAGGGAACACAATGCACTCCTCCAGAGAGGCAGTTGGCAATTTACATCCCGCCCATCAGCATAACAAGGCTCCCTGTTCTCCAGGGCCTGTCTTGCCTTTCTGGTTTTTACACATTTTGTGGATGTCCCTTTTGACCGGTGGGAAGTGATACTTCTTTGTAGTGCAGATTTGCATTGCCCGCTTGCTTGCTTGGCCAAAAAGGGCGTATGCGTTTTCTCCTGAATATATTCAGGAGAAAACGCATACGCCCTTTTTGGCCAAGGGCATCATTGTCGAAGTTGTGCCCCTCTTCCTGTGCTTTAAAGGTGATTCCAACGTACCTGTTGAAATCTGTTTCCTGCTATTCTGCCTCGCTTTCAAGTCCTCCTCGTTGCCTTTCCTCAACAGATTTTTGGACGATACGTGTCCTTTATTACTCGGCCCGTTTGTGAATTGCTGTGCCCCTGAGCTCCATTTTTCAACTCGTTTTTGGTGAGCTGACCGCAAGTCCAAAATTTTGGTTCAGGACCTATACTGGTTCCCGGTGGGTGGCTGAGACTTTGGTTAATTCTTCTTCCTGCCGGGAAATTACAGTGATATGTGCCCGTCCAAATGCCTAACAGCTACTCTCTCATTGGTTCTCCCTCTTCCCTTTCATCCTCTGCCAAATTGGCAACCTGTGCGAACCAGGAAGTTAAAGGGGCTGTCTCTCCAAGTTGGGAGGTTGATAGTAAAGCAGATGGAAAGTCAAACCGGAGCACCAGGAGAGGGACAATTCGTTGAGTTTTAGAAACCTTTCGTATTCACAGTGTGTCTGTTCTCTAGGTTTCCCGTACATGTTATAGCTGTAGTAATATTCCCTTCAACCTGGAGAGTTGGGACTAATTGAATGGGTGCCAGGCATTTGTGCTTTAAAGGGTCTGCATTTGCTAACCCAATCTCACCAATCTTCTCAGTCCCAAGTGTCCCTCATTATGCCACATCCATCTGTCGTTGTAGATAGGGTCATTCCAGGTTTCATCAGAGACCCTGAAGGAATTGTAAAGAATTTCCCAGTTTTTTTGTTTTGTTTTTGAAATTCCTTTTTATAGTGGGTTTGAGCTGATTCTCGCTGCCATGTTTATGCCAGTCTAGACACACTTGATTCCCTTACGGAGACATATCAATACATAGGTTTTAAAATTCTTACTAGTCAGATATATTCTTCTGCGGGAAATATGGTGTTTTGAGTCCCTTTCACTGAGGAAGGTGTAGGTCTTGTCTATTCCATAGTTGGTTTTTGGAACGGTACCTGTGCTTATATCAAACTCTGGTTTTATGCATCACGCCACCTCTCCTTCCCCCTTAAGCAGGCATAAGAGTGTTTTCTAAATATGAGACACTGTTCTCTTTCCTAACTCAGTTCAAGTGTAGCCATGTTTATAGGATCTTCATAAGTGATATCTTATGATAAGTTTCTTTTTCTGTGTGACTTATTTCACTTAGAATCATCGTACCTGAATCCACCCATTTTGCTGCTACTGGTCTTATGACATTGATTTCATGGCTGAGGGATATTCCATCGTACGTAAGTACCACAATTTTTTGAACCATTTTTATATTTCCTGTGATACTTAAGGTGTATCCAAGTTGAGGTCCTTGTAAGCAGTGGAGCCCTAAATTTTGGGGTGGCTCTGTCTTTTTGATTTTCAGTTTTTCCAAGGTATATTCCCTAGACTGGAAGTGCCCTTGGCTCTGTAGCTCTGTTCTTTACTTGTTTTAGGGAACACAATGCACTCCTCCAGAGAGGCAGTTGGCAATTTACATCCCGCCCATCAGCATAACAAGGCTCCCTGTTCTCCAGGGCCTGTCTTGCCTTTCTGGATTTTACACATTTTGCGGATGTCCCTTTTGACCGGTGGGAAGTGATACTTCTTTGTAGTGCAGATTTGCATTGACTGCTTGCTTGCTTGGCCAAAAAGGGCGTATGCATTTTCTCCTGAATATATTCAGGAGAAAACGCATACGCCCTTTTTGGCCAAGTGCATCATTGTCGAAGTTGTGCCCCTCTTCCTGTGCTTTAAAGGCGATTCCAACGTACCTCTTGAAATCTGTTTCCTGCTATTCTGCCTCGCTTTCAAGTCTGCCTCGTCGCCTTCCCTCAACAGATTTTTGGACGATAGTTGTCCTTTATTTCTCGGCCAGTTTGTGAATTGCTGTGCCCCTGAGCAACTTTTTTCAAGTCGTTTTTGGTGAGCTGACCGCAAGTCCAAAATTTTGGTTCAGGACCTATACTGGTTCCCGGTGGGTGGCTGAGACTTTGGTTAATTCTTCTTCCTGCCAGGAAATTACAGTGATATGTGCCCGTCCAACTGCCTAACAGCTACTCTCTCATTGGTTCTCCCTCTTCCCTTTCATCCTCTGACAAATTGGCAACCTGTGCCAACCAGGAGGTTAAAGGGGCTGTCTCTCCAAGTTGGGAGGTTGATAGTAAAGCAGATGGAAAGTCAAACCGGAGCACCAGGAGAGGGATTATTCGTTGAGTTTTAGAAACCTTTCATATTCACAGTGTGTCTGTTCTCTAGGTTTCCCGTACATGTTATAGCTGTAGTAATATTCCCTTCAACCTGGAGAGTTGGGACTCATGGAATGGGTGCCAAACATTTGTGCTTTAAAGGGTCTGCATTTGCTCACCCAATCTCACCAATCATCTCAGTCCCAAGTGTCCCTCCTTATGCCACATCCAGCTGTCGTTGTAGATAGGGTCATTCCAGGTTTCATCAGAGACCCTGAAGGAATTGTAAAGAATTTCCCAGTTTTTTTGTTTTGTTTTTGAAATTCCTTTTTATAGTGGGTTTGAGCTGATTCCCGCTGCCATGTTAATGGCAGTGTAGACACACTTGATTCCCTTACGGAGACATATCAATACATAGGTTTTAAGATTCTTACTAGTCAGATATATTCCTCTGCGGGAAATATGGTGTTTTGAGTCCCTTTCACTGAGGAAGGTGTAGGTCTTGTCTATTCCATAGTTGGTTTTTGGAACGGTACCTGTGCTTATATCAAACTCTGGTTTTATGCATCACGCCACCTCTCCTTCCCCCTTAAGCAGGCATAAGAGTGTTTTCTAAATATGAGACACTGTTCTCTTTCCTAACTCAGTTCAAGTGTAGCCATGTTTATAGGATCTTCATAAGTGATATCTTATGATAAGTTTCTTTTTCTGTGTGACTTATTTCACTTAGAATCATCGTACCTGAATCCACCCATTTTGCTGCTACTGGTCTTATGACATTGATTTCATGGCTGAGGGATATTCCATCGTACGTAAGTACCACAATTTTTTGAACCATTTTTATATTTCCTGGGATACTTAAGGTGTATCCAAGTTGAGGTCCTTGTAAGCAGTGCTGCCCTAAATTTTGGGGTGGCTCTGTCTTATTGATTTTCAGTTTTCCCAAGGTATATTCCCTAGACTGGAAGTGCCCTTGGCTCTGTAGCTCTGTTCTTTACTTGTTTTAGGGAACACAATGCACTCCTCCAGAGAGGCAGTTGGCAATTTACATCCCGCCCATCAGCATAACAAGGCTCCCTGTTCTCCAGGGCCTGTCTTGCCTTTCTGGTTTTTACACATTTTGTGGATGTCCCTTTTGACCGGTGGGAAGTGATACTTCTTTGTAGTGCAGATTTGCATTGCCCGCTTGCTTGCTTGGCCAAAAAGGGCGTATGCATTTTCTCCTGAATATATTCAGGAGAAAACGCATATGCCCTTTTTGGCCAAGTGCATCATTGTCGAAGTTGTGCCCCTCTTCCTGTGCTTTAAAGGCGATTCCAACGTACCTCTTGAAATCTGTTTCCTGCTATTCTGCCTCACTTTCAAGTCCGCCTCGTTGCCTTCCCTCAACAGATTTTTGGACGATAGTTGTCCTTTATTTCTCGGCCAGTTTGTGAATTGCTGTGCCCCTGAGCTCCTTTTTTCAACTCGTTTATGGTGAGCTGACCGCAAGTCCAAAATTTTGGTTCAGGACCTATACTGGTTCCCGGTGGGTGGCTGAGACTTTGGTTAATTCTTCTTCCTGCCGGGAAATTACAGTGATATGTGCTTGTCCAAATGCATAACAGCTACTCTCTCATTGGTTCTCCCTCTTCCCTTTCATCCTCTGCCAAATTGGCAACCTGTGCGAACCAGGAGGTTAAAGGGGCTGTCTCTCCAAGTTGGGAGGTTGATAGTAAAGCAGATGTAAAGTCAAAGCGGAGCACCAGGAGAGGGACTATTCGTTGAGTTTTAGAAACCTTTCGTATTCACAGTGTGTCCGTTCTCTAGGTTTCCCGTACATGTTATAGCTGTAGTAATATTCCCTTCAACCTGGAGAGTTAGGACCCATGGAATGGGTGCCAGGCATTTGTGCTTTAAAGGGTCTGCATTTGCTCACCCAATCTCACCAATCCTCTCAGTCCCAAGTGTCCCTCCTTATGCCACATCCAGCTGTCGTTGTAGATAGGGTCATTCCAGGTTTCATCAGAGACCCTGAAGGAATTGTAAAGAATTTCCCAGTTTTTTTGTTTTGTTTTTGAAATTCCTTTTTATAGTGGGCTTGAGCTGATTCTCGCTGCCATGTTTATGCCAGTCTAGACACACTTGATTCCCTTATGGAGACATATCAATACATAAGTTTTAAGATTATTACTAGTCAGATATATTCCTCTGCGGGAAATATGGTGTTTTGAGTCCCTTTCACTGAGGAAGGTGTAGGTCTTGTCTATTCCATAGTTGGTTTTTGGAACGGTACCTGTGCTTATATCAAACTCTGGTTTTATGCATCACCCCACCTCTCCTTCCCCCTTAAGCAGGCATAAGAGTGTTTTCTAAATATGAGACACTGTTCTCTTTCCTAACTCAGTTCAAGTGTAGCCATGTTTATAGGATCTTCATAAGTGATATCTTATGATAAGTTTCTTTTTCTGTGTGACTTATTTCACTTAGAATCCTCGTACCTGAATCCACCCATTTTGCTGCTACTGGTCTTATGACATTGATTTCATGGCTGAGGGATATTCCATCGTACGTAAGTACCACAATTTTTTGAACCATTTTTATATTTCCTGGGATATTTAAGGTGTACCCAAGTTGAGGTCCTTGTAAGCAGTGCAGCCCTAAATTTTGGGGTGGCTCTGTCTTACTGATTTTCAGTTTTCCCAAGGTATATTCCCTAGACTTGAAGTGCCCTTGGCTCTGTAGCTCTGTTCTTTACTTGTTTTAGGGAACACAATGTACTCATCCAGAGAGGCAGTTGTCAATTTATATGCCAACCATCAGCATAACAAGGCTCCCTGTTCTCCAGGGCTAGTCTTGTTTTTCTGGTTTTTACACATTTTGTGGATGTTCCTTTTGACCAGTGGGAAGTGATACTTCTTTGTAGTGCAGGTTTGCATTGCCCGTTTGCTTGCTTGGCCAAAAAGTGCGTATGCGTTTTCTCCTGGATATATTCAGGAGAAAACGCATACGCCCTTTTTGGCCAAGTGCATCATTGTCGAAGTTGTGCCACTCTTCCTGTGCTTTAAAGGCGAATCCAATGTACCTCTTGAAATCTGTTTCCTGCTATTCTGCCTCGCATTCAACTCCGCTTCGTTGCCTTCCCTCAACAGATTTTTGGACGATACTTGTCCTTTATTACTTGGCCAGTTTGTGCATTGCTGTGCCCCTGAGCTCCATTTTTCAACTCGTTTTTTGTGAGCTGACCGCAAGTCCAAAATGTTGGTTCAGGACCTATGCTGGTTCCCGGTGGGTGGCTGAGACTTTGCTTAATTCTTCTTCATGCCGGGAAGTTAGAGTGATATGTGCCCGTCCAAATGTCTAACAGCTAATGTCTCATTGGTTCTCTGTCTTCCCTTTCATCCTCTGCCAAATGGGCAACCTGTGTGAACTGGGAGGTTAAAGGGGCTGTCTCTCCAAGATGGGAGGTTGATAGTAAAGCAGATGGAAAGTCAAAACGTAGCACCAGGAGACGGACTATTCGTTGAGTTTTAGAAACCTTTCGTATTCACAGTGTGTCCGTTCTCTATGTTTCCCGTACGTGTTATAACTGTAGTAATATTCCCTTCAACCTGGAGAGTTGGGACCCATGGAATGGGTGCCATGCATTATTGCTTTAAAGGGTCTGCATTTGCTCACCCACTCTCACGAATCCTCTCAGTCCCAAGTGTCCAGCCTTATGCCACATCCAGCTGTCGTTGTAGATAGGGTCATTCCAGGTTTCATCAGAGACCCTGAAGGAATTGTAAAGAATTTCCCAGTTTTTTTGTTTTGTTTTTGAAATTCCTTTTTATAGTGGGTTTGAGCTGATTCTCGCTGCCATGTTTATGCCAGTCTAGACACACTTGATTCCCTTACGGAGACATATCAATACATAGGTTTTAAGATTCTTACTAGTCAGATATATTCCTCTGCGGGAAATATGGGGTTTTGAGTCCCTTTCAATGAGGAAGGCGTAGGTCTTGTCTATTCCATAGTTGGTTTTTGGAACGGTACCTGTGCTTATATCAAACTCTGGTTTTATGCATCACCCCACCTCTCCTTCCCCCTTAAGCAGGCATAAGAGTGTTTTCTAAATGTGAGACACTGTTCTCTTTCCTAACTCACTTCAAGGATAGCCATGTTTACCGGATCTTCATAAGTGATATCTTATGATAAGTTTCTTTTTCTGTGTGACTTATTTCACTTAGAATCATCGTACCTCAATCCACCCATTTTGCTGCTACTGGTCTTATGACATTGATTTCATGGCTGAGGGATATTCCATCGTACGTAAGTACCACAATTTTTTGAACCATTTTTATATTTCCTGGGATATTTAAGGTGTACCCAAGTTGAGGTCCTTGTAAGCAGTGCAGCCCTAAATTTTAGGGTGGCTCTGTCTTATTGATTTTCAGTTTTCCCAAGGTATATTCCCTAGACTGGAGGTGCCCTTGGCTCTGTAGCTCTGTTGTTTACTTGTTTTAGGGAACACAATGTACTCCTCCAGAGAGGCAGTTGTCAATTTACATGCCGCCCATCAGCATAACAAGGCTCCCTGTTCTCCAGGGCCTGTCTTGTTTTTCTGGTTTTTACACATTTTGTGGATGTCCCTTTTGACTGGTGGGAAGTGATACTTCTTTGTAGTGCAGATTTGCATTGCCCGCTTGCTTGCTTGGCCAAAAAGGGCGTATGCCTTTTCTCCTGTATATATTCAGGAGAAAACGCATACGCCCTTTTTGGCCAAGTGCATCATTGTCGAAGTTGTGCCCCTATTCCTGTGCTTTAAAGGCGATTCCAACGTACCTCTTGAAATCTGTTTCCTGCTATTCTGCCTCGCTTTCAACTCCGCTTCGTTGCCTTCCCTCAACAGATTTTTGGACGATAGTTGTCCTTTATTACTCGGCCAGTTTGTGCATTGCTGTGCCCCTGAGCTCCATTTTTCAACTCGTTTTTGGTGAGCTGACCGCAAGTCCAAAATTTTGGTTCGGGACCTATACTGGTTCCCGGGGGGTGGCTGAGACTTTGGTTAATTCTTCTTCCTGCCGGGAAATTACAGTGATATGTGCCCGTCAAATGCCTAACATCTACTCTCTCATTGGTTCTCCCTATTCCCTTTCATCCTCTGCCAAATTGGCAACCTGTGCGATCCGGGAGGTTAAAGGGGCTGTCTCTCCAAGTTGGGAGGTAGATAGTAAAGCAGATGGAAAGTCAAACCGGAGCACCAGGAGAGGGACTATACGTTGAGTTTTAGAAACCTTTCGTATTCACAGTGTGTCTGTTCTCTAGGTTTCCCGTACGTGTTATAGCTGTAGTAATATTCCCTTCAACCTGGAGAGTTGGTACCCATGGAATGGGTGCCAGGCATTTGTGCTTTAAAGGGTCTGCATTTGCTCACCCAATCTCACCAATCCTCTCAGTCCCAAGTGTCCCTCCTTATGCCACATCCATCTGTCGTTGTAGATAGGGTCATTTCAGGTTTCATCAGAGACCCTGAAGGAATTGTAAAGAATTTCCCAGTTTTTTTGTTTTGTTTTTGAAATTCCTTTTTATAGTGGGTTTGAGCTGATTCTCGCTGCCATGTTTATGCCAGTCTAGACACACTTGATTCCCTTACGGAGACATATCAATACATAGGTTTTAAGATTCTTACTAGTCAGATATATTCCTCTGCGGGAAATATGGGGTTTTGAGTCCCTTTCACTGAGGAAGGTGTAGGTCTTGTCTATTCCATAGTTGGTTTTTGGAACGGTACCTGTGCTTATATCAAACTCTGGTTTTATGCATCACCCCACCTCTCCTTCCCCCTTAAGCAGGCATAAGAGTGTTTTCTAAATGTGAGACTCTGTTCTCTTTCCTAACTCAGTTCAAGTGTAGCCATGTTTACAGGATCTTCATAAGTGATATCTTATGCTAAGTTTCTTTTTCTGTGTGACTTATTTCACTTAGAATCATCGTACCTGAATCCACCCATTTTGCTGCTACTGGTCTTATGACATTGACTTCATGGCTGAGGGATATGCCATCGTACGTAAGTACCACAATTTTTTGAACCATTTTTATATTTCCTGGGATATTTAAGGTGTACCCAAGTTGAGGTCCTTGTAAGCAGTGCAGCCCTAAATTTTGGGGTGACTCTGCCTTATTTATTTTCAGTTTTCCCAAGGTATATTCCCTAGACTGGAAGTGTCCTTGTCTCTGTAGCTCTGTACTTTACTTGTTTTAGGGAACACAATGCACTCCTCCAGAGAGGCAGTTGGCAATTTACATCCCGCCCAACAGCATAACAAGGCTCCCTGTTCTCCAGGGCCTGTCTTCCCTTTCTGGTTTTTACACATTTTGTGGATGTACCTTTGGACCGGTGGGAAGTGATACTTCTTTGTAGTGCAGATTTGCATTGCCCGCTTGCTTGCTTGGCCAAAAAGGGCGTATGCGTTTTCTCCTGAATATATCCAGGAGAAAACACATACGCCCTTTTTGGCCAAGTGCATCATTGTCGAAGTTGTGCCCCTCTTCCTGTTCTTTAAAGGTGATTCCAACGTACCTCTTGAAATCTGTTTCCTGCTATTCTGCCTCGCTTTCAAGTCCGCCTCGTTGCCTTCCCTCAACAGATTTTTGGACGATAGTTGTCCTTTATTACTCGGCCAGTTTGTGAATTGCTGTGCCCCTGAGCTCCAATTTTCAACTCGTTTTTGGTGAGCTGACCTGAAGTACGAAATTTTGGTTCAGGACCTACGCTGGTTCCCGGTGAGGGGCTTAGACTTTGGTTAATTCTTCTTCCTGCCGGGAAATTACAGTGATATGTGCCCGTTCAAATGCCTAACAGCTACTCTCTCATTGGTTCTCCCTCTTCCCTTTCATCCTCTGCCAATTTGGCAACCTGTGCGAACCAGGAGGTTAAAGGGGCTGTCTCTCCAAGTTGGGAGGATGATAGTAAAGCAGGTGTAAAGTCAAACCGGAGCACCAGGAGACGGACTATTCGTTGAGTTTTAGAAAACTTTCGTATTCACAGTGTGTCCGTTCTCTAGGTTTCCCGTACATGTTATAGCTGTAGTAATATTCCCTTCAACCTGGAGAGTTGGGACCCATGGAATGGGTGCCATGCATTATTGCTTTAAAGGGTCTGCATTTGCTCACCCAATCTCACCAATCCTCTCAGTCCCAAGTGTCCAACATTATGCCACATCCAGCTGTCGTTGTAGATATGGTCATTCCAGGTTTCATCAGAGACCCTGAAGGAATTGTAAAGAATTTCCCAGTTTTTTTGTTTTGTTTTTGAAATTCCTTTTTATAGGTGGTTTGAGCTGATTCTCGCTGCCATGTTTATGCCAGTCTAGACACACTTGATTCCCTTACGGAGACATATCAATACATAGGTTTTAAGATTCTTACTAGTCAGATATATTCATCTGCGGAAAATATGGGGTTTTGAGTCCCTTTCAATGAGGAAGGTGTAGGTTTTTCTATTCCATAGTTGGTTTTTGGAATGGTACCTGTGCTTATATCAAACTCTGGTTTTATGCATCACCCCACCTCTCCTTCCCCCTTCAGCAGGCATAAGAGTGTTTTCTAACTGTGAGACACTGTTCTCTTTCCTAAGTCAGTTCAAGTGTAGCCTTGTTTACAGGATCTTCATAAGTGATATCTTATGATAAGATTCTTTTTCTGTGTGACTTATTTCACTTAGAATCATTGTACCTGAATCCACCCATTTTGCTGCTACTGTTCTTATGACATTGATTTCATGGCTGAGGGATATTCCATCGTACGTAAGTACCACAATTTTTTGAACCATTTTTATATTTCCTGGGATATTTAAGGTGTACCCAAGTTGAGGTCCTTGTAAGCAGTGCAGCCCTAAATTTTAGGGTGGCTCTGTCTTATTGATTTTCAGTTTTCCCAAGGTATATTCCCTAGACTGGAAGTGCCCTTGGCTCTGTAGCTCTGCTGTTTACTTGTTTTAGGGAACACAATGCACTCCTCCAGAGAGGCAGTTGGCAATTTAAATGCCGCCCATCAGCATAACAAGGCTCCCAGTTCTCCAGGGCCTGTCTTGCCTTTCTGGTTTTTACACATTTTGTGGATGTCCCTTTTGACCGGTGGGAAGTGATACTTCTTTGTAGTGCAGATTTGCATTGCCCGCTTGCTTGCTTGGCCAAAAAGGGCGTATGCGTTTTCTCCTGAATATATTCAGGAGAAAACGCATACGCCCTTTTTGGCCAAGTGCATCATTGTCGAAGTTGTGCCCCTCTTCCTGTGCTTTAAAGGCGATTCCAACGTACCTCTTGAAATCTGTTTCCTGCTATTCTGCCTCGCTTTCAAGTCCGCCTCGTTGCCTTCCCTCAACAGATCTTTGGACGATAGTTGTCCTTTATTACTCGGCCAGTTTGTGAATTGCTGTGCCCCTGAGCTCCATTTTTCAACTCGTTTTTGGTGAGCTGACCGCAAGTCCAACATTTTGGTTCAGGACCTATGCTGTTTCCCGGTGGGGGGCTGAGACTTTGGTTAATTCTTCTTCCTGCCGGGAAATTACAGTGATATATGCCCGTCCAAATGCCTAACAGCTACTCTCTCATTGGTACACCCTCTTCTCTTTCATCCTCTGCCAAATTGGCAACCTGTGCGAACCAGGAGGTTAAAGGGGCTGTCTCTCCAAGTTGGGAGGTTGATAGTAAAGCAGATGGAAAGTCAAACCAGAGCACCAGGACAGGGACTATTCGTTGAGTTTTAGAAACCTTTCCTATTCACAGTGTGTCTGTTCTCTAGGTTTCCCGTACATGTTATAGCTGTAGTAATATTCCCTTCAACCTGGAGAGTTGGGACCCATGGAATGGGTGCCAGGCATTTGTGCTTTAAAGGGTCTGCATTTGCTCACCCAATCTCACCAATCGTCTAAGTCCCAAGTGTCCCTCGTTATGCCACATCCAGCTGTCACAGTAGATAGGGTCATTCCAGGTTTCATCAGAGACCCTGAAGGAATTGTAAAGAATTTCCCAGTTTTTTGTTTTGTTTTAGAAACTCCTTTTTATAGTGGGTTTGAGCTGATTCTCGCTGCCATGTTTATGCCAGTCTAGACACACTTGATTCCCTTACGGAGACATATCAATATATAGGTTTTAAGATTCTTACTAGTCAGATATATTCCTCTGCGGGAAATATGGGGTTTTGAGTCCCTGTCACTGAGGAAGGTGTAGGACTTGTCTATTCCATAGTTGGTTTTTGGAACAGTACCTGTGCTTATATTAAACTCTGGTTTTATGCAGCACCCCAACTCTCCTTCCCCCTTAAGCAGGCATAAGAGTGTTTTCTAAATGTGAGACACTGTTCTCTTTCCTAACTCAGTTCAAGTGTAGCCATGTTTACAGGATCTTCATAAGTGATATCTTATGATAAGTTTCTTTTTCTGTGTGACTTATTTCACTTAGAATCATCGTACCTGAATCCACCCATTTTGCTGCTACTGGTCTTATGATATTGACTTCAAGGCTGAGGGATATTCCATCGTACGTAAGTACTACAATTTTCTGAAACATTTTTATATTTCCTGGGATATTTAAGGTGTACCCAAGTTGAGGTCCTTGTAAGCAGTGCAGCCCTAAATTTTTGGGTGGCTCTGTCTTATTGATTTTCAGTTTTCTCAAGGTATATTCCCTAGACTGGAAGTGCCCTTGGCTCTGTAGCTCCGTTGTTTACTTGTTTTAGGAAACACAATGCACTCCTCCAGAGAGGCAGTAGGCAATTTACATCGCGCCCATCAGCATAACAAGGCTCCCTGTTCTCCAGGGCCTGTCTTGCCTTTCTGGTTTTTACACATTTTGTGGACGTCCCTTTTGACAGGTGTGAAGTGATACTTCTTTGTAGTGCAGATTTGCATTGCCCGCTTGCTTGCTTGGCCAAAAAGGGCGTATGCGTTTTCTCCTGAATATATTCAGGAGAAAACGCATACGCCCTTTTTGGCCAAGTGCATCATTGTCGAAGTTGGGCACCTCTTCCTGTGCTTTAAAGGCGATTCCAACGTACCTCTTGAAATCTGTTTCCTGCTATTCTGCCTCGCATTCAAGTCCGCCTCGTTGCGTTCCCTCAACAGATTTTTGGACGATAGTTGTCCTTTATTACTCGGCCAGTTTGTGAATTGCTGTGCCCCTGAGCTCCATTTTTCAACTCGTTTTTGGTGAGCTGACCGCAAGTCCAAAACTTTGGTTCAGGACCTATACTGGTTCACGGTGGGTGGCTGAGACATTGGTTAATTCTTCTTCCTGCCGGGAAATTACAGTGATATGTGACCGTCCAAATGCCTAACAGCTAATCTCTCATTGGTTCTCTCTCTTCCCTTTCATCCTCTGCCAAATTGGCAACCTGTGCGAACCAGGAGGTTAAAGGGGCTGTCTCTCCAAGTTGGGAGGTTGATAGTAAAGCAGATGGAAAGTCAAACCGGAGCACCAGGAGAGGGACTGTTCATTGAGTTTTAGAAACCTTTCGATTTCACAGTGTGTCCGTTCTCTAGGCTTCCCGTACATGTTATAGCTGTAGTAATATTCCCTTCAACCTGGAGAGTTGGGACCCATGGAATGGGTGCCAGGCATTTGTGCTTTAAAGGGTCTGCATTTGCTCACCCAATCTCACCAATCCTCTCAGTCCCAAGTGTCCCTCCTTATGCCACATCCAGCTGTCTTTGTAGATAAGGTCATTCCAGGTTTCATCAGAGACCCTGAAGGAATTGTAAAGAATTTCCTAGTTTTTTTGTTTTGTTTTTGAAATTCCTTTTTATAGTGGGTTTGAGCTGATTCTCGCTGCCATGTTTATGCCAGTCTAGACACACATGATTCCCTTACGGAGACATATCAATACATAGGTTTTAAGATTCTTACTAGTCAGATATATTCCTCTGAGGGAAATATGGGGTTTTGAGTCCCTTTCACTGAGGAAGGTGTAGGTCTTGTCTATTCCATAGTTGGTTTTTGGAACGGTACCTGTGCTTATACCACACTCTGGTTTTATGTATCACCCCACCTCTCCTTCCCCCTTAAGCAGGCATAAGAGTGTTTTCTAAATGTGAGACACTGTTCTCTTTCCTAACTCAGTTCAAGTGTAGCCATGTTTACAGGATCTTCATAAGTGATATCTTATGATAAGTTTCTTTTTCTGTGTGACTTATTTCACTTAGAATCATCGTACCTGAATCCACCTGTTTTGCTGCTACTGGTCTTATGACATTGATTTCATGGCTGAGGGATATTCCATCGTACGTAAGTACCACAATTTTCTGAACCATTTTTATATTTCCTGGGATATTTAAGGTGTACCCAAGTTGAGGTCCTTGTAAGCAGTGCAGCCCTAAATTTTGGGGTGGCTCTGTCTTATTGATTTTCAGTTTTCCCAAGGAATATTCCATAGACTGGAAGTGCCCTTGGCTCTGTAGTTCTGTTGTTTACTTGTTTTAGGGAACACAATGCACTCCTCCAGAGAGGCAGTTGGCAATTTACATCCCGCCCATCAGCATAACAAGGCTCCCTGTTCTCCAGGGCCTGTCTTGCCTTTCTGGATTTTACACATTTTGTGGATATCCCTTTTACCGGTGGGAAGTGATACTTCTTTGTAGTGCAGATTTGCATTGCCTGCTTGCTTGCTTGGCCAAAAAGGGCGTATGTGTTTTCTCCTGAATATATTCAGGAGAAAACGCATACGCCCTTTTTGGCCAAGTGCATCATTGTCGAAGTTGTGCCCCTCTTCCTGTGCTTTAAAGGCGATTCCAACGTACCTCTTGAACTCTGTTTCCTGCTATTCTGCCTCACATTCAAGTCTGCCTCGTTGCCTTCCCTCAACAGATTTTTGGACGATAGTTGTCCTTTATTACTAGGCCAGTTTGTGAATTGCTGTGCCCCTGAGCTCCATTTTTCAACTCGTTTTTGGTGAGCTGACCGCAAGTCCAAAATTTTGGTTCAGGACCTATGCTGTTTCCCGGTGGGGTGCTGAGACTTTGGTTAATTCTTCTTCCTGCCGGGAAATTACAGTGATATGTGCCCGTCCAAATGCCTAACAGCTACTCTCTCATTGGTTCTCCCTCTTCTCTTTCATCCTCTGCCAAATTGGCAACCTGTGCGAACCAGGAGGTTAAAGGGGCTGTCTCTCCAAGTTGGGAGGTTGATAGTAAAGCAGATGGAAAGTCAAACCAGAGCACCAGGACACGGACTATTCGTTGAGTTTTAGAAACCTTTCGTATTCACAGTGTGTCTGTTCTCTAGGTTTCCCGTACATGTTATAGCTGTGGTAATATTCCCTTCAACCTGGAGAGTTGGGACCCATGGAATGGGTGCCAGGCATTTGTGCTTTAAAGGGTCTGCATTTGCTCACCCAATCTCACCAATCGTCTAAGTCCCAAGTGTCCCTCCTTATGCCACATCCAGCTGTCACTGTAGATAGGGTCATTCCAGGTTTCATCAGAGACCCTGAAGGAATTGTAAAGAATTTCCCAGTTTTTTGTTTTGTTTTTGAAACTCCTTTTTATAGTGGGTTTGAGCTGATTCTCGCTGCCATGTTTATGCCAGTCTAGACACACTTGATTCCCTTACGGAGACATATCAATATATAGGTTTTAAGATTCTTACTAGTCAGATATATTCCTCTGCGGGAAATATGGGGTTTTGAGTCCCTTTCACTGAGGAAGGTGTAGGTCTTGTCTATTCCATAGTTGGTTTTTGGAACAGTACCTGTGCTTATATTAAACTCTGGTTGTATGCAGCACCCCAACTCTCCTTCCCCCTTAAGCAGGCATAAGAGTGTTTTCTAAATGTGAGACACTGTTCTCTTTCCTAACTCAGTTCAAGTGTAGCCATGTTTACAGGATCTTCATAAGTGATATCTTATGATAAGTTTCTTTTTCTGTGTGACTTATTTCACTTAGAATCATTGTACCTGAATCCACCCATTTTGCTGCTACTGGTCTTATGACATTGACTTCATGGCTGAGGTATATTCCATCCTACGTAAGTACCACAATTTTCTGAAACATTTTTATATTTCCTGGGATATTTAAGGTGTACCCAAGTTGAGGTCCTTGTAAGCAGTGCAGCCCTAAATTTTGGGGTGGCTCTGTCTTATTGCTTTTCAGTTTTCCCAAGGTATATTCCCTAGACTGGAAGTGCCCTTGGCTCTGTAGCTCTGTTGTATACTTGTTTTAGGGAACACAATGCACTCCTCCAGAGAGGCAGTTGGCAATTTACATCCCGCCCATCAGCATAACAAGGCTCCCTGTTCTCCAGGGCCTGTCTTGCCTTTCTGGATTTTACACATTTTGTGGATATCCCTTTTACCGGTGGGAAGTGATACGTCTTTGTAGTGCAGATTTGCATTGCCCGCTTGCTTGCTTAGCCAAAAAGGGCGTATGTGTTGTCTCCTGAATATATTCAGGAGAAAACGCATACGTCCTTTTGGCCAAGTGCATCATTGTCGAAGTTGTGCCCCTCTTCCTGTGCTTTAAAGGCGATTCCAACGTACCTCTTGAAATCTGTTTCCTGCTATTCTGCCTCGCTTTCAAGTCCACCTCGTTGCCTTCCCTCAACAGATTTTTGGACGATAGTTGTCCTTTATTACTCGGCCAGTTTGTGAATTGCTGTGCCCCTGAGCTCC
Source organism: Hyperoodon ampullatus (assembly GCF_949752795.1). Classification (NCBI taxonomy): domain Eukaryota; kingdom Metazoa; phylum Chordata; class Mammalia; order Artiodactyla; family Ziphiidae; genus Hyperoodon; species Hyperoodon ampullatus. Next base: position 1,644,352 of record NW_027640382.1, on the reverse strand, counting down.
ATTTTTCAACTCGTTTTTGGTGAGCTGACCGCAAGTCCAATACTTTGGTTCAGGACCTATACTGGTTCACGGTGGGTGGCTGAGACATTGGTTAATTCTTCTTCCTGCCGGGAAATTACAGTGATATGTGACCGTCCAAATGCCTAACAGCTAATCTCTCATTGGTTCTCCCACTTCCCTTTCATCCTCTGCCAAATTGGCAACCTGTGCGAACCAGGAGGTTAAAGGGGCTGTCTCTCCAAGTTGGGAGGTTGATAGTAAAGCAGATGGAAAGTCAAACCGGAACACCAGGAGAGGGACTGTTCATTGAGTTTTAGAATCCTTTCGATTTCACAGTGTGTCCGTTCTCTAGGTTTCCCGTACATGTTATAGCTGTAGTAATATTCCCTTCAACCTGGAGAGTTGGGACCCATGGAATGGGTGCCAGGCATTTGTGCTTTAAAGGGTCTGCATTTGCTCACCCAATCTCACCAATCGTCTCAGTCCCAAGTGTCCCTCTTTATGCCACATCCAGCTGTCATTGTAGATAAGGTCATTCCAGGTTTCATCAGAGACCCTGAAGGAATTGTAAAGAATTTCCTAGTTTTTTTGTTTTGTTTTTGAAATTCCTTTTTATAGTGGGTTTGAGCTGATTCTCGCTGCCATGTTTATGCCAGTCTAGACACACTTGATTCCCTTACGGAGACATATCAATACATAGGTTTTAAGATTCTTACTAGTCAGATATATTCCTCTGAGGGAAATATGGGGTTTTGAGTCCCTTTCACTGAGGAAGGTGTAGGTCTTGTCTATTCCATAGTTGGTTTTTGGAACGGTACCTGTGCTTATATCACACTCTGGTTTTATGTATCACCCCACCTCTCCTTCCCCCTTAAGCAGGCATAAGATTGTTTTCTAAATGTGAGACACTGTTCTCTTTCCTAACTCAGTTCAAGTGTAGCCATGTTTACAGGATCTTCATAAGTGATATCTTATGATAAGTTTCTTTTTCTGTGTGACATATTTCACTTAGAATCATCGTACCTGAATCCACCCATTTTGCTGCTACTGGTCTTATGACATTGATTTCATGGCTGAGGGATATTCCATCGTACGTAAGTACCACAATTTTCTGAACCATTTTTATATTTCCTTGGATATTTAAGGTGTACCCAAGTTGAGGTCCTTGTAAGCAGTGCAGCCCTAAATTTTGGGGTGGCTCTGTCTTATTGATTTTCAGTTTTTCCAAGGAATATTCCCTAGACTGGAAGTGCCCTTGGCTCTGTAGCTCTGTTGTATACTTGTTTTAGGGAACAAAATTCACTCCTCCAGAGAGGCAGTTGGCAATTTACATCCCGCCCAGCAGCATAACAAGGCTCCCTGTTCTCCAGGGCCTGTCTTGCCTTTCTGGATTTTACACATTTTGTGGATATCCCTTTTACCGGTGGGAAGTGATACGTCTTTGTAGTGCAGATTTGCATTGCCCGCTTGCTTGCTTAGCCAAAAAGGGCGTATGTGTTGTCTCCTGAATATATTCAGGAGAAAACGCATACGCCCTTTTGGCCAAGTGCATCATTGTCGAAGTTGTGCCCCTCTTCCTGTGCTTTAAAGGCGATTCCAACGTACCTCTTGAAATCTGTTTCCTGCTATTCTGCCTCGATTTCAAGTCCACCTCGTTGCCTTCCCTCAACAGATTTTTGGACGATAGTTGTCCTTTATTACTTGGCCAGTTTGTGAATTGCTGTGCCCCTGAGCTCCATTTTTCAACTCGTTTTTGGTGAGCTGACCGCAAGTCCAAAATTTTGGTTCAGGACCTATGCTGTTTCCCGGTGGGTGGCTGAGAATTTGGTTAATTCTTCTTCCTGCCGGGAAATTACAGTGATATGTGCCCGTCCAAATGCCTAACAGCTACTCTCTCATTGGTTCTCCCTCTTCTCTTTCATCCTCTGCCAAATTGGCAACCTGTGCGAACCAGGAGGTTAAAGGGGCTGTCTCTCCAAGTTGGGAGGTTGATAGTAAAGCAGATGGAAAGTCAAACCAGAGCACCAGGACAGGGACTATTCGTTGAGTTTTAGAAACCTTTCGTATTCACAGTGTGTCTGTTCTCTAGGTTTCCCGTACATGTTATAGCTGTGGTAATATTCCCTTCAACCTGGAGAGTTGGGACCCATGGAATGGGTGCCAGGCATTTGTGCTTTAAAGGGTCTGCATTTGCTCACCCAATCTCACCAATCGTCTAAGTCCCAAGTGTCCCTCGTTATGCCACATCCAGCTGTCACTCTAGATAGGGTCATTCCAGGTTTCATCAGAGACCCTGAAGGAATTGTAAAGAATTTCCCAGTTTTTTGTTTTGTTTTTGAAACTCCTTTTTATAGTGGGTTTGAGCTGATTCTCGCTGCCATGTTTATGCCAGTCTAGACACACTTGATTCCCTTACGGAGACATATCAATATATAGGTTTTAAGATTCTTACTAGTCAGATATATTCCTCTGCGGGAAATATGGGGTTTTGAGTCCCTTTCACTGAGGAAGGTGTAGGTCTTGTCTATTCCATAGTTGGTTTTTGGAACAGTACCTGTGCTTATATTAAACTCTGGTTTTATGCAGCACCCCAACTCTCCTTCCCCCTTAAGCAGGCATAAGAGTGTTTTCTAAATGTGAGACACTGTTCTCTTCCCTAACTCAGTTCAAGTGTAGCCAAGTTTACAGGATCTTCATAAGTGATATCTTATGATAAGTTTCTTTTTTCTGTGTGACTTATGTCACTTAGAATCATTGTACCTGAATCCACCCATTTTGCTGCTACTGGTCTTATGACATTGATTTCATGGCTGAGGGATATTCCATCGTACGTAAGTACCACAATTTTCTGAAACATTTTTATATTTCCTGGGATATTTAAGGTGTACCCAAGTTGAGGTCCTTGTAAGCAGTGCAGCCCTAAATTTTGGGGTGGCTCTGTCTTATTGATTTTCAGTTTTCCCAAGGTATATTCCCTAGACTGGGAGTGCCCTTGGCTCTGTAGCTCCATTGTTTACTTGTTTTAGGTAACACAATGCACTCCTCCAGAGAGGCAGTTGGCAATTTACATCCCGCCCATCAGCATAACAAGGCTCCCTGTTCTCCAGGGCCTGTCTTGCCTTTCTGGTTTTTACACATTTTGTGGATGTTCGTTTTGACCGGTGGGAAGTGATACTTCTTTGTAGTGCAGATTTGCATTGCCCGCTTGCTTGCTTGGCCAAAAAGGGCGTATGCGTTTTCTCCTGAATATATTCAGGAGAAAACGCATACGCCCTTTTTGGCCAAGTGCATCATTGTCGAAGTTGTGCCCCTCTTCCTGTGCTTTAAAGTCGAATCCAACATACCTCTTGAAATCTGTTTCCTGCTATTCTGCCTCGCTTTCAAGTCCGCCTCGTTGCCTTCCCTCAACAGATTTTTGGACGATAGTTGTCCTTTATTACTCGGCCAGTTTGTGAATTGCTGTGCCCCTGAGCTCCATTATTCAACTCGTTTTTGGTGAGCTGACCGCAAGTCCAAAATTTTGGTTCAGGACCTATACTGGTTCCCGGTGGGAGGCTGAGACGTTGGTTAATTCTTCTTCCTGCCGGGAAGTTAGAGTGATATGTGCCCGTCCAAATGCCTAACAGCTACTCTCTCATTGGTTCTCCCTCTTCCCTTTCATCCTCTGCCACATTGGCAACCTGTGCAAACCAGGAGGTTAAAGGGGCTGTCTCTCCAAGTTGGGAGGTTGAGAGTAAAGCAGATGGAAAGTCAAACCGGAGCACCAGGATAGGGACTATTCGTTGAGTTTTATAAACCTTTCGTATTCACAGTGTGTCCGTTCTCTAGGTTTCCCGTACATGTTATATCTGTAGTAATGTTCCCTTCAAACTGGAGAGTTGGGACCCATGGAATGGGTGCCAGGCTTCTGTGCTTTAAAGGGTCTGCATTTGCTCACCCAATCTCACCAATCCTTTCAGTCCCAAGTGTCCAGCCTTATGCCACATCCAGCTGTCATTGTAGATATGGTCATTCCAGGTTTCATCAGAGACCCTGAAGGAATTGAAAAGAATTTCCCAGTTTTTTTGTTTTGTTTTTGAAATTCCTTTTTATAGTGGGTTTGAGCTGATTCTCGCTGCCATGTTTATGCCAGTCTAGACACACTTGATTCCCTTACGGAGACATATCAATACATAGGTTTTAAGATTCTTACTAGTCAGATATATTCCTCTGCGGGAAATATGGTGTATTGAGTCCCTTTCACTGAGGAAGGTGTAGGTCTTGTCTATTCCATAGTTGGTTTTTGGAACGGTACCTATGCTTATATCAAACTCTGGTTTTATGCATCCCCCCACCTCTCCTTCCCCCTTAAGCAGGCATAAGAGTGTTTTCTAAATGTGAGACACTGTTCTCTTTCCTAACTCAGTTCAAGTGTAGCCATGTTTACAGGATCTTCATAAGTGATATCTTATGATAAGTTTCTTTTTCTGTGTGACTTATTTCACTTAGAATCATCGTACCTGAATCCACCCATTTTGCTGCTACTGGTCTTATGACATTGATTTCATGGCTGAGGGATATTCCATCTTACGTAAGTACCACAATTTTTTGAACCATTTTTATATTTCCTGAGATATTTAAGGTGTACCCAAATTGAGGTCCTTGTAAGCAGTGCAGCCCTAAATTTTGGGGTGGCTCTGTCTTATTGATTTTCAGTTTTCACAAGGTATATTCCCTAGACTGGAAGTGCCCTTGGCTCTGTAGCTCTCTTCTTTACTTGTTTTAGGAACACAATGCACTCCTCCAGAGAGGCAGTTGGCAATTTACATCCTGCCCATCAGCATAATAAGGCTCCCTGTTCTCCAGGGCCTGTCTTGCCTTTCTGGTTTTTACACATTTTGTGGATGTCCCTTTTGACCAGTGGGAAGTGATACTTCTTTGTAGTGCAGATTTCCATTGCCCGCTTGTTTGCTTGGCCAAAGAGGGCGTATGCGTTTTCTCCTGAATATATTCAGGAGAAAACGCATACGCCCTTTTTGGCCAAGTGCATCATTGTCGACGTTGTGCCCTTCTTCCTGTGCTTTAAAGGCGATTCCAAAGTACCTCTTGAAATCTGTTTCCTGCTATTCTGCCTCGCTTTCAAGTCCGCCTCGTTGCCTTCCCTCAACAGATTTTGGACGATACTTGTCCTTTATTACTCGGCCAGTTTGTGAATTGCTTTGCCCCTGAGCTCCATTTTTCAACTCGTTTTTGGAGAGCTGACAGCAAGTCCAAAATTTTGGTCAGGACCTATACTGGTTCCCGGTGGGTGGCTGAGACTTTGGTTAATTCTTCATCCTGCCGGGAAATTACAGTGATATGTGCCCGTCCAGATGCCTAACAGCTTCTCTCTCATTGGTTCTCCCTCTTCCCTTTTATCCTCTGCCAAATTGGCAACCTGTGTGAACCAGGAGGTTAAAGGGGCGGTCTCTCCAAGTTGGGAGGTTGATAGTAAAGCAGATGAAAAGTCAAACCGGAGTACCAGGAGAGGGACTATTCGTTGAGTTTTAGAAACCTTTCGTATTCACTGTGGGTCCGTTCTCTAGGTTTCCCGTACATGTTATAGCTGTAGTAATATTCCCTTCAACCTGGAGAGTTGGGGCCCATGGAATGGGTGCCAGGCAATTGTGATTTAAAGGGTCTGCATTTGCTCTCCAAATCTCAGCAATCCTCTCAGTCCCAAGTGTCCTTCCTTATGCCACATCCAGCTGTCGTTGTAGATAGGGTCATTCCAGGTTTCATCAGGGACCCTGAAGGAATTGTAAAGAATTTCCCAGTTTTTTTGTTTTGTTTTTGAAATTCCTTTTTATAGTGGGTTTGAGCTGATTCTCTCAGCCATGTTTATGCCAGTCTAGACACGCTTGATTCCCTTACGGAGACATATCAATACATAGGTTTTAAGATTCTTACTAGTCAGATATATTCCTCTGCGGGAAATATGGGGTTTTGAGTCCCTTTCACTGAGGAAGGTGTAGGTCTTGTCTATTCCATAGTTGGTTTTTGGAACGGTAATTGTGCTTATATCAAACTCTGGTTTTATGCATCACCCCACCTCTCCTTCGCCCTTAAGCAGGCATAAGAGTGTTTTCTAAATGTGAGACACTGTTCTCTTTCCTAACTCAGTTCAAGTGTAGCCATGTTTACAGGATCTTCATAAGTGATATCTTATGATAAGTTTCTTTTTCTGTGTGACTTATTTCACTTAGAATCATCGTACCTGAATCCACCCATTTTGCTGCTACTGGTCTTATGACATTGATTTCATGGCTGAGGGATATTCCATCGTACGTAAGTACCACAATTTTTTGAACCATTTTTATATTTCCTGGGATACTTAAGTTGTATCCAAGTTGAGGTCCTTGTAAGCCGTGCAGCCCTAAATTTTGGGGTGGCTCTGTCTATTGATTTTCAGTTTTCCCAAGGTATATTCCCTAGACTGGAAGTGCCCTTGGCTCTGTAGCTCTGTTCTTTACTTGTTTTAGGGAACACAATGCACTCCTCCAGAGAGGCAGTTGGCAATTTACATCCCGCCCATCAGCATAACAAGGCTCCCTGTTCTCCAGGGCCTGTCTTGCCTTTCTGGTTTTTACACATTTTGTGGATGTCCCATTTGACCGGTGGGAAATGATACTTCTTTGTAGTGCAGATTTGCATTGCCCCCTTGCTTGCTTGGCCAAAAAGGGCGTATGCGTTTTCTCCTGAATATATTCAGGAGAAAATGCATACGCCCTTTTTGGCTAAGTGCTTCATTGTCGAAGTTGTGGCCCTCTTCCTGTGCTTTAAAGGCGATTCCAACGTACCTCTTGAAATCTGTTTCCTGCTATTCTGCCTCGCTTTCAAGTGCCTCGTTGCCTTTCCTCAACAGATTTTTGGACCATAGTTGTCCTTTATTACTCGGCCAGTTTGTGAATTGCTGTGCCCCTGAGCTCCATTTTTCAACTCGTTTTTGGTGAGATGACCGCAAGTCCAAAATTTTGGTTCAGGACCTATACTGGTTCCCGGGGGGTGGCTGATACTTTGGTTAATTCTTCTTCCTGCTGAGAAATTATAGTGATATGTGCCCATCCACATGCCTAACAGCTACTCTCTCATTGGTACTCCCTCTTCCCATTCATCCTCTGCCAAATTGGCAACCTGTGCGAACCAGGAGTTTAAAGGGGCTGTCTCTCCCAGTAGGGAGGTTGATAGAAAAGCAGATGGAAAGTCAAACCGGAGCACCAGGAAAGGGACTATTCGTTGAGTTTTAGAAACCTTTCGTATTCACAGTGTGTCCGTTCTCTAGGTTTCCCGTACATGTTATAGCTGTAGCAATATTCCCTTCACCTGGAGAGCTTGGACTCATGGAATGGGTGCCAGGCATTTGTGCTTTAAAGGGTCTGCATTTGCTCACCCAATCTCACCAATCGTCTCAGTCCCAAGTGTCCCTCCTTATGCCACATCCAGCTGTCGTTGTACATAGGGTCCTTCCAGGTTTCATCAGAGACCCTGAAGGAATTGTAAAGAATTTCCCAGTTTTTTTGTTTTGTTTTTGAAATTCCTTTTTATAGTGGGTTTGAGCTGATTCTCACTGCCATGTTTATGCCAGTCTAGATACACTTGATTCCCTTACGCAGACATATCAATACATAGATTTTAAGATTCTTAATAGTCAGATATATTCCTCTGTGGGAAATATGGTGTTTTGAGTCCCTTTCACTGAGGAAGGTGTAGGTCTTGTCTATTCCATAGTTGGTTTTTGGAACGGTACCTGTGCTTATATCAAACTCTGGTTTTATGCATCACCCCACCTCTCCTTCCCCCTTAAGCAGGCATAAGAGTGTTTTCTAAATGTGAGACACTGTTCTCTTTCCTAACTCAGTTCAAGTGTAGCCATGTTTACAGGATCTTCATAAGTGATATCTTATGATAAGTTTCGTTTTCTGTGTGACTTATTTCACTTAGAATTACCGAACCTGAATCCACCCATTTTGCTGCTACTGGTCTTATGACATTGATTTCATCGCTGTGGGATATTCCATCGTACATAATTACCACAATTTTTTGAACCATTTTTATATTTCCTGGCATATTTAAGGTGTAACCAAGTTGAGGTCCTTGTAAGCAGTGCAGCCCTAAATTTTGGGGTGGCTCTGTCTTATTGATTTTCAGTTTTCCCAAGGTATATTCCCTAGACTGGAAGTGCCCTTGGCTCTGTAGATCTGTTGTTTACTTGTTTTACGGAACACAATGCACTCTTCCAGAGAGGCAGTTGGCAATGTACATCCCGCCCATCAGCATAACAAGGCTCCCTGTTCTCCAGGGCCTGTCTGCCCTTTCTGGTTTTTACACAGTTGTGGATGTCCCTTTTGACCGGTGGGAAGTGATACTTCTTTGTAATGCAGATTAGCATTGCCCGCTTGCTTGCTTGGCCAAATAGGGCGTATGCGTTTTCTCCTGAATATATTCAGTAGAAAACGCATATGCCCTACTTGGCCAAGTGCATCATTGTCGAAGTTGTGCCCCTCTTCCTGTGCTTTAAGGGCGATCCCAACGTACCTCTTGAAATCTGTTTCCTGCTATTCTGCCTCGCTTTCAAGTCCGCCTCGTTGCCTTCCCTCAACAGATTTTTGGACGATAGTTGTCCTTTATTACTCGGCCAGTTTGTGAATTGCTGTGCCCCTGAGCTCCATTTTTCAACTCGTTTTTTGTGAGCTGACCGCATGTCCAAAATTTTGGTTCAGGACCTATGCTGTTTACCGGTGGGGGGATGAGACTTTGGTTAATTCTTCTTTGTGCTGGGAAGTTAGAGTGATATGTGCCCGTCCAAATGCCTAACAGCTACTCTCTCATTGGTTCTCCCTCTTCCCTTTCATCCTCTGCCAAATTGGTAACCTGTGCGAACCAGGAGGTTAAAGTGGCTGTCTCTCCAAGATGGGAGATTGATAGTAAAGCAGATGGAAAGTCAAACCGGAGAACCAGGAGAGGGACTATTCGTTGAGTTTTAGAAAGCATTCATATTCACAGTGTGTCCGTTCTCTAGGTTTCCCGTATATGTTATAGGTGTAGTAATGTTCCCTTCAAGCTGGAGAGTTAGGTCCCTTGGAATGGGTGCCATGCATTATTGCTTTAAAGGGTCTGCATTTGCTCAGCCAATCTCACCAATCGTCTCAGTCCCAAGTGTCCAGCCTTATGCCATATCCAGCTGTCGTTGTAGATAGGGTCATTCCAGGTTTCATCAGAGACCCTGAAGGAATTGTAAAGAATTTCCCAGTTTTTTGGTTTTGTTTTTGAAATTCCTTTTTATCGTGGGTGTGAGCTGATTATCGCTGCCATGTTTATGCCAGTCTAGACACACTTGATTCCCTAATGGAGACATATCAATACATAGGTTTTAAGATTCTTACTAGTCAGACATATTCCTCTGCAGGAAATATGGGGTTTTGATCCCTTTCACTGAGGAAGATGTAGGTCTTGTCTATTCCATAGTTGGTTTTTGGAACGGTACCTGTGCTTATATCAAACTCTGGTTTTATGCATCACCCCACCTCTCCTTCCCCCTTCAGCAGGCATAAGAGTGTTTTCTAAATGTGAGACACTGTTCTCTTTCCTAACTCAGTTCAAGTGTAGCCATGTTTACAGGATCTTCATAAGTGATATCTTATGATAAGTTTCTTTTTCTGTGTGACTTATTTCACTTAGAATCATCGTACCTGAATCCAACCATTTTGCTCCTAGTGGTCTTATGAAATTGATATCATGGCTGAGGGATATTCCATCGTACGTAATTACCACAATTTTTTGAACCATTTTTATATTTCCTTGGATATTTAAGGTGTACCCAAGTTGAGGTCCTTGTAAGCAGTGCAGCCCTAAATTTTGGGGTGGCTCTGTCTTATTGATTTTCAGTTTTCCCAAGGTATATTCCCTAGACTGGAAGTGCCCTTGGCTCTGTAGCTCTGTTGTTTGCTTGTTTTAGGGAACACAATGCACTCCTCCATAGAGGCAGTTGGCAATTTACATCCCGTCCATCAGCATAACAAGGCTCCCTGTTCTCCAGGGCCTGTCTTGCCTTTCTGGTTTTTACACATTTTGTGGATGTCCCTTTTGACCGGTGGGAAGTGATACTTCTTTGTAGTGCAGATTTGCATTGCCCGCTTGCTTGCTTGGCCAAAAAGGGCGTATGCGTTTTCTCCTGAATATATTCAGGAGAAAACGCATACGCCCTTTTTGGCCAAGTGCATCATTGTTGAAGTTGTGCCCCTCTTCCTGTGCTTTAAAGGCGATTCCAACGTACCTCTTGCAATCTTTTTCCTGCTATTCTGCCTCGCTTTCAATCCGCCTCGTTGCCTTCCCTCAACAGATTTTTGGATGATAGTTGTGCTTTATTACTCGGCCAGTTTGTGAATTGCTGTGCCCCTGAGCTCCATTTTTCAACTCGTTTTTGGTGAGCTGACCGCAAGTCCAAAATTTTGGTTCAGGACCTATGCTGGTCCCAGTGGGGGGCTGAGACTTTGGTTAATTCTTCTTCCTGCCAGGAAATTAGAGTGATATGTGCCCGTCCAAATGCCTAACAGCTACTCTCTCATTGGTTCTCCCTCTTCCCTTTCATCCTCTGCCAAATTGGCCACCTGTTCGAACCAGGAGGTTAAAGGGGCTGTCTCTCCAAGTTGGGAGGTTGATAGTAAAGCAGATGGCAAGTCAAACCGGAGCACCAGGAGAGGGACTATTCGTTGAGTTTTAGAAACCTTTCATATTCACAGTGTGTCTGTTCTCTAGGTTTCCTGTACATGTTATAGCTGTAGTAATATTCCCTTCAACCTGGAGAGTTGTGACCCATGGAATGTGTGCCAGGCATTTGTGATTTAAACGGTCTGCATTTTCTCACCCAATCTCACAAATCCTCTTAGACCCAAGTGTCCAGCATTATGCCACATCCAGCTGTCGTTGTAGATAGGGTCATTCCAGGTTTCGTCAGAGACCCTGAAGGAATTGTAAAGAATTTCCCAGTTTTTTAGTTTTGTTTTTGAAATTCCTTTTTATAGTGGGTTTGAGCTGATTCTCGCTGCCATGTTTATGCCAGTCTAGACACACTTGATTCCCTTACGGAGACATATCAATACATAGGTTTTAAGATTCTTACTAGTCAGATATATTCCTCTGAGGGAACTATGGGGTTTTGAGTCCCTTTCACTGAGGAAGGTGTAGGTCTTGTCTATTCCATAGTTGGTTTTTGGAACGGTACCTGTGCTTATATCAAACTCTGGTTTTATGCATCACCCAACCTCTCCTTCACCCTTAAGCAGGCATAAGAGTGTTTCCTAAATGTGAGACTCTGTTCTCTTTCCTAACTCAGTTCAAGTGTAACTATGTTTACAGGATGTTCATAAGTGATATCTTATGATAAGTTTCTTTTTCTGTGTGACTTATTTCACTTAGAATCATCGTACCTGAATCCACCCATTTTGCTGCTACTGGTCTTATGACATTGATTTCATGGCTGAGGGATATTCCATCGTACGTAAGTACCACAATTTTTTGAACCATTTTTATATTTCCTGGGATATTTAAGGTGTACCCAAGTTGAGGTCCTTCTAAGCAGTGCAGCCCTATATTTTGGGGTGGTTCTGTCTTATTGATTTTCAGTTTTCCCAAGGTATATTCCCTAGACTGGAAGTGCCCTTGGCTCTGTAGCTCTGTTGTTTACTTGTTTTAGGGAACACAATGCACTCCTCCAGTGAGGCAGTTGGCAATTTACATCCCGCCCATCAGCATAACAAGGCTCCCTGTTCTCCAGGGCCTGTCTTGCCTTTCTGGTTTTTACACATTTTGTGGATATCCCTTTTGACCGGTGGGAAGTGATACTTCTTTATAGTGCAGATTTGCATTGCCTGCTTGCTTGCTTGGCCAAAAAGGGCGTATGCGTTTTCTCCTGAATATATTCAGGAGAAAACGCATACGCCCTTTTTGGCCAAGTGCATCATTGTCGAAGTTGTGCCCCTCTTCCTGTGCTTTAAAGGCGATTCCCACGTACCTCTTGAAATCTGTTTCCTGCTATTGTGCCTCGCTTTCAAGTCTACCTCGCTGCCTTCCCTCAACAGATTTTTGGACGATAGTTTTCCTTTATTACTCGGCCAGTTTGTGAATTGCTGTGCCCCTGAGCTCCATTTTACAACTCGTTTTTTGTGAGCGGACCGCATGTCCAAAATTTTGGTTCGGGACCTATGGTGGTTCCGGGTGGGTGGCTGAGACTTTGGTTAATTTTTCTTCCTGGCGGGAAATTACAGTGATATGTGCCCGTCCAAATGCCTAACAGCTACTCTCTCATTGGTTCTCCCTCTTCCCTTTCATCCCCTGCCAAATTGGAAACTTGTGCGAACCAGGAGGTTAAAGGGGCTGTCTCTCCAAGTTGGGAGGTTGATAGTAAAGCAGATGGAAAGTCAAACCGGAGCACCAGGAGAGGGACTATTCGTTGAGTTTTAGCAACCTTTCGTATTCACAGTGTGTCCGTTCTCTAGATTTCCCGTACATGTTAGAGCTGTAGTAATATTCCCTTCATCCTGGAGAGTTGGGACCCATGGAATGGGTGCCAGGCATTTGTGCTTTAAAGGGTCTGCATTTGCTCACCCAATCCCACCAATCATCTCAGGCCCAAGTGTCCAGCATTATGCCACATCCAGCTGTCATTGTAGATAGGGTCATTCCAGGTTTCATCAGAGACCCTGAAGGAATTGTAAAGAATTTCCCAGTTTTTTTGTTTTGTTTTTGAAATTCCTTTTTATAATGGGTTTGAGCTGATTCTCGATGCCATGTTTATGCCAGTCTAGACACACTTGATTCCCTTACGTAGACATATCAATACATAGGTTTTAATATTCTTACTAGTCAGATATATTCCTCTGCGGGAAATATGGGGTTTTGATCCCTTTCACTGAGGAAGGTGTAGGTCTTGTCTATTCCATAGTTGGTTTTTGGAACGGTACCTGTGCTTATATCAAACTCTGGTTTTATGCATCACCCCACCTCTCCTTCCCCCTTAAGCAGGCATAAGAGTGTTTTCTAAATGTGGGACACTGTTCTCTTTCCTAACTCAGTTCAAGTGTAGCCATGTGTACAGGATCATCATAAGTGATATCTTATGATAAGTTTCTTTTTCTCTGTGACTTATTTCATTTAGAATCATCGTACCTGAATCCACCCATTTTGCTGCTACTGGTCTTATGACATTGATTTAATGGCTGAGGGATATTCCATCGTACGTAAGTACCACAATTATTTGAACCATTTTTATATTTCCTGGGATATTTAAGGTGTACCCAAGTTGAGGTCCTTGTAAGCAGTGCAGACCTATATTTTGGGGTGGCTCTGTCTTATTGATTTTCAGTTTTCCCAAGGTATATTCCCTAGACTGGAAGTGCTCTTGGCTCTGTAGCTCTCTTCTTTACTTGTTTTAGGGAACACAAAGCACTCCTCCATAGAGGCAGTTGGCAAGTTACATCCGCCCCATCAGCATAACAAGGCTCCCTGTTCTCCAGGGCCTGTCTTGCCTTTCTGGTGTTTACACATTTTGTGGATGTCCCTTTTGACCGGTGGGAAGTGATACTTCTTTGTAGTGCAGATTTGCATTGCCCGCTTGCTTGCTTGGCCAAAAAGGGCGTATGCGTTTTCTCCTGAATATATTCATGAGAAAACGCATACGCCCTTTTTGGCCAAGTGCATCATTGTCGAAGTTGTGCCCCTCTTCCTGTGCTTTAAAGGCGATTCCAACGTACCTCTTGAAATCTGTTTCCTGGTATTCTGCCTCGCTTTCAAGTCCGCCTCGTTGCCTTCCCTTTACAGATTTTTGGACGATAGTTGTCCTTTATTACTCGGCCAGTTTGTGAATTGCTGTGCCCTTGCCCTCCATTTTTCAACTCGTTTTTTTGTGAGCTGACTAGGAGTGCAAAATTTTGGTTCAGGACCTATGCTGGTTCACGGTGGGGGTCTGAGACTTTGGTTAATTCTTCTTCCTGCTGGGAAGTTAGAGTGATATGTGCCCGTCCTAATGCCTAACAGCTACTCTCTCATTGGTTCTCCCTCTTCCCTTTCATCCTCTGCCAAATTGGCAACCTGTGCGAGCCAGGATGTTAAAGGGGCTGTCTCTCCAAGTTGGGAGATTGATAGTAAAGCAGATTGAAAGTCAATCCGGAGCACCAGGAGAGGGACTATTCGTTGAGTTTTAGAAACCTTTCGTATTCACAGTGTGTCCGTTCTCTAGGTTTACCGTACATGTTATAGCTGTAGTAATATTCCCTTCATCCTGGAGAGTTGGGACCCATGGAATGGGTGCCAGGCATTTGTGCTTTAAAGGGTCTGCATTTGCTCACCCAATCCCACCAATCGTCTCAGTCCCAAGTGTCCAGCCTTATGCCACATCCAGCTGTCGTTGTAGATAGGGTCATTCCAGGTTTCATCAGAGACCCTGAAGGAATTGTAAAGAATTTCCCAGTTTTTTTGTTTTGTTTTTGAAATTCCTTTTTAGAGTGGGTTTGAGCTGATTCTCGCTGCCATGTTTATGCCAGTCTAGACACACTTGATTCCCTTATGGACACATATCAATACATAGGTTGTAAGATTCTTACTAGTCAGATATATTCCTCTGTGGGAAATATGGGGTTTTGAGTCCCTTTCACTGAGGACGGTGTAGCTCTTGTCTATTCCATAGTTGGTTTTTGGAGCAGTACCTGTGCTTATATCAAACTCTGGTTTTATGCATCACCCCACCTCTACTTCCCCCTTAAGCAGGCATAAGAGTGTTTTCTAAATGTGAGACACTGTTCTCTTTCCTAACTCAGTTCAAGTGTAGCCATGTTACAGGATCTTCATAAGTGATATCTTATGATAAGTTTCTTTTTCTGTGTGACTTATTTCACTTAGAATCATCGTACCTGAATCCACCCATTTTGCTGCTACTGGTCTTATGACATTGATTTCATGGCTGAGGGATATTCCCTCGTACGTAAGTACCACAATTTTTTGAACCATATTTATATTTCCTGGGATACTTAAGGTGTACCCAAGTTGAGGTCCTTGAAAGCAGTGCAGCCCTAAATTTTGGGGTGGCTCTATCTTATTGATTTACAGTTTTCCCAAGGTATATTCCCTAGACTGGAAGTGCCCTTGGCTCTGTAGCTCTGTTGTTTACTTGATTTAGGGAACACAATGCACTCCTCCAGAGAGGCAGTTGGCAGTTTACATCCCGCCCATCAGCATAACAAGGCTTCCTGTTCTCCAGGGCCTGTCTTGCCTTTCTGGTTTTTACACATTTTGTGGATGTCCCTTTTGACCGGTGGGAAGTGATACTTCTTTGTAGTGCAGATTTGCATTGCCCGCTTGCTTGCTTGGCCAAAAAGGGCGTATGCATTTTCTCCTGAATATATTCAGGAGAAAACCATTACACCCTTTTTGGCCAAGTGCATCATTGTCGAAGTTGTGCCCCACTTCCTGTGCTTTAAAGGTGATTCCAACGTACCTCTGTTTCCTGCTATTCTGCCTCACTTTCAGGTCCGCCTCGTTGCCTTCCCTCAACAGATTTTTGGACGATAGTTGTCCTTTATTCCTCGTCCAGTTTGGGAATTGCTGTGCCCCTGAGCTCCATTTTTCAACTCGTTTTTTGTGAGCTGACCGCAAGTCCAAAATTTTGGTTCAGGACCTATACTGGTTCCCGGTGGGAGGCTGAGGCTTTGGTTAATTCTTCTTTCTGCCGGGAAATTAGAGTGATATGTGCCCGTACAAATGCCTAACAGCTACTCTCTCATTGGTTCTCCCTCTTCCCTTTCATCCTCTGCCAAATTGGCAACCTGTGCGAACCAGGAGGTTAAAGGGGCTGTCTCCCCAAGTTGGGAGGTTGATAGTAAAGCAGATGGAAAGTCAAACCCGAGCACCAGGAGAGGGACTATTCGTTGAGTTTTAGAAACCTTTCGTATTCACAATGTGTCCATTCTCTAGGTTTCCCGTACATGTTATATTTGTATTAATATTCCCTTTAACCTGGAGAGTTGGGACCCATGGAATGGGTGCCAGGCATTTGTGCTTTAAAGGGTCTGCATTTGCTCACCCAATCTCACCAATCCTCTCAGTCCCAAGTGTCCAGCATTATGCCACATCCAGCTGTCGTTGTACATATGGTCATTCCAGGTTTCATCAGAGACCCTGAAGGAATTGTAAAGAATTTCCCAGTTTTTTTGTTTTGTTTTTGAAATTCCTTTTTAGAGTGGGTTTGAGCTGATTCTCGCTGCCATGTTTATGACAGTCTAGACACACCTGATTCCCTTACGGAGACATATCAATACATAGGTTTTAAGATTCTTACTAGTCAGATATATTCCTCTGCGGGAAATATGGGGTTTTGAGTCCCTTTCACTGAGGAAGGTGTAGGTCTTGTCTATTCCACAGTTGGTTTTTGGAACGGTACCTGTGCTTATATCAAACTCTGGTTTTATGCATCACCCCACCTCTCCTTCCCCCTTAAGCAGGCATAAGAGTGTTTTCTAAATGTGAGACACTGTTCTCTTTCCTAACTCAGTTCAAGTGTAGCCATGTTTACAGGATCTTCATAAGTGATATCTTATGATAAGTTTCTTTTTCTGTGTGACTTATTTCACTTAGAAACATCGAACCTGAATCCACCCATTTTGCTGCTACTGGACTTATGACATTGATTTCATGGCTGAGGGATATTCCATCGTACGTAAGTACCACAATTTTTTGAACCATTTTTATATTTCCTGGGATATTTAAGGTGTACCCAAGTTGAGGTCCTTGTATGCAGTGCCGCCCTAAATTTTGGGGTGGCTCTGTCTTATCGATTTTCAGTTTTCCCAAGGTATATTCCCTACACTGGAAGTGCCCTTGGCTCTGTAGCTCTGTTGTTTATTTCTTTTAGGGTACACAATGCACTCCTCCAGAGAGGCAGTTGGCTAGTTATATCCCGCACATCAGCATAACAAGGCTCCCTGTTCTCCAGGTCCTGTCTTTCCTTTATGGATTTTACAAATTTTGTGGATGTCCCTTTTGACCGGTGGGAAGTGATACTTCTTTGTAGTGCAGATTTGCATTGACAGCTTGCTTGCTTGGCCAAAAAGGGCGTATGCGTTTTCTCCTGAATATATTCAGGAGAAAACACATACGCTCTTTTTGGCCAAGTGCATCATTGTCTGAGTTTCACCCCTCTTCCTAAGCTTTAAAGTCGATTTCAACGTACCTCTTGAAATCTGTTTCCTGCTATTCTGCCTCGCTTTCAAGTCCGCCTCGTTGCCTTCCCTCAACAGATTTTTGGACGATAGTTGTCCTTTATTACTCGGCCAGTTTGTGAATTGCTGTGCCCCTGAGCTCCATTTTTCAACTCGTTTTTTGTGAGCTGACCGCATGTTCAAAATTTTGGTTCAGGACCTATACTGGTTCCCGGTGGGTGGCTGAGACTTTGGTTAATTCTTCTTCCTGCCGGGAAATTAGAGTGATATGTGCCCATACAAATGCCTAACAGCTATTCTCTCATTGGTTCTCCCTCTTCCCTTTCATCCTCTGCCAAATTGGCAACCTGTGCGAATCAGGAGGTTAAAGGGGCTGTCTCTCCAAGTTGGGAGGTTGATAGTAAAGCAGATGGAAAGTCAAACCGGAGCACCAGGAGAGGGACTATTCGTTGAGTTTTAGAAACCTTTCGTATTCACAGTGTGTCCGTTCTCTAGGTTTAACGTACATGTTATAGCTGTAGTAATATTCCCTTCATCCTGGAGAGTTGGGACCCATTGAATGGGTGCCAGGCATTTGTGCTTTAAAGGGTCTGCATTTCCTCACCCAATCCCACCAATCGTCTCAGTCCCAAGTGTCCAGCCTTACGCCACATCCAGCTGTCGTTGTAGATAGGGTCATTCCAGGTTTCATCAGAGACCCTGAAGGAATTGTAAAGAATTTCCCAGTTTCTTTGTTTTGTTTTTGAAATTCCTTTTTATAGTGGGTTTGAGCTAATTCCCGCTGCCATGTTTATGCCAGTCTAGACACACTTGATTCCCTTATGGAGACATATCAATACATAGGTTTTAAGATTCTTACTAGTCAGATATATTCCTCTGTGGGAAATATTGGGTTTTGAGTCCCTTTCACTGAGGAAGGTGTAGCTCTTGTCTATTCCATAGTTGGTTTTTGGAGCAGTACCTGTGCTTATATCAAACTCTGGTTTTATGCATCACCCCACCTCTACTTCTCCCTTAAGCAGGCATAAGAGTGTTTTCTAAATGTGAGACACAGTTCTCTTTCCTAACTCAGTTCAAGTGTAGCCATGTTTACAGGATCTTCATAAGTGATATCTTATGATAAGTTTCTTTTTCTGTGTGACTTATTTCACTTAGAATCATCGTACCTGAATCCACCCATTTTGCTGCTAATGGTCTTATGACATTGATTTCATGGCTGAGGGATATTCCATCGTACGTAAGTACCACAATTTTTTGAACCATATTTATATTTCCTGGGATACTTAAGGTGTACCCAAGTTGAGGTCCTTGAAAGCAGTGCAGCCCTAAATTTTGGGGTGGCTCTATCTTATTGATTTTCAGTTTTCCCAAGGTATATTCCCTAGACTGGAAGTGCCCTTGGCTCTGTAGCTCTGTTGTTTACTTGTTTTAGGGAACACAATGCACTCCTCCAGAGAGGCAGTTGGCAGTTTACATCCCACCCATCAGCATAACAAGGCTTCCTGTTCTCCAGGGCCTGTCTTGCCTTTCTGGTTTTTACACATTTTGTGGATGTCCCTTTTGACCGGTGGGAAGTGATACTTCTTTGTATTGCAGATTAGCATTGCCCGCTTGCTTGCTTGGCCAAAAAGGGCGTATGCGTTTTCTCCTGAATATATTCAGGAGAAAACGCATACGCCCTTTTTGGCCAAGTGCATCATTGTCGAAGTTGTGCCCCTCTTCCTGTGCTTTAAAGGCGATTCCAACGTACCTCTTGAAATCTGTTTCCTGCTATTCTGCCTCGCTTTCAAGTCCGCCTCGTTGCCTTCCCTCAACAGATTTTTGGACGAGTGTTGTCCTTTATTACTTGGGCAGTTTGTGAATTGCTGTGCCCCTCAGCTCCATTTTTCAACTCGTTTTTGGTGAGCTGACCGCAAGTCCAAAATTTTGGTTCAGGACCTATACTGGTTCCCGGTGGGTGGCTGAGACTTTGGTTAATTCTTCTTCCTGCCGGGAAATTACAGTGATATGTGCCCGTCCAAATGCCTAACAGCTACTCTCTCATAGGTTCTCCCTCTTCCCTTTCATCCTCTGCCAAATTGGCAACCTGTGCGAACCAGGAGGTTAAAGGGGCTGTCTCTCCAATTGGGGAGGTTGATAGTAAAGCAGATGTAAAGTTAAACCGGAGCACCAGGAGAGGGACTATTCGTTGAGTTTTACAAACCATTCGTATTCACAGTGTGTCCGTTCTCTAGGTTTCCCGTACATGTTATAGCTGTAGTAATATTCCCTTCAACCTGGAGAGTTGGGACCCATGGAATGGGTGCCAGGCATTTGTGCTTTAAAGGGTCTGCAATTGCTCACCCAATCTCACCAATCCTCTCAGTCCCAAGTGTCCCTCCTTATGCCACATCCAGCTGTCGTTGTAGATAGGGTCATTCCAGGTTTCATCAGAGACCCTGAAGGAATTGTAAAGAATTTCCCAGTTTTTTTGTTTTGTTTTTGAAATTCCTTTTTATAGTGGGTTTGAGCTGATTCTCGCTGCCATGTTTATGCCAGTCTAGGCACACTTGATTCCCTTATGGAGACATATCAATACATAGGTTTTAAGATTCTTACTAGTCAGATATATTCCTCTGCGGGAAATATGGGGTTTTGAGGCCCTTTCACTGAGGAAGGTGTAGGTCTTTTCTATTCCATACTTGGTTTTTGGAACGGTACCTGTGCTTATATCAAACTCTGGTTTTATGCATCACCCCACCTCTCCTTCCCCCTTAAGCAGGCATAAGAGTGTTTTCTAAATATGAGACACTGTTCTCTTTCCTAACTCAGTTCAAGTGTAGCCATATTTATAGGATCTTCATAAGTGATATCTTATGATAAGTTTCTTTTTCTGTGTGACTTATTTCACTTAGAATCATCGTACCTGAATCCACCCATTTTGCTGCTACTGGTCTTATGACATTGATTTCATGGCTGAGGGATATTCCATCGTACGTAAGTACCACAATTTTTTGAACCATTTTTATATTTCCTGGGATACTTAAGGTGTATCCAAGTTGAGGTCCTTGTAATCAGTGCAGCCCTAAATTTTGGGGTGGCTCTGTCTTATTGATTTTCAGTTTTCCCAAGGTATATTCCCTAGACTGGAAGTGCCCTTGGCTCTGTAGCTCTGTTGTTTACTTGTTTTAGGGAACGCAGTGCACTCCTCCAGAGAGGCAGTTGGCAATTTACATCCCGCCCAT
Source organism: Hyperoodon ampullatus (assembly GCF_949752795.1). Classification (NCBI taxonomy): domain Eukaryota; kingdom Metazoa; phylum Chordata; class Mammalia; order Artiodactyla; family Ziphiidae; genus Hyperoodon; species Hyperoodon ampullatus. Next base: position 1,623,903 of record NW_027640382.1, on the reverse strand, counting down.
CAGCATAACAAGGCTCCCTGTTCTCCAGGGCCTGTCTTGCCTTTCTGGTTTTTACACATTTTGTGGATGTCCCTTTTGAGCGGTGGGAAGTGATACTTCTTTGTAGTGCAGATTTGCATTGCCCGCTTGCTTGCTTGGCCAAAAAGGGCGTATGCGTTTTCTCCTGAATATATTCAGGAGAAAACGCATACGCCCTTTTTTGCCAAGTGAATCATTGTCGAAGTTGTGCCCCTCTTCCTGTGCTTTAAAGGTGATTCCAATGTACCTCTTGAAATCTGTTTCCTGCTATTCTGCCTCGCTTTCAAGTGCGCCTCGTTGCCTTTCCTCAACATATTTTTGGAGGATAGTTGTCCTTTATTACTCGGCCAGTTTGTGAATTGCTGTGCCCCTGAGCTCCATTTTTCAACTCGTTTTTGATGAGCTGACCTCAAGTCCAAAATTATGGTTCAGGACCTATACTGGTTCCCGGTGGGTTGCTGAGACTTTGGTTAATTCTTCTTCCTGCTGGGAAATTACAGTGATATGTGTCCGTCCAAGTGCCTAACAGCTGCTCTCTCATTGGTTCTCCCTCTTCCCTTTCATCCTCTGCCAAATTGGCAACCTGTGCGAACCAGGAGGTTAAAGGGGCTGTCTCTCCAAGTTGGGAGATTTATAGTAAAGCAGATGGAAAGTCAAACCGGAGCACCAGGAGAGGGACTATTCGTTGAGTTTTAGAAACCTTTCGTATTCACATTGTGTCCGTTCTCTAGGTTTCCCGTACATGTTATAACTGTAGTAATATTCCCTTCAACCTGGAGAGTTGGGACCCATGGAATGGGTGCCATGCATTATTGCTTTAAAGGGTCTGCATTTGCTCACCCAATCTCACCAACCCTCTCAGTCCCATGTGTCCAGCCTTATGCCACATCCAGCTGTCGTTGTAGATAGAGTCATTCCAGGTTTCATCAGAGACCCTGAAGGAATTGTAAAGAATTTCCCAGTTTTTTTGTTTTGTTTTTGAAATTCCTTTTTATAGTGGGTTTGAGCTGATTCTCGCTGCCATGTTTATGCCAGTCTAGACACACTTGATTCCCTTATGGAGACATATCAATACATAGGTTTTAAGATTCTTACTAGTCAGATATATTCCTCTGCGGGAAATATGGTGTTTTGAGTCCCTTTCACTGAGGAAGGTGTAGGTCTTTTCTATTCCATAGTTGGTTTTTGGAACCGTACCTGTGCTTATATCAAACTCTGGTTTTATGCATCACCCCACCTCTCCTTCCCCCTTAAGCAGGCATAAGAATGTTTTCTAAATGTGAGACACTGTTCTCTTTCCTAACTCAGTTCAAGTGTAGCCATGTTTACAGGATCTTCATAAGTGATATCTTATGATAAGTTTCTTTTTCTGTGTGACTTATTTCACTTAGAATCATCGTACCTGAATCCACCCATTTTGCTGCTACTGGTCTTATGACATTGATTTCATGGCTGAGGGATATACCATCGTACGTAAGTACCACAATTTTTTGAACCATTTTTATATTTCCTGGGATACTTAAGGTGTATCCAAGTTGAGGTCCTTGTAAGCAGTGCAGCCCTAAATTTTGGGGTAGCTCTGTCTTATTGATTTTCCGTTTTCCCAAGGTATATTCCCTAGACTGGAAGTGCCCTTGGGTCTGTAGCTCTGTTCTTTACTTGTTTTAGGGAACACAGTGCACTCCTCCAGGGAGGCAGTTGGCAATTTACATCCCGCCCATCAGCATAACAAGGCTCCCTGTTCTCCAGGGCCTGTCTTGCCTTTCTGGTTTTTACACATTTTGTGGATGTCCCTTTTGACCGGTGGGAAGTGATGCTTCTTTGTAGTGCAGATTTGCATTCCCCGCTTGCTTGCTTGGCCAAAAAGGGCGTATGCGTTTTCTCCTGAATATATTCAGGAGAAAACGCATACGCCCTTTTTGGCCAAGGGCATCATTTTCGAAGCTGTGCCCGCTACCTGTGCTTTAAAGGCGATTCCAACGTACCCCTTGAAATCTGTTTCCTGCTATTCTGCCTCGCTTTCAAGTCCGCTTCGTTGCCTTCCCTCAAAAGATTTTTGGACGATAGTTGTCCTTTATTACTCGGCCAGTTTGTGAATTGCTGTGCCCCTGAGCTCCATTTTTCAACTCGTTTTTGGTGAGCTGACCGCAAGTCCAAAATTTTGGTTCAGGACCTATACTTGTTCGCGGTGGGTGGCTGAGACTTTGGTTAATCGTTCTTCCTGCTGGGAAATTACAGTGATATGTGCCCGTCCAAATGCCTAACAGCTACTCTCTCATTGGTTCTCCCTCTTCCCTTTCATCCTCTGCCAAATTGGCAACCTGTGTGAACCAGGAGGTTAAAGGGGCTGTCTCTCCAAGTTGGGAGGTTGATAGTAAAGCAGATGGAAAGTCAAAGCGGAGCACCAGGAGAGGGACTATTCGTTGAGTTTTAGAAACCTTTCGTATTCACAGTGTGTCCGTTCTCTAGGTTTCCCGTACATGTTATAGCTGTAGTAATATTCCCTTCAACCTGGAAAGTTGGGACCCATGGAATGGGTGCCAGGCATTTGTGATGTAAAGGGTCTGCATTTGCTCACCCAATCTCACCAATCCTCTCAGTCCCAAGTGTCCCTCGTTATGCCACATCCAGCTGTCCTTGTAGATAGGGTCATTCCAGGTTTCATCAGAGACCCTGAAGGAATTGTAAAGAATTTCCCAGTTTTTTTTGTTTTGTTTTTGAAATTCCTTTTTATAGTGGGTTTGAGCTGATTCTCGCTGCCATGTTTATGCCAGTCTAGACACACTTGATTCCCTTACGGAGACCTATCAATACATAGGTTTTAAGATTCTTACTAGTCAGATATATTCCTCTGCGGGAAATATGGGGTTTTGAGTCCCTTTCACTGAGGAAGGTGTAGGTCTTGTCTATTCCATAGTTGGTTTTTGGAACGGTACCTGTGCTTATATCAAACTCTGGTTTTATGCATCACCCCAACTCTCCTTCCCACTTAAGCAGGCATAAGAGTGTTTTCTAAATATTAGACACTGTTCTCTTTCCTAACTCAGTTCAAGTGTAGCCATGTTTATACAATCTTCATAAGTGATATCTTATGATAAGTTTCTTTTTCTGTGTGACTTATTTCACTTAGAATCATCGTACCTGAATCCACCCATTTTGCTGCTACTGGTCTTATGACATTGATTTCATGCCTGAGGGATATTCCATCGTACGTAAGTACCACAATTTTTTGAACCATTTTTATATTTCCTGGGATATTTAAGGTGTACCCAAGTTGAGGTCCTTGTAATCAGTGCAGCCATAAATTTTGGGGTGGCTCTGGCTTATTGATTTTCATATTTCCAAAGGTATATTCCCTAGACTGGAAGTGACCTTGGCTCTGTAGCTCTGTTGTTTACTTGTTTTAGGGAACACAATGCACTCCTCCAGAGAGGCAGTTGGCAATTTACATCCCGCCCATCAGCATAACAAGGCTCCCTGTTCTCCAGGGCCTGTCTTGCCTTTCTGGTTTTTACACATTTTGTGGATGTCCCTTTTGACCGGTGGGAAGTGATACTTCTTTGTAGTGCAGATTTGCATTGCCCGCTTGCTTGCTTGGCCAAAATGGGCGTATGCGTTTTCTCCTGAATATATTCAGGAGAAAACGCATACGCCATTTTTGGACAAGTGCTTCATTGTCGAAGTTGTGCCCCTCTTCCTGTGCTTTAAAGGCGATTCCAACGTACCTCTTGAAATCTGTTTCCTGCTATTCTGCCTCGCTTTCAAGTCCGCCTCGTTGCCTTCCCTCAACAGATTTTTGGACGATAGTTGTCCTTTATTACTCGGCCAGTTTGTGAATTGCTGTGCCCCTGAGCTCCATTTTACAACTCGTTTTTGGTGAGCTGACCGCAAGTCCAAAATTTTGATTCAGGACCTATACTGGTTCGCGGTGGGTGGCTGAGGCTTTGGTTAATTCTTCTTCCTGCCGGGACATTACAGTGATATGTGCCCGTCCAAATGCCTAACAGCTACTCTCTCATTGGTTCTCCCTCTTCCCTTTCATCCTCTGCCAAATTGGCAACCTGTGCGAACCAGGAGGTTAAAGGGTCTGTCTCTCCAAGTTGGGAGATTGATAGTAAAGCAGATGGAAAGTCAAACCGGAGCACCAGGGGAGGGACTATTCGTTGAGTTTTAGAAACCTTTCGTATTCACATTGTGTCCGTTCTCTAGGTTCCCCGTACATGTTATAACTGTAGTAATATTCCCTTCAACCAGGAGAGTTGGGACCCATGGAATGGGTGCCATGCATTATTGCTTTAAAGGGTCTGCATTTGCTCACCCAATCTCACCAATCCTCTCAGTCCCAAGTGTCCAGCCTTATGCCACATCCAGCTGTCGTTGTAGATAGGGTCATTCCAGGTTTCATCAGAGACCCTGAAGGAATTGTAAAGAATTTCCCAGTTTTTTTGTTTTGTTTTTGAAATTCCTTTTTATAGTGGGTTTGAGCTGATTTTCGCTGCCATGTTTATGCCAGTCTAGACACACTTGATTCCCTAACGGAGACATATCAATACATAGGTTTTAAGATTCTTACTAGTCAGATATATTCCTCTGCGGGAAATATGGTGTTTTGAGTCCCTTTCACTAAGGAAGGTGTAGGTCTTGTCTATTCCATAGTTGGTTTTTGGAACGGTACGTGTGCTTATATCAAACTCTGGTTTTATGCATCACCCCACCTCTCCTTCCCCCTTAAGCAGGCATAAGAGTGTTTTCTAAATATGAAACACTGTTCTCTTTCCTAACTCAGTTCAAGTGTAGCCATGTTTACAGGATCTTCATAAGTGATATCTTATGATAAGTTTCTTTTTCTGTGTGACGTATTTCACTTAGAATCATCGTACCTGAATCCACCCATTTTGCTGCTACTGGTCTTATAACATTGATTTCATGCCTGAGGGATATTCCATCGTACGTAAGTACCACAATTTTTTGAACCATGTTTATATTTCCTGGGATATTTAAGGTGTACCCAAGTTGAGGTCCTTGTAAGCAATGCAGCCGTAAATTTTGGGGTGGCTCTGTCTTATTGATTTTCAGTTTTCCCAAGGTATATTCCCTAGACTGGAAGTGCCCTTGGCTCTGTAGCTCTGTTCTTTACTTGTTTTAGGGAACACAATGAACTCCTCCAGAGTGGCAGTTGGCAATTTACATCCCGCCCACCAGCATAACAAGGCTCCCTGCTCTCCAGGGCCTGTCTTGCCTTTCTGGTTTTTCACATTTTGTGGATGTCCCTTTTGACCGGTTGGAAGTGATACTTCTTTGTAGTGCAGATTTGCATTGCCCGCTTGATTGCTTGGCCAAAAAGGGCGTATGCGTTTTCTCCTGAATATATTCAGGAGAAAATGCATACGCCCTTTTTGGCCAAGTGCATCATTGTCGATGTTGTGCCCCTCTTCCTGTGCTTTAAAGGCGATTCCAACGTACCTCTTGAAATCTGTTTCCTGCTATTCTGCCTCGCTTTCAAGTCCGCCTCGTTGCCTTCCCTCAAAAGATTTTTGCACGATAGTTGTCCTTTATTACTCGGCCAGTTTGTGAATTGCTGTGCCCGTGAGCTCCATTTTTCAACTCGTTTTTGGTGAGCTGACCGCAAGTCCAAAAGTTTGGTTCAGGACCTATACTGGTTCCCAGTGGGGGGCTGAGACTTTGGTTAATTCTTCTTCCTGCCGGGAAATTACAGTGATATGTGCCCGTCCCAATGCCTAACAGCTACTCTCTCATTGGTTCTCCCTCTTCCCTTTCATCCTCTGCCAAATTGGCAACCTGTGCCAACCAGGAAGTTAAAGGGGCTATCTCTCCAAGTTGGGAGGTTGATAGTAAAGCAGATGTAAAGTCAAAGCGGAGCCCCGGGAGAGGGACAATTCGTTGAGTTTTAGAAACCTTTCGTATTCACAGTGTGTCCGTTCTCTAGGTTTCCCGTACATGTTATAGCTGTAGTAATATTCCCTTCAACCTGGAGAGTTGGGACCCACGGAGTGGGTGCTAGGCATTTGTGATTTAAATGGTCTGCATTTGCTCACCCAATCTCACCAATCCTCTCAGTCCCAAGTGTCCCTCCTTATGCCACATCCAGCTGTCGTTGTAGATAGGGTCATTCCAGGTTTCATCAGGGACCCTGAAGGAATTGTAAAGAATTTCCCATTTTTTTTGTTTTGTTTTTGAAATTCCTTTTTATAGTCTGTTTGAGCTGATTCTCGCTGCCATGTTTATGCCAGTCTAGACACACTTGATTCCCTTACGGAGACATATCAATACATAGGTTTTAAGATTCTTACTAGTCAGATATATTCCTCTGCGGGAAATATGGGGTTTTGAGTCCCTTTCACTGAGGAAGGTGTAGGTCTTGTCTATTCCATAGTTGGTTTTTGGAACGGTACCTGTGCTTATATCAAACTCTGGTTTTATGCATCACCCCACCTCTCCTTCCCACTTAAGCAGGCATAAGAGTGTTTTCTAAATATGAGACACTGTTCTCTTTCCTAACTCAGTTCAAGGGTAGCCATGTTTATACGATCATCATAAGTGATATCTTATGATAAGTTTCTTTTTCTGTGTGACTTATTTCACTTAGAATCATCGTACCTGAATCCACCCATTTTGCTGCTACTGGTCTTAGGACATTGGTTTCATAGCTGAGGGATATTCCATCGTATGTAAGTACCACAATTTTTTGAACCATTTTTATATTTCCTGGGATACTTAAGGTGTATCCAAGTTGAGGTCCTTGTAAGCAGTGCAGCCCTAAATTTTGGGGTGGCTCTGTCTCATTGATTTTCAGTTTTCCCAAGGTATATCCCCTAGACTGGAAGTGCCCTTGGCTCTGTAGCTCTGTTGTTTACTTGTTTTAGGGAACACAATGCACTCCTCCAGAGAGGCAGTTGGCAATTTACATCCCGCCCATCAGCATAACAAGGCTCCCTGTTCTCCAGGGCCTGTCTTGCCTTTCTGGTTTTTACATATTTTGTGGATGTCCCTTTTGACCGGTGGGAAGTGATACTTCTTTGTAGTGCAGATTTGCATTGCCCGCTTGCTTGCTTGGCCAAAAAGGGCGTATGCGTTTTCTCCTGAATATATTCAGGAGAAAACGCATACGCCCTTTTTGGCCAAGTGCATCATTGTCGAAGTTGTGCCCCTCTTCCTGTGCTTTAAAGGCGATTCCAACGTACCTCTTGAAATCTGTTTCCTGCTATTCTGCCTCGCTTTCAAGTCCGCCTCGTTGCCTTCCCTCAACAGATTTTTGGACGATAGTTGTCCTTTATTACTCGGCCAGTTTGTGAATTGCTGTGCCCCTGAGTTCCATTTTTCAACTCGTTTTTGTTGAGCTGACCGCAAGTCCAAAATTTTGGTTCAGGACCTATACTGGTTCCCGGTGGGTGGCTGAGACTTTCGTTATTTCTTCTTCCTGCCGGGAAATTACAGTGATATGTGCCCGTCCAAATGCCTAACAGCTACTCTCTCATTGGTTCCCCTCTTCCCTTTCATCCTCTGCCAAATTGGCAACCTGTGCGAACCAGGAGGTTAAAGGGGCTGTCTCTCCAAGTTGGGAGGTTGATAGTAAAGCAGATGTAAAGTCAAAGCGGAGCACCAGGAGAGGGACTATTCGTTGAGTTTCAGAAACGTTTCGTATTCACAGTGTGTCCGTTCTCTAGGTTTCCCATACATGATATAGCTGTAGTAATATTCCCTTCAACCTGGAGAGTTGGGACCCATGGAATGGGTGCCACGCATTTGTGCTTTAAAGGGTCTGCATTTGCTCACCCAATCTCACCAATCGTCTCAGTCCCAAGTGTCCCTCCTTATGCCACATCCAGCTGTCGTTGTAGATAGGGTCATTCCAGGTTTCATCAGAGACCCTGAAGGAATTGGAATTTCCCAGTTTTTTTGTTTTGTTTTTGAAATTCCTTTTTATAGTGGGCTTGAGCTGATTCCCCCTGCCATGTTTATGCCAGTCTAGACACACTTGATTCCCTTACGGAGACATATCAATACATAGGTTCTAAGATTCTTACTAGTCAGATATATTCCTCTGCGGGAAATATGGTGTTTTGAGTCCCTTTCACTGAGGAATGTGTAGGTCTTGTCTATTCCATAGTCGGTTTTTGGAACGGTGCCTGTGCTTATATCAAACTCTGGTTTTATGCATCACCCCACCTCTCCTTCCCCCTTAAGCAGGCATAATAGTGTTTTCTAAATATGAGACACTGTTCTCTTTCCGAAATCAGTTCAAGTGTAGCCATGTTTATACGATCTTCATAAGTGATATCTTATGATAAGTTTCTTTTTCTGTGTGACTTATTTCACTTAGAATCATCGTACCTGAATCCACCCATTTTGCTGCTACTGGTCTTATGACATTGATTTCATGGCTGAGGGATATTCCATCGTACGTAAGTACCACAATTTTTTGAACCATTTTTATATTTCCTGGGATACTTAAGGTGTATCCAAGTTGAGGTCCTTGTAAGCAGTGCTGCCCTAAATTTAGGGGTGGCTCTGTCTTATTGATTTTCAGTTTTCCCAAGGTATATTCCCTAGACTGGAAGTGCCCTTGGCTCTGTAGCTCTGTTCTTTACTTGTTTTAGGGAACACAATGCACCCCTCCAGAGAGGCAGTTGGCAATTTACATCCCGCCCATCAGCATAACAAGGTTCCCTGTTCTCCAGGGCCTGTCTTGCCTTTCTGGTTTTTACACATTTTGTGGATGTCCCTTTTGAGCGGTGGGAAGTGATACTTCTTTGTAGTGCACATTTGCATTGCCCGCTTGCTTGCTTGTCCAAAAAGGGTGTATGCGTTTTCTCCTGAATATATTCAGGAGAGAACTCATACGCCCTTTTGGCCAAGTGCATCATTGTCGAAGTTGTGCCCCTCTTCCTGTACTTTAAAGGCGATTCCAACGTACCTCTTGAAATCTGTTTCCTGCTATTCTGCCTCGCTTTCAAGTCTGCCTCGTTGCCTTTCCTCAACAGATTTTTGGACGATAGTTGTCCTTTATTACTCGGCCAGTTTGTGAATTGCTGTGCCCCTGAGCTCCATTTTTCAACTCGTTTTTGGTGAGCTGACCGCAAGTCCAAAATTTTGGTTCAGGACCTATACTGGTTCGCGGTGGGTGGCTGAGACTTTGGTTAATTGTTCTTCCTGCCGGGAAATTACAGTGATATGTGCCCGTCCAAATGCCTAACAGCTAGTCTCTCATTGGTTCTCCCTCTTCCCTTTCATCCTCTGCCAAATTGGCAACCTGTGCGAACCAGGAGGTTAAAGGGGCTGTCTCTCCAAGTTGGGAGGTTGATAGTAAAGCAGATGTAAAGTCAAACCGGAGCACCAGGAGAGGGACTATTCGTTGAGTTTTAGAAGCCTTTCGTATTCACAGTGTGTCCGTTCTCTAGGTTTCCCGTACATGTTATAGCTGTAGTAATATTCCCTTCAACCTGGAGAGTTGGGACCCATGGAATGGGTGCCATGCATTATTGCTTTAAAGAGTCTGCATTTGTTCACCCAATCTCACCAATCCTCTCAGTCCCAAGTGTCCCTCCTTATGCCACATCCAGCTGTCGTTGTAGATAGGGTCATTCCAGGTTTCATCAGAGACCCTGAAGGAATTGTAAAGAATTTCCCAGTTTTTTTGTTTTGTTTTTGAAATTCCTTTTTATAGTGGGTTTGAGCTGATTCTCGCTGCCATGTAAATGCCAGTCTAGACACACTTGATTCCCTTACGGAGACATATCAATACATAGGTTTTAAGATTCTTACTAGTCAGATATATTCCTCTGCGGGAAATATGGGGTTTTGAGTCCCTTTCACTGAGGAAGGTGTAGGTCTTGTCTATTCCATAGTTGGTTTTTGGAACGGAACATGTGCTTATATCAAACTCTGGTTTTATGCATCACCCCACCTCTCCTTCCCCCTTAAGCAGGCATAAGAGTGTTTTCTAAATATGAGACACTGTTCTCTTTCCTAACTCAGTTCAATTGTAGCCATGTTTACAGGATCTCCATAAGTGATATCTTATGATAAGTTTCTTTTTCTGTGTGACTTATATCACTTAGAATCATCGTACCTGAATCCACCCATATTGCTGCTAATGGTCTTATGACATTGATTTCATGGCTGAGGGATATTCCATCGTACGTAAGTACCACAAAATTTTGAACCATTTTTATATTTCCTGGGATATTTAAGGTGTACCCAAGTTGAGGTCCTTGTAAGCAGTGCAGCCCTAAATTTTGGGGTGGCTCTGTCTTATTGATTTTCAGTTTTCCCAAGGTATATTCCCTAGACTGGAAGTGCCCTTGGCTCTGTAGCTCTGTTCTTTACTTGTTTTAGGGAACACAATGCACTCCTCCATAGAGGCAGTTGGCAATTTACATCCCGCCCATCAGCATAACAAGGCTCCCTGTTCTCCAGGGCCTGTCTTGCCTTTCTGGTTTTTACACATTTTGTGGATGTCCCTTTTGACCGGTGGGAAGTGATACTTCTTTGTAGTGCAGATTTGCATTGCCCGCTTGCTTGCTTGGCCAAAAAGGGCGTATGCGTTTTCTCCTGAATCTATTCAGGAGAAAACGCATACGCCCTTTTTGGCCAAGTGCATCATTGTCGAAGTTGTGCCCCTCTTCCTGTGCTTTAAAGGCGATTCCAACGTACCTCTTGAAATCTGTTTCCTGCTATTCTGCCTCGCTTTCAAGTCCGCCTCGTTGCCTTCCCTCAACAGATTTTTGGACGATAGTTGTCCTTTATTACTTGGCCAGTTTGTGAATTGCTGTGCCCCTGATCTCCATTTTTCAACTCGTTTATGGTGAGCTGACTGCAAGTCCAAAATTTTGGCTAAGGACCTATACTGGTTCCCGGAGGGTGGCTGAGACTTTGGTTAATTCTTCTTCCTGCCGGGAAATTACAGTGATATGTGCCCGTCCAAATGCCTAACAGCTACTCTCTCATTGGTTCTCCCTCTTCCCTTTCATTCTCTGCCAAATTGGCAACCTGTGCGAACCAGGAGGTTAAAGGTTCTGTCTCTCCAAGTTGGGAGATTGATAGTAAAGCAGATGGAAAGTCAAACCGGTGCACCAGGGGAGGGACTATTCGTTGAGTTTTAGAAACCTTTCGTATTCACATTGTGTCCGTTCTCTAGGTTCCCCGTACATGTTATAACTGTAGTAATATTCCCTTCAACCTGGAGAGTTGGGACCCATGGAATGGGTGCCATGCATTATTGCTTTAAAGGGTCTGCATTTGCTCACCCAATCTCACCAATCCTCTCAGTCCCAAGTGTCCAGCCTTATGCCACATCCAGCTGTCGTTGTAGATAGCGTCATTCCAGGTTTCATCAGAGACCCTGAAGGAATTGTAAAGAATTTCCCAGTTTTTTTGTTTTGTTTTTGAAATTCCTTTTTATAGTGGGTTTGAGCTGATTTTCGCTGCCATGTTTATGCCAGTCTAGACACACTTGATTCCCTAACGGAGACATATCAATACATAGGTTTTAAGATTCTTACTAGTCAGATATATTCCTCTGCGGGAAATATGGTGTTTTGAGTCCCTTTCACTGAGGAAGGTGTAGGTCTTGTCTATTCCATAGTTGGTTTTTGGAACGGTACGTGTGCTTATATCAAACTCTGGTTTTATGCATCACCCCACCTCTCCTTCCCCCTTAAGCAGGCATAAGAGTGTTTTCTAAATATGAAACACTGTTCTCTTTCCTAACTCAGTTCAAGTGTAGCCATGTTTACAGGATCTTCATAAGTGATATCTTATGATAAGTTTCTTTTTCTGAGTGACTTATTTCACTTAGAATCATCGTACCTGAATCCACCCATTTTGCTGCTACTGGTCTTATGACATTGATTTCATGCCTGAGGGATATTCCATCGTACGTAAGTACCACAAAATTTTGAACCATTTTTATATTTCCTGGGATATTTAAGGTGTACCCAAGTTGAGGTCCTTGTAAGCAGTGCAGCCCTAAATTTTGGGGTGGCTCTGTCTTATTGATTTTCCGTTTTCCCAAGGTATATTCCCTAGACTGGAAGTGCCCTTGGCTCTGTAGCTCTGTTCTTTACTTGTTTTAGGGAACACAATGAACTCCTCCAGAGTGGCAGTTGGCAATTTACATCCCGCCCACCAGCATAACAAGGCTCCCTGTTCTCCAGGGCCTGTCTTGCCTTTCTGGTTTTTCACATTTTGTGGATGTCCCTTTTGACCGGTGGGAAGTGATACTTCTTTGTAGTGCAGATTTGCATTGCCCGCTTGATTGCTTGGCCAAAAAGGGCGTATGCGTTTTCTCCTGAATATATTCAGGAGAAAATGCATACGCCCTTTTTGGCCAAGTGCATCATTGTCGATGTTGTGCCCCTCTTCCTGTGCTTTAAAGGCGATTCCAACGTACCTCTTGAAATCTGTTTCCTGCTATTCTGCCTCGCTTTCAAGTCCGCCTCGTTGCCTTCCCTCAAAAGATTTTTGGACGATAGTTGTCCTTTATTACTCGGCCAGTTTGTGAATTGCTGTGCCCGTGAGCTCCATTTTTCAACTCGTTTTTGGTGAGCTGACCGCAAGTCCAAAAGTTTGGTTCAGGACCTATACTGGTTCCCGGTGGGTGGCTGAGACTTTGGTTAATTCTTCTTCCTGCCGGGAAATTACAGTGATATGTGCCCGTCCCAATGCCTAACAGCTACTCTCTCATTGGTTCTCCCTCTTCCCTTTCATCCTCTGCCAAATTGGCAACCTGTGCGAACCAGGAAGTTAAAGGGGCTATCTCTCCAAGTTGGGAGGTTGATAGTAAAGCAGATGTAAAGTCAAAGCGGAGCCCCGGGAGAGGGACAATTCGTTGAGTTTTAGAAACCTTTCGTATTCACAGTGTGTCCGTTCTCTAGGTTTCCCGTACATGTTATAGCTGTAGTAATATTCCCTTCAACCTGGAGAGTTGGGACCCACGGAGTGGGTGCCAGGCATTTGTGATTTAAATGGTCTGCATTTGCTCACCCAATCTCACCAATCCTCTCAGTTCCAAGTGTCCCTCCTTATGCCACATCCAGCTGTCGTTGTAGATAGGGTCATTCCAGGTTTCATCAGGGACCCTGAAGGAATTGTAAAGAATTTCCCATTTTTTTTGTTTTGTTTTTGAAATTCCTTTTTATAGTCTGTTTGAGCTGATTCTCGCTGCCATGTTTATGCCAGTCTAGACACACTTGATTCCCTTACGGAGACATATCAATACATAGGTTTTAAGATTCTTACTAGTCAGATATATTCCTCTGCGGGAAATATGGGGTTTTGAGTCCCTTTCACTGAGGAAGGTGTAGGTCTTGTCTATTCCATAGTTGGTTTTTGGAACGGTACCTGTGCTTATATCAAACTCTGGTTTTATGCATCACCCCACCTCTCCTTCCCACTTAAGCAGGCATAAGAGTGTTTTCTAAATATGAGACACTGTTCTCTTTCCTAACTCAGTTCAAGGGTAGCCATGTTTATACGATCATCATAAGTGATATCTTATGATAAGTTTCTTTTTCTGTGTGACTTATTTCACTTAGAATCATCGTACCTGAATCCACCCATTTTGCTGCTACTGGTCTTAGGACATTGGTTTCATAGCTGAGGGATATTCCATCGTATGTAAGTACCACCATTTTTTGAACCATTTTTATATTTCCTGGGATACTTAAGGTGTATCCAAGTTGAGGTCCTTGTAAGCAGTGCAGCCCTAAATTTTGGGGTGGCTCTGTCTCATTGATTTTCAGTTTTCCCAAGGTATATCCCCTAGACTGGAAGTGCCCTTGGCTCTGTAGCTCTGTTGTTTACTTGTTTTAGGGAACACAATGCACTCCTGCAGAGAGGCAATTGGCAATTTACATCCCGCCCATCAGCATAACAAGGCTCCCTGTTCTCCAGGGCCTGTCTTGCCTTTCTGGTTTTTACATATTTTGTGGATGTCCCTTTTGACCGGTGGGAAGTGATACTTCTTTGTAGTGCAGATTTGCATTGCCCGCTTGCTTGCTTGGCCAAAAAGGGCGTATGCGTTTTCTCCTGAATATATTCAGGAGAAAACGCATACGCCCTTTTTGGCCAAGTGCATCATTGTCGAAGTTGTGCCCCTCTTCCTGTGCTTTAAAGGCGATTCCAACGTACCTCTTGAAATCTGTTTCCTGCTATTCTGCCTCGCTTTCAAGTCCGCCTCGTTGCCTTCCCTCAACAGATTTTTGGACGATAGTTGTCCTTTATTACTCGGCCAGTTTGTGAATTGCTGTGCCCCTGAGTTCCATTTTTCAACTCGTTTTTGTTGAGCTGACCGCAAGTCCAAAATTTTGGTTCAGGACCTATACTGGTTCCCGGTGGGTGGCTGAGACTTTCGTTATTTCTTCTTCCTGCCGGGAAATTACAGTGATATGTGCCCGTCCAAATGCCTAACAGCTACTCTCTCATTGGTTCCCCTCTTCCCTTTCATCCTCTGCCAAATTGGCAACCTGTGCGAACCAGGATGTTAAAGGCGCTGTCTCTCCAAGTTGGGAGGTTGATAGTAAAGCAGATGTAAAGTCAAAGCGGAGCACCAGGAGAGGGACTATTCGTTGAGTTTCAGAAACGTTTCGTATTCACAGTGTGTCCGTTCTCTAGGTTTCCCATACATGTTATAGCTGTAGTAATATTCCCTTCAACCTGGAGAGTTGGTACCCATGGAATGGGTGCCAGGCATTTGTGCTTTAAAGGGTCTGCATTTGCTCACCCAATCTCACCAATCGTCTCAGTCCCAAGTGTCCCTCCTTATGCCACATCCAGCTGTCGTTGTAGATAGGGTCATTCCAGGTTTCATCAGAGACCCTGAAGGAATTGGAATTTCCCAGTTTTTTTGTTTTGTTTTTGAAATTCCTTTTTATAGTGGGCTTGAGCTGATTCCCCCTGCCATGTTTATGCCAGTCTAGACACACTTGATTCCCTTACGGAGACATATCAATACATAGGTTTTAAGATTCTTACTAGTCAGATATATTCCTCTGCGGGAAATATGGGGTTTTGAGTCCCTTTCACTGAGGAATGTGTAGGTCTTGTCTATTCCATAGTTGGTTTTTGGAACGGTGCCTGTGCTTATATCAAACTCTGGTTTTATGCATCACCCCACCTCTCCTTCCCCCTTAAGCAGGCATAATAGTGTTTTCTAAATATGAGACACTGTTCTCTTTCCTAAATCAGTTCAAGTGTAGCCATGTTTATACGATCTTCATAAGTGATATCTTATGATAAGTTTCTTTTTCTGTGTGACTTATTTCACTTAGAATCATCGTACCTGAATCCAACCATTTTGCTGCTACTGGTCTTATGACATTGATTTCATGGCTGAGGGATATTCCATCGTACGTAAGTACCACAATTTTTTGAACCATTTTTATATTTCCTGGGATACTTAAGGTGTATCCAAGTTGAGGTCCTTGTAAGCAGTGCAGCCCTAAATTTAGGGGTGGTTCTGTCTTATTGATTTTCAGTTTTCCCAAGGTATATTCCCTAGACTGGAAGTGCCCTTGGCTCTGTAGCTCTGTTCTTTACTTGTTTTAGGGAACACAATGCACCCCTCCAGAGAGGCAGTTGGCAATTTACATCCCGCCCATCAGCATAACAAGGCTCCCTGTTCTCCAGGGCCTGTCTTGCCTCTCTGGTTTTTACACATTTTGTGGATGTCCCTTTTGAGCGGTGGGAAGTGATACTTCTTTGTAGTGCACATTTGCATTGCCCGCTTGCTTGCTTGTCCAAAAAGGGTGTATGCGTTTTCTCCTGAATATATTCAGGAGAGAACTCATACGCCCTTTTGGCCAAGTGCATCATTGTCGAAGTTGTGCCCCTCTTCCTGTACTTTGAAGGCGATTCCAACGTACCTCTTGAAATCTGTTTCCTGCTATTCTGCCTCGCTTTCAAGTCTGCCTCGTTGCCTTTCCTCAACAGATTTTTGGACGATAGTTGTCCTTTATTACTCGGCCAGTTTGTGAATTGCTGTGCCCCTGAGCTCCATTTTTCAACTCGTTTTTGGTGAGCTGACCGCAAGTCCAAAATTTTGGTTCAGGACCTATACTGGTTCCCGGTGGGTGGCTGAGACTTTGGTTAATTGTTCTTACTGCCGGGAAATTACAGTGATAGGTGCCCGTCCAAATGCCTAACAGCTACTCTCTCATTGGTTCTCCCTCTTCCCTTTCATCCTGTGCCAAATTGGCAACCTGTGTGAACCAGGATGTTAAAGGGGCTGTCTCTCCAAGTTGGGAGGTTGATAGTAAAGCAGATGTAAAGTCAAACCGGAGTACCAGGAGAGGGACTATTCGTTGAGTTTTAGAAACCTTTCGTATTCACAGTGTGTCCGTTCTCTAGGTTTCCCGTACATGTTATAGCTGTAGTAATATTCCCTTCAACCTGGAGAGTTGGGACCCATGGAATGGGTGCCAGGCATTTGTGCTTTAAAGGGTCTGCATTTGCTCACCCTATCTCACCAATCCTCTCAGTCCCAAGTGTCCCTCCTTATGCCACATCCAGCTGTCGTTGTAGATATGGTCATTCCAGGTTTCATCAGAGACCCTGAAGGAATTGTAAAGAATTTCCCAGTTTTTTTGTTTTGTTTTTGAAATTCCTTTTTATAGTGGGTTTGAGCTGATTCTCGCTGCCATGTTTATGCCAGTCTAGACACACTTGATTCCCTTACGGAGACATATCAATACATAGGTTTTAAGATTCTTACTAGTCAGATATATTCCTCTGCGGGAAATATGAAGTTTTGAGTCCCTTTCACTGAGGAAGGTGTAGGTCTTGTCTATTTCATAGTTGGTTTTTGGAACGGTACCTGTGCTTATATCAAACTCTGGTTTTATGCATCGCCCCACCTCTCCTTCCCCCTTAAGCAGGCATAAGAGTGTTTTCTAAATGTGAGACACTGTTCTCTTTCCTAACTCAGTTCACTTGTAGCCATGTTTACAGGATCTTCATAAGTGATATCTTATGATAAGTTTCTTTTTCTGTGTGACTTATTTCACTTAGAATCATCGTACCTGAATCCACCCATTTTGCTGCTACTGGTCTTATGACATTGATTTCATGGCTGAGGGATATTCCATCGTACGTAAGTACTACAATTTTTTGAACCATTTTTATATTTCCTGGGATATTTAAGGTGTACCCAAGTTGAGGTCCTTGTAAGCAGTGCAGCCCTAAATTTTGGGGTGGCTCTGTCTTATTGATTTTCTGTTTTCCCAAGGTATATCCCCTAGACTGGAAGTGCCCTTGGTTCTGTAGCTCTGTTCTTTACTTGTTTTAGGGAACACAATGCACTCCTCCAGAGAGGCAGTTGGCAATTTTCATCCCGCCCATCAGCATAACAAGGCTCCCTGTTCTCCAGGGCCTGTCTTGCCTTTCTGGTTTTTACACATTTTGTGGATGTCCCTTTTGACCGGTGGGAAGTGATACTTCTTTGTACTGCAGATTTGCATTGCCCGCTTGCTTGCTTGGCCAAAAAGGGCGTATGCATTTTCTCCTGAATATATTCAGGAGAAAACGCATACGCCCTTTTTGGCCAAGTGCATCATTGTCGAAGTTGTGCCCCTCTTCCTGTGCTTTAAAGGCGATTCCAACGTACCTCTTGAAATCTGTTTCCTGCTATTCTGCCTCGCTTTCAAGTCCACCTCGTTGCCTTCCCTCAACAGATTTTTGGACGATAGTTGTCCTTTATTACTCGACCAGTTTGTGAATTGCTGTGCCCCTGAGATACATTTTTCAACCCGTTTTTGGTGAGCTCACCTCAAGTCCAATATTTTGGTTCAGGAACTATGCTGGTTCCCGGTGGGGGGCTGAGACTTTGGTTAATTCTTTTTCCTGCCGGGAAGTTAGAGTGATATGTGCCCATCGAAATGCCTAACAGCTACGCTCTCATTGGTTCTCCCTCTTCCCTTTCATCCTCTGCCAAATTGGCAACCTTTGTGAACCAGGAGGTTAAAGGGTCTGTCTCTCCAAGTTGGGAGGTTGATAGCAAAGCAGATGGAAAGTCAAACCGGAGCACCAGGAGAGGGACTATTCGTTGAGTTTTAGAAATCTTTTGTATTCACAGTGTGTCCCTTCTCTAGGTTTCCTTTACATGTTATAGCTGTAGTAATATTCCCTTCAACCTGGAGAGTTGGGACCCATGGAATGGGTGCCATGCATTATTGCTTTAAATTGTCTGCATTTGCTCACCCAATCTCACAAATCCTCTCAGTCCCAAGTGTCCAGCCTTATGCCACATCCAGCTGTCGTTGTAGATAGGGTCATTCCAGGTTTCATCAGAGACCCTGAAGGAATTGTAAAGAATTCCCCAGTTTTTTTGTTTTGTTTTTGAAATTCCCTTTTATAGTGGGTTTGAGCTAATTCTCGCTGCCATGTTTATGCCAGTCTAGACACACTTGATTTCCTTACGGAGACATATCAATACATAGGTTTTAAGATTCTTACTAGTCAGATATATTCCTCTGCAGGAAATATGGGGTTTTGAGTCCCTTTCACTGAGGAAGGTGTAGGTCTTTTCTATTGCATAGTTGGTTTTTGGAACGGTACCTGTGCTTATATCAAACTCTGGTTTTATGCATCACCCCACCTCTCCTTCCATCTTAAGCAGGCATAAGAGTGTTTTCTCAATGTGAGACACTGTTCTCTTTCCTAACTCAGTTCAAGTGTAGCCATGTTTACAGGATCTTCATAAGTGATATCTTAAGATAATTTTCTTTTTCTGTGTGACTTATTTCACTTAGAATCATCGTACCTGAATCCACCCATTTTGCTGCTACTGGTCTTAAGACATTGATTTCATGGCTGAGGGATATTCCATCGTACATAAGTACACAATTTTTTGAACTATTTTTATATATCCTGGGATATTTAAGGTGTACCCAAGTTGAGGTCCTTGTAAGCAGTGCAGACCTAAATTTTGGGGTGGCTCTGTCTTATTGATTTTCAGTTTTCCCAAGGTATATTCCCTAGACTGGAAGTGCCCTTGGCTCTGTAGCTCTGTTCTTTACTTGTTTTAGGGAACACAATGTACTCCTCCAGAGAGGCAGATGGCAATTTACATCCCGCCCATCAGCAAAACAAGGCTCCCTGTTCTCCAGGGCCTGTCTTGCCTTTCTGGTTTTTACACATTTTGTGGATGTCCCTTTTGACCGGTGGGAAGTGATACTTCTTTGTAGTGCAGATTTGCATTGCCCATTTGCTTGCTTGGCCAAAAAGGGCGTATGCGTTTTCTCCTGAATATATTCAGGAGAAAACGCATACGCCCTTTTTGGCCAAGTGCATCATTGTGGAAGTTGTGCCCCTCTTCCTGTGTTTTAAAGGCGATTCCAACGTACCTCTTGAAATCTGTTTCCTGCTATTCTGCCTCGCTTTCAAGTCCGCCTCGTTGCCTTCCCTCAACAGATTTTTGGACGATAGTTGTCCTTTATTACTCGGCCAGTTTGTGAATTGCTGTGCCCCTGAGCTCCATTTTTCAACTCGTTTTTGGTGAGCTGACCGCAAGTCCAAAATATTGGTTCAGGACCTATACTGGTTCCCGGTGGGTGGCTGAGACTTTGGTTAATTCTTCTTCCTGCCGGGAAGTTAGAGTGATATGTGCCCGTCCAAATGCCTAACAGCTGCTCTCTCATTTGTTCTCCCTCTTCCCTTTCATCCTCTGCCAAATTGGAAACCTGTGCGAACCAGGAGGTTAAAGAGGCTGTCTCTGCAAGTTGGGAGATTGATAGTAAAGCAGATGGAAAGTCAAACCGCAGCACCAGGAGAGGGACTATTCGTTGAGTTTTAGAAACCTTTCATATTAACAGTGTGTCCGTTCTCTAGGTTTCCCGTACATGTTATAGCTGTAGTAATATTCCCTTCAACCTGGAGAGTTGGCACCCATGGAATGGGTGCCATGCATTATTGCTTTATAGGGTCTGCATTTGCTCACCCAATGTCACCAATCGTCTCAGTCCCAAGTGTCCAGCCTTATGCCACATCCAGCTGTCATTGTAGATAGGGTCATTCCAGGTTTCATCAGAGACCCTGAAGGAATTGTAAAGAATTTCCCAGTTTTTTTGTTTTGTTTTTGAAATTCCTTTTTATAGTGGGTTTGAGCTGATTCTCGCTGCCATGTTTATGGCAGTCTAGACACAGTTGATTCCCTTATGGAGACATATCAATACATAGGTTTTAAGATTCTTACTAGTCAGATATATTCCTCTGTGGGATATATGGGGTTTTGAATCCCTTTCACTGAGGAAGGTGTAGGTCTTGTCTATTCCATAGTTGGTTTTTGGAACGGTACCTGTGCTTATATCAAACTCTGGTTTTATGCATCACCCCACCTCTCCTTCCCCCTTAAGCAGGCATAAGAGTGTTTTCTAAATGTGAGACACTGTTCTCTTTCCTAACTCAGTTCAAGTGTAGCCATGTTTACAGGATCTTCATAAGTGATATCTTATGATAAGTTTCTTTTCCTCTGTGACTTATTTCACTTAGAATCATCGTACCTGAATCCACCCATTTTGCTGCTACTGGTCTTATGACATTGATTTCATGGCTGAGGGATATTCCATCGTACGTAATTACCACAATTTTTTGAACCATTTTTATATATCCTGGGATATTTAAGGTGTACCCAAGTTGAGGTCCTTGTAAGCAGTGCAGCCCTAAATTTTGGGGTGGTTCTGTCTTATTGATTTTCAGTTTTCCCAAGGTATGTTCCCTAGACTGGAAGTGCCCTTGGCTCTGTAGCTCTGTTCTTTACTTGTTTTAGGGAACACAATACACTCCTCCAGAGGGGCAGTTGGCAATTTACATACCGCCCATCAGCATAACAAGGCTCCCTGTTCTCCAGGGCCTGTCTTGCCTTTCTGGTTTTTACACATTTTGTGGATGTCCCTTTTGACCGGTGGGAAGTGATACTTCTTTGTAGTGCAGATTTGCATTGCCCTCTTGCTTGCTTGGCCAAAAAGTGCGTATGCGTTTTCTCCTGAATATATTCAGGAGAAAACGCATACGCCCTTTTTGGCCAAGTGCATCATTGTCGAAGTTATGACCCTCTTCCTGTGCTTTAAAGGCGATTGCAACGTACCTCTTGAAATCTGTTTCCTGCTATTCTGCCTCTCTTTCAAGTCCGCCTTGTCGCTTTCCCTCAACAGATTTTTGGACGATAGTTGTCCTTTATTACTCGGCCAGTTTGTGAATTGCTGTGCCCCTGAGCTCCATTTTGCAACTCGTTTTTGGTGAGCTGACCGCAAGTCCAAAATTTTGGTTCAGGACCTATGCTTGTTCCCAGTGGGGGGCTGAGACTTTGGTTAATTCTTCTTCCTGCCGGGAAGTTAGAGTGATATGTGCCCGTCCAAATGCCTAACAGCTACTCTCTCATTGGTTCTCCCTCTTTCCTTTCATCCTCTGCTAAATTGGAAACCTGTGCGAACCAGGAGGTTAAAGGGGCTGTCTCTCCAAGTTGGGAGGTTGATAGTAAAGCAGATGGAAAGTCAAACCGGAGCACCAGGAGAGGGACAATTCGTTGAGTTTTAGAAACCTTTCGTATTCACAGTGTGTCCGTTCTCTAGGTTTCCCGTACATGTTATAGCTGTAGTAATATTCCCTTCAACCTGGAGAGTTGGGACCATTGGAATGGGTGCCAGGGTTTATTGCTTTAAAGGGTCTGCATTTGCTCACCCAATCTCAACAATCCTCTCAGTCCCAAGTGTCCAGCCTTATGCCACATCAATCTGTCGTTGTAGATAGGGTCATTCCAGGTTTCATCAGAGACCCTAAAGGAATTGTAAAGAATTTCCCAGTTTTTTTGTTTTGTTTTTGAAATTCCTTTTTATAGTGGGTTTGAGCTGATTCTCGCTGCCATGTTTATACCAGTCTAGACACACTTGATTCCCTTACGGAGACATATCAATCCATAGGTTTTAAGATTCTTATTAGTCAGATATATGCTTCTGCGGGAAATATGGGGTTTTGAGTCCCTTTCACTGATGAAGGTGTAGGTCTTGTCTATTCCATAGTTGGTTTTTGGAACGGTACCTGTGCTTATATCAAACTCTGGTTTTATGCATCACCCCACCTCTCTTTCCCCCTTAAGCAGGCATAAGAGTGTTTTCTAAATGTGAGACACTGTTCTCTTTCCTATCTCAGTTCAAGTGTAGCCATGTTTATAGGATCTTCATAAGTGATATCTTATGATAAGTTTCTTTTTCTGTGTGACTTATTTCACTTAGAATCATCGTACCTGAATCCACCCATTTTGCTGCTACTGGTCTTATGACATTGATTTCATGGCTGAGGGATATTCCATCGTATGTAAGTACCACAATTTTTTGAACCATTTTTATATTTCCTGGGATATTTAAGGTGTACCCAAGTTGAGGTCCTTGTAAGCAGTGCAGCCCTAAATTTTGGGGTGGCTCTGTCTTATTGATTTTCAGTTTTCCCAAGGTATATTCCCTAGACTGGAAGTGCCCTTGGCTCTGTAGCTCTGTTCTTTCCTTGTTTTAGGGAACACAATGCACTCCTCCAGAGAGGCAGTTGGCAATTTACATCCCGCCCATCAGCATAACAAGGCTCCCTATTCTCCAGGGCCTGTCTTGCCTTTCTGGTTTTTACACATTTTGTGGATGTCCCTTTTGACCGGTGGGAAGTAATACTTCTTTGTAGTGCAGATTTGCATTGCCCGCTTGCTTGCTTGGCCAAAAAGGGCGTATGCGTTTTCTGCTGAATATATTCAGGAAAAAACACATACGCACTTTTTGGCCAAGTGCATCATTGTCGAAGTTGTGCCCCTCTTCCTGTGCTTTAAAGGTGATTCCAACGTACCTCTTGAAATCTGTTTCCTGCTATTCTGCCTCGCTTTCAAGTCCGCCTCGTTGCCTTCCCTCAACAGATTTTTGGACGATAGTTGTCCTTTATTACTCGGCCAGTTTGTGAATTGCTGTGCCCCTGAGCTCCATTTTTCAACTCGTTTTTGGTGAGCTGACCGCAAGTCCAAAATTTTGGCTCAGGACCTATACTGGTTCCCGTGGGTGGCTGAGACTTTGGTTAATTCTTCTTCCTGCAGGGAAATTACAGTGATATATGCCCGTCCAAATGCCTAACAGCTACTCTCTCATTGGTTCTCCCTCTTCCCTTTCATCCTCTGCCAAATTGGAAACCTGTGCGAACCAGGAGGTTAAAGGGGCTGTCTCTCCAAGTTGTGGGTTTGATAGTAAAACAGACGGAAAGTAAAACCGGAGAACCAGGAGAGGGACTATTCGTTGAGTTTTAGAAACCTTTCGTATTCACAGTGTGTCCGTTCTCTAGGTTTCCCGTACATGTTATAGCTGTAGTAATATTCCCTTCAACCTGGAGAGTTGGGACCCATGGAAAGGGTGGCAGGCATTTGTGCTTTACAGGGTCTGCATTTGCTGACCCAATCTTACCAGTCGTCTCAGTCCCAAGTGTCCAGCCTTATGCCACATCCAGCTGTCGTTGTAGAAAGGGTCATTCCAAGATTCATCAGAGACCCTGAAGGAATTGTAAAGAATTTCCCAGTTTTTTTGTTTTGTTTTTGAAATTCCTTTTTATAGTGGGTTTGAGCTGATTCTTGCTGCCATATTTATGCCAGTCTAGACACACTTGATTCCCTTACAGAGACATATCAATCCATAGGTTTTAAGATTCTTACTAGTCAGATATATTCCTCTGCGGGAAATATGGGGTTTTGAGTCCCTTTCACTGAGGAAGGTGTAGGTCTTGTCTATTCCAGAGTTGGTTTTTGGAACGGTACCTGTGCTTATATCAAACTCTGGTTTTATGCATCACCCCACCTCTCCTTCCCCCTTAAACAGGCATATGAATGTTTTCTATATGTGAGACACTGTTCTCTTTCCTATCTCAGTTCAAGTGTAGCCATGTTTACAGGATCTTCATAAGTGATATCTTATGATAAGTTTCTTTTTCTGTGTGACTTATTTCACTTAGAATCATCGTACCTGAATCCACCCATTTTGCTGCTACTGGTCTTATGACATTGATTTCATGGCTGAGGGATATTCCATCGTACGTAAGTACCACAATTTTTTGAACCATTTTTATATTTCCTGGGATATTTAAGGTGTACTCAAGTTGAGGTCCTTGTAAGCAGTGCAGCCCTAAATTTTGGGGTGGCTCTGTCTTATTGATTTTCAGTTTTCCCAACGTATATTCCCTAGACTGGAAGTGCCCTTGGCTCTGTAGCTCTGTTCTTTACTTGCATTAGGGAACACAATGCACTCCTCCAGAGAGGCAGTTGGCAATTTACATCCCGCCCATCAGCATAACAAGGCTCCCTGTTCTCCAGGGCCTGTCTTGCCTTGCTGGTTTTTACACATTTTGTGGATGTCCCTTTTGACCGGTGGGAAGTGATACTTCTTTGTTGTGCAGATTTGCATTGCCTGCTTGCTTGCTTGGCCAAAAAGGGCGTATGCATTTTCTGCTGAATATATTCAGGAGAAAACGCATACGCCCTTTTTGGCCAAGTGCATCATTGTCGAAGTTGTGCCCCTCTTCCTGTGCTTTAAAGGCGATTCCAACGTACCTCTTGAAATCTGTTTCCTGCTATTCTGCCTCGCTTTCAATTCCGCCTCGTTGCCTTCCCTCAACAGATTTTTGGACGATAGTTGTCCTTTATTACTCGGCAAGTTTGTGAATTGCTGTGCCCCTGAGCTCCATTTTTCAACTCGTTTTTGGTGAGCTGACCGCAAGTCCAAAATTTTGGCTCAGGACCTATACTTGTTCCCGGAGGGTGGCTGAGACTTTGGTTAATTCTTCTTCCTGCCGGGAAATTACAGTGATATATGCCCGTCCAAATGCCTAACAGCTACTCTCTCATTGGTTCTCCCTCTTCCCTTTCATCCTCTGCCAAATTGGCAACCTGTGCGAACCAGGAGGTTAAAGGGGCTGTCTCTCCAAGTTGGGAGATTGATAGCAAAGCAGATGGAAAGTCAACCCGGAGCACCAGGAGAGGGACTATTCGTTGAGTTTTAGAAACCTTTCGTATTCACTGTGTGTCCGTTCTCTAGGTTTCCCGTTCATGTTATAACTGTAGTAATATCCCCTTCAACCTGGAGAGTTGGGACCCAAGGAATGGGTGCCATGCATTATTGCTTTAAAGAGTCTGCATTTGCTCACCCAATCTCACCAATCCTCCCAGTCGCAAGTGTCCAGCCTTATGCCACATCCAGCTGTCGTTGTATATAGGGTCATTCCAGGTTTCATCAGAGACCCTGAAGGAATTGTAAAGAATTTCCCAGTTTTTTTGTTTTGTTTTTGAAATTCCTTTTTATAGTGGGTTTGAGCTGATTCTCGCTGCCATGTTTATGCCAGTCTAGACACACTTGATTCCCTTATGGAGACATATCAATCCATGGGTTTTAAGATTCTTACTAGTCAGATATATTCCTCTGCAGGAAATATGGGGTTTTGAGTCCTTTCACTGAGGAAGGTGTAGGTCTTGTCTATTTCATAGTTGGTTTTTGGAACGGTACCTGTGCTTATATCAAACTCTGGTTTTATGCATCACACCACCTCTCCTTCCCCCTTAAGCAGGCATATGAGTGTTTTCTTTATGTGAGACACTTTTCTCTTTCCTAACTCAGTTCAAGTGTAGCCATGTTTACAGGATCTTCATAAGTGATATCTTATGATAAGTTTCTTTTTCTGTGTGACTTATTTCACTTAGAATCATCGTACCTGAATCCACACATTTTGCTGCTACTGGTCTTATGACATTGATTTCATGGCTGAGGGATATTCCATCGTACGTAAGTACCACAATTTTTTGAACCATTTTTATATTTCCTGGGATATTTAAGGTGTACCCAAGTTGAGGTCCTTGTAAGCAGTGCAGCCCTAAATTTTGGGGTGGCTCTGTCTTATTGATTTTCATTTTTCCCAAGGTATATTCCCTAGACTGGAAGTGTCCTTGGCTCTGTAGCTCTGTTCTTTACTTGTTTTAGGGAACACAATGTACTCCTCCAGAGAGGCAGTTGGCAATTTACATCCCGACCATCAGCATAACAAGGCTCCTTGTTCTCCACGGCCTGTCTTGCCTTTCTGGTTTTTACACATTTTGTGGATGTCCCTTTTGACCGGTGGGAAGTGATACTTCTTTGTAGTGCAGATTTGCCTTGCCCGCTTGCTTGCTTGGCCAAAAAGGGCGTATGCGTTTTCTGCTGAATATATTCAGGAGAAAACGCATACACCCTTTTTGTCCAAGTGCATCATTGTGGAATTTGTGCCCCTCTTCCTGTGCTTTAAAGGCGATTCCAACGTACCTCTTGAACTCTGTTTCCTGCTATTCTGCCTCACTTTCAAGTCCGCCTCCTTGCCTTCCCTCAACAGATTTTTGGACGATAGTTGTCCTTTATTACTCGGCCAGTTTGTGAATTGCTGTGCCCCTGAGCTCCATTTTTCAACTCGTTTTTGGTGAGCTGACCGCAAGTCCAAAATTTTGGCTCAGGACCTAAACTGGTTCCCGGTGGGTGGCTGAGACTTTGGTTAATTCTTCTTCCTGCCGGGAAATTACAGTGATATATGCCCGTCCAAATGCCTAACAGCTACTCTCTCATTGGTTCTCCTTCTTCCCTTTGATCCTCTGGCAAATTGGCAACCTGTGTGAACCAGGAGGTTAAAGGGGCTGTCTCTCCAAGTTGGGAGGTTGATAGTAAAGCAGATGGAAAGTCAAACCTGAGCACCAGCAGAGGGACTATTCGTTGAGTTTTAGAAACCTTTCGTATTCACAGTGTGTCTGTTCTCTAGGATTCCCGTACATGTTATAGCTGTAGTAATATTCCCTTCAACCTGGAGAGTTGGGACCCATGGAATGGGTGCCAGGCATTTGTGCTATAAAGGGTCTGCAATTGCTCTCCCAATCTCACCAATCGTCTCAGTCCCAAGTGTCCCTCCTTATGCCACATCCAGCTGTCATTGTAGATAGGGTCATTCCAGGTTTCATCAGAGACCCTGAAAGAATTGCAAAGAATTTCCCAGTTTTTTTGTTTTGTTTTTGAAATTCCTTTTTATAGTGGGTTTGAGCTGATTCTCGCTGACATGTTTATGCCAGTCTAGACACACTTGATTCCCTTACGGAGACATATCAATACATACGTTTTAAGATTCTTACTAGTCAGATATATTCCTCTGCGGGAAATATGGGGTTTTGAGTCCCTTTCCCTGAGGAAGGTGTAGGTCTTGTCTATTCCATAGTTGGTTTTTGGAACGGTACCTGTGCTTATATCAAACTCTGGTTTTATGCATCACCCCACCTCTCCTTCCCCCTTAAGCAGGCATAAGAGTGTTTTCTAAATGTGAGACCCTGTTCTCTTTCTTATCTCAGTTCAAGTGTAGCCATGTTTACAGGATCTTCATAAGTGATATCTTATGATAAGTTTCTTTTTCTCTGTGACTTATTACACTTTGAATCATCAGACCTGAATCCACCCATTTTGCTGCTACTGGTCTTATGACATTGATTTCATGGCTGAGGGATATTCCATCGTACGTAAGTACCACAATTTTTTGAACCATTTTTATATTTCCTGGGATATTTAAGGTGAACCCAAGTTGAGGTCCTTGTAAGCAGTGCAGCCCTAAATTTTGGGGTGGCTCTGTCTTATTGATTTTCAGTTTTCCCAAGGTATATTCCCTAGACTGGAAGTGCCGTTGGCTCTGTGGCTCTGTTCTTTACTTGTCTTAGGAACACAATGTACTCCTCCAGAGAGGCAGTTGGCAATTTACATCCCGCACATCAGCATAACAAGGCTCCCTGTTCTCCAGGGCCTGTCTTGCCTTTCTGGGTTTTACACATTTTGTGGATGTTCCCTTTGACGGGTGGGAAGTGGTTCTTCTTTGTAGTGCAGATTTGCATTGCCCGCTTGCTTGCTTGGCCAAAAGGGGCATATGCGTTTTCTGCTGAATATATTCAGGAGAAAACGCATACGCCCTTTTTGGCCAAGTGCATCATTGTCGAGGTTGTGCCCCTCTTCCTGTGCTTTAAAGGCGATTCCAACGTACCTCTTGAAATCTGTTTCCTGCTATTCTGCCTCGCTTTCAATTCCGCCTCGTTGCCTTCCCTCAACAGATTTTTGGACGATAGTTGTCCTTTATTAATCGGCCAGTTTGTGAATTGCTGTGCCCCTGAGCTCCATTTTTCAACTCGTTTTTGGTGAACTGACCGCAAGTCCAAAATTTTGGTTCAGGACCTATACTGGTTCCCAGTGGGTGGCTGAGACTTTGGTTAATTCTTCTTCCTGCCGGGAAATTACAGTGACATGTGCAAGTCCAAATGCTTAACAGCTACTCTCTCATTGGTTCTCCCTCTTCCCTTTCATCCTCTGCCAAATTGGCAACCTGTTCGAACCAGGAGGTTAAAGGGGCTGTCTCTCCAAGTTGGGAGATTGATAGTAAAGCAGATAGACAGTGAAACCGGAGCACCAGGAGAGGGACTATTCGTTGAGTTTTAGAAACCTTTCGTATTCACAGTGTGTCCGTTCTCTAGGTTTTTCGTACATTTTATAACTGTAGTAATATTCCCTTCAACCTGGAGAGTTGGGACCCATGGAATGGGTGCAATGCATTATTGCTTTAAAGGGTCTGCAGTTGCTCACCCAATCTCACCAATCCTCTCAGTCCCAAGTGTCCAGCGTTATGCCACATCCAGCTGTCATTGTAGATAGGGTCATTCCAGGTTTCATCAGAGACCCTGAAGGAATTGTAAAGAATTTCCCAGTTTTTTTGTTTTGTTTTTGAAATTCCTTTTTATAGTGGGTTTGAGCTGATTCTCGATGCCATGTTTATGCCAGTCTAGACACTCTGGATTCCCTTATGGAGATATATCAATACATAGGTTTTAAGATTCTTACTAGTCAGATGTATTCCTCTGCGGGAAATATGGGGTTTTGAGTCCCTTTCACTGACGAAGGTGTAGGTCTTGTCTATTCCATAGTTGGTTTTAGGAATGGTACCTGTGCTTATATCAAACTCTGGTTTTATGCATCACCCAGGCTCTCCTTCCCCCTTAAGCAGGCATAAGAATGTTTTCTAAATGTGAGACTCTGTTCTCTTTCCTAACTCAGTTCAAATGTAGCCATGTTTACAGGATCTTCATAAGTGATATCTTATGATAAGTTTCTTTTTCTGTGTGACTTATTTCACTTAGAATCATCGTACCTGAATCCACCCATTTTGCTGCTACTGGTCTTATGACATTGATTTCATGGCTGAGGGATATTCCACTGTACGTAAGTACCACAATTTTTTGAACCATTTTTATATTTCCTGGGATATTTAAGGTGTACCCAAGTTGAGGTCCTTGTAAGCAGTGCAGCCCTAAATTTTGGGGTGGCTCTGTCTTATTGATTTTCAGTTTTCCCAAGGTATATTCCCTAGACTGGAAGTGCCCTTGGCTCTGTAGCTCTGTTCCTTACTTGTTTTAGGGAACACAATGTACTCCTCCAGAGAGGCAGTTGGCAATTTACATCCCGCCCATCAGCATAACAAGGCTCCCTGTTCTCCAGGGCCTGTCTTGCCTTTCTGGTTTTTACACATTTTGTGGATGTCCCTTTTGACCGGTGGGAAGTGATACTTCTTTGTAGTTCAGATTTGCATTGCCCGCTTGCTTGCTTGGCCAAAAAGGGTGTATGCGTTTTCTCCTGAATATATTCAGGGGAAAATGCATACGACCTTTTTGGCCCAGTGCATCATTGTGGAAGTTGTGCCCCTCTTCCTGTGCTTTAAAGGCGATTCCAACGTACCTCTTGAAATCTGTTTCCTGCTATTCTGCCTCGCTTTCAAGTCTGCACCGTTGCCTTCCCTCAACAGATTTTTGGACAATAGTTGTCCTTTATTACTCGGCCAGTTTGTGAATTGCTGTGCCCCTGAGCTCCATTTTTCAACTCGTTTTTGGTGAGCTGACCGCAAGTCCAAAATTTTGGTTCAGGACCTATTCTGGTTCCCGGTGAGTGGCTGAGACTTTGGTTAATTCTTCTTCATACCGGGAATTTAGAGTGATGTGTGCCCGTCCAAATGCCTAACAGCTACTCTCTCATTGGTTCTCCCTCTTCCCTTTCATCCTCTGCCAAATGGGCAACCTGTGCGAACCAGGAGGTTAAAGGGGCTGTCTCTCCAAGTTGGGAGGTTGATAGTAAAGCAGTTGGAAAGTCAAACCAGAGCACCAGGAGAGGGACTATTCGTTGAGTTTTAGATACCTTTGGTATTCACAGTGTGTCCGTTCTCTACGTTTCCCGTACATGTTATAACTGTAGTAATATTCCTTTCAACCTAGAGTTGGGACACATGGAATGGGTGCCATGCATTATTGCTTTAAAGGGTCTGCATTTGCTCACCCAATCTCACCAATCCTCTCAGTCCCAAGTGTCCAGCCTTATGCCACATCCAGCTGTCGTTGTACATAGGGTCATTCCAGGTTTCATCAGAGTCCCTGAAGGAATTGGAAAGAACTTCCCAGTTTTTTTCTTTTGTTTTTGAAATTCCTTTTTATAGTGGGTTTGAGCTGATTCTCGCTGCCATGTTTATGCCAGTCTAGACACACTTGATTCCCTTACGGAGACATATCAATACATAAGTTTTAAGATTCTTACTAGTCAGATATATTCCTCTGCGAGAAATATGGGGTTTTGAGTCCCTTTCACTGAGGAAGGTGTAGTTCTTGTCTATTCCATAGTTGGTTTTTGGAATGGTACCTGTGCTTATATCAAACTCTGGTTTTATGCATCATCCCTCCTCTCCTTCCCCCTTAAGCAGGCATAAGAGTGTTTTCTAAATGAGAGACACTGTTCTCTTTCCTAACTCAGTTCAAGTGTAGCCATGTTTACAGGATCTTCATAAGTGATATCTTATGATAAGTTTCTTTTTCTGTGTGACTTATTTCACTTAGAATAATCGTACCTGAATCCACCCATGTTGCTGCTACTGGTCTTATGACATTGATTTCCTGGCTGAGGGATCTTCCATCGTACGTAAGAACCACAATTTTTTGAACCATTTTTATATTTCCTGGGATATTACGGTGTACCAAGTTGAGTTCCTTGTAAGCAGTGCAGCCCTAAATTTAGGGGTGGCACTGTCTTATTGATTTTCAGTTTTCCCAAGGTATATTCCCTAGACTGGAAGTGCCCTTGGCTCCGTAGCTCTGTTGTTTACTTGTTTTAGGGAACCCAATGCACTCCTCCAGAGAGGCAGTTGGCAATTTACATCCCGCCCATCAGCATAACAAGGCTCCTTGTTCTCCAGGGCCTGTCTTGCCTTTCTGGTTTTTACACATTTTGTGGATGTCCCTTTTGACCGGTGGGAAGTGATACTTCTATGTAGTGCAGATTTGCATTGCCCGCCTGCTTGCTTGGCCAAAAAGGGCGTATGCGTTTTCTCCTGAATATGTTCAGGAGAAAACGCATACGCACTTTTTGGCCAAGTGCATCATTGTCGAAGTTGTGCCCCTCTTCCTGTGCTTTAAAGGTTATTCCAACGTACCTCTTGAAATCTGTTTCCTGCTATTCTGCCTCGCTTTCAATTCCGCCTCATTGCCTTCCCTCAACAGATTTTTGGACGATAGTTGTCCTTTATTACTCGGCCAGTTTGTGAATTGCTGTGCCCCTGAGCTCCATTTTTCAACTCGTTTTTGGTGAGCTGACCGCAAGTCCAAAATTTTGGCTCAGGACCTATACTGGTTCCCGGTGGGTGGCTGAGACTTTGGTTAATTCTTCTTTCTGCCGGGAAATTACAGTGATATATGCCCGTCCAAATGCCTAACAGCTACTCTCTCATGGGTTCTCCCTCTTCCCTTTCATCCTCTGCCAAATTGGCAACCTGTGTGAACCAGGAGGTTAAAGGGGCTGTCTCTCCAAGTTGTGGGGTTGATAGTAAAACAGACGGAAAGTCAAACCGGAGCACCAGGAGAGGGATTATTCGTTGAGTTTTAGAAACCTTTCGTATTCACAGTGTGTCCGTTCTCTAGGTTTCCCGTACATGTTATAGCTGTAGTAATATTCCCTTCAACCTGGAGAGTTGGGACCCATGGAATGGATGGCAGGCATTTGTGCTTTAAAGGGTCTGCATTTGCTCACTCAATCTTACCAGTCGTCTCAGTCCCAAGTGTCCAGCCTTATGCCACATCCAGCTGTCGTTGTAGATAGGGTCATTCCAGGATTCATCAGAGACCCTGAAGGAAATGTAAAGAATTTCCCAATTTTTTTGTTTTGTTTTTGAAATTCCTTTTTATACTGGGTTTGAGCTGATTCTCGCTGCCATATTTATGCCAGTCTAGACACACTTGATTCCCTTACGGAGACATATCAATCCATAGGTTTTAAGATTCTTACTAGTCAGATGTATTCCTCTGCAGGAAATATGGGGTTTTGAGTCCCTTTCACTGAGGAAGGTGTAGGTCTTGTCTATTCCATAGTTGGTTTTTGGAACGGTACCTGTGCTTATATCAAACTCTGATTTTATGCATCACCCCACCTCTCCTTCCCCCTTAAGCAGGCATAAGAGTGTTTTCTAAATGTGAGACACTGTTCTCTTTCCTAACTCAGTTCAAGTGTAGCCATGTTTACAGGATCATCATAAGTGATATGTTATGATAAGTTTCTTTTTCTGTGTGACTTATTTCACTTAAAATCATCGTACCTGAATCCACCCATTTTGCTGCTACTGGTCTTATGACATTGATTTCATGGCTGAGGGATATTCCATCGTACGTAAGTACCACAATTTTTTGAACCATTTTTATATTTCCTGGGATATTTAAGGTGTACCCAAGTTGAGGTCCTTGTAAGCAGTGCAGCCCTAAATTTTGGGGTGGCTCTGTCTTATTGATTTTCATTTTTCCCAAGGTATATTCCCTAGACTGGAAGTGCCCTTGGCTCTGTAGCTCTGTTCTTTACTTGTTTTAGGGAACACAATGCACTCCTCCAGAGAGGCAGTTGGCAATTTACATCCCGCCCATCAGCATAACAAGGCTCCCTGTTCTCCAGGGCCTGTCTTGCCTTGCTGGTTTTTACACATTTTGTGGATGTCCCTTTTGACCAGTGGGAAGTGATACTTCTTTGTAGTGCAGATTTGCATTGCCCGCTTGCTTGCTTGGCCAAAAAGGGCGTATGCGTTTTCTGCTGAATATATTCAGGAGAAAACGCATACGCCCTTTTTGGCCAAGTGCATCATTGTCGAAGTTGTGCCCCTCTTCCTGTGCTTTAAAGGCGATTCCAACGTACCTCTTGAAATCTGTTTCCTGCTATTCTACCTCGCTTTCAATTCCGGCTCGTTGCCTTCCCTCAACAGATTTTTGGACGATAGTTGTCCTTTATTACTCGGCCAGTTTGTGAATTGCTGTGCCCCTGAGCTCCATTTTTCAACTCGTTTTTTGTGAGCTGACCGCATGTCCAAAATTTTGGCTCAGGACCTATACTGGTTCCCTGAGGGTGGCTGAGACTTTGGTTAATTCTTCTTCCTGCCGGGAAAATACAGTGATATATGCCCGTCCAAATGCCTAACAGCTACTCTCTCATTGGTTCTCCCTCTTCCCTATCATCCTCTGCCAAATTGGCAACCTGTGCGAACCAGGAGGTTAAAAGGGCTGTCTCTCCAAGTTGGGAGATTGATAGCAAAGCAGATGGAAAGTCAACCCGGAGCACCAGGAGAGGGACTATTCGTTGAGTTTTAGAAACCTTTCGTATTCACAGTGTGTCCGTTCTCTAGGTTTCCCGTTCATGTTATATCTGTAGTAATATCCCCTTCAACCTGGAGAGTTGGGACCCAAGGAATGGGTGCCATGCATTATTGCTTTAAAGAGTCTGCATTTGCTCACCCAATCTCACCAATCCTCCCAGTCGCAAGTGTCCAGCCTTATGCCACATCCAGCTGTCGTTGTATATAGGGGCATTCCACGTTTCATCAGAGTCCCTGAAGGAATTGGAAAGAACTTCCCAGTTTTTTTCTTTTGTTTTTGAAATTCCTTTTTATAGTGGGTTTGAGCTGATTCTCGCTGCCATGTTTATGCCAGTCTAGACACACTTGATTCCCTTATGGAGACATATCAATACATAGGTTTTAAGATTCTTACTAGTCAGATATATTCCTCTGCGAGAAATATGGGGTTTTGATTCCCTTTCACTGAGGAAGGTGTAGGTCTTGTCTATTCCATAGTTGGTTTTTGGAACGGTACCTGTGCTTATATCAAACTCTGGTTTTATGCATCACCCCACCTCTCCTTCCCCTTAAGCAGGCAAAAGAGTGTTTTCTAAATGTCAGACATTCTTCTCTTTCCTAACTCAGTTCAAGTGTAGTCATGTTTACAGGATCTTCATAAGTGATGTCTTATGATAAGTTTCTTTTTCTCTGTGACTTATTTCACTTAGAATCATCGTACCTGAATCCACCCATTTTGCTGCTACTGGTCTTATGACATTGATTTCATGGCTGAGGGATATTCCATCGTACGTAAGTACCACAATTTTTTGAACCATTTTTATATTTCCTGGGATATTTAAGGTGTACCCAAGTTGAGGTCCTTGTAAGCAGTGCAGCCCTAAATTTTGGGGTGGTTCCGTCTTATTGATTTTCAGTTTTCCCAAGGTATATTCCCTAGAGTAGAAGTGCCCTTGGCTCTGTAGCTCTGTTCTTTACTTGTTTTAGGGAACACAATGCACTCCTCCAGAGAGGCAGTTGGCAATTTACATCCTGCCCATCAGCATAACAAGGCTCCCTGTTCTCCAGGGCCTGTCTTGCCTTACTTGTTTTTACACATTTTGTGGATGTCCCTTTTGACCGGTGGGAAGTGATACTTCTTTGTAGTGCAGATTTGCATTGCCCGCTTGCTTGCTTGGCCAAGAAGGGCGTATGCGTTTTCTCCTGAATATATTCAGGAGAAAACGCATACGCCCTTCTTGGCCAAGTACATTATTGTCGAACTTGTGTCCCTCTTCCTGTGCTTTAAAGGCGATTCCAACATACCTCTTGAAATCTGTTTCCTGCTATTCTGCCTCGCTTTCATGTCCGCCTCGTTGCCTTCCCTCAACAGATTTTTGGAAGATAGTTGTCCTTTATTACTCGGCCAGTTTGTGAATTGCTGTGCCCCTGAGCTCCATTTTGCAACTCGTTTTTGGTGAGCTGACCGCAAGTCCAAAATTTTGGTTCAGGACCTATGCTGGTTCCTGGTGGGTGGCTGAGACTTTGGTAAATTCTTCTTCCTACTGGGAAATTAGAGTCATATATGCCCGTCCAAATGCCTAACAGCTACTCTCTCATTGGTTCTCCCTCTTCCCTTTCATCCTCTGCCAAATTGGCAACCTGTGCGAACCAGGATGTTAAAGGGGCTGTCTCTCCAAGTTGGGATGATGATAGTAAAGCAGATAGACAGTCAAACCGGAGCACCAGGAGAGGGACTATTCGTTGAGTTTTAGAAACCGTTCGTATTCACAGTGTGTTCGTTCTCTAGGTTTCTCGTACATGTTATAACTGTAGTAATATTCCCTTCAACCTGGAGATTTGGGACCCATGGAATGGGTGCCATGCATTATTGCTTTAAAGGGTTTGCATTTGCTCACCCATTCTCACCAATCCTCTCAGTCCCAAGTGTCCAGCCTTATGCCACATCCAGCTGTCGTTGTAGATAGGGTCATACCAGGTTTCATCAGAGACCCTGAAGGAATTGTAAAGAATTTCCCGGTTTTTTTGTTTTGTTTTTGAAATTCCTTTTTATAGTGGGTTTGAGCTGATTCTCACTGCCATGTTTATGTCAGTCTAGACACACTTGATTCCCTTACGGAGACATATCAATACATAGGTTTTAAGATTCTTACTAGTCAGATATATTCCTCTGCGGGAAATATGGGGTTTTGAGTCCCTTTCACTGAGGAAAGTGTAGGTCTTGCCTATTCCATAGTTGGTTTTTGGAACGGTACCTGTGCTTATATCAAACTCTGGTTTTATGCATCACCCCACCTCTCCTTCCCCCTTAAGCAGGCATATGAGTGTTTTCTAAATGTGAGACACTGTTCTCTTTCCTAACTCAGTTCAAGTGTAGCCATGTTTACAGGATCTTCATAAGTGATATCTTATGATAAGTTTCTTTTTCTGTGTGACTTATTTCACTTAGAATCATCGTACCTGAATCCACCCATTTTGCTGCTACTGGTCTTATGACATTGATTTCATGGCTGAGGGATATTCCATCGTACGTAAGTACCACAATTTTTTGAACCATTTTTATATTTCCTGGGATATTTAAGGTGTACCCAAGTTGAGGTCCTTGTAAGCAGTGCAGCCCTAAATTTTGGGGTGGCTCTGTCTTATTGATTTTCATTTTTCCCAAGGTATATTCCCTAGACTGGAAGTGACCTTGGCTCTGTAGCTCTGTTCTTTACTTGTTTTAGGGAACACAATGTACTCCTCCAGAGAGGCAGTTGGCAATTTACATCCCGACCATCAGCATAACAAGGCTCCTTGTTCTCCACGGCCTGTCTTGCCTTTCTGGTTTTTACACATTTTGTGGATGTCCCTTTTGACCGGTGGGAAGTGATACTTCTTTGTAGTGCAGATTTGCATTGCCCGCTTGCTTGCTTGGCCAAAAAGGGCGTATGCGTTTTCTGCTGAATATATTCAGGAGAAAACACATTCGCACTTTTTGGCCAAGTGCATCATTGTCGAAGTTCTGCCCCTCTTCCTGTGCTTTAAAGGCGATTCCAACGTACCTCTTGAAATCTGTTTCCTGCTATTCTGCCTCGCTTTCAATTCCGCCTCGTTGCCTTCCCTCAACAGATTTTTGGACGATAGTTGTCCTTTATTACTCGGCCAGTTTGTGATTTGCTGTGCCCCTAAGCTCCATTTTTCAACTCGTTTTTCGTGAGCTGACCACAAGTCCAAAATTTTGGCTCAGGACCTATACTGGTTCCCGGTGGGTGGCTGAAACTTTGGTTAATTCTTCTTCCTGCCTGGAAATTACAGTGATATGTGCCCGTCCAAATGCCTAACAGCTACTATCTCATTGGTTCTCCCTCTTCCCTTTCATCCTCTGCCAAATTGGCAACCTGTGTGAACCAGGAGGTTAAAGGGGCTGTCTCTCCAAGTTGGGAGGTTGATAGTAAAGCAGATGGAAAGTCAAACCTGAGCACCAGGAGAGGGACTATTCTTTGAGTTTTAGAAACCTTTAGTATTCACAGTGTGTCCGTTCTCTAGGTTTCCCGTACTTGTTATAGCTGTAGTAATATTCCCTTCAACCTGGAGAGTTGGGACCCATGGAATGGGTGCCAGGCGTTTGTGCTTTAAAGGGTCTGCAATTGCTCTCCCAATCTCACCAATCGTCTCAGTCCCAAGTGTCCCTCCTTATGCCACATCCAGCTGTCATTGTAGATAGGGTCATTCCAGGTTTCATCAGAGACCCTGAAGGAATTGTAAAGAATTTCCCAGTTTTTTTGTTTTGTTTTTGAAATTCCTTTTTATAGTGGGTTTGAGCTGATTCTCGCTGCCATGTTTATGCCAGTCTAGACACACTTGATTCCCGTACAGAGACATATCAATATATAAGTTTTAAGTTTCTTACTAGTCAGATATATTCCTCTGCGGGCAATATGGGGTTTTGAGTCCCTTTCCCTGAGGAAGGTGTAGGTCTTGTCTATTCCATAGTTGGTTTTTGGAACGGTACATGTGCTTATATCAAACTCTGGTTTTATGCATCACCCCACCTCTCCTTCCCCCTTAAGCAGGCATAAGAGTGTTTTCTAAATGTGAGACATTCTTCTCTTTCCTAACTCAGTTCAAGTGTAGCCATGTTTACAGGATCTTCATAAGTGATATCTTATGATAAGTTTCTTTTTCTGTGTGACTTATTTCACTTAGAATCATCGTACCTGAATCCACCCATTTTGCTGCTACTGGTCTTATGACACTGATTTCATGGCTGAGGGATATTTCATCATACGTAAGTACCACAATTTTTTGAACCATTTTTCTATTTCCTGGGATAATAAGGTGTACCCAAGTTGAGGTCCTTGTAAGCAGTGCAGGCCTAAATTTTGGGGTGGATCTGTCTTATTGATTTTCAGTTTTCCCAAGGTATATTCCCTAGACTGGAAGTGCCATTGGCTCTGTAGCTCTGTTGTTTACTTCTTTTAGGGAACACAATGCACTCCTCCAGAGAGGCAGTTGGCAATTTACATCCCACCCATCAGCATAACAAGGCTCCCTGTTCTCCAGAGCCTGTCTTGCCTTTCTGGTTTTTACACATTTGTGGATGTCCCTTTTGACCGTTGGGAAGTGATACTTCTTTGTAGTGCAGATTTGCATTGCCCGCTTGCTTGCTTGGCCAAAAAGGGCGTATGCGTTTTCTCCTGAATATATTCAGGAGAAAACGCATACGCCCTTTTTGGCCAAGTGCATCATTGTCGAAGTTGTGCCCCTCTTCCTGTGCTTTAAAGGCGATTCCAACGTACCTCTTGAAATCTGTTTCCTGCTATTCTGCCTCGCTTTCAAGTCCGCCTCGTTGCCTTCCCTCAACAGATTTTTGGACGATAGTTGTCCTTTATTACTCGGCCAGTTTGTGAATAGCTGTGCCCCTGAGCTCCATTTTTCAACTCGTTTTTGGTGAGCTGCCCGCAAGTCCAAAATTTTGGTTCAGGACCTATACTGGTTCCCGGTGGGTGGCTGAGACTTTGGTTAATTCTTCTTCCTGCCGGGAAATTACAGTGATATATGCCCGTCCAAATGCCTAACAGCTACTCTCTCATTGGTTCTCCCTCTTCCCTTTCATCCTCTGCCAAATTGGAAACCTGTGGGAACCTGGAGGTTAAAGGGGCTGTCTCTCCAATTTGGGAGGTTGATAGTAAAGCAGATGGAAAGTCAAACCAGAGCACCAGGAGAGGGACTATTCGTTGAGTTTTAGAAACCTTTCGTATTCACAGTGTGTCCGTTCTCTAGGTTTCCCGTACATGTTATAGCTGTAGTAATATTCCCTTCAACCTGGAGAGTTGGGACCCATGGAATGGGTGCCAGGCATTTGTGCTTTAAAGGGTCTGCAATTGCTCTCCCAATCTCACCAATCGTCTCAGTCCCAAGTGTCCAGCCTTATGCCAAATCCAGCTATCATTGTAGATAGGGTCATTCAAGGTTTCATCAGAGACCCTGAAGGAATTGTAAAGAATTTCCTAGTTTTTTGTTTTGTTTTTGAAATTCCTTTTTATAGTGGGTTTGAGCTGATTGTCGCTGCCATGTTTATGCCAGTCTAGACACACTTGATTCCCTTATGGAGACATATCAATCCATAGGTTTTAATATTCTTACTAGTCAGATATATTCCTCTGCGGGAAATATGGGGTTTTGAGTCCCTTTCACTGAGGAAGGTGTAGGTCTTGGCTATTCCATAGTTGGTTTTTGGAACGGTACCTGTGCTTATATCAAACTCTGGTTTTATGCATCACTCCACCTCTCCTTCCCCCTTAAGCAGGAATAAGAGTGTTTTCTAAATGTGAGACACTGCTCTCTTTCCTAACTCAGTTCAAGTGTAGCCATGTTTACAGGATCTTCATAAGTGATTTCTTATGATAAGTTTCTTTTTCTGTGTGACTTATTTCACTTAGAATCATCGTACCTGAATCCACCCATTTTGCTGCTACTGGTCTTATGACATTGATTTCATGGCTGAGGGATATTCCACTGTACGTAAGTACCACAATTTTTTGAACCATTTTTATATTTCCTGGGATATTTAAGGTGTACCCAAGTTGAGGTCCTTGTAAGCAGTGCAGCCCTAAATTTAGGGGTGGCACTGTCTTATTGATTTTCAGTTTTCCCAAGGTATATTCCCTAGACTGGAAGTGCCCTTGGCTCTGTAGCTCTGTTCTTTACTTGTTTTAGGGACCACAATGTACTCCTCCAGAGAGGCAGTTGGCAATTTACATCCCGCCCATCAGCATAACAAGGCTCCCTGTTCTCCAGGGCCTGTCTTGCCTTTCTGGATTTTACACATTTTGTGGATGTCCCTTTTGACCGGTGGGAAGTGATACTTCTTTGTAGTGCAGATTTGCATTGCCCGCTTGCTTGCTTGGCCAAAAAGGGCATATGCGTTTTCTCCTGAATATGTTCAGGAGAAAACGCATACGCCCTTTTTGGCCAAGTGCATCATTGTCGAAGTTGGGCACCTCTTCCTGTGCTTTAAAGTCGATTCCAACGTACCTCTTGAAATCTGTTTCCTGCTATTCTACCTCGCTTTCAAGTCCACCTCCTTGGCTTCCCTCAACAGATTTTTGGACGATAGTTGTCCTTTATTACTCGGCCAGTTTGTGAATTGCTGTGCCCCTCAGCTCTATTTTTCAACTCGTTTTTGGTGAGCTGACCGCAAGTCCAAAATTTTGGTTCAGGATCTATGCTGGTTCCGGGTGGGGGGCTGAGACTTTGCTTAATCTTTCTTCCTGCCGGGAAGTTAGAGTTATATGTGCCCATACAAATGCCTAACAGCTACGCTCTCATTGGTTCTCCCTCTTCCCTTTCATCCTCTGCCAAATTGGAAACGTGTGCGAACCAGGAGGTTAAAGGGGCTGTCTCTCCAAGTTGGGAGATTGATAGCAAAGCAGATGGAAAGTCAACCCGGAGCACCAGGAGAGGGACTATTCGTTGAGTTTTAGAAACCTTTCGTATTCACAGTGTGTCCGTTCTTTAGGTTTCCCGTTCATGTTATAACTGTAGTAATATCCGCTTCAACCTGTAGAGTTGGGACCAAAGGAATGGGTGCCATGCATTATTGCTTTAAAGAGTCTGCATTTGCTCACCCAATCTCACCAATCCTCCCAGTCGCAAGTGTCCAGCCTTATGCCACATCCAGCTGTCGTTGTAGATAGGGTCATTCCAGGATTCATCAGAGACGCTGAAGGAATTGTAAAGAATTTCCCAGTTTTTTTGTTTTGTTTTTGAAATTCCTTTTTATAGTGGGTTTGAGCTGATTCTCGCTGCCATGTTTATGCCAGTCTAGACACACTTGATTCCCTTATGGAGACATATCAATCCATAGTTTTTAAGATTCTCACTAGTCAGATATATTCCTCTGCAGGAAATATGGGGTTTTGAGTCCCTTTCACTGAGGAAGGTGTAGGTCTTGTCTATTCCATTGTTGGTTTTTGGAACGGTACCTGTGCTTATATCAAACTCTGGTTTTATGCATCACCCCACCTCTCCTTCCCCCTTAAGCAGCCATATGAGTGTTTTCTAAATGTGAGACACTGTTCTCTTTCCTAACTCAGTTCAAGTGTAGCCATGTTTACAGGATCTTCATAAGTGATATCTTATGATAAGATTCTTTTTCTGTGTGACTTATTTCACTTAGAATCATCGTACCTGAATCCACACATTTTGCTGCTACTGGTCTTATGACATTGATTTCATGGCTGAGGGATATTCCATCGTACGTAAGTACCACAATTTTTTGAACCATTTTTATATTTCCTGGGATATTTAAGGTGTACCCAAGTTGAGGTCCTGGTAAGCAGTGCAGCCCTAAATTTTTTGGTGGCTCTGTCTTATTGATTTTCAGTTTTCCCAAGGTATATTCCCTAGACTGGAAGTGCCCTTGGCTCTGTAGCTCTGTTCTTTACTTGTTTTAGGGAACACAATGCACTCCTCCAGAGAGGCAGTTGGCAATTTACATCCCGCCCATCAGCATAACAAGGCTCCCTGTTCTCCAGGGCCTGTCTTGCCTTTCTGGTTTTTACACATTTTGTGGATGTCCCTTTTGACCGGTGGGATGTGATACTTCTTTGTAGTGGAGATTTGCATTGCCCGCTTGCTTGCTTGGCCAAAAAGGGCGTATGCGTTTTCTGATGAATATATTCAGGAGAAAACGCATACGCCCTTTTTGGCCAAGTGCATCATTGTGGAAGTTGTGCCCCTCTTCCTGTGCTTTAAAGGCGATTCCAACGTACCTCTTGAAATCTCTTTCCTGCTATTCTGCCTCGCTTTCAAGTCCGCCTCGTTGCCTTCCCTCAACAGATTTTTGGACGATAGTTGTCCTTTATTACTCGGCCAGTTTGTGAATTGCTGTGCCCCTCAGCTCCATTTTTCAACTCGTTTTTGGTGAGCTGACCGCAAGTCCAAAATTTTGGCTCAGGACCTATCCCGGTTCCCGGTGGGTGGCTGAGACTTTGGTTAATTCTTCTTCCTGCCGGGAAATTACAGTGATATATGCCCGTCCAAATGCCTAACAGCTACTCTCTCATTGGTTTTCCCTCTTCCCTTTCATCCTCTGCCAAATTGGCAACCTGTGTGAACCAGGAGGTTAAACGGGCTGTCTCTCCAAGTTGGGAGGTTGATAGTAAAGCAGATGGAAAGCCAAACCTGAGCACCAGGAGAGGGACGATTCGTTGAGTTTTAGAAACCTTTCGTATTCACAGTGTGTCCGTTCTCTAGGTTTCCCGTACATGTTATAGCTGTAGTAATATTCCCTTCAACCTGGAGAGTTGGGACCCATGGAATGGGTGCCATGCATTATTGCTTTAAAGGGTTTGCATTTGCTCTCCCAATCTCACCAATCCTCTCAGTCCCAACTGTCCAGCCTTATGCCACATCCAGCTGTCGTTGTAGATAAGGTCATTCCAGGTTTCATCAGAGACCCTGAAGGAATTGTAAAGAATTTCCCAGTTTTTTTGTTTTGTTTTTGAAATTCCTTTTTATAGTGGGTTTGAGCTGATTCTCGCTGCCATGTTTATGCCAGTCTAGACACACTTGATTCCCTTACGGAGACATATCAATCCATAGGTTTTAATATTCTTACTAGTCAGATATATTCCTCTGCGGGAAATATGGGGTTTTGAGTCCCTTTCCCTGAGGAAGGTGTAGGTCTTGTCTATTCCATAGTTGGTTTTTGGAACGGTACCTGTGCTTATATCAAACTCTGGTTTTATGCATCACCCCACCTCTCCTTCCCCCTTAAGCAAGCATAAGAGTGTTTTCTTAATTTGAGACACTGTTCTCTTTCCTAACTCAGTTCAATTGTAGCCATGTTTACAGGATCTTCATAAGTGATATCTTATGATAAGTTTCTTTTTCTGTGTGACTTATTTCACTTAGAATCATCGTACCTGAATCCACCCATTTTGCTGCTACTGGTCTTATGACATTGATTTCATGGCTGAGGGATATTCCATCGTACGTAAGTATCACAATTTTTTGAACCATTTTTATATTTCCTGGGATATTAAGGTGTACCCAAGTTGATGTCCTGGTAAGCAGTGCAGCCTTAAATTTTGGGGTGGCTCTGTCTTATTGATTTTCAGTTTTCCCAAGGTATATTCCCAAGACTGGAAGTGCCCTTGGCTCTGTAGCTCTGTTCTTTACTTGTATTAGGGAACACAATGTACTCCTCCAGAGAGGCTGTTGGCAATTTACATCCCGCCCATCAGCATAACAAGGCTCCCAGTTCTCCAGGGCCTGTCTTGCCTTTCTGGTTTTTACACATTTTGTGGATGTCCCTTTTGACGGGTGGGAAGTGATACTTCTTTGTAGTGCAGATTTGCATTGCCCGCTTGCTTGCTTGGCCAAAAAGGGCGTATGCGTTTTCTCCTGAATATATTCAGGAGAAAACGCATACGCCCTTTTTGGCCAAGTGCATCATTGTGGAAGTTGTGCCCCTCTTCCTGTGCTTTAAAGGTGATTCCAACGTACCTCTTGAAATCTGTTTCCTGCTATTCTGCCTCGCTTTCAATTCCGCCTCGTTGCCTTCCCTCAACAGATTTTTGGACGATAGTTGTCCTTTATTCCTCGGCCAGTTTGTGAATTGCTGTGCCCCTGAGCTCCATTTTGCAACTCGTTTTTGGTGAGCTGACCGCAAGTCCAAAATTTTGGTTCAGGAACTATACTGGTTCCCGGTGGGTGGCTGAGACTTTGGTTAATTCTTCTTCCTGCCGGGAAATTACAGTGATATATGCCCGTCCAAATGCCTAACAGCTACTCTCTCATTGGTTCTCCCTCTTCCCTTTCATCCTCTGCCAAATTGGCAACCTGTGCGAACCAGGAGTTTAAAGGGGCTGTCTC
The DNA here is from genome assembly GCF_949752795.1 of Hyperoodon ampullatus. Taxonomy (NCBI): domain Eukaryota; kingdom Metazoa; phylum Chordata; class Mammalia; order Artiodactyla; family Ziphiidae; genus Hyperoodon; species Hyperoodon ampullatus. The sequence continues at coordinate 1,579,821 of NW_027640382.1, read as the reverse complement.
TCCAAGTTGGGAGGTTGATAGTAAAGCAGATGGAAAGTCAAATTGGAGCACCAGGAGAGGGACTATTCGTTGAGTTTTAGAAACCTTTCGTATTCACAGTGTGTCCGTTCTCTAGGTTTCCCGTACATTTTATAACTGTAGTAATATTCCATTCAACCTGGAGAGTTGGGACCCATGGAATGGGTGCCATGCATTATTGCTTTAAAGGGTCTGCATTTGCTCACAAAGTCTCAACAATCGTCTCAGTCCCAAGTGTCCCTCCATATGCCACATCCAGCTGTCATTGTAGATTGGGTCATTCCAGGTTTCATCAGAGACCCTGAAGGAATTGTAAAGAATTTCCCAGTTTTTTTGTTTTGTTTTTGAAATTCCATTTTATCGTGGGTTTGAGCTGATTCTCGCTGCCATGTTTATGCCAGTCTAGACACACTTGATTCCCTTATGGAGACATATCAATCCATAGGTTTTAATAATCTTACTAGTCAGATATATTCCTCTGTGGGAAATATGGGGTTTTGAGTCCCTTTCACTGAGGAAGGTGTAGGTCTTGTCTATTCCATAGTTGGTTTTTGGAACGGTACCTGTGCTTATATCAAACTCTGGTTTTATGCATCACCCCACCTCTCCTTCCCCCTTAAGCAGGAATAAGAGTGTTTTATAAATGTGAGACACTGTTCTCTTTCCTAACTCAGTTCAAGTGTAGCCATGTTTACAGGATCTTCATAAGTGATATCTTATGATAAGTTTCTTTTTCTGTGTGACTTATTTCACTTAGAATCATCGTACCTGAAACCACCCATTTTGCTGCTACTGGTCTTATGACATTGATTTCATGGCTGAGGGATATTCCATCGTACGTAAGTACCACAATTTTTTGAACCATTTTTATATTTCCTGGGATATTTAAGGTGTACCCAAGTTGAGGTCCTTGTAAGCAGTGCAGGCCTAAATCTTGGGGTGGTTCCGTCTTATTGATTTTCAGTTTTCCCAAGGTATATTCCCTAGACTGGAAGTGCCCTTGGCTCTGTAGCTCTGTTGTTTACTTGTTTTAGGGAACACAATGCAGTCCTCCAGAGATGCAGTTGGCAATTTACATCCCGCCCATCAGCATAACAAGGCTCCCTGTTCTCCAGGGCCTGTCTTGCCTTTCAGGTTTTTAGACATTTTGTGGATGTCCCTTTTGACCGGTGGGAAGTGATACTTCTTTGTAGTGCAGATTTGCATTGCCCGCTTGCTTGCTTGGCCAAAAAGGGTATATGCGTTTTCTGCTGAATATATTCAGGAGAAAACGCATATGCCCTTTTTGGCCACGTGCATCATTGTGGAAGTTGTGCCCCTCTTCCTGTGCTTTAAAGGCGATTCCAACGTACCTCTTGAAATCTGTTTCCTGCTATTCTGCCTCGCTTTCAAGTCCGCCTCGTTGTCTTCCCTCAACAGATTTTTGGACGATAGTTGTCTTTTATTACTCGGCCAGTTTGTGAATTGCTGTGCCCCTGAGCTCCATTTTTCAACTCGTTTTTTGTGAGCTGACCGCAAATCCAAAATTTTGGTTCAGGAAATATACTGGTTCCCGGTGGGTGGCTGAGACTTTGGTTAATTCTTCTTCCTGCCGGGAAATTACAGTGATATGTGCCCGTCCAAATGCCTAAGAGCTACTCTCTCATTGGTTCTCCCTCTTCCCTTTCATCCTCTGCCCAATTGGAAACCTGTGCGAACCAGGAGGTTAAAGGGGCTGTCTCTTCAAGTTGGTAGATTGATAGTAAAGCAGATGGAAAGTCAAACGTGAGCACCAGAAGAGGGACTATTCGTTGAGTTTTAGAAACCTTTCGTATTCACAGTGTGTCCGTTATCTAGGTTTCCCTTGCATGTTATAACTGTAGTAATATTCACTTCAACCTGGAGAGTTGGGACCCATGGAATGGGTGCCATGCATTATTGCTTAAAAGGGTATGCATTTGCTCACCCAATCTCACCAATCCTCTCAGTCCCAAGTGTCCAGCCTTATGCCACATCCAGCTGTCGTTGTAGATAGGGTCATTCCAGGTTTCATCAGAGACCCTGAAGGAATTGTAAAGAATTTCCCAGTTTTTTTGTTTTGTTTTTGAAATTCCTTTTTATAGTTGGTTTGAGCTGATTCTCGCTGCCATGTTTATGCCAGTCTAGACACACTTGATTCCCGTATGGAGACATATCAATACATAGGTTTTAAGATTCTTACTAGTCAGATATATTCCTCTGCGGGAAATATGGGGTTTTGAGTCACTTTCACTGAGGAAGGTGTAGGTCTTGTCTATTTCATAGTTGGTTTTTGGAACGGTACCAGTGCTTATATCAAACTCTGGTTTTATGCATCACCCCACCTCTCCTTCCCCCTTAAGCAGGCAAAAGAGTGTTTTCTAAATGTCAGGCATTCTTCTCTTTCCTAACTCAGTTCAAGTGTAGCCATGTTTACAGGATCTTCATAAGTGATATCTTATGATAAGTTTCTTTTTCTGTGTGACTTATTTCACTTAGAATCTTCGTACCTGAATCCACCCATTTTGCTGCTACTGGTCTTATGACATTGATTTCATGGCTGAGGGATATTCCATCGTACGTAAGTACCACAATTTTTTGAACCATTTTTATATTTCCTGGGATATTTAAGGTGTACCCAAGTTGAGGTCCTTGTAAGCAGTGCAGCCCTAAATTTTGGGGTGGTTCTGTCTTATTGATTTTCAGTTTTCCCAAGGTATATTCCCTAGAGTGGAAGTGCTCTTGGCTCTGTAGCTCTGTTGTTTACTTGTTTTAGGGAACACAATGCACTCCTCCAGAGAGGCAGTTGGCAATTTACATCCCGCCCATCAGCATAACAAGGCTCCCTGTTCTCCAGGGCCTGTCTTGCCTTTCTGGCTTTTACACATTTTGTGGATATCCCTTTTGACCGGTGGGAAGTGATACTTCTTTGTAGTGCAGATTTGCATTGCCCGCTTGCTTGCTTGGCCAAAAAGGGCGTATGCGTTTTCTCCTGAATATATTCAGGAGAAAACGCATACGCCCTTTTTGGCCAAGTGCATCATTGTGGAAGTTGTGCCCCTCTTCCTGTGCTTTAAAGGCGATTCCAACGTACCTCTTGAAATCTGTTTCCTGCTATTCTGCCTCGCTTTCAAGTCCGCCTCGTTGCCTTCCCTCAAAAGATTTTTGGACGATAGTTGTCCTTTATTACTCGGCCAGTTTTTGAATTGCTGTGCCCCTGAGCTCCATTTTTCAACTCGTTTTTGGTGAGCTGACCTCAAGTCCAAAATTTTGGTTCAGGACCTATACTGGTTCCCGGTGGGTGGCTGAGACTTCGGTTAATTCTTCTTCCTACCGGGAAATTAGAGTGATATGTGCCCGTCCAAATGCCTAACAGCTACTCTCTCATTGGTTCTCCCTCTTCCCTTTCATCCTCTGCCAAATTGGAAACCTGTGCGAACCAGGAGGTTAAAGGGGCTGTCTCTCCAATTTGAGAGATTGATAGTAAAGCAGATGGAAAGTCAAACGGGAGCATCAGAAGAGGGACTATTCGTTGAGTTTTAGAAACCTTTCGTATTCACAGTGTGTCCGTTCTCTAGGTTTCCCGTACATGTTATAGCTGTAGTAATATTCCCTTCAACCTGGAGAGTTGGGACCCATGGAATGGGTGCCAGGCATTTGTGCTTTAAAGGGTCTGCATTTGCTTACCCAATCTCACCAATCGTCTCAGTCACAAGTGTCCCTCCTTATGCCACCTCCAGCTGTCATTTTAGATAGGGTCATTCCAGGTTTCATCAGAGACCCTGAAGGAATTGTAAAGAATTTCCCAGTTTTTTGTTTTGTTTTTGAAATTCCTTTTTATAGTGGGTTTGAGCTGATTCTCGCTGCCATGTTTATGCCAGTCTAGACACACTTGATTCCCTTATGGAGATATATCAATCCATAGGTTTTAAGATTCTTACTAGTCAGATATATTCCTCGGCGGGAAATATGGGGTTTTGAGTCCCTTTCACTGAGGAAGGTGTAGGTCTTGTCTATTCCATAGTTGGTTTTTGGAACGGTACCTGTGCTTATATCAAACTCTGGTTTTATAGATCACCCCACCTCTCCTTCCCCCTTAAGCAGGCATAAGAGTGTTTTCTAAATGTGAGACACTGTTCTCTTACCTAACTCACTTCAATTGTAGCCATGTTTACCGGATCTTCATAAGTGATATCTTATGATAAGTTTCTTTTTCTGTGTGACTTATTTCACTTAGAATCATCGTACCTGAATCCACCCATTTTGCTGCTACTGGTCTTATGACATTGATTTCATGGCTGAGGGATATTCCATCGTACGTAAGTACCACAATTTTTTGAACCATTTTTATATTTCCTGGGATATTTAAGGTGTACCCAAGTTGAGGTCCTTGTAAGCAGTGCAGCCCTAAATTTTGGGGTGGCTCTGTCTTATTGATTTTCAGTTTTCCCAAGGTATATTCCCTAGACTGCAAGTGCCCTTGGCTCTGTAGCTCTGTTGTTTACTTGTTTTAGGGAACACAATGCACTCCTCCAGAGAGGCAGTTGGCAATTTACATCCCTCCCAACAGCATAACAATGCTCCCTGTTCTCCGGGGCCTGTCTTCCCTTTCTGGTTTTTACACATTTTGTGGATGTCCCTTTTGACCGGTGGGAAGTGATACTTCTTTGTAGTGCAGATTTGCATTGCCCGCTTGCTTGCTTGGCCAAAAAGGGCGTATGCGTTTTCTCCTGAATATATTCAGGAGAAAACGCATACGCCCTTTTTGGCCAAGTGCATCATTGTCAAAGTTGGGCCCCTCTTCCTGTGCTTTAAAGTCGATTCCAACGTACCTCTTGAAATCTGTTTCCTGCTATTCTGCCTCGCTTTCAAGTCCGCCTCGTTGGCTTCCCTCAACAGATTTTTGGACGATAGTTGTCCTTTATTACTCGGCCAGTTTTTGAATTGCTTTGCCCCTGAGCTCCATTTTTCAACTCGTTTTTGGTGAGCTGACCGCAAGTCCAAACTTTTGGTTCAGGACCTATGCTGGTTCCCGGAGGGTGGCTGAGACTTTGGTTAATTCTTCTTCCTGCCGGGAAGTTAGAGTGATATATGCCCGTTCAAATGCCTAACAACTACTCTCTCATTGGTTCTCCCTATTCCCTTTCATCCTCTGCCAAATTGGAAACCTGTGTGAACCAGGAGGTTGAAGGGGCTGTCTCTCCAAGTTGGGAGATTGATAGTAAAGCAGATGGAAAGTCAAACCAGAGCACCAGGAGAGGGACTATTCGTTGAGTTTTAGAAACCTTTCGTATTCACCGTGTGTCCGTTCTCTAGGTTTTTCGTACATGTTATAACTGTAGTAATATTCCCTTCAACCTGGACAGTTGGGACCCATGGAATGGGTGCCATGCATTATTGCTTTAAAGGGTCTGCATTTGCTCACCCAATCTCACCAATCCTCTCAGTCCCAAGTGTCCAGCCTTATGCCACATCCAGCTGTCGTTGTAGATAGGGTCATTCCAGGTTTCATCAGAGATCCTGAAGGAATTGTAAAGAATTTCCCAGTTTTTTTGTTTTGTTTTTGAAATTCCTTTTTATAGTGGGTTTGAGCTGATTCTCGCTGCCATGTTTATACCAGTCTAGACACACTTGATTCCCTTACGGATACATATCAATACATAGGTTTTAAGATTCTTACTAGTCAGATATATTCCTCTGCGGGAAATATGGGGTTTTGAGTCCCTTTCACTGAGGAAGGTGTAGGTCTTGTCTATTCCATAGTTGGTTTTTGGAACGGTACCTGTGCTTATATCAAACTCTGGTTTTATGCATCACCCCACCTCTCCTTCCCCTTAAGCAGGCAAAAGAGTGTTTTCTAAATGTCAGGCATTCTTTTGTTTCCTAACTCAGTTCAAGTGTAGCCATGTTTACAGGATCTTCATAAGTGATATCTTATGATAAGTTTCTTTGTCTCTGTGACTTATTTCACTTAGAATCATCGTACCTGAATCCACCCATTTTGCTGCTACTGGTCTTATGACATTGATTTCATGGCTGAGGGATATTCCATCGTACGGAAGTACCACAATTTTTTGAACCATTTTTATATTTCCTGGGATATTTAAGGTGTACCCAAGTTGAGGTCCTTGTAAGCAGTGCAGCCCTAAATTTTGGGGTGGTTCCGTCTTATTGATTTTCAGTTTTCCCAAGGTATATTCCCTAGAGTGGAAGTGCCCTTGGCTCTGTAGCTCTGTTGTTTACTTGTTTTAGGGAACACAATGCACTCCTCCAGAGAGGCAGTTGGCAATTTACATCCCGCCCATCAGCATAACAAGGCTCCCTGTTCTCCAGGGCCTGTCTTGCCTTTCTGGTTTTTACACATTTTGTGGATGTCCCTTTTGACCGGTGGGAAGTGATACTTCTTTGTAGTGCAGATTTGCATTGCCCGCTTGCTTGCTTGGCCAAAAAGGGCGTATGCGTTTTCTCCTGAATATATTCAGGAGAAAACGCATACGCCCTTTTTGGCCACGTGCATCATTGTCGAAGTTGTGCCCCTCTTCCTGTGATTAAAGGCGATTCCAACATACCTCTTGAAATCTGTTTCCTGCTATTCTGCCTCGCTTTCATGTCCGCCTCGTTGCCTTCCCTCAACAGATTTTTGGACGATAGTTGTCCTTTATTACTCGGCCAGTTTGTGAATTGCTGTGCCCCTGAGCTCCATTTTTCAACTCGTTTTTGGTGAGCTGACCGCAAGTCCAAACTTTTGGTTCAGGACCTATGCTGGTTCCTGGTTGGTAGCTGAGACTTTGGTTAATTCTTCTTCCTACCGGGAAATTAGAGTGATATGTGCCCGTCCAAATGCCTAACAGCTACTCTCTCATTGGTTTTCCCTCTTCCCTTTCATCCTCTGCCAAATTGGAAACCTGTGCGAACCAGGAGGTCAAAGGGGCTGTATCTCCAAGTTGGGATGATGATAGTAAAGCAGATAGACAGTCAAACCTGAGCACCAGGAGAGGGACTATTCGTTGAGTTTTAGAAACCTTTCGTATTCACAGTGTGTCCGTTCTCTAGGTTTCTCGTACATGTTATAACTGTAGTAATATTCCCTTCAACCTGGAGAGTTGGGACCCATGGAATGGGTGCCAGGCATTTGTGCTTTAAAGGGTCTGCATTTGCTCACCCAATCTCACCAATCCTCTCAGTCCCAAGTGTCCAGCCTTATGCCACATCCAGCTGTCGTTGCAGATAGGGTCATTCGAGGTTTCATCAGAGACCCTGAAGGAATTGTCAAGAATTTCCCAGTTTTTTTGTTTTGTTTTTGAAATTCCTTTTTATAGTGGGTTTGAGCTGATTCTCACTGCCATGTTTATGGCAGTCTAGACACACTTGATTCCCTTACGGAGACATATCAATCCATAGGTTTTAAGATTCTTACTAGTCAGATATGTTCCTCTGCGGGAAATATGGGGTTTTGAGTCCCTTTCACTGAGGAAGGTGTAGGTCTTGTCTATTCCATAGTTGGTTTTTGGAACAGTACCTGTGCTTATATCAAACTCTGGTTTTATGCATCTCCCCACCTCTCCTTCCCCCTTAAGCAGGCATAAGAGTGTTTTCTAAATGTGAGACACTGTTCTCTTTCCTAACTCAGTTCAAGTGTAGCCATGTTTACAGGATCTTCATAAGTGATATCTTATGATAAGTTTCTTTTTCTGTTTGACTTATTTCACTTAGAATCATCGTACCTGAATCCACCCATTTTGCTGCTACTCGTCTTGTGACATTGATTTCATGGCTGAGGGATATTCCATCGTACGTAAGTACCACAATTTTTTGAACCATTTTTATATTTCCTGGGATATTTAAGGTGTACCCAAGTTGAGGTCCTTGTAAGGAGTGCAGCCCTAAACTTTGGGGTCTCTCTGTCTTATTGATTTTCAGTTTTCCCAAGGTATATTCCCTAGACTGGAAGTGCCCTTGGCTCTGTATCTCTGTTGTTTACTTGTTTTAGGGAACACAATGCACTCCTCCAGAGAGGCAGTTGGCAATTTACATCCCGCCCATCAGCATAACAAGGCTCCCTGTTCGCCAGGGCCTGTCTTGCCTTTCTGGTTTTTACACATTTTGTGGAAGTCCCTTTTGACCGGTGGGAAGTGATACTTCTTTGTAGTGCAGATTTGCATTGCCCGCTTGCTTGCTTGGCCAAAAAGGGCGTATGCGTTTTCTCCTGAATATATTCAGGAGAAAACGCATACGCCCTTTTTGGCCAAGGGCATCATTGTCGAAGTTGTGCCCCTCTTCCTGTGCTTTAAAGGCGATTCCAACGTACCTCTTGAAATCTGTTTCCTGCTATTCTGCCTCGCTTTCAAGTCCGCCTCGTTGCCTTCCCTCAAAAGATTTTTGGACGATAGTTGTCCTTTATTACTCGGCCAGTTTGTGAATTGCTGTGCCCCTGAGCTCCATTTATCAACTCGTTTTTGGTGAGCTGACCGCAAGTCCAAAATTTTGGTTCAGGACCTATGCTGGTTCCCGGTGGGTGGCTGAGACTTTGGTTAATTCTTCTTCCTGCCGGGAAATTAGAGTGATATGTGCCCGTCCAAATGCCTAACAGCTACTCTCTCATTGGTTCTCCCTCTTCCCTTTCATCCTCTGCCAAATTGGAAACCTGTGCGAAACAGGAGGTTAAAGGGGCTGTCTCTCCAAGTTGGGAGATTGATAGTAAAGCAGATGGAAAGTCAAACGGGAGCACCAGAAGAGGGACTATTCGTTGAGTTTTAGAAACCTTTCGTATTCACAGTGTGTCCTTTCTCTATGTTTCCCGTACATGTTATAGCTGTAGTAATATTCCCTTCAACCTGGAGAGTTGGGACCCATGGAATGGGTGCCAGGCATTTGTGCTTTAAAGGGTCTGCATTTGCTTACCCAATCTCACCAATCGTCTCAGTAACAGGTGTCCCTCCTTATGCCACCTCCAGCTGTCATTGTAGATAGGGTCATTCCAGGTTTCATCAGAGACCCTGAAGGAATTGTAAAGTATTTCCCAGTTTTTTTGTTTTGTTTTTGAAATTCCTTTTTATAGTGGGTTTGAGCTGATTCTCGCTGCCATGTTTATGCCAGTCTAGACACACTTGATTCCCTTATGGAGATATATCAATCCATAGGTTTTAAGATTCTTACTAGTCAGATATATTCCTCTGCGGGAAATATGGGGTTTTGAGTCCCTTTCACTGAGGAAGGTATAGGTCTTGTCTATTCCATAGTTGGTTTTTGGAACGGTACCTGTGCTTATATCAAACTCTGGTTTTATAGATCACCCCACCTCTCCTTCCCCCTTAAACAGGCATATGAATGTTTTCTATATGTGAGACACTGTTCTCTTTCCTAACTCAGTTCAAGTGTAGCCATGTTTACAGGATCTTCATAAGTGATATCTTATGATAAGTTTCTTTTTCTGTGTGACTTATTTCACTTAGAATCATCGTACCTGAATCCACCCATTTTGCTGCTACTGGTCTTATGACATTGATTTCATGACTGAGGGATATTCCATCGTACGTAAGTACCACAATTTTTTGAACCATTTTTATATTTCCTGGGATATTTAAGGTGTACCCAAGTTGAGGTCCTTGTAAGCAGTGCAGCCCTAAATTTTGGGGTGGCTCTGTCTTATTGATTTTCAGTTTTCCCAAGGTATATTCCCTAGACTGGAAGTGCCCTTGGCTCTGTAGCTCTGTTGTTTACTTGTTTTAGGGAACACAATGCACTCCTACAGAGAGGCAGTTGGCAATTTACATCCCGCCCATCAGCATAACAAGGCTCCCAGTTCTCCAGGGCCTGTCTTGCCTTTCTGGTTTTTACACATTTTGTGGATGTCCCTTTTGACCGGTGGGAAGTGATACTTCTTTGTAGTGCAGATTTGCATTGCCCGCTTGCTTGCTTGGCCAAAAAGGGCGTATGCGTTTTCTCCTGAATATATTCAGGAGAAAACGCATACGCCCTTTTTGGCCAAGTGCATCATTGTCGAAGTTGGGCCCCTCTTCCTGTGCTTTAAAGTCGAATCCAACGTACCTCTTGAAATCTGTTTCCTGCTATTCTGCCTCGCTTTCAAGTCCGCCTCGTTGGCTTCCCTCAACAGAATTTGGACGATAGTTGTCCTTTATTACTCGGCCAGTTTGTGAATTGCTGTGCCCCTGAGCTCCATTTTTCAACTCGTTTTTGGTGAGCTGACCGCAAGTCCAAACTTTTGGTTCAGGACCTATGCTGGTTCCCGGAGGGTGGCTGAGACTTTGGTTAATTCTTCTTCCTGCCGGGAAGTTAGAGTGATATATGCCCGTTCAAATGCCTAACAACTACTCTCTCATTGGTTCTCCCTATTCCCTTTCATCCTCTGCCAAATTGGAAACCTGTGTGAACCAGGAGGTTGAAGGGGCTGTCTCTCCAAGTTGGGAGATTGATAGTAAAGCAGATGGAAAGTCAAACCAGAGCAGCAGGAGAGGGACTATTCGTTGAGTTTTAGAAACATTTCGTATTCACCGTGTGTCCATTCTCTAGGTTTTTCGTACATGTTATAACTGTAGTAATATTCCCTTCAACCTGGACATTTGGGACCCATGGAATGGGTGCCATGCATTATTGCTTTAAAGGGTCTGCATTTGCTCACCCAATCTCACCAATCCTGTCAGTCCCAAGTGTCCAGACTTATGCCACATCCAGCTGTCGTTGTAGATAGGGTCATTCCAGGTTTCATCAGAGATCCTGAAGGAATTGTAAAGAATTTCCCAGTTTTTTTGTTTTGTTTTTGAAATTCCTTTTTATAGTGGGTTTGAGCTGATTCTCGCTGCCATGTTTATGCCAGTCTAGACACACTTGATTCCCTTACGGAGACATATCAATACATAGGTTTTAAGATTCTTACTAGTCAGATATATTCCTCTGCGGGAAATATGGGGTTTTGAGTCCCTTTCACTGAGGAAGGTGTAGGTCTTGTCTATTCCATAGTTGGTTTTTGGAACGGTACCTGTGCTTATATCAAACTCTGGTTTTATGCATCACCCCACCTCTCCTTCCCCTTAAGCAGGCAAAAGAGTGTTTTCTAAATGTCAGGCATTCTTCTCTTTCCTAACTCAGTTCAAGTGTAGCCATGTTTACAGGATCTTCATAAGTGATATCTTATGATAAGTTTCTTTGTCTCTGTGACTTATTTCACTTAGAATCATCCTACCTGAATCCACCCATTTTGCTGCTACTGGTCTTATGACATTGATTTCATGGCTGAGGGATATACCATCGTACGTAAGTACCACAATTTTTTGAACCATTTTTATATTTCCTGGGATATTTAAGGTGTACCCAAGTTGAGGTCCTTGTAAGCAGTGCAGCCCTAAATTTTGGGGTGGTTCCGTCTTATTGATTTTCAGTTTTCCCAAGGTATATTCCCTAGAGTGGAAGTGCCCTTGGCTCTGTAGCTCTGTTGTTTACTTGTTTTAGGGAACACAATGCACTCCTCCAGAGAGGCAGTTGGCAATTTACATCCCGCCCATCAGCATAACAAGGCTCCCTGTTCTCCAGGGCCTGTCTTGCCTTTCTGCTTTTTACACATTTTGTGGATGTCCCTTTTGACCGGTGGGAAGTGATACTTCTTTGTAGTGCAGATTTGCAATGCCCGCTTGCTTGCTTGGCCAAAAATGGCATATGCGTTTTCTCCTGAATATATTCAGGAGAAAACGCATACGCCCTTTTTGGCCACGTGCATCATTGTCGAAGTTGTGTCCCTCTTCCTGTGCTTTAAAGGCGATTCCAACATACCTCTTGAAATCTGTTTCCTGCTATTCTGCCTCGCTTTCATGTCTGCCTCGTTGCCTTCCCTCAACAGATTTTTGGACGATAGTTGTCCTTTATTACTCGGCCAGTTTGTGAATTGTTGTGCCCCTGAGCTCCATTTTTCAACTCGTTTTTGGTGAGCTGACCGCAAGTCCAAACTTTTGGTTCAGGACCTATGCTGGTTCCTGGTTGGTAGCTGAGACTTTGGTTAATTCTTCTTCCTACCGGGAAATTAGAGTGATATGTGCCCGTCCAAATGCCTAACAGCTACTCTCTCATTGGTTTTCCCTCTTCCCTTTCATCCTCTGCCAAATTGGAAACCTGTGCGAACCAGGAGGTTAAAGGGGCTGTATATCCAAGTTGGGATGATGATAGTAAAGCAGATAGACAGTCAAACCTGAGCACCAGGAGAGGGACTATTCGTTGAGTTTTAGAAACCTTTCGTATTCACAGTGTGTCCGTTCTCTAGGTTTCTCGTACATGTTATAACTGTAGTAATATTCCCTTCAACCTGGAGAGTTGGGACCTATGGAATGGGTGCCAGGCATTTGTGCTTTAAAGGGTCTGCATTTGCTCACCCAATCTCACCAATCTTCTCAGTCACAAGTGTCCAGCCTTATGCCACATCCAGCTGTCGTTGTAGATAGGGTCATTCCAGGTTTCATCAGAGACCCTGAAGGAATTGTAAAGAATTTCCCAGTTTTTTTGTTTTGTTTTTGAAATTCCTTTTTATAGTGGGTTTGAGCTGATTCTCGCTGCCATGTTTATGCCAGTCTAGACACACTTGATTCCCTTACGGAGACATATCAATACATAGGTTTTAAGATTCTTACTAGTCAGATATGTTTCTCTGCGGGAAATATGGGGTTTTGAGTCCCTTTCACTGAGGAAGGTGTAGGTCTTGTCTATTCCATAGTTGGTTTTTGGAACAGTACCTGTGCTTATATCAAACTCTGGTTTTATGCATCACCCCACCTCTCCTTCCCCCTTAAGCAGGCATAAGAGTGTTTTCTAAATGTGAGACACTGTTCTCTTTCCTAACTCAGTTCAAGTGTAGCCATGTTTACAGGATCTGCATAAGTGATATCTTATGATAAGTTTCTTTTTCTCTGTGACTTATTTCACTTAGAATCACCGTACCTGAATCCACCCATTTTGCTGCTACTGGTCTTATGACATTGATTTCATGGCTGAGGGATATTCCATCGTACGTAAGTACCACAATTTTTTGAACCATTTTTATATTTCCTGGGATATTTAAGGTGTACCCAAGTTGAGGTCCTTGTAAGGAGTGCAGCCCTAAATTTTGGGGTCTCTCTGTCTTATTGATTTTCAGTTTTCCCAAGGTATATTCCCTAAACTGGAAGTGCCCTTGGCTCTGTAGCTCTGTTGTTTACTTGTTTTAGGGAACACAATGCACTCCTCCAGAGAGGCAGTTGGCAATTTACATCCCGCCCATCAGCATAACAAGGCTCCTTGTTCTCCAGGGCCTGTCTTGCCTTTCTGGTTTTTACACATTTTGTGGATGTCCCTTTTGACTGGTGGGAAGTGATACTTCTTTGTAGTGCAGATTTGCATTGCCCGTTTGCTTGCTTGGCCAAAAAGGGCGTATGCGTTTTCTCCTGAATATATTCAGGAGAAAACGCATATGCCCTATTTGGCCAAGTGCATCATTGTGGACGTTGTGCCCCTCTTCCTGTGCTTTAAAGGCGATTCCAACGTACCTCTTGAAATCTGTTTCCTGCTATTCTGCCTCGCTTTCAAGTCCGCCTCGTTGCCTTCCCTCAACAGATTTTTGGACGATAGTTGTCTTTTATTACTCGGCCAGTTTGTGAATTGCTGTGCCCCTCAGCTCCATTTTTCAACTCGTTTTTGGTGAGCTGACTGCAAATCCAAATTTTTGGTTCAGGAAATATACTGGTTCCCGGTGGGTGGCTGAGACTTTGGTTAATTCTTCTTCATGCTGGGAAATTACAGTGATATGTGCCCGTCCAAATGCCTAACAGCTACTCTCTCATTGGTTCTCCCTCTTCCCTTTCATCCTCTGCCAAATTGGAAACCTGTGCGAACCAGGAGGTTAAAGGGGCTGTCTCTCCAATTTGGGAGATTGATAGTAAAGCAGATGGAAAGTCAAACGGGAGCACCAGAAGAGGGACTATTCGTTGAGTTTTAGAAACCTTTCGTATTCACAGTGTGTCCGTTCTCTAGGTTTCCCGTACATGTTATAGCTGTAGTAATATTCCCTTCAACCTGGAGAGTTGGGACAAATGGAATGGGTGCCAGGCATTTGTGCTTTAAAGGGTCTGCATTTGCTTACCCAATCTCACCAATCGTCTCAGTCACAAGTGTCCCTCCTTATGCCACCTCCAGCTGTCATTTTAGATAGGGTCATTCCAGGTTTCATCAGAGACTCTGAAGGAATTGTAAAGAATTTCCCAGTTTTTTGTTTTGTTTTTGAAATTCCTTTTTATAGTGGGTTTGAGCTGATTCTCGCTGCCATGTTTATGCCAGTCTAGACACACTTGATTCCCTTATGGAGATATATCAATCCATAGGTTTTAAGATTCTTACTAGTCAGATATATTCCTCTGCGGGAAATATGGGGTTTTGAGTCCCTTTCACTGAGGAAGGTGTAGGTCTTGTCTATTCCATAGTTGGTTTTTGGAACGGTACCTGTGCTTATATCAAACTCTGGTTTTATAGATCACCCCACCTCTCCTTCCCCCTTAAGCAGGCATAAGAGTGTTTTCTAAATGTGAGACACTGTTCTCTTACCTAACTCAGTTCAATTGTAGCCATGTTTACAGGATCTTCATAAGTGATATCTTATGATAAGTTTCTTTTTCTGTGTGACTTATTTCACTTAGAATCATCGTACCTGAATCCACCCATTTTGCTGCTACTGGTCTTATGACATTGATTTCATGGCTGAGGGATATTCCATCGTACGTAAGTACCACAATTTTTTGAACCATTTTTATATTTCCTGGGATATTTAAGGTGTACCCAAGTTGAGGTCCTTGTAAGCAGTGCAGCCCTAAATTTTGGGGTGGCTCTGTCTTATTGATTTTCAGTTTTCCCAAGGTATATTCCCTAGACTGCAAGTGCCCTTGGCTCTGTAGCTCTGTTGTTTACTTGTTTTAGGGAACAAAATGCACTCCTCCAGAGAGGCAGTTGGCAATTTACATCCCTCCCAACAGCATAACAATTCTCCCTGTTCTCCGGGGCCTGTCTTCCCTTTCTGGTTTTTACACATTTTGTGGATGTCCCTTTTGACCGGTGGGAAGTGATACTTCTTTGTAGTGCAGATTTGCATTGCCCGCTTGCTTGCTTGGCCAAAAAGGGCGTATGCGTTTTCTCCTGAATATATTCAGGAGAAAACGCATACGCCCTTTTTGGCCAAGTGCATCATTGTCAAAGTTGGGCCCCTCTTCCTGTGCTTTAAAGTCGATTCCAACGTACCTCTTGAAATCTGTTTCCTGCTATTCTGCCTCGCTTTCAAGTCCGCCTCGCTGGCTTCCCTCAACAGATTTTTGGACGATAGTTGTCCTTTATTACTCGGCCACTTTGTGAATTCCTTTGCCCCTGAGCTCCATTTTTCAACTCGTTTTTGGTGAGCTGACCGCAAGTCCAAACTTTTGGTTCAGGACCTATGCTGGTTCCCGGAGGGTGGCTGAGACTTTGGTTAATTCTTCTTCCTGCCGGGAAGTTAGAGTGATATATGCCCGTTCAAATGCCTAACAACTACTCTCTCATTGGTTCTCCCTATTCCCTTTCATCCTCTGCCAAATTGGAAACCTGTGTGAACCAGGAGGTTGAAGGGGCTGTCTCTCCAAGTTGGGAGATTGATAGTAAAGCAGATGGAAAGTCAAACCAGAGCACCAGGAGAGGGACTATTCGTTGAGTTTTAGAAACCTTTCGTATTCACCGTGTGTCCGTTCTCTAGGTTTTTCGTACATGTTATAACTGTAGTAATATTCCCTTCAACCTGGACAGTTGGGACCCATGGAATGGGTGCCATGCATTATTGCTTTAAAGGGTCTGCATTTGCTCACCCAATCTCACCAATCCTCTCAGTCCCAAGTGTCCAGCCTTATGCCACATCCAGCTGTCGTTGTAGATAGGGTCATTCCAGGTTTCATCAGAGATCCTGAAGGAATTGTAAAGAATTTCCCAGTTTTTTTGTTTTGTTTTTGAAATTCCTTTTTATAGTGGGTTTGAGCTGATTCTCGCTGCCATGTTTATGCCAGTCTAGACACACTTGATTCCCTTACGGAGACATATCAGTACATAGGTTTTAAGATTCTTACTAGTCAGATATATTCCTCTGCGGGAAATATGGGGTTTTGAGTCCCTTTCACTGAGGAAGGTGTAGGTCTTGTCTATTCCATAGTTGGTTTTTGGAACGGTACCTGTGCTTATATCAAACTCTGGTTTTATGCATCACCCCACCTCTCCTTCCCCTTAAGCAGGCAAAAGAGTGTTTTCTAAATGTCAGGCATTCTTCTCTTTCCTAACTCAGTTCAAGTGTAGCCATGTTTACAGGATCTTCATAAGTGATATCTTATGATAAGTTTCTTTTTCTCTGTGACTTATTTCACTTAGAATCATCGTACCTGAATCCACCCATTTTGCTGCTACTGGTCTTATGACATTGATTTCATGGCTGAGGGATATTCCATCGTACGTAAGTACCACAATTTTTTGAACCATTTTTATATTTCCTGGGATATTTAAGGTGTACCCAAGTTGAGGTCCTTGTAAGCAGTGCAGCCCTAAATTTTGGGGTGGCTCTGTCTTATTGATTTTCAGTTTTCCAAAGGTATATTCCCTAGAGTGGAAGTGCCCTTGGCTCTGTAGCTCTGTTGTTTACTTGTTTTAGGGAACACAATGCACTCCTCCAGAGAGGCAGTTGGCAATTTACATCCCGCCCATCAGCATAACAAGGCTCCCTGTTCTCCAGGGCCTGTCTTGCCTTTCTGGTTTTTACACATTTTGTGGATGTCCCTTTTGACCGGTGGGAAGTGATACTTCTTTGTAGTGCAGATTTGCATTGCCCGCTTGCTTGCTTGGCCAAAAAGGGCGTATGCGTTTTCTCCTGAATATATTCAGGAGAAAACGCATACGCCCTTTTTGGCCACGTGCATCATTGTCGAAGTTGTGCCCCTCTTCCTGTGCTTTAAAGGCGATTCCAACATACCTCTTGAAATCTGTTTCCTGCTATTCTGCCTCGCTTTCATGTCCGCCTCGTTGCCTTCCCTCAACAGATTTTTGGACGATAGTTGTCCTTTATTACTCGGCCAGTTTGTGAATTGCTGTGCCCCTGAGCTCCATTTTTCAACTCGTTTTTGGTGAGCTGACCGCAAGTCCAAACTTTTGGTTCAGGACCTATGCTGGTTCCTGGTAGGTAGCTGAGACTTTGGTTAATTCTTCTTCCTACCGGGAAATTAGAGTGATATGTGCCCGTCCAAATGCCTAACAGCTACTCTCTCATTGGTTTTCCCTCTTCCCTTTCATCCTCTGCCAAATTGGAAACCTGTGCGAACCAGGAGGTTAAAGGGGCTGTATCTCCAAGTTGGGATGATGATAGTAAAGCAGATAGACAGTCAAACCTGAGCACCAGGAGAGGGACTATTCGTTGAGTTTTAGAAACCTTTCGTATTCACAGTGTGTCCGTTCTCTAGGTTTCTCGTACATGTTATAACTGTAGTAATATTCCCTTCAACCTGGAGAGTTGGGACACATGGAATGGGTGCCAGGCATTTGTGCTTTAAAGGGGCTGCATTTGCTCACCCAATCTCACCAATCCTCTCAGTCCCAAGTGTCCAGCCTTATGCCACATCCAGCTGTCATTGCAGATAGGGTCATTCGAGGTTTCATCAGAGACCCTGAAGGAATTGTCAAGAATTTCCC
Source organism: Hyperoodon ampullatus (assembly GCF_949752795.1). Taxonomy (NCBI): domain Eukaryota; kingdom Metazoa; phylum Chordata; class Mammalia; order Artiodactyla; family Ziphiidae; genus Hyperoodon; species Hyperoodon ampullatus. The sequence goes on along the minus strand of NW_027640382.1, from coordinate 1,562,094 downwards.
AGTTTTTTTGTTTTGTTTTTGAAATTCCTTTTTATAGTGGGTTTGAGCTGATTCTCGCTGCCATGTTTATGCCAGTCTAGACACACTTGATTCCCTTACGGAGACATATCAATCCATAGGTTTTAAGATTGTTACTAGTCAGATATGTTCCTCTGCGGGAAGTTTGGGGTTTTGAGTCCCTTTCACTGAGGAAGGTGTAGGTCTTGTCTATTCCATAGTTGGTTTTTGGAACAGTACCTGTGCTTATATCAAACTCTGGTTTTATGCATCTCCCCACCTCTCCTTCCCCCTTAAGCAGGCATAAGAGTGTTTTCTAAATGTGAGACACTGTTCTCTTTCCTAACTCAGTTCAAGTGTAGCCATGTTTACAGGATCTTCATAAGTGATATCTTATGATAAGTTTCTTTTTCTGTTTGACTTATTTCACTTAGAATCACCGTACCTGAATCCACCCATTTTGCTGCTACTCGTCTTATGACATTGATTTCATGGCTGAGGGATATTCCATCGTACGTAAGTACCACAATTTTTTGAACCATTTTTATATTTCCTGGGATATTTAAGGTGTACCCAAGTTGAGGTCCTTGTAAGGAGTGCAGCCCTAAATTTTGGGGTCTCTCTGTCTTATTGATTTTCAGTTTTCCCAAGGTATATTCCCTAGACTGGAAGTGCCCTTGGCTCTGTAGCTCTGTTGTTTACTTGTTTTAGGGAACACAGTGCACTCCTCCAGAGAGGCAGTTGGCAATTTACATCCCGCCCATCAGCATAACAAGGCTCCCTGTTCTCCAGGGCCTGTCTTGCCTTTCTGGTTTTTACACATTTTGTGGAAGTCCCTTTTGACCGGTGGGAAGTGATACTTCTTTGTAGTGCAGATTTGCATTGCCCGCTTGCTTGCTTGGCCAAAAAGGGCGTATGCGTTTTCTCCTGAATATATTCAGGAGAAAACGCATACGCCCTTTTTGGCCAAGGGCATCATTGTCGAAGTTGTGCCCCTCTTCCTGTGCTTTAAAGGCGATTCCAACGTACCTCTTGAAATCTGTTTCCTGCTATTCTGCCTCGCTTTCAAGTCCGCCTCGTTGCCTTCCCTCAAAAGATTTTTGGACGATAGTTGTCCTTTATTACTCGGCCAGTTTGTGAATTGCTGTGCCCCTGAGCTCCATTTATCAACTCGTTTTTGGTGAGCTGACCGCAAGTCCAAAATTTTGGTTCAGGACCTATGCTGGTTCCCGGTGGGTGGCTGAGACTTTGGTTAATTCTTCTTCCTACCGGGAAATTAGAGTGATATGTGCCCGTCCAAATGCCTAACAGCTACTCTCTCATTGGTTCTCCCTCTTCCCTTTCATCCTCTGCCAAATTGGAAACCTGTGCGAACCAGGAGGTTAAAGGGGCTGTCTCTCCAAGTTGGGAGATTGATAGTAAAGCAGATGGAAAGTCAAACCAGAGCACCAGAAGAGGGACTATTCGTTGAGTTTTAGAAACCTTTCGTATTCACCGTGTGTCCGTTCTCTAGGTTTCCCGTACATGTTATAGCTGTAGTAATATTCCCTTCAACCTGGAGAGTTGGGACAAATGGAATGGGTGCCAGGCATTTGTGCTTTAAAGGGTCTGCATTTGCTTACCCAATCTCACCAATCGTCTCAGTCACAAGTGTCCCTCCTTATGCCACCTCCAGCTGTCATTTTAGATAGGGTCATTCCAGGTTTCATCAGAGACCCTGAAGGAATTGTAAAGAATTTCCCAGTTTTTTGTTTTGTTTTTGAAATTCCTTTTTATAGTGGGTTTGAGCTGATTCTCGCTGCCATGTTTATGCCAGTCTAGACACACTTGATTCCCTTATGGAGATATATCAATCCATAGGTTTTAAGATTCTTACTAGTCAGATATATTCCTCTGCGGGAAATATGGGGTTTTGAGTCCCTTTCACTGAGGAAGGTGTAGGTCTTGTCTATTCCATAGTTGGTTTTTGGAACGGTACCTGTGCTTATATCAAACTCTGGTTTTATAGATCACCCCACCTCTCCTTCCCCCTTAAGCAGGCATAAGAGTGTTTTCTAAATGTGAGACACTGTTCTCTTACCTAACTCAGTTCAATTGTAGCCATGTTTACAGGATCTTCATAAGTGATATCTTATGATAAGTTTCTTTTTCTGTGTGACTTATTTCACTTAGAATCATCGTACCTGAATCCACCCATTTTGCTGCTACTGGTCTTATGACATTGATTTCATGACTGAGGGATATTCCATCGTACGTAAGTACCACAATTTTTTGAACCATTTTTATATTTCCTGGGATATTTAAGGTGTACCCAAGTTGAGGTCCTTGTAAGCAGTGCAGCCCTAAATTTTGGGGTGGCTCTGTCTTATTGATTTTCAGTTTTCCCAAGGTATATTCCCTAGACTGGAAGTGCCCTTGGCTCTGTAGCTCTGTTGTTTACTTGTTTTAGGGAACACAATGCACTCCTACAGAGAGGCAGTTGGCAATTTACATCCCGCCCATCAGCATAACAAGGCTCCCAGTTCTCCAGGGCCTGTCTTGCCTTTCTGGTTTTTACACATTTTGTGGATGTCCCTTTTGACCGGTGGGAAGTGATACTTCTTTGTAGTGCAGATTTGCATTGCCCGCTTGCTTGCTTGGCCAAAAAGGGCGAATGCGTTTTCTCCTGAATATATTCAGGAGAAAACGCATACGCCCTTTTTGGCCAAGTGCATCATTGTCGAAGTTGGGCCCCTCTTCCTGTGCTTTAAAGTCGATTCCAACGTACCTCTTGAAATCTGTTTCCTGCTATTCTGCCTCGCTTTCAAGTCCGCCTCGTTGGCTTTCCTCAACAGATTTTTGGACGATAGTTGTCCTTTATTACTCGGCCAGTTTGTGAATTGCTTTGCCCCTGAGCTCCATTTTTCAACTCGTTTTTGGTGAGCTGACCGCAAGTCCAAACTTTTGGTTCAGGACCTATGCTGGTTCCCGGAGGTTGGCTGAGACTTTGGTTAATTCTTCTTCCTGCCGGGAAGTTAGAGTGATATATGCCCGTTCAAATGCCTAACAACTACTCTCCAATTGGTTCTCCCTATTCCCTTTCATCCTCTGCCAAATTGGAAACCTGTGTGAACCAGGAGGTTGAAGGGGCTGTCTCTCCAAGTTGGGAGATTGATAGTAAAGCAGATGGAAAGTCAAACCAGAGCACCAGGAGAGGGACTATTCGTTGAGTTTTAGAAACATTTCGTATTCACCGTGTGTCCGTTCTCTAGGTTTTTCGTACATGTTATAACTGTAGTAATATTCCCTTCAACCTGGACATTTGGGACCCATGGAATGGGTGCCATGCATTATTGCTTTAAAGGGTCTGCATTTGCTCACCCAATCTCACCAATCCTCTCAGTCCCAAGTGTCCAGCCTTATGCCACATCCAGCTGTCGTTGTAGATAGGGTCATTCCAGGTTTCATCAGAGATCCTGAAGGAATTGTAAAGAATTTCCCAGTTTTTTTGTTTTGTTTTTGAAATTCCTTTTTATAGTGGGTTTGAGCTGATTCTCGCTGCCATGTTTATGCCAGTCTAGACACACTTGATTCCCTTACGGAGACATATCAATACATAGGTTTTAAGATTCTTACTAGTCAGATATATTCCTCTGCGGGAAATATGGGGTTTTGAGTCCCTTTCACTGAGGAAGGTGTAGGTCTTGTCTATTCCATAGTTGGTTTTTGGAACGGTACCTGTGCTTATATCAAACTCTGGTTTTATGCATCTCCCCACCTCTCCTTCCCCCTTAAGCAGGCATAAGAGTGTTTTCTAAATGTGAGACACTGTTCTCTTTCCTAACTCAGTTCAAGTGTAGCCATGTTTACAGGATCTTCATAAGTGATATCTTATGATAAGTTTCTTTTTCTGTTTGACTTATTTCACTTAGAATCACCGTACCTGAATCCACCCATTTTGCTGCTACTCGTCTTGTGACATTGATTTCATGGCTGAGGGATATTCCATCGTACGTAAGTACCACAATTTTTTGAACCATTTTTATATTTCCTGGGATATTTAAGGTGTACCCAAGTTGAGGTCCTTGTATGGAGTGCAGCCCTAAATTTTGGGGTCTCTCTGTCTTATTGATTTTCAGTTTTCCCAAGGTATATTCCCTAGACTGGAAGTGCCCTTGGCTCTGTAGCTCTGTTGTTTACTTGTTTTAGGGAACACAATGCACTCCTCCAGAGAGGCAGTTGGCAATTTACATCCCGCCCATCAGCATAACAAGGCTCCCTGTTCTCCAGGGCCTGTCTTGCCTTTCTGGTTTTTACACATTTTGTGGAAGTCCCTTTTGACCGGTGGGAAGTGATACTTCTTTGTAGTGCAGATTTGCATTGCCCGCTTGCTTGCTTGGCCAAAAAGGGCGTATGCGTTTTCTCCTGAATATATTCAGGAGAAAACGCATACGCCCTTTTTGGCCAAGGGCATCATTGTCGAAGTTGTGCCCCTCTTCCTGTGCTTTAAAGGCGATTCCAACGTACCTCTTGAAATCTGTTTCCTGCTATTCTGCCTCGCTTTCAAGTCCGCCTCGTTGCCTTCCCTCAAAAGATTTTTGGACGATAGTTGTCCTTTATTACTCGGCCAGTTTGTGAATTGCTGTGCCCCTGAGCTCCATTTTTCAACTCGTTTTTGGTGAGCTGACCGCAAGTCCAAACTTTTGGTTCAGGACCTATGCTGGTTCCCGGTGGGTGGCTGAGACTTTGGTTAATTCTTCTTCCTACCGGGAAATTAGAGTGATATGTGCCCGTCCAAATGCCTAACAGCTACTCTCTCATTGGTTCTCCCTCTTCCCTTTCATCCTCTGCCAAATTGGAAACCTGTGCGAACCAGGAGGTTAAAGGGGCTGTCTCTCCAAGTTGGGAGATTGATAGTAAAGCAGATGGAAAGTCAAACGGGAGCACCAGAAGAGGGACTATTCGTTGAGTTTTAGAAACCTTTCGTATTCACAGTGTGTCCTTTCTCTATGTTTCCCGTACATGTTATAGCTGTAGTAATATTCCCTTCAACCTGGAGAGTTGGGACCCATGGAATGGGTGCCAGGCATTTGTGCTTTAAAGGGTCTGCATTTGCTTACCCAATCTCACCAATCGTCTCAGTCACAGGTGTCCCTCCTTATGCCACCTCCAGCTGTCATTGTAGATAGGGTCATTCCAGGTTTCATCAGAGACCCTGAAGGAATTGTAAAGTATTTCCCAGTTTTTTTGTTTTGTTTTTGAAATTCCTTTTTATAGTGGGTTTGAGCTGATTCTCGCTGCCATGTTTATGCCAGTCTAGACACACTTGATTCCCTTATGGAGATATATCAATCCATAGGTTTTAAGATTCTTACTAGTCAGATATATTCCTCTGCGGGAAATATGGGGTTTTGAGTCCCTTTCACTGAGGAAGGTGTAGGTCTTGTCTATTCCATAGTTGGTTTTTGGAACGGTACCTGTGCTTATATCAAACTCTGGTTTTATGCATCACCCCACCTCTCCTTCCCCTTAAGCAGGCAAAAGAGTGTTTTCTAAATGTCAGGCATTCTTCTCTTTCCTAACTCAGTTCAACTGTAGCCATGTTTACAGGATCTTCATAAGTAATATCTTATGATAAGTTTCTTTTTCTCTGTGACTTATTTCACTTAGAATCATCCTACCTGAATCCACCCATTTTGCTGCTACTGGTCTTATGACATTGATTTCATGGCTGAGGGATATTCCATCGTACGTAAGTACCACAATTTTTTGAACCATTTTTATATTTCCTGGGATATTTAAGGTGTACCCAAGTTGAGGTCCTTGTAAGCAGTGCAGCCCTAAATTTTGGGGTGGTTCCGTCTTATTGATTTTCAGTTTTCCCAAGGTATATTCCCTAGAGTGGAAGTGCCCTTGGCTCTGTAGCTCTGTTGTTTACTTGTTTTAGGGAACACAATGCACTCCTCCAGAGAGGCAGTTGGCAATTTACATCCCGCCCATCAGCATAACAAGGCTCCCTGTTCTCCAGGGCCTGTCTTGCCTTTCTGGTTTGTACACATTTTGTGGATGTCCCTTTTGACCGGTGGGAAGTGATACTTCTTTGTAGTGCAGATTTGCATTGCCCGCTTGCTTGCTTGGCCAAAAAGGGCATATGCGTTTTCTCCTGAATATATTCAGGAGAAAACGCATACGCCCTTTTTGGCCACGTGCATCATTGTCGAAGTTGTGCCCCTCTTCCTGTGCTTTAAAGGCGATTCCAACATACCTCTTGAAATCTGTTTCCTGCTATTCTGCCTCGCTTTCATGTCCGCCTCGTTGCCTTCCCTCAACAGATTTTTGGACGATAGTTGTCCTTTATTACTCGGCCAGTTTGTGAATTGCTGTGCCCCTGAGCTCCATTTTTCAACTCGTTTTTGGTGAGCTGACCGCAAGTCCAAACTTTTGGTTCAGGACCTATGCTGGTTCCTGGTTGGTAGCTGAGACTTTGGTTAATTCTTCTTCCTACCGGGAAATTAGAGTGATATGTGCCCGTCCAAATGCCTAACAGCTACTCTCTCATTGGTTTTCCCTCTTCCCTTTCATCCTCTGCCAAATTGGAAACCTGTGCGAACCAGGAGGTTAAAGGGGCTGTATCTCCAAGTTGGGATGATGATAGTAAAGCAGATAGACAGTCAAACCTGAGCACCAGGAGAGGGACTATTCGTTGAGTTTTAGAAACCTTTCGTATTCACAGTGTGTCCATTCTCTAGGTTTCTCGTACATGTTATAACTGTAGTAATATTCCCTTCAACCTGGAGAGTTGGGACCCATGGAATGGGTGCCAGGCATTTGTGCTTTAAAGGGGCTGCATTTGCTCACCCAATCTCACCAATCCTCTCAGTCCCAAGTGTCCAGCCTTATGCCACATCCAGCTGTCATTGCAGATAGGGTCATTCGAGGTTTCATCAGAGACCCTGAAGGAATTGTCAAGAATTTCCCAGTTTTTTTGTTTTGTTTTTGAAATTCCTTTTTATAGTGGGTTTGAGCTGATTCTCGCTGCCATGTTTATGCCAGTCTAGACACACTTGATTCCCTTACGGAGACATATCAATCCATAGGTTTTAAGATTCTTACTAGTCAGATATGTTCCTCTGCGGGAAATATGGGGTTTTGAGTCCCTTTCACTGAGGAAGGTGTAGGTCTTGTCTATTCCATAGTTGGTTTTTGGAACAGTACCTGTGCTTATATCAAACTCTGGTTTTATGCATCTCCCCACCTCTCCTTCCCCCTTAAGCAGGCATAAGAGTGTTTTCTAAATGTGAGACACTGTTCTCTTTCCTAACTCAGTTCAAGTGTAGCCATGTTTACAGGATCTTCATAAGTGATATCTTATGATAAGTTTCTTTTTCTGTTTGACTTATTTCACTTAGAATCACCGTACCTGAATCCACCCATTTTGCTGCTACTCGTCTTATGACATTGATTTCATGGCTGAGGGATATTCCATCGTACGTAAGTACCACAATTTTTTGAACCATTTTTATATTTCCTGGGATATTTAAGGTGTACCCAAGTTGAGGTCCTTGTAAGGAGTGCAGCCCTAAATTTTGGGGTCTCTCTGTCTTATTGATTTTCAGTTTTCCCAAGGTATATTCCCTAGACTGGAAGTGCCCTTGGCTCTGTAGCTCTGTTGTTTACTTGTTTTAGGGAACACAATGCACTCCTCCAGAGAGGCAGTTGGCAATTTACATCCCGCCCATCAGCATAACAAGGCTCCCTGTTCTCCAGGGCCTGTCTTGCCTTTCTGGTTTTTACACATTTTGTGGAAGTCCCTTTTGACCGGTGGGAAGTGATACTTCTTTGTAGTGCAGATTTGCATTGCCCGCTTGCTTGCTTGGCCAAAAAGGGCGTATGCGTTTTCTCCTGAATATATTCAGGAGAAAATGCATACGCCCTTTTTGGCCAAGGGCATCATTGTCGAAGTTGTGCCCCTCTTCCTGTGCTTTAAAGGCGATTCCAACGTACCTCTTGAAATCTGTTTCCTGCTATTCTGCCTCGCTTTCAAGTCCGCCTCGTTGCCTTCCCTCAAAAGATTTTTGGACGATAGTTGTCCTTTATTACTCGGCCAGTTTGTGAATTGCTGTGCCCCTGAGCTCCATTTTTCAACTCGTTTTTGGTGAGCTGACCGCAAGTCCAAAATTTTGGTTCAGGACCTATGCTGGTTCCCGGTGGGTGGCTGAGACTTTGGTTAATTCTTCTTCCTACCGGGAAATTAGAGTGATATGTGCCCGTCCAAATGCCTAACAGCTACTCTCTCATTGGTTCTCCCTCTTCCCTTTCATCCTCTGCCAAATTGGAAACCTGTGCGAACCAGGAGGTTAAAGGGGCTGTCTCTCCAAGTTGGGAGATTGATAGTAAAGCAGATGGAAAGTCAAACGGGAGCACCAGAAGAGGGACTATTCGTTGAGTTTTAGAAACCTTTCGTATTCACAGTGTGTCCTTTCTCTATGTTTCCCGTACATGTTATAGCTGTAGTAATATTCCCTTCAACCTGGAGAGTTGGGACCCATGGAATGGGTGCCAGGCATTTGTGCTTTAAAGGGTCTGCATTTGCTTACCCAATCTCACCAATCGTCTCAGTCACAGGTGTCCCTCCTTATGCCACCTCCAGCTGTCATTGTAGATAGGGTCATTCCAGGTTTCATCAGAGACCCTGAAGGAATTGTAAAGTATTTCCCAGTTTTTTTGTTTTGTTTTTGAAATTCCTTTTTATAGTGGGTTTGAGCTGATTATCGCTGCCATGTTTATGCCAGTCTAGACACACTTGATTCCCTTATGGAGATATATCAATCCATAGGTTTTAAGATTCTTACTAGTCAGATATATTCCTCTGCGGGAAATATGGGGTTTTGAGTCCCTTTCACTGAGGAAGGTATAGGTCTTGTCTATTCCATAGTTGGTTTTTGGAACGGTACCTGTGCTTATATCAAACTCTGGTTTTATAGATCACCCCACCTCTCCTTCCCCCTTAAGCAGGCATAAGAGTGTTTTCTAAATGTGAGACACTGTTCTCTTACCTAACTCAGTTCAATTGTAGCCATGTTTACAGGATCTTCATAAGTGATATCTTATGATAAGTTTCTTTTTCTGTGTGACTTATTTCACTTAGAATCATCGTACCTGAATCCACCCATTTTGCTGCTACTGGTCTTATGACATTGATTTCATGACTGAGGGATATTCCATCGTACGTAAGTACCACAATTTTTTGAACCATTTTTATATTTCCTGGGATATTTAAGGTGTACCCAAGTTGAGGTCCTTGTAAGCAGTGCAGCCCTAAATTTTGGGGTGGCTCTGTCTTATTGATTTTCAGTTTTCCCAAGGTATATTCCCTAGACTGGAAGTGCCCTTGGCTCTGTAGCTCTGTTGTTTACTTGTTTTAGGGAACACAATGCACTCCTACAGAGAGGCAGTTGGCAATTTACATCCCGCCCATCAGCATAACAAGGCTCCCTGTTCTCCAGGGCCTGTCTTGCCTTTCTGGTTTTTACACATTTTGTGGATGTCCCTTTTGACCGGTGGGAAGTGATACTTCTTTGTAGTGCAGATTTGCATTGCCCGCTTGCTTGCTTGGCCAAAAAGGGCGTATGCGTTTTCTCCTGAATATATTCAGGAGAAAACGCATACGCCCTTTTTGGCCAAGTGCATCATTGTCGAAGTTGGGCCCCTCTTCCTGTGCTTTAAAGTCGATTCCAACGTACCTCTTGAAATCTGTTTCCTGCTATTCTGCCTCGCTTTCAAGTCCGCCTCGTTGGCTCCCCTCAACAGATTTTTGGACGATAGTTGTCCTTTATTACTAAGCCAGTTTGTGAATTGCTTTGCCCCTGAGCTCCATTTTTCAACTCGTTTTTGGTGAGCTGACCGAAAGTCCAAACTTTTGGTTCAGGACCTATGCTGGTTCCCGGAGGGTGGCTGAGACTTTGGTTAATTCTTCTTCCTGCTGGGAAATTACAGTGATATGTGTCCGTCCAAGTGCCTAACAGCTGCTCTCTCATTGGTTCTCCCTCTTCCCTTTCATCCTCTGCCAAATTGGCAACCTGTGCGAACCAGGAGGTTAAAGGGGCTGTCTCTCCAAGTTGGGAGATTTATAGTAAAGCAGATGGAAAGTCAAACCGGAGCACCAGGAGAGGGACTATTCGTTGAGTTTTAGAAACCTTTCGTATTCACATTGTGTCCGTTCTCTAGGTTTCCCGTACATGTTATAACTGTAGTAATATTCCCTTCAACCTGGAGAGTTGGGACCCATGGAATGGGTGCCATGCATTATTGCTTTAAAGGGTCTGCATTTGCTCACCCAATCTCACCAACCCTCTCAGTCCCATGTGTCCAGCCTTATGCCACATCCAGCTGTCGTTGTAGATAGGGTCATTCCAGGTTTCATCAGAGACCCTGAAGGAATTGTAAAGAATTTCCCAGTTTTTTTGTTTTGTTTTTGAAATTCCTTTTTATAGTGGGTTTGAGCTGATTCTCGCTGCCATGTTTATGCCAGTCTAGACACACTTGATTCCCTTATGGAGACATATCAATACATAGGTTTTAAGATTCTTACTAGTCAGATATATTCCTCTGCGGGAAATATGTTGTTTTGAGTCCCTTTCACTGAGGAAGGTGTAGGTCTTTTCTATTCCATAGTTGGTTTTTGGAACCGTACCTGTGCTTATATCAAACTCTGGTTTTATGCATCACCCCACCTCTCCTTCCCCCTTAAGCAGGCATAAGAATGTTTTCTAAATGTGAGACACTGTTCTCTTTCCTAACTCAGTTCAAGTGTAGCCATGTTTACAGGATCTTCATAAGTGATATCTTATGATAAGTTTCTTTTTCTGTGTGACTTATTTCACTTAGAATCATCGTACCTGAATCCACCCATTTTGCTGATACTGGTCTTATGACATTGATTTCATGGCTGAGGGATATACCATCGTACGTAAGTACCACAATTTTTTGAACCATTTTTATATTTCCTGGGATACTTAAGGTGTATCCAAGTTGAGGTCCTTGTAAGCAGTGCAGCCCTAAATTTTGGGGTGGCTCTGTCTTATTGATTTTCCGTTTTCCCAAGGTATATTCCCTAGACTGGAAGTGCCCTTGGGTCTGTAGCTCTGTTCTTTACTTGTTTTAGGGAACACAGTGCACTCCTCCAGGGAGGCAGTTGGCAATTTACATCCCGCCCATCAGCATAACAAGGCTCCCTGTTCTCCAGGGCCTGACTTGCCTTTCTGGTTTTTACACATTTTGTGGATGTCCCTTTTGACCGGTGGGAAGTGATGCTTCTTTGTAGTGCAGATTTGCATTGCCCGCTTGCTTGCTTGGCCAAAAAGGGCGTATGCGTTTTCTCCTGAATATATTCAGGAGAAAACGCATACGCCCTTTTTGGCCAAGGGCATCATTTTCGAAGTTGTGCCCGCTACCTGTGCTTTAAAGGCGATTCCAACGTACCCCTTGAAATCTGTTTCCTGCTATTATGCCTCGCTTTCAAGTCCGCTTCGTTGCCTTCCCTCAACAGATTTTTGGACGATAGTTGTCCTTTATTACTCGGCCAGTTTGTGAATTGCTGTGCCCCTGAGCTCCATTTTTCAACTCGTTTTTGGTGAGCTGACCGCAAGTCCAAAATTTTGGTTCAGGACCTATACTTGTTCGCGGTGGGTGGCTGAGACTTTGGTTAATCGTTCTTCCTGCTTGGAAATTACAGTGATATGTGCCCGTCCAAATGCCTAACAGCTACTCTCTCATTGGTTCTCCCTCTTCCCTTTCATCCTCTGCCAAATTGGCAACCTGTGTGAACCAGGAGGTTAAAGGGGCTGTCTCTCCAAGTTGGGAGGATGATAGTAAAGCAGATGGAAAGTCAAAGCGGAGCACCAGGAGGGGGACTATTCGTTGAGTTTTAGAAACCTTTCGTATTCACAGTGTGTCCGTTCTCTAGGTTTCCCGTACATGTTATAGCTGTAGTAATATTCCCTTCAACCTGGAAAGTTGGGACCCATGGAATGGGTGCCAGGCATTTGTGATGTAAAGGGTCTGCATTTGCTCACCCAATCTCACCAATCCTCTCAGTCCCAAGTGTCCCTCGTTATGCCACATCCAGCTGTCCTTGTAGATAGGGTCATTCCAGGTTTCATCAGAGACCCTGAAGGAATTGTAAAGAATTTCCCAGTTTTTTTTGTTTTGTTTTTGAAATTCCTTTTTATAGTGGGTTTGAGCTGATTCTCGCTGCCATGTTTATGCCAGTCTAGACACACTTGATTCCCTTACGGAGACCTACCAATACATAGGTTTTAAGATTCTTACTAGTCAGATATATTCCTCTGCGGGAAATATGGGGTTTTGAGTCCCTTTCACTGAGGAAGGTGTAGGTCTTGTCTATTCCATAGTTGGTTTTTGGAACGGTACCTGTGCTTATATCAAACTCTGGTTTTATGCATCACCCCACCTCTCCTTCCCACTTAAGCAGGCGTAAGAGTGTTTTCTAAATATGAGACACTGTTCTCTTTCCTAACTCAGTTCAAGTGTAGCCATGTTTATACGATCTTCATAAGTGATATCTTATGATAAGTTTCTTTTTCTGTGTGACTTATTTCACTTAGAATCATCGTACCTGAATCCACCCATTTTGCTGCTACTGGTCTTATGACATTGATTTCATGCCTGAGGGATATTCCATCGTACGTAATTACCACAATTTTTTGAACCATTTTTATATTTCCTGGGATATTTAAGGTGTACCCAAGTTGAGGTCCTTGTAATCAGTGCAGCCCTAAATTTTGGGGTGGCTCTGGCTTATTGATTTTCATATTTCCAAAGGTATATTCCCTAGACTGGAAGTGACCTTGGCTCTGTAGCTCTGTTGTTTACTTGTTTTAGGGAACACAATGCACTCCTCCAGAGAGGCAGTTGGCAATTTACATCCCGCCCATCAGCATAACAAGGCTCCCTGTTCTCCAGGGCCTGTCTTGCCTTTCTGGTTTTTACACATTTTGTGGATGTCCCTTTTGACCGGTGGGAAGTGATACTTCTTTGTAGTGCAGATTTGCATTGCCCGCTTGCTTGCTTGGCCAAAAAGGGCGTATGCGTTTTCTCCTGAATATATTCAGGAGAAAACGCATACGCCCTTTTTGGCCAAGGGCATCATTGTCGAAGTTGTGCCCCTCTTCCTGTGCTTTAAAGGCGATTCCAACGTACCTCTTGAAATCTGTTTCCTGCTATTCTGCCTCGCTTTCAAGTCCGCCTCGTTGCCTTCCCTCAAAAGATTTTTGGACGATAGTTGTCCTTTATTACTCGGCCAGTTTGTGAATTGCTGTGCCCCTGAGCTCCATTTTTCAACTCGTTTTTGGTGAGCTGACCGCAAGTCCAAAATTTTGGTTCAGGACCTTTGCTGGTTCCCGGTGGGTGGCTGAGACTTTGGTTAATTCTTCTTCCTACCGGGAAATTAGAGTGATATGTGCCCGTCCAAATGCCTAACAGCTACTCTCTCATTGGTTCTCCCTCTTCCCTTTCATCCTCTGCCAAATTGGAAACCTGTGCGAACCAGGAGGTTAAAGGGGCTGTCTCTCCAAGTTGGGAGATTGATAGTAAAGCAGATGGAAAGTCAAACGGGAGCACCAGAAGAGGGACTATTCGTTGAGTTTTAGAAACCTTTCGTATTCACAGTGTGTCCTTTCTCTATGTTTCCCGTACATGTTATAGCTGTAGTAATATTCCCTTCAACCTGGAGAGTTGGGACCCATGGAATGGGTGCCATGCATTATTGCTTTAAAGGGTCTGCATTTGCTCACCCAATCTCACCAACCCTCTCAGTCCCATGTGTCCAGCCTTATGCCACATCCAGCTGTCGTTGTAGATAGGGTCATTCCAGGTTTCATCAGAGACCCTGAAGGAATTGTAAAGAATTTCCCAGTTTTTTTGTTTTGTTTTTGAAATTCCTTTTTATAGTGGGTTTGAGCTGATTCTCGCTGCCATGTTTATGCCAGTCTAGACACACTTGATTCCCTTATGGAGACATATCAATACATAGGTTTTAAGATTCTTACTAGTCAGATATATTCCTCTGCGGGAAATATGTTGTTTTGAGTCCCTTTCACTGAGGAAGGTGTAGGTCTTTTCTATTCCATAGTTGGATTTTGGAACCGTACCTGTGCTTATATCAAACTCTGGTTTTATGCATCACCCCACCTCTCCTTCCCCCTTAAGCAGGCATAAGAATGTTTTCTAAATGTGAGACACTGTTCTCTTTCCTAACTCAGTTCAAGTGTAGCCATGTTTACAGGATCTTCATAAGTGATATCTTATGATAAGTTTCTTTTTCTGTGTGACTTATTTCACTTAGAATCATCGTACCTGAATCCACCCATTTTGCTGATACTGGTCTTATGACATTGATTTCATGGCTGAGGGATATACCATCGTACGTAAGTACCACAATTTTTTGAACCATTTTTATATTTCCTGGGATACTTAAGGTGTATCCAAGTTGAGGTCCTTGTAAGCAGTGCAGCCCTAAATTTTGGGGTGGCTCTGTCTTATTGATTTTCCGTTTTCCCAAGGTATATTCCCTAGACTGGAAGTGCCCTTGGGTCTGTAGCTCTGTTCTTTACTTGTTTTAGGGAACACAGTGCACTCCTCCAGGGAGGCAGTTGGCAATTTACATCCCGCCCATCAGCATAACAAGGCTCCCTGTTCTCCAGGGCCTGTCTTGCCTTTCTGGTTTTTACACATTCTGTGGATGTCCCTTTTGACCGGTGGGAAGTGATGCTTCTTTGTAGTGCAGATTTGCATTCCCCACTTGCTTGCTTGGCCAAAAAGGGCGTATGCGTTTTCTCCTGAATATATTCAGGAGAAAACGCATACGCCCTTTTTGGCCAAGGGCATCATTTTCGAAGTTGTGCCCGCTACCTGTGCTTTAAAGGCGATTCCAACGTACCCCTTGAAATCTGTTTCCTGCTATTCTGCCTCGCTTTCAAGTCCGCTTCGTTGCCTTCCCTCAACAGATTTTTGGACGATAGTTGTCCTTTATTACTCGGCCAGTTTGTGAATTGCTGTGCCCCTGAGCTCCATTTTTCAACTCGTTTTTGGTGAGCTGACCGCAAGTCCAAAATTTTGGTTCAGGACCTATACTTGTTCGCGGTGGGTGGCTGAGACTTTGGTTAATCGTTCTTCCTGCTTGGAAATTACAGTGATATGTGCCCGTCCAAATGCCTAACAGCTACTCTCTCATTGGTTCTCCCTCTTCCCTTTCATCCTCTGCCAAATTGGCAACCTGTGTGAACCAGGAGGTTAAAGGGGCTGTCTCTCCAAGTTGGGAGGATGATAGTAAAGCAGATGGAAAGTCAAAGCGGAGCACCAGGAGAGGGACTATTCGTTGAGTTTTAGAAACCTTTCGTATTCACAGTGTGTCCGTTCTCTAGGTTTCCCGTACATGTTATAGCTGTAGTAATATTCCCTTCAACCTGGAAAGTTGGGACCCATGGAATGGGTGCCAGGCATTTGTGATGTAAAGGGTCTGCATTTGCTCACCCAATCTCACCAATCCTCTCAGTCCCAAGTGTCCCTCGTTATGCCACATCCAGCTGTCCTTGTAGATAGGGTCATTCCAGGTTTCATCAGAGACCCTGAAGGAATTGTAAAGAATTTCCCAGTTTTTTTTGTTTTGTTTTTGAAATTCCTTTTTATAGTGGGTTTGAGCTGATTCTCGCTGCCATGTTTATTCCAGTCTAGACACACTTGATTCCCTTACGGAGACCTATCAATACATAGGTTTTAAGATTCTTACTAGTCAGATATATTCCTCTGCGGGAAATATGGGGTTTTGAGTCCCTTTCACTGAGGAAGGTGTAGGTCTTGTCTATTCCATAGTTGGTTTTTGGAACGGTACCTGTGCTTATATCAAACTCTGGTTTTATGCATCACCCCACCTCTCCTTCCCACTTAAGCAGGCGTAAGAGTGTTTTCTAAATATGAGACACTGTTCTCTTTCCTAACTCAGTTCAAGTGTAGCCATGTTTATACGATCTTCATAAGTGATATCTTATGATAAGTTTCTTTTTCTGTGTGACTTATTTCACTTAGAATCATCGTACCTGAATCCACCCATTTTGCTGCTACTGGTCTTATGACATTGATTTCATGCCTGAGGGATATTCCATCGTACGTAATTACCACAATTTTTTGAACCATTTTTATATTTCCTGGGATATTTAAGGTGTACCCAAGTTGAGGTCCTTGTAATCAGTGCAGCCCTAAATTTTGGGGTGGCTCTGGCTTATTGATTTTCATATTTCCAAAGGTATATTCCCTAGACTGGAAGTGACCTTGGCTCTGTAGCTCTGTTGTTTACTTGTTTTAGGGAACACAATGCACTCCTCCAGAGAGGCAGTTGGCAATTTACATCCCGCCCATCAGCATAACAAGGCTCCCTGTTCTCCAGGGCCTGTCTTGCCTTTCTGGTTTTTACACATTTTGTGGATGTCCCTTTTGACCGGTGGGAAGTGATACTTCTTTGTAGTGCAGATTTGCATTGCCCGCTTGCTTGCTTGGCCAAAAAGGGCGTATGCGTTTTCTCCTGAATATATTCAGGAGAAAACGCATACGCCCTTTTTGGACAAGTGCTTCATTGTCGAAGTTGTGCCCCTCTTCCTGTGCTTTAAAGGCGATTCCAACGTACCTCTTGAAATCTGTTTCCTGCTATTCTGCCTCGCTTTCAAGTCCGCCTCGTTGCCTTCCCTCAACAGATTTTTGGACGATAGTTGTCCTTTATTACTCGGCCAGTTTGTGAATTGCTGTGCCCCTGAGCTCCATTTTACAACTCGTTTTTGGTGAGCTGACCGCAAGTCCAAAATTTTGATTCAGGACCTATACTGGTTCGCGGTGGGTGGCTGAGGCTTTGGTTAATTCTTCTTCCTCCCGGGACATTACAGTGATATGTGCCCGTCCAAATGCCTAACAGCTACTCTCTCATTGGTTCTCCCTCTTCCCTTTCATCCTCTACCAAATTGGCAACCTGTGTGAACCAGGAGGTTAAAGGGGCTGTCTCTCCAAGTTGGGAGATTGATAGTAAAGCAGATGGAAAGTCAAACCGGAGCACTAGGAGAGGGACTATTCGTTGAGTTTTAGAAACCTTTCGTATTCACAGTGTGTCTGTTCTCGAGGTTTCCCGTACATGTTATAACTGTAGTAATATTCCCTTCAACCTGGAGAGTTGGGACCCATGGAATGGGTGCCATGCATTATTGCTTTAAAGAGTCTGCATTTGTTCACCCAATCTCACCAATCCTCTCAGTCCCAAGTGTCCCTCCTTATGCCACATCCAGCTGTCGTTGTAGATAGGGTCATTCCAGGTTTCATCAGAGACCCTGAAGGAATTGTAAAGAATTTCCCAGTTTTTTTGTTTTGTTTTTGAAATTCCTTTTTATAGTGGGTTTGAGCTGATTCTCGCTGCCATGTAAATGCCAGTCTAGACACACTTGATTCCCTTACGGAGACATATCAATACATAGGTTTTAAGATTCTTACTAGTCAGATATATTCCTCTGCGGGAAATATGGGGTTTTGAGTCCCTTTCACTGAGGAAGGTGTAGGTCTTGTCTATTCCATAGTTGGTTTTTGGAACGGAACATGTGCTTATATCAAACTCTGGTTTTATGCATCACCCCACCTCTCCTTCCCCCTTAAGCAGGCATAAGAGTGTTTTCTAAATATGAGACACTGTTCTCTTTCCTAACTCAGTTCAATTGTAGCCATGTTTACAGGATCTCCATAAGTGATATCTTATGATAAGTTTCTTTTTCTGTGTGACTTATATCACTTAGAATCATCGTACCTGAATCCACCCATATTGCTGCTAATGGTCTTATGACATTGATTTCATGGCTGAGGGATATTCCATCGTACGTAAGTACCACAAAATTTTGAACCATTTTTATATTTCCTGGGATATTTAAGGTGTACCCAAGTTGAGGTCCTTGTAAGCAGTGCAGCCCTAAATTTTGGGGTGGCTCTGTCTTATTAATTTTCAGTTTTCCCAAGGTATATTCCCTAGACTGGAAGTGCCCTTGGCTCTGTAGCTCTGTTCTTTACTTGTTTTAGGGAACACAATGCACTCCTCCATAGAGGCAGTTGGCAATTTACATCCCGCCCATCAGCATAACAAGGCTCCCTGTTCTCCAGGGCCTGTCTTGCCTTTCTGGTTTTTACACATTTTGTGGATGTCCCTTTTGACCGGTGGGATGTGATACTTCTTTGTAGTGCAGATTTGCATTGCCCGCTTGCTTGCTTGGCCAAAAAGGGCGTATGCGTTTTCTCCTGAATATATTCAGGAGAAAACGCATACGCCCTTTTTGGCCAAGTGCATCATTGTCGAAGTTGTGCCCCTCTTCCTGTGCTTTAAAGGCGATTCCAACGTACCTCTTGAAATCTGTTTCCTGCTATTCTGCCTCGCTTTCAAGTCCGCCTCGTTGCCTTCCCTCAACAGATTTTTGGACGATAGTTGTCCTTTATTACTTGGCCAGTTTGTGAATTGCTGTGCCCCGTGAGCTCCATTTTTCAACTCGTTTATGGTGAGCTGACTGCAAGTCCAAAATTTTGGCTAAGGACCTATACTGGTTCCCGGAGGGTGGCTGAGACTTTGGTTAATTCTTCTTCCTGCCGGGAAATTACAGTGATATGTGCCCGTCCAAATGCCTAACAGCTACTCTCTCATTGGTTCTCCCTCTTCCCTTTCATTCTCTGCCAAATTGGCAACCTGTGCGAACCAGGAGGTTAAAGGGTCTGTCTCTCCAAGTTGGGAGATTGATAGTAAAGCAGATGGAAAGTCAAACCGGAGCACCAGGGGAGGGACTATTCGTTGAGTTTTAGAAACCTTTCGTATTCACATTGTGTCCGTTCTCTAGGTTCCCCGTACATGTTATAACTGTAGTAATATTCCCTTCAACCTGGAGAGTTGGGACCCATGGAATGGGTGCCATGCATTATTGCTTTAAATGGTCTGCATTTGCTCACCCAATCTCACCAATCCTCTCAGTCCCAAGTGTCCAGCCTTATGCCACATCCAGCTGTCGTTGTAGATAGGGTCATTCCAGGTTTCATCAGAGACCCTGAAGGAATTGTAAAGAATTTCCCAGTTTTTTTGTTTTGTTTTTGAAATTCCTTTTTATAGTGGGTTTGAGCTGATTTTCGCTGCCATGTTTATGCCAGTCTAGACACACTTGATTCCCTAACGGAGACATATCAATACATAGGTTTTAAGATTCTTACTAGTCAGATATATTCCTCTGCGGGAAATATGGTGTTTTGAGTCCCTTTCACTGAGGAAGGTGTAGGTCTTGTCTATTCCATAGTTTGTTTTTGGAACGGTACGTGTGCTTATATCAAACTCTGGTTTTATGCATCACCCCACCTCTCCTTCCCCCTTAAGCAGGCATAAGAGTGTTTTCTAAATATGAAACACTGTTCTCTTTCCTAACTCAGTTCAAGTGTAGCCATGTTTACAGGATCTTCATAAGTGATATCTTATGATAAGTTTCTTTTTCTGTGTGACTTATTTCACTTAGAATCATCGTACCTGAATCCACCCATTTTGCTGCTACTGGTCTTATGACATTGATTTCATGCCTGAGGGATATTCCATCGTACGTAAGTACCACAATTTTTTGAACCATGTTTATATTTCCTGGGATATTTAAGGTGTACCCAAGTTGAGGTCCTTGTAAGCAATGCAGCCGTAAATTTTGGGGTGGCTCTGTCTTATTGATTTTCAGTTTTCCCAAGGAATATTCCCTAGACTGGAAGTGCCCTTGGCTCTGTAGCTCTGTTCTTTACTTGTTTTAGGGAACACAATGAACTCCTCCAGAGTGGCAGTTGCCAATTTACATCCCGCCCACCAGCATAACAAGGCTCCCTGTTCTCCAGGGCCTGTCTTGCCTTTCTGGTTTTTCACATTTTGTGGATGTCCCTTTTGAACGGTGGGAAGTGATACTTCTTTGTAGTGCAGATTTGCATTGCCCGCTTGATTGCTTGGCCAAAAAGGGCGTATGCGTTTTCTCCTGAATATATTCAGGAGAAAATGCATACGCCCTTTTTGGCCAAGTGCATCATTGTCGATGTTGTGCCCCTCTTCCTGTGCTTTAAAGGCGATTCCAACGTACCTCTTGAAATCTGTTTCCTGCTATTCTGCCTCGCTTTCAAGTCCGCCTCGTTGCCTTCCCTCAAAAGATTTTTAGACGATAGTTGTCCTTTATTACTCGGCCAGTTTGTGAATTGCTGTGCCCGTGAGCTCCATTTTTCAACTCGTTTTTGGTGAGCTGACCGCAAGTCCAAAAGTTTGGTTCAGGACCTATACTGGTTCCCGGTGGGTGGCTGAGACTTTGGTTAATTCTTCTTCCTGCCGGGAAATTACAGTGATATGTGCCCGTCCCAATGCCTAACAGCTACTCTCTCATTGGTTCTCCCTCTTCCCTTTCATCCTCTGCCAAATTGGCAACCTGTGCGAACCAGGAAGTTAAAGGGGCTATCTCTCCAAGTTGGGAGGTTGATAGTAAAGCAGATGTAAAGTCAAAGCAGAGCCCCGGGAGAGGGACAATTCATTGAGTTTTAGAAACCTTTCGTATTCACAGTGTGTCCGTTCTCTAGGTTTCCCGTACATGTTATAGCTGTAGTAATATTCCCTTCAACCTGGAGAGTTGGGACCCACGGAGTGGGTGCCAGGCATTTGTGATTTAAATGGTCTGCATTTGCTCACCCAATCTCACCAATCCTCTCAGTTCCAAGTGTCCCTCCTTATGCCACATCCAGCTGTCGTTGTAGATAGGGTCATTCCAGGTTTCATCAGGGACCCTGAAGGAATTGTAAAGAATTTCCCATTTTTTTTGTTTTGTTTTTGAAATTCCTTTTTATAGTCTGTTTGAGCTGATTCTCGCTGCCATGTTTATGCCAGTCTAGACACACTTGATTCCCTTACGGAGACATATCAATACATAGGTTTTAAGATTCTTACTAGTCAGATATATTCCTCTGCGGGAAATATGGGGTTTTGAGTCCCTTTCACTGAGGAAGGTGTAGGTCTTGTCTATTCCATAGTTGGTTTTTGGAACGGTACCTGTGCTTATATCAAACTCTGGTTTTATGCATCACCCCACCTCTCCTTCCCACTTAAGCAGGCGTAAGAGTGTTTTCTAAATATGAGACACTGTTCTCTTTCCTAACTCAGTTCAAGTGTAGCCATGTTTATACGATCTTCATAAGTGATATCTTATGATAAGTTTCTTTTTCTGTGTGACTTATTTCACTTAGAATCATCGTACCTGAATCCACCCATTTTGCTGCTACTGGTCTTATGACATTGATTTCATGCCTGAGGGATATTCCATCGTACGTAATTACCACAATTTTTTGAACCATTTTTATATTTCCTGGGATATTTAAGGTGTACCCAAGTTGAGGTCCTTGTAATCAGTGCAGCCCTAAATTTTG
The DNA here is from genome assembly GCF_949752795.1 of Hyperoodon ampullatus. Classification (NCBI taxonomy): domain Eukaryota; kingdom Metazoa; phylum Chordata; class Mammalia; order Artiodactyla; family Ziphiidae; genus Hyperoodon; species Hyperoodon ampullatus. The sequence continues at coordinate 1,540,617 of NW_027640382.1, read as the reverse complement.
GGGTGGCTCTGGCTTATTGATTTTCATATTTCCAAAGGTATATTCCCTAGACTGGAAGTGACCTTGGCTCTGTAGCTCTGTTGTTTACTTGTTTTAGGGAACACAATGCACTCCTCCAGAGAGGCAGTTGGCAATTTACATCCCGCCCATCAGCATAACAAGGCTCCCTGTTCTCCAGGGCCTGTCTTGCCTTTCTGGTTTTTACACATTTTGTGGATGTCCCTTTTGACCGGTGGGAAGTGATACTTCTTTGTAGTGCAGATTTGCATTGCCCGCTTGCTTGCTTGGCCAAAAAGGGCGTATGCGTTTTCTCCTGAATATATTCAGGAGAAAACGCATACGCCCTTTTTGGACAAGTGCTTCATTGTCGAAGTTGTGCCCCTCTTCCTGTGCTTTAAAGGCGATTCCAACGTACCTCTTGAAATCTGTTTCCTGCTATTCTGCCTCGCTTTCAAGTCCGCCTCGTTGCCTTCCCTCAACAGATTTTTGGACGATAGTTGTCCTTTATTACTCGGCCAGTTTGTGAATTGCTGTGCCCCTGAGCTCCATTTTACAACTCGTTTTTGGTGAGCTGACCGCAAGTCCAAAATTTTGATTCAGGACCTATACTGGTTCGCGGTGGGTGGCTGAGGCTTTGGTTAATTCTTCTTCCTCCCGGGACATTACAGTGATATGTGCCCGTCCAAATGCCTAACAGCTACTCTCTCATTGGTTCTCCCTCTTCCCTTTCATCCTCTACCAAATTGGCAACCTGTGTGAACCAGGAGGTTAAAGGGGCTGTCTCTCCAAGTTGGGAGATTGATAGTAAAGCAGATGGAAAGTCAAACCGGAGCACTAGGAGAGGGACTATTCGTTGAGTTTTAGAAACCTTTCGTATTCACAGTGTGTCTGTTCTCGAGGTTTCCCGTACATGTTATAACTGTAGTAATATTCCCTTCAACCTGGAGAGTTGGGACCCATGGAATGGGTGCCATGCATTATTGCTTTAAAGAGTCTGCATTTGTTCACCCAATCTCACCAATCCTCTCAGTCCCAAGTGTCCCTCCTTATGCCACATCCAGCTGTCGTTGTAGATAGGGTCATTCCAGGTTTCATCAGAGACCCTGAAGGAATTGTAAAGAATTTCCCAGTTTTTTTGTTTTGTTTTTGAAATTCCTTTTTATAGTGGGTTTGAGCTGATTCTCGCTGCCATGTAAATGCCAGTCTAGACACACTTGATTCCCTTACGGAGACATATCAATACATAGGTTTTAAGATTCTTACTAGTCAGATATATTCCTCTGCGGGAAATATGGGGTTTTGAGTCCCTTTCACTGAGGAAGGTGTAGGTCTTGTCTATTCCATAGTTGGTTTTTGGAACGGAACATGTGCTTATATCAAACTCTGGTTTTATGCATCACCCCACCTCTCCTTCCCCCTTAAGCAGGCATAAGAGTGTTTTCTAAATATGAGACACTGTTCTCTTTCCTAACTCAGTTCAATTGTAGCCATGTTTACAGGATCTCCATAAGTGATATCTTATGATAAGTTTCTTTTTCTGTGTGACTTATATCACTTAGAATCATCGTACCTGAATCCACCCATATTGCTGCTAATGGTCTTATGACATTGATTTCATGGCTGAGGGATATTCCATCGTACGTAAGTACCACAAAATTTTGAACCATTTTTATATTTCCTGGGATATTTAAGGTGTACCCAAGTTGAGGTCCTTGTAAGCAGTGCAGCCCTAAATTTTGGGGTGGCTCTGTCTTATTAATTTTCAGTTTTCCCAAGGTATATTCCCTAGACTGGAAGTGCCCTTGGCTCTGTAGCTCTGTTCTTTACTTGTTTTAGGGAACACAATGCACTCCTCCATAGAGGCAGTTGGCAATTTACATCCCGCCCATCAGCATAACAAGGCTCCCTGTTCTCCAGGGCCTGTCTTGCCTTTCTGGTTTTTACACATTTTGTGGATGTCCCTTTTGACCGGTGGGATGTGATACTTCTTTGTAGTGCAGATTTGCATTGCCCGCTTGCTTGCTTGGCCAAAAAGGGCGTATGCGTTTTCTCCTGAATATATTCAGGAGAAAACGCATACGCCCTTTTTGGCCAAGTGCATCATTGTCGAAGTTGTGCCCCTCTTCCTGTGCTTTAAAGGCGATTCCAACGTACCTCTTGAAATCTGTTTCCTGCTATTCTGCCTCGCTTTCAAGTCCGCCTCGTTGCCTTCCCTCAACAGATTTTTGGACGATAGTTGTCCTTTATTACTTGGCCAGTTTGTGAATTGCTGTGCCCCGTGAGCTCCATTTTTCAACTCGTTTATGGTGAGCTGACTGCAAGTCCAAAATTTTGGCTAAGGACCTATACTGGTTCCCGGAGGGTGGCTGAGACTTTGGTTAATTCTTCTTCCTGCCGGGAAATTACAGTGATATGTGCCCGTCCAAATGCCTAACAGCTACTCTCTCATTGGTTCTCCCTCTTCCCTTTCATTCTCTGCCAAATTGGCAACCTGTGCGAACCAGGAGGTTAAAGGGTCTGTCTCTCCAAGTTGGGAGATTGATAGTAAAGCAGATGGAAAGTCAAACCGGAGCACCAGGGGAGGGACTATTCGTTGAGTTTTAGAAACCTTTCGTATTCACATTGTGTCCGTTCTCTAGGTTCCCCGTACATGTTATAACTGTAGTAATATTCCCTTCAACCTGGAGAGTTGGGACCCATGGAATGGGTGCCATGCATTATTGCTTTAAATGGTCTGCATTTGCTCACCCAATCTCACCAATCCTCTCAGTCCCAAGTGTCCAGCCTTATGCCACATCCAGCTGTCGTTGTAGATAGGGTCATTCCAGGTTTCATCAGAGACCCTGAAGGAATTGTAAAGAATTTCCCAGTTTTTTTGTTTTGTTTTTGAAATTCCTTTTTATAGTGGGTTTGAGCTGATTTTCGCTGCCATGTTTATGCCAGTCTAGACACACTTGATTCCCTAACGGAGACATATCAATACATAGGTTTTAAGATTCTTACTAGTCAGATATATTCCTCTGCGGGAAATATGGTGTTTTGAGTCCCTTTCACTGAGGAAGGTGTAGGTCTTGTCTATTCCATAGTTTGTTTTTGGAACGGTACGTGTGCTTATATCAAACTCTGGTTTTATGCATCACCCCACCTCTCCTTCCCCCTTAAGCAGGCATAAGAGTGTTTTCTAAATATGAAACACTGTTCTCTTTCCTAACTCAGTTCAAGTGTAGCCATGTTTACAGGATCTTCATAAGTGATATCTTATGATAAGTTTCTTTTTCTGTGTGACTTATTTCACTTAGAATCATCGTACCTGAATCCACCCATTTTGCTGCTACTGGTCTTATGACATTGATTTCATGCCTGAGGGATATTCCATCGTACGTAAGTACCACAATTTTTTGAACCATGTTTATATTTCCTGGGATATTTAAGGTGTACCCAAGTTGAGGTCCTTGTAAGCAATGCAGCCGTAAATTTTGGGGTGGCTCTGTCTTATTGATTTTCAGTTTTCCCAAGGTATATTCCCTAGACTGGAAGTGCCCTTGGCTCTGTAGCTCTGTTCTTTACTTGTTTTAGGGAACACAATGAACTCCTCCAGAGTGGCAGTTGCCAATTTACATCCCGCCCACCAGCATAACAAGGCTCCCTGTTCTCCAGGGCCTGTCTTGCCTTTCTGGTTTTTCACATTTTGTGGATGTCCCTTTTGACCGGTGGGAAGTGATACTTCTTTGTAGTGCAGATTTGCATTGCCCGCTTGATTGCTTGGCCAAAAAGGGCGTATGCGTTTTCTCCTGAATATATTCAGGAGAAAATGCATACGCCCTTTTTGGCCAAGTGCATCATTGTCGATGTTGTGCCCCTCTTCCTGTGCTTTAAAGGCGATTCCAACGTACCTCTTGAAATCTGTTTCCTGCTATTCTGCCTCGCTTTCAAGTCCGCCTCGTTGCCTTCCCTCAAAAGATTTTTAGACGATAGTTGTCCTTTATTACTCGGCCAGTTTGTGAATTGCTGTGCCCGTGAGCTCCATTTTTCAACTCGTTTTTGGTGAGCTGACCGCAAGTCCAAAAGTTTGGTTCAGGACCTATACTGGTTCCCGGTGGGTGGCTGAGACTTTGGTTAATTCTTCTTCCTGCCGGGAAATTACAGTGATATGTGCCCGTCCCAATGCCTAACAGCTACTCTCTCATTGGTTCTCCCTCTTCCCTTTCATCCTCTGCCAAATTGGCAACCTGTGCGAACCAGGAAGTTAAAGGGGCTATCTCTCCAAGTTGGGAGGTTGATAGTAAAGCAGATGTAAAGTCAAAGCAGAGCCCCGGGAGAGGGACAATTCGTTGAGTTTTAGAAACCTTTCGTATTCACAGTGTGTCCGTTCTCTAGGTTTCCCGTACATGTTATAGCTGTAGTAATATTCCCTTCAACCTGGAGAGTTGGGACCCACGGAGTGGGTGCCAGGCATTTGTGATTTAAATGGTCTGCATTTGCTCACCCAATCTCACCAATCCTCTCAGTTCCAAGTGTCCCTCCTTATGCCACATCCAGCTGTCGTTGTAGATAGGGTCATTCCAGGTTTCATCAGGGACCCTGAAGGAATTGTAAAGAATTTCCCATTTTTTTTGTTTTGTTTTTGAAATTCCTTTTTATAGTCTGTTTGAGCTGATTCTCGCTGCCATGTTTATGCCAGTCTAGACACACTTGATTCCCTTACGGAGACATATCAATACATAGGTTTTAAGATTCTTACTAGTCAGATATATTCCTCTGCGGGAAATATGGGGTTTTGAGTCCCTTTCACTGAGGAAGGTGTAGGTCTTGTCTATTCCATAGTTGGTTTTTGGAACGGTACCTGTGCTTATATCAAACTCTGGTTTTATGCATCACCCCACCTCTCCTTCCCACTTAAGCAGGCATAAGAGTGTTTTCTAAATATGAGACACTGTTCTCTTTCCTAACTCAGTTCAAGGGTAGCCATGTTTATACGATCATCATAAGTGATATCTTATGATAAGTTTCTTTTTCTGTGTGACTTATTTCACTTAGAATCATCGTACCTGAATCCACCCATTTTGCTGCTACTGGTCTTAGGACATTGGTTTCATAGCTGAGGGATATTCCATCGTATGTAAGTACCACAATTTTTTGAACCATTTTTATATTTCCTGGGATACTTAAGGTGTATCCAAGTTGAGGTCCTTGTAAGCAGTGCAGCCCTAAATTTTGGGGTGGCTCTGTCTCATTGATTTTCAGTTTTCCCAAGGTATATCCCCTAGACAGGAAGTGCCCTTGGCTCTGTAGCTCTGTTGTTTACTTGTTTTAGGGAACACAATGCACTCCTCCAGAGAGGCAGTTGGCAATTTACATCCCGCCCATCAGCATAACAAGGCTCCCTGTTCTCCAGGGCCTGTCTTGCCTTTCTGGTTTTTACACATTTTGTGGAAGTCCCTTTTGACCGGTGGGAAGTGATACTTCTTTGTAGTGCAGATTTGCATTGCCCGCTTGCTTGCTTGGCCAAAAAGGGCGTATGCGTTTTCTCCTGAATATATTCAGGAGAAAACGCATACGCCCTTTTTGGCCAAGGGCATCATTGTCGAAGTTGTGCCCCTCTTCCTGTGCTTTAAAGGCGATTCCAACGTACCTCTTGAAATCTGTTTCCTGCTATTCTGCCTCGCTTTCAAGTCCGCCTCGTTGCCTTCCCTCAAAAGATTTTTGGACGATAGTTGTCCTTTATTACTCGGCCAGTTTGTGAATTGCTGTGCCCCTGAGCTCCATTTTTCAACTCGTTTTTGGTGAGCTGACCGCAAGTCCAAAATTTTGGTTCAGGACCTATGCTGGTTCCCGGTGGGTGGCTGAGACTTTGGTTAATTCTTCTTCCTACCGGGAAATTAGAGTGATATGTGCCCGTCCAAATGCCTAACAGCTACTCTCTCATTGGTTCTCCCTCTTCCCTTTCATCCTCTGCCAAATTGGAAACCTGTGCGAACCAGGAGGTTAAAGGGGCTGTCTCTCCAAGTTGGGAGATTGATAGTAAAGCAGATGGAAAGTCAAACGGGAGCACCAGAAGAGGGACTATTCGTTGAGTTTTAGAAACCTTTCGTATTCACAGTGTGTCCTTTCTCTATGTTTCCCGTACATGTTATAGCTGTAGTAATATTCCCTTCAACCTGGAGAGTTGGGACCCATGGAATGGGTGCCAGGCATTTGTGCTTTAAAGGGTCTGCATTTGCTTACCCAATCTCACCAATCGTCTCAGTCACAGGTGTCCCTCCTTATGCCACCTCCAGCTGTCATTGTAGATAGGGTCATTCCAGGTTTCATCAGAGACCCTGAAGGAATTGTAAAGTATTTCCCAGTTTTTTTGTTTTGTTTTTGAAATTCCTTTTTATAGTGGGTTTGAGCTGATTATCGCTGCCATGTTTATGCCAGTCTAGACACACTTGATTCCCTTATGGAGATATATCAATCCATAGGTTTTAAGATTCTTACTAGTCAGATATATTCCTCTGCGGGAAATATGGGGTTTTGAGTCCCTTTCACTGAGGAAGGTATAGGTCTTGTCTATTCCATAGTTGGTTTTTGGAACGGTACCTGTGCTTATATCAAACTCTGGTTTTATAGATCACCCCACCTCTCCTTCCCCATTAAGCAGGCATAAGAGTGTTTTCTAAATGTGAGACACTGTTCTCTTACCTAACTCAGTTCAATTGTAGCCATGTTTACAGGATCTTCATAAGTGATATCTTATGATAAGTTTCTTTTTCTGTGTGACTTATTTCACTTAGAATCATCGTACCTGAATCCACCCATTTTGCTGCTACTGGTCTTATGACATTGATTTCATGACTGAGGGATATTCCATCGTACGTAAGTACCACAATTTTTTGAACCATTTTTATATTTCCTGGGATATTTAAGGTGTACCCAAGTTGAGGGCCTTGTAAGCAGTGCAGCCCTAAATTTTGGGGTGGCTCTGTCTTATTGATTTTCAGTTTTCCCAAGGTATATTCCCTAGACTGGAAGTGCCCTTGGCTCTGTAGCTCTGTTGTTTACTTGTTTTAGGGAGCACAATGCACTCCTACAGAGAGGCAGTTGGCAATTTACATCCCGCCCATCAGCATAACAAGGCTCCCAGTTCTCCAGGGCCTGTCTTGCCTTTCTGGTTTTTACACATTTTGTGGATGTCCCTTTTGACCGGTGGGAAGTGATACTTCTTTGTAGTGCAGATTTGCATTGCCCGCTTGCTTGCTTGGCCAAAAAGGGCGTATGCGTTTTCTCCTGAATATATTCAGGAGAAAACGCATACGCCCTTTTTGGCCAAGTGCATCATTGTCGAAGTTGGGCCCCTCTTCCTGTGCTTTAAAGTCGATTCCAACGTACCTCTTGAAATCTGTTTCCTGCTATTCTGCCTCGCTTTCAAGTCCGCCTCGTTGGCTCCCCTCAACAGATTTTTGGACGATAGTTGTCCTTTATTACTCGGCCAGTTTGTGAATTGCTTTGCCCCTGAGCTCCATTTTTCAACTCGTTTTTGGTGAGCTGACCGAAAGTCCAAAATTTTGGTTCAGGACCTATGCTGGTTCCCGGAGGGTGGCTGAGACTTTGGTTAATTCTTCTTCCTGCTGGGAAATTACAGTGATATGTGTCCGTCCAAGTGCCTAACAGCTGCTCTCTCATTGGTTCTCCCTCTTCCCTTTCATCCTCTGCCAAATTGGCAACCTGTGCGAACCAGGAGGTTAAAGGGGCTGTCTCTCCAAGTTGGGAGATTTATAGTAAAGCAGATGGAAAGTCAAACCGGAGCACCAGGAGAGGGACTATTCGTTGAGTTTTAGAAACCTTTCGTATTCACATTGTGTCCGTTCTCTAGGTTTCCCGTACATGTTATAACTGTAGTAATATTCCCTTCAACCTGGAGAGTTGGGACCCATGGAATGGGTGCCATGCATTATTGCTTTAAAGGGTCTGCATTTGCTCACCCAATCTCACCAACCCTCTCAGTCCCATGTGTCCAGCCTTATGCCACATCCAGCTGTCGTTGTAGATAGGGTCATTCCAGGTTTCATCAGAGACCCTGAAGGAATTGTAAAGAATTTCCCAGTTTTTTTGTTTTGTTTTTGAAATTCCTTTTTATAGTGGGTTTGAGCTGATTCTCGCTGCCATGTTTATGCCAGTCTAGACACACTTGATTCCCTTATGGAGACATATCAATACATAGGTTTTAAGATTCTTACTAGTCAGATATATTCCTCTGCGGGAAATATGTTGTTTTGAGTCCCTTTCACTGAGGAAGGTGTAGGTCTTTTCTATTCCATAGTTGGTTTTTGGAACCGTACCTGTGCTTATATCAAACTCTGGTTTTATGCATCACCCCACCTCTCCTTCCCCCTTAAGCAGGCATAAGAATGTTTTCTAAATGTGAGACACTGTTCTCTTTCCTAACTCAGTTCAAGTGTAGCCATGTTTACAGGATCTTCATAAGTGATATCTTATGATAAGTTTCTTTTTCTGTGTGACTTATTTCACTTAGAATCATCGTACCTGAATCCACCCATTTTGCTGATACTGGTCTTATGACATTGATTTCATGGCTGAGGGATATACCATCGTACGTAAGTACCACAATTTTTTGAACCATTTTTATATTTCCTGGGATACTTAAGGTGTATCCAAGTTGAGGTCCTTGTAAGCAGTGCAGCCCTAAATTTTGGGGTGGCTCTGTCTTATTGATTTTCCGTTTTCCCAAGGTATATTCCCTAGACTGGAAGTGCCCTTGGGTCTGTAGCTCTGTTCTTTACTTGTTTTAGGGAACACAGTGCACTCCTCCAGGGAGGCAGTTGGCAATTTACATCCCGCCCATCAGCATAACAAGGCTCCCTGTTCTCCAGGGCCTGTCTTGCCTTTCTGGTTTTTACACATTTTGTGGATGTCCCTTTTGACCGGTGGGAAGTGATGCTTCTTTGTAGTGCAGATTTGCATTCCCCACTTGCTTGCTTGGCCAAAAAGGGCGTATGCGTTTTCTCCTGAATATATTCAGGAGAAAACGCATACGCCCTTTTTGGCCAAGGGCATCATTTTCGAAGTTGTGCCCGCTACCTGTGCTTTAAAGGCGATTCCAACGTACCCCTTGAAATCTGTTTCCTGCTATTCTGCCTCGCTTTCAAGTCCGCTTCGTTGCCTTCCCTCAACAGATTTTTGGACGATAGTTGTCCTTTATTACTCGGCCAGTTTGTGAATTGCTGTGCCCCTGAGCTCCATTTTTCAACTCGTTTTTGGTGAGCTGACCGCAAGTCCAAAATTTTGGTTCAGGACCTATACTTGTTCGCGGTGGGTGGCTGAGACTTTGGTTAATCGTTCTTCCTGCTTGGAAATTACAGTGATATGTGCCCGTCCAAATGCCTAACAGCTACTCTCTCATTGGTTCTCCCTCTTCCCTTTCATCCTCTGCCAAATTGGCAACCTGTGTGAACCAGGAGGTTAAAGGGGCTGTCTCTCCAAGTTGGGAGGATGATAGTAAAGCAGATGGAAAGTCAAAGCGGAGCACCAGGAGAGGGACTATTCGTTGAGTTTTAGAAACCTTTCGTATTCACAGTGTGTCCGTTCTCTAGGTTTCCCGTACATGTTATAGCTGTAGTAATATTCCCTTCAACCTGGAAAGTTGGGACCCATGGAATGGGTGCCAGGCATTTGTGATGTAAAGGGTCTGCATTTGCTCACCCAATCTCACCAATCCTCTCTGTCCCAAGTGTCCCTCGTTATGCCACATCCAGCTGTCCTTGTAGATAGGGTCATTCCAGGTTTCATCAGAGACCCTGAAGGAATTGTAAAGAATTTCCCAGTTTTTTTTGTTTTGTTTTTGAAATTCCTTTTTATAGTGGGTTTGAGCTGATTCTCGCTGCCATGTTTATGCCAGTCTAGACACACTTGATTCCCTTACGGAGACCTATCAATACATAGGTTTTAAGATTCTTACTAGTCAGATATATTCCTCTGCGGGAAATATGGGGTTTTGAGTCCCTTTCACTGAGGAAGGTGTAGGTCTTGTCTATTCCATAGTTGGTTTTTGGAACGGTACCTGTGCTTATATCAAACTCTGGTTTTATGCATCACCCCACCTCTCCTTCCCACTTAAGCAGGCGTAAGTGTGTTTTCTAAATATGAGACACTGTTCTCTTTCCTAACTCAGTTCAAGTGTAGCCATGTTTATACGATCTTCATAAGTGATATCTTATGATAAGTTTCTTTTTCTGTGTGACTTATTTCACTTAGAATCATCGTACCTGAATCCACCCATTTTGCTGCTACTGGTCTTATGACATTGATTTCATGCCTGAGGGATATTCCATCGTACGTAATTACCACAATTTTTTGAACCATTTTTATATTTCCTGGGATATTTAAGGTGTACCCAAGTTGAGGTCCTTGTAATCAGTGCAGCCCTAAATTTTGGGGTGGCTCTGGCTTATTGATTTTCATATTTCCAAAGGTATATTCCCTAGACTGGAAGTGACCTTGGCTCTGTAGCTCTGTTGTTTACTTGTTTTAGGGAACACAATGCACTCCTCCAGAGAGGCAGTTGGCAATTTACATCCCGCCCATCAGCATAACAAGGCTCCCTGTTCTCCAGGGCCTGTCTTGCCTTTCTGGTTTTTACACATTTTGTGGATGTCCCTTTTGACCGGTGGGAAGTGATACTTCTTTGTAGTGCAGATTTGCATTGCCCGCTTGCTTGCTTGGCCAAAAAGGGCGTATGCGTTTTCTCCTGAATATATTCAGGAGAAAACGCATACGCCCTTTTTGGACAAGTGCTTCATTGTCGAAGTTGTGCCCCTCTTCCTGTGCTTTAAAGGCGATTCCAACGTACCTCTTGAAATCTGTTTCCTGCTATTCTGCCTCGCTTTCAAGTCCGCCTCGTTGCCTTCCCTCAACAGATTTTTGGACGATAGTTGTCCTTTATTACTCGGCCAGTTTGTGAATTGCTGTGCCCCTGAGCTCCATTTTACAACTCGTTTTTGGTGAGCTGACCGCAAGTCCAAAATTTTGATTCAGGACCTATACTGGTTCGCGGTGGGTGGCTGAGGCTTTGGTTAATTCTTCTTCCTCCCGGGACATTACAGTGATATGTGCCCGTCCAAATGCCTAACAGCTACTCTCTCATTGGTTCTCCCTCTTCCCTTTCATCCTCTACCAAATTGGCAACCTGTGTGAACCAGGAGGTTAAAGGGGCTGTCTCTCCAAGTTGGGAGATTGATAGTAAAGCAGATGGAAAGTCAAACCGGAGCACTAGGAGAGGGACTATTCGTTGAGTTTTAGAAACCTTTCGTATTCACAGTGTGTCTGTTCTCGAGGTTTCCCGTACATGTTATAACTGTAGTAATATTCCCTTCAACCTGGAGAGTTGGGACCCATGGAATGGGTGCCATGCATTATTGCTTTAAAGAGTCTGCATTTGTTCACCCAATCTCACCAATCCTCTCAGTCCCAAGTGTCCCTCCTTATGCCACATCCAGCTGTCGTTGTAGATAGGGTCATTCCAGGTTTCATCAGAGACCCTGAAGGAATTGTAAAGAATTTCCCAGTTTTTTTGTTTTGTTTTTGAAATTCCTTTTTATAGTGGGTTTGAGCTGATTCTCGCTGCCATGTAAATGCCAGTCTAGACACACTTGATTCCCTTACGGAGACATATCAATACATAGGTTTTAAGATTCTTACTAGTCAGATATATTCCTCTGCGGGAAATATGGGGTTTTGAGTCCCTTTCACTGAGGAAGGTGTAGGTCTTGTCTATTCCATAGTTGGTTTTTGGAACGGAACATGTGCTTATATCAAACTCTGGTTTTATGCATCACCCCACCTCTCCTTCCCCCTTAAGCAGGCATAAGAGTGTTTTCTAAATATGAGACACTGTTCTCTTTCCTAACTCAGTTCAATTGTAGCCATGTTTACAGGATCTCCATAAGTGATATCTTATGATAAGTTTCTTTTTCTGTGTGACTTATATCACTTAGAATCATCGTACCTGAATCCACCCATATTGCTGCTAATGGTCTTATGACATTGATTTCATGGCTGAGGGATATTCCATCGTACGTAAGTACCACAAAATTTTGAACCATTTTTATATTTCCTGGGATATTTAAGGTGTACCCAAGTTGAGGTCCTTGTAAGCAGTGCAGCCCTAAATTTTGGGGTGGCTCTGTCTTATTAATTTTCAGTTTTCCCAAGGTATATTCCCTAGACTGGAAGTGCCCTTGGCTCTGTAGCTCTGTTCTTTACTTGTTTTAGGGAACACAATGCACTCCTCCATAGAGGCAGTTGGCAATTTACATCCCGCCCATCAGCATAACAAGGCTCCCTGTTCTCCAGGGCCTGTCTTGCCTTTCTGGTTTTTACACATTTTGTGGATGTCCCTTTTGACCGGTGGGATGTGATACTTCTTTGTAGTGCAGATTTGCATTGCCCGCTTGCTTGCTTGGCCAAAAAGGGCGTATGCGTTTTCTCCTGAATATATTCAGGAGAAAACGCATACGCCCTTTTTGGCCAAGTGCATCATTGTCGAAGTTGTGCCCCTCTTCCTGTGCTTTAAAGGCGATTCCAACGTACCTCTTGAAATCTGTTTCCTGCTATTCTGCCTCGCTTTCAAGTCCGCCTCGTTGCCTTCCCTCAACAGATTTTTGGACGATAGTTGTCCTTTATTACTTGGCCAGTTTGTGAATTGCTGTGCCCCGTGAGCTCCATTTTTCAACTCGTTTATGGTGAGCTGACTGCAAGTCCAAAATTTTGGCTAAGGACCTATACTGGTTCCCGGAGGGTGGCTGAGACTTTGGTTAATTCTTCTTCCTGCCGGGAAATTACAGTGATATGTGCCCGTCCAAATGCCTAACAGCTACTCTCTCATTGGTTCTCCCTCTTCCCTTTCATTCTCTGCCAAATTGGCAACCTGTGCGAACCAGGAGGTTAAAGGGTCTGTCTCTCCAAGTTGGGAGATTGATAGTAAAGCAGATGGAAAGTCAAACCGGAGCACCAGGGGAGGGACTATTCGTTGAGTTTTAGAAACCTTTCGTATTCACATTGTGTCCGTTCTCTAGGTTCCCCGTACATGTTATAACTGTAGTAATATTCCCTTCAACCTGGAGAGTTGGGACCCATGGAATGGGTGCCATGCATTATTGCTTTAAATGGTCTGCATTTGCTCACCCAATCTCACCAATCCTCTCAGTCCCAAGTGTCCAGCCTTATGCCACATCCAGCTGTCGTTGTAGATAGGGTCATTCCAGGTTTCATCAGAGACCCTGAAGGAATTGTAAAGAATTTCCCAGTTTTTTTGTTTTGTTTTTGAAATTCCTTTTTATAGTGGGTTTGAGCTGATTTTCGCTGCCATGTTTATGCCAGTCTAGACACACTTGATTCCCTAACGGAGACATATCAATACATAGGTTTTAAGATTCTTACTAGTCAGATATATTCCTCTGCGGGAAATATGGTGTTTTGAGTCCCTTTCACTGAGGAAGGTGTAGGTCTTGTCTATTCCATAGTTTGTTTTTGGAACGGTACGTGTGCTTATATCAAACTCTGGTTTTATGCATCACCCCACCTCTCCTTCCCCCTTAAGCAGGCATAAGAGTGTTTTCTAAATATGAAACACTGTTCTCTTTCCTAACTCAGTTCAAGTGTAGCCATGTTTACAGGATCTTCATAAGTGATATCTTATGATAAGTTTCTTTTTCTGTGTGACTTATTTCACTTAGAATCATCGTACCTGAATCCACCCATTTTGCTGCTACTGGTCTTATGACATTGATTTCATGCCTGAGGGATATTCCATCGTACGTAAGTACCACAATTTTTTGAACCATGTTTATATTTCCTGGGATATTTAAGGTGTACCCAAGTTGAGGTCCTTGTAAGCAATGCAGCCGTAAATTTTGGGGTGGCTCTGTCTTATTGATTTTCAGTTTTCCCAAGGTATATTCCCTAGACTGGAAGTGCCCTTGGCTCTGTAGCTCTGTTCTTTACTTGTTTTAGGGAACACAATGAACTCCTCCAGAGTGGCAGTTGCCAATTTACATCCCGCCCACCAGCATAACAAGGCTCCCTGTTCTCCAGGGCCTGTCTTGCCTTTCTGGTTTTTCACATTTTGTGGATGTCCCTTTTGACCGGTGGGAAGTGATACTTCTTTGTAGTGCAGATTTGCATTGCCCGCTTGATTGCTTGGCCAAAAAGGGCGTATGCGTTTTCTCCTAAATATATTCAGGAGAAAATGCATACGCCCTTTTTGGCCAAGTGCATCATTGTCGATGTTGTGCCCCTCTTCCTGTGCTTTAAAGGCGATTCCAACGTACCTCTTGAAATCTGTTTCCTGCTATTCTGCCTCGCTTTCAAGTCCGCCTCGTTGCCTTCCCTCAAAAGATTTTTGGACGATAGTTGTCCTTTATTACTCGGCCAGTTTGTGAATTGCTGTGCCCGTGAGCTCCATTTTTCAACTCGTTTTTGGTGAGCTGACCGCAAGTCCAAAAGTTTGGTTCAGGACCTATACTGGTTCCCGGTGGGTGGCTGAGACTTTGGTTAATTCTTCTTCCTGCCGGGAAATTACAGTGATATGTGCCCGTCCCAATGCCTAACAGCTACTCTCTCATTGGTTCTCCCTCTTCCCTTTCATCCTCTGCCAAATTGGCAACCTGTGCGAACCAGGAAGTTAAAGGGGCTATCTCTCCAAGTTGGGAGGTTGATAGTAAAGCAGATGTAAAGTCAAAGCGGAGCCCCGGGAGAGGGACAATTCGTTGAGTTTTAGAAACCTTTCGTATTCACAGTGTGTCCGTTCTCTAGGTTTCCCGTACATGTTATAGCTGTAGTAATATTCCCTTCAACCTGGAGAGTTGGGACCCACGGAGTGGGTGCCAGGCATTTGTGATTTAAATGGTCTGCATTTGCTCACCCAATCTCACCAATCCTCTCAGTTCCAAGTGTCCCTCCTTATGCCACATCCAGCTGTCGTTGTAGATAGGGTCATTCCAGGTTTCATCAGGGACCCTGAAGGAATTGTAAAGAATTATCCATTTTTTTTGTTTTGTTTTTGAAATTCCTTTTTATAGTCTGTTTGAGCTGATTCTCGCTGCCATGTTTATGCCAGTCTAGACACACTTGATTCCCTTACGGAGACATATCAATACATAGGTTTTAAGATTCTTACTAGTCAGATATATTCCTCTGCGGGAAATATGGTGTTTTGAGTCCCTTTCACTGAGGAATGTGTAGGTCTTGTCTATTCCATAGTTGGTTTTTGGAACGGTGCCTGTGCTTATATCAAACTCTGGTTTTATGCATCACCCCACCTCTCCTTCCCCCTTAAGCAGGCATAATAGTGTTTTCTAAATATGAGACCCTGTTCTCTTTCCTAAATCAGTTCAAGTGTAGCCATGTTTATACGATCTTCATAAGTGATATCTTATGATAAGTTTCTTTTTCTGTGTGACTTATTTCACTTAGAATCATCGTACCTGAATCCAACCATTTTGCTGCTACTGGTCTTATGACATTGATTTCATGGCTGAGGGATATTCCATCGTACGTAAGTACCACAATTTTTTGAACCATTTTTATATTTCCTGGGATACTTAAGGTGTATCCAAGTTGAGGTCCTTGTAAGCAGTGCAGCCCTAAATTTAGGGGTGGCTCTGTCTTATTGATTTTCAGTTTTCCCAAGGTATATTCCCTAGACTGGAAGTGCCCTTGGCTCTGTAGCTCTGTTCTTTACTTGTCTTAGGGAACACAATGCACCCCTCCAGAGAGGCAGTTGGCAATTTACATCCCGCCCGTCAGCATAACAAGGCTCCCAGTTCTCCAGGGCCTGTCTTGACTTTCTGGTTTTTACACATTTTGTGGATGTCCCTTTTGAGCGGTGGGAAGTGATACTTCTTTGTAGTGCACATTTGAATTGCCCGCTTGCTTGCTTGTCCAAAAAGGGTGTATGCGTTTTCTCCTGAATATATTCAGGAGAGAACTCATACGCCCTTTTGGCCAAGTGCATCATTGTCGAAGTTGTGCCCCTCTTCCTGTACTTTAAAGGCGATTCCAACGTACCTCTTGAAATCTGTTTCCTGCTATTCTGCCTCGCTTTCAAGTCTGCCTCGTTGCCTTTCCTCAACAGATTTTTGGACGATAGTTGTCCTTTATTACTCGGCCAGTTTGTGAATTGCTGTGCCCCTGAGCTCCATTTTTCAACTCGTTTTTGGTGAGCTGACCGCAAGTCCAAAATTTTGGTTCAGGACCTATACTGGTTCGCGGTGGGTGGCTGAGACTTTGGTTAATTGTTCTTCCTGCCGGGAAATTACAGTGATATGTGCCCGTCCAAATGCCTAACAGCTAGTCTCTCATTGGTTCTCCCTCTTCCCTTTCATCCTCTGCCAAATTGGCAACCTGTGCGAAACAGGAGGTTAAAGGGGCTGTCTCTCCAAGTTGGGAGGTTGATAGTAAAGCAGATGTAAAGTCAAACCGGAGCACCAGGAGAGGGACTATTCGTTGAGTTTTAGAAGCCTTTCATATTCACAGTGTGTCCGTTCTCTAGGTTTCCCCTACATGTTATAGCTGTAGTAATATTCCCTTCAACCTGGAGAGTTGGGACCCATGGAATGGGTGCCAGGCATTTGTGCTTTAAACGGTCTGCATTTGCTCACCCAATCTCACCAATCCTCTCAGTCCCAAGTGTCCCTCGTTATAACACATCCAGCTGTCGTTGTAGATAGGGTCATTCCAGGTTTCATCAGAGACCCTGAAGGAATTGTAAAGAATTTCCCAGTTTCTTTGTTTTGTTTTTGAAATTCCTTTTTATAGTGGGTTTGAGCTGATTCTCGCTGCCATGTTTATGCCAGTCTAGACACACTTGATTCCCTTACGGAGACATATCAATACATAGGTTTTAAGATTCTTACTAGTCAGATATATTCCTCTGCGGGAAATATGGGGTTTTGAGTCCCTTTCACTGAGGAAGGTGTATGTCTTGTCTATTCCATAGTTGGTTTTTGGAACGGTACCTGTGCTTATATCAAACTCTGGTTTTATGCATCACCCCACCTCTCCTTCCCCCTTAAGCAGGCATAAGAGTGTTTTCTAAATATGAGACAGTGTTCTCTTTCCTAACTCAGTTCATGTGTAGCCAAGTTTACAGGATCTTCATAAGTGATATCTTATGATAAGTTTCTTTTTCTGTGTGACTTATTTCACTTAGAATAATCGTACCTGAATCCACCCATTTTGCTGATACTGGTCTTATGACATTGATTTCATGCCTGAGGGATATTCCATCGTACGTAAGTACCACAATTTTTTGAACCATTTTTATATTTCCTGGGATATTTAAGGTGTACCCAAGTTGAGGTCCTTGTAAGCAATGCAGCCCTAAATTTTGGGGTGGCTCTGTCTTATTGATTTTCAGTTTTCCCAAGGTATATTCCCTAGAATGGAAGTGCCCTTGGCTCTGTAGCTCTGTTCTTTACTTGTTTTAGGGAACACAATGAACTCCTCCAGAGAGGCAGTTGGCAATTTACATCCCGCACACCAGCATAACAAGGCTACCTGTTCTCCAGGGCCTGTCTTGCCTTTCTGGTTTTTACACATTTTGTGGATGTCCCTTTTGACCGGTGGGAAGTGATACTTCTTTGTAGTGCAGATTTGCATTGCCCGCTTGATGGCTTGGCCAAAAAGGGCGTATGCGTTTTCTCCTGAATATATTCAGGAGAAAACGCATACGCCCTTTTTGGCCAAGTGCATCATTGTCGATGTTGTGCCCCTCTTCCTGTGCTTTAAAGGTGATTCCAACGTACCTCTTGAAATCTGTTTCCTGCTATTCTGCCTCGCTTTCAAGTCCGCCTCGTTGCCTTCCCTCAACAGATTTTTGGACGATAGTTGTCCTTTATTACTGGGCCAGTTTGTGAATTGCTGTGCCCCTGAGCTCCATTTTTCAACTCGTTTTTGGTGAGCTGACCGCAAGTCCAAAATTTTGGTTCAGGACCTATACTGGTTCCCGGTGGGTGGCTGAGACTTTCGTTAATTCTTCTTCCTGCTGGGAAATTACAGTGATAGGTGCCCGTCCAAATGCCTAACAGCTACTCTCTCATTGGTTCTCCCTCTTCCCTTTCATCCTGTGCCAAATTGGCAACCTGTGTGAACCACGATGTTAAAGGGGCTGTCTCTCCAAGTTGGGAGGTTGATAGTAAAGCAGATGTAAAGTCAAACCGGAGTACCAGGAGAGGGACTATTCGTTGAGTTTTAGAAACCTTTCGTATTCACAGTGTGTCCGTTCTCTAGGTTTCCCGTACATGTTATAGCTGTAGTAATATTCCCTTCAACCTGGAGAGTTGGGACCCATGGAATGGGTGCCAGGCATTTGTGCTTTAAAGGGTCTGCATTTGCTCACCCTATCTCACCAATCCTCTCAGTCCCAAGTGTCCCTCCTTATGCCACATCCAGCTGTCGTTGTAGATATGGTCATTCCAGGTTTCATCAGAGACCTTGAAGGAATTGTAAAGAATTTCCCAGTTTTTTTGTTTTGTTTTTGAAATTCCTTTTTATAGTGGGTTTGAGCTGATTCTCGCTGCCATGTTTATGCCAGTCTAGACACACTTGATTCCCTTACGGAGACATATCAATACATAGGTTTTAAGATTCTTACTAGTCAGATATATTCCTCTGCGGGAAATATGAAGTTTTGAGTCCCTTTCACTGAGGAAGGTGTAGGTCTTGTCTATTTCATAGTTGGTTTTTGGAACGGTACCTGTGCTTATATCAAACTCTGGTTTTATGCATCGCCCCACCTCTCCTTCCCCCTTAAGCAGGCAGAAGAGTGTTTTCTAAATGTGAGACACTGTTCTCTTTCCTAACTCAGTTCACTTGTAGCCATGTTTACAGGATCTTCATAAGTGATATCTTATGATAAGTTTCTTTTTCTGTGTGACTTATTTCAGTTAGAATCATCGTACCTGAATCCACCCATTTTGCTGCTACTGGTCTTATGACATTGATTTCATGGCTGAGGGATATTCCATCGTACGTAAGTACTACAATTTTTTGAACCATTTTTATATTTCCTGGGATATTTAAGGTGTACCCAAGTTGAGGTCCTTGTAAGCAGTGCAGCCCTAAATTTTGGGGTGGCTCTGTCTTATTGATTTTCTGTTTTCCCAAGGTATATCCCCTAGACTGGAAGTGCCCTTGGTTCTGTAGCTCTGTTCTTTACTTGTTTTAGGGAACACAATGCACTCCTCCAGAGAGGCAGTTGGCAATTTTCATCCCGCCCGTCAGCATAACAAGGCTCCCTGTTCTTCAGGGCCTGTCTTGCCTTTCTGGTTTTTACACATTTTGTGGATGTCCCTTTTGACCGGTGGGAAGTGATACTTCTTTGTAGTGCAGATTTGCATTGCCCGCTTGCTTGCTTGGCCAAAAAGGGCGTATGCATTTTCTCCTGAATATATTCAGGAGAAAACGCATACGCCCTTTTTGGCCAAGTGCATCATTGTCGAAGTTGTGCCCCTCTTCCTGTGCTTTAAAGGCGATTCCAACGTACCTCTTGAAATCTGTTTCCTGCTATTCTGCCTCGCTTTCAAGTCCACCTCGTTGCCTTCCCTCAACAGATTTTTGGACGATAGTTGTCCTTTATTACTCGACCAGTTTGTGAATTGCTGTGCCCCTGAGATACATTTTTCAACCCGTTTTTGGTGAGCTCACCTCAAGTCCAATATTTTGGTTCAGGACCTATGCTGGTTCCCGGTGGGGGGCTGAGACTTTGGTTAATTCTTTTTCCTGCCGGGAAGTTAGAGTGATATGTGCCCATCGAAATGCCTAACAGCTACGCTCTCATTGGTTCTCCCTCTTCCCTTTCATCCTCTGCCAAATTGGCAACCTTTGTGAACCAGGAGGTTAAAGGGTCTGTCTCTCCAAGTTGGGAGGTTGATAGTAAAGCAGATGGAAAGTCAAAGCGGAGCACCAGGAGAGGGACTATTCGTTGAGTTTTAGAAATCTTTTGTATTCACAGTGTGTCCGTTCTCTAGGTTTCCCGTACATGTTATAGCTGTAGTAATATTCCCTTCAACCTGGAGAGTTGGGACCCATGGAAAGGGTGGCAGGCATTTGTGCTTTAAAGGGTCTGCATTTGCTCACTCAATCTTACCAGTCGTCTCAGTCCCAAGTGTCCAGCCTTATGCCACATCCAGCTGTCGTTGTAGAAAGGGTCATTCCGGGATTCATCAGAGACCCTGAAGGAATTGTAAAGAATTTCCCAGTTTTTTTGTTTTGTTTTTGAAATTCCTTTTTATAGTGGGTTTGAGCTGATTCTTGCTGCCATATTTATGCCAGTCTAGACACACTTGATTCCCTTACAGAGACATATCAATGCATAGGTTTTAAGATTCTTACTAGTCAGATATATTCCTCTGCGGGAAATATGGGGTTTTGAGTCCCTTTCACTGAGGAAGGTGTAGGTCTTGTCTATTCCAGAGTTGGTTTTTGGAACGGTACCTGTGCTTATATCAAACTCTGGTTTTATGCATCACCCCACCTCTCCTTCCCCCTTAAACAGGCATATGAATATTTTCTATATGTGAGACACTGTTCTCTTTCCTAACTCAGTTCAAGTGTAGCCATGTTTACAGGATCTTCATAAGTGATATCTTATGATAAGTTTCTTTTTCTGTGTGACTTATTTCACTTAGAATCATCGTACCTGAATCCACCCATTTTGCTGCTACTGGTCTTATGACATTGATTTCATGGCTGAGGGATATTCCATCGTACGTAAGTACCACAATTTTTTGAACCATTTTTATATTTCCTGGGATATTTAAGGTGTACTCAAGTTGAGGTCCTTGTAAGCAGTGCAGCCCTAAATTTTGGGGTGGCTCTGTCTTATTGATTTTCAGTTTTCCCAAGGTATATTCCCTAGACTGGAAGTGCCCTTGGCTCTGTAGCTCTGTTCTTTACTTGCTTTAGGGAACACAATGCACTCCTCCAGAGAGGCAGTTGGCAATTTACATCCCGCCCATCAGCATAACAAGGCTCCCTGTTCTCCAGGGCCTGTCTTGCCTTGCTGGTTTTTACACATTTTGTGGATGTCCCTTTTGACCGGTGGGAAGTGATACTTCTTTGTTGTGCAGATTTGCATTGCCTGCTTGCTTGCTTGGCCAAAAAGGGCGTATGCATTTTCTGCTGAATATATTCAGGAGAAAACGCATACGCCCTTTTTGGCCAAGTGCATCATTGTCGAAGTTGTGCCCCTCTTCCTGTGCTTTAAAGGCGATTCCAACGTACCTCTTGAAATCTGTTTCCTGCTATTCTGCCTCGCTTTCAATTCCGCCTCGTTGCCTTCCCTCAACAGATTTTTGGACGATAGTTGTCCTTTATTACTCGGCAAGTTTGTGAATTGCTGTGCCCCTGAGCTCCATTTTTCAACTCGTTTTTGGTGAGCTGACCGCAAGTCCAAAATTTTGGCTCAGGACCTATACTTGTTCCCGGAGAGTGGCTGAGACTTTGGTTAATTCTTCTTCCTGCCGGGAAATTACAGTGATATATGCCCGTCCAAATGCCTAACAGCTACTCTCTCATTGGTTCTCCCTCTTCCCTTTCATCCTCTGCCAAATTGGAAACCAGTGCGAACCAGGAGGTTAAAGGGGCTGTCTCTCCAAGTTGGGAGATTGATAGCAAAGCAGATGGAAAGTCAACCCGGAGCACCAGGAGAGGGACTATTCGTTGAGTTTTAGAAACCTTTCGTATTCACTGTGTGTCCGTTCTCTAGGTTTCCCGTTCATGTTATAACTGTAGTAATATCCCCTTCAACCTGGAGAGTTGGGACCCAAGGAATGGGTGCCATGCATTATTGCTTTAAAGAGTCTGCATTTGCTCACCCAATCTCACCAATCCTCCCAGTCGCAAGTGTCCAGCCTTATGCCACATCCAGCTGTCGTTGTATATAGGGTCATTCCAGGTTTCATCAGAGACCCTGAAGGAATTGTAAAGAATTTCCCAGTTTTTTTGTTTTGTTTTTGAAATTCCTTTTTATAGTGGGTTTGAGCTGATTCTCGCTGCCATGTTTATGCCAGTCTAGACACACTTGATTCCGTTATGGAGACATATCAATCCATGGGTTTTAAGATTCTTACTAGTCAGATATATTCCTCTGCAGGAAATATGGGGTTTTGAGTCCTTTCACTGAGGAAGGTGTAGGTCTTGTCTATTTCATAGTTGGTTTTTGGAACGGTACCTGTGCTTATATCAAACTCTGGTTTTATGCATCACACCACCTCTCCTTCCCCCTTAAGCAGGCATATGAGTGTTTTCTTTATGTGAGACACTTTTCTCTTTCCTAACTCAGTTCAAGTGTAGCCATGTTTACAGGATCTTCATAAGTGATATCTTATGATAAGTTTCTTTTTCTGTGTGACTTATTTCACTTAGAATCATCGTACCTGAATCCACCCATTTTGCTGCTACTGGTCTTATGACATTGATTTCATGGCTGAGGGATATTCCATCGTACGTAAGTACCACAATTTTTTGAACCATTTTTATATTTCCTGGGATATTTAAGGTGTACCCAAGTTGAGGTCCTGGTAAGCAGTGCAGCCCTAAATTTTGGGGTGGCTCTGTCTTATTGATTTTCATTTTTCCCAAGGTATATTCCCTAGACTGGAAGTGTCCTTGGCTCTGTAGCTCTGTTCTTTACTTGTTTTAGGGAACACAATGTACTCCTCCAGAGAGGCAGTTGGCAATTTACATCCCGACCATCAGCATAACAAGGCTCCCTGTTCTCCACGGCCTGTCTTGCCTTTCTGGTTTTTACACATTTTGTGGATGTCCCTTTTGACCGGTGGGAAGTGATACTTCTTTGTAGTGCAGATTTGCCTTGCCCGCTTGCTTGCTTGGCCAAAAAGGGCGTATGCGTTTTCTGCTGAATATATTCAGGAGAAAACGCATACGCCCTTTTTGTCCAAGTGCATCATTGTGGAATTTGTGCCCCTCTTCCTGTGCTTTAAAGGCGATTCCAACGTACCTCTTGAACTCTGTTTCCTGCTATTCTGCCTCACTTTCAAGTCCGCCTCCTTGCCTTCCCTCAACAGATTTTTGGACGATAGTTGTCCTTTATTACTCGGCCAGTTTGTGAATTGCTGTGCCCCTGAGCTCCATTTTTCAACTCGTTTTTGGTGAGCTGACCGCAAGTCCAAAATTTTGGCTCAGGACCTATACTGGTTCCCGGTGGGTGGCTGAGACTTTGGTTAATTCTTCTTCGTGCCGGGAAATTACAGTGATATATGCCCGTCCAAATGCCTAACAGCTACTCTCTCATTGGTTCTCCTTCTTCCCTTTGATCCTCTGGCAAATTGGCAACCTGTGTGAACCAGGAGGTTAAAGGGGCTGTCTCTCCAAGTTGGGAGGTTGATAGTAAAGCAGATGGAAAGTCAAACCTGAGCACCAGCAGAGGGACTATTCGTTGAGTTTTAGAAACCTTTTGTATTCACAGTGTGTCTGTTCTCTAGGATTCCCGTACATGTTATAGCTGTAGTAATATTCCCTTCAACCTGGAGAGTTGGGACCCATGGAATGGGTGCCAGGCATTTGTGCTATAAAGGGTCTGCAATTGCTCTCCCAATCTCACCAATCGTCTCAGTCCCAAGTGTCCCTCCTTATGCCACATCCAGCTGTCATTGTAGATAGGGTCATTCCAGGTTTCATCAGAGACCCTGAAAGAATTGCAAAGAATTTCCCAGTTTTTTTGTTTTGTTTTTGAAATTCCTTTTTACAGTGGGTTTGAGCTGATTCTCGCTGACATGTTTATGCCAGTCTAGACACACTTGATTCCCTTATGGAGACATATCAATACATACGTTTTAAGATTCTTACTAGTCAGATATATTCCTCTGCGGGAAATATGGGGTTTTGAGTCCCTTTCCCTGAGGAAGGTGTAGGTCTTGTCTATTCCATAGTTGGTTTTTGGAACGGTACCTGTGCTTATATCAAACTCTGGTTTTATGCATCACCCCACCTCTCCTTCCCCCTTAAGCAGGCATAAGAGTGTTTTCTAAATGTGAGACCCTGTTCTCTTTCTTATCTCAGTTCAATTGTAGCCATGTTTACAGGATCTTCATAAGTGATATCTTATGATAAGTTTCTTTTTCTCTGTGACTTATTTCACTTAGAATCATCAGACCTGAATCCACCCATTTTGCTGCTACTGGTCTTATGACATTGATTTCATGGCTGAGGGATATTCCATCGTACGTAAGTACCACAATTTTTTGAACCATTTTTATATTTCCTGGGATATTTAAGGTGAACCCAAGTTGAGGTCCTTGTAAGCAGTGCAGCCCTAAATTTTGGGGTGGCTCTGTCTTATTGATTTTCAGTTTTCCCAAGGTATATTCCCTAGACTGGAAGTGCCGTTGGCTCTGTGGCTCTGTTCTTTACTTGTCTTAGGAACACAATGTACTCCTCCAGAGAGGCAGTTGGCAATTTACATCCCGCACATCAGCATAACAAGGCTCCCTGTTCTCCAGGGCCTGTCTTGCCTTTCTGGGTTTTACACATTTTGTGGATGTCCCCTTTGACGGGTGGGAAGTGGTACTTCTTTGTAGTGCAGATTTGCATTGACCGCTGGCTTCCTTGGCCAAAAGGGGCATATGCGTTTTCAGCTGAATATATTCAGGAGAAAACGCATACGCCCTTTTTGGCCAAGTGCATCATTGTCGAGGTTGTGCCCCTCTTCCTGTGCTTTAAAGGTGATTCCAACGTACCTCTTGAAATCTGTTTCCTGCTATTCTGCCTCGCTTTCAATTCCGCCTCGTTGCCTTCCCTCAACAGATTTTTGGACAATAGTTGTCCTTTATTAATCGGCCAGTTTGTGAATTGCTGTGCCCCTGAGCTCCATTTTTCAACTCGTTTTTGGTGAGCTGACCGCAAGTCCAAAATTTTGGTTCAGGACCTATACTGGTTCCCGGTGGGTGGCTGAGACTTTGGTTAATTCTTCTTCCTGCCGGGAAATTACAGTGACATGTGCCCGTCCAAATGCTTAACAGCTACTCTCTCATTGGTTCTCCCTCTTCCCTTTCATCCTCTTCCAAATTGGCAACCTGTGCGAACCAGGAGGTTAAAGGGGCTGTCTCTCCAAGTTGTGGGGTTGATAGTAAAACAGACGGAAAGTCAAACCGGAGCACCAGGAGAGGGATTATTCGTTGAGTTTTAGAAACCTTTCGTATTCACAGTGTGTCCGTTCTCTAGGTTTCCCGTACATGTTATAGCTGTAGTAATATTCCCTTCAACCTGGAGAGTTGGGACCCATGGAATGGGTGGCAGGCATTTGTGCTTTAAAGGGTCTGCATTTGCTCACTCAATCTTACCAGTCGTCTCAGTCCCAAGTGTCCATCCTTATGCCACATCCAGCTGTCGTTGTAGATAGGGTCATTCCAGGATTCATCAGAGACCCTGAAGGAATTGTAAAGAATTTCCCAGTTTTTTTGTTTTGTTTTTGAAATTCCTTTTTATACTGGGTTTGAGATGATTCTCGCTGCCATATTTATGCCAGTCTAGACACACTTGATTCCCTTACGGAGACATATCAATCCATAGGTTTTAAGATTCTTACTAGTCAGATATATTCCTCTGCAGGAAATATGGGGTTTTGAGTCCCTTTCACTGAGGAAGGTGTAGGTCTTGTCTATTCCATAGTTGGTTTTTGGAACGGTACCTGTGCTTATATCAAACTCTGGTTTTATGCATCACCCCACCTCTCCTTCCCCCTTAAGCAGGCATAAGAGTGTTTTCTAAATGTGAGACACTGTTCTCTTTCCTAACTCAGTTCAAGTGTAGCCATGTTTACAGGATCATCATAAGTGATATGTTATGATAAGTTTCTTTTTCTGTGTGACTTATTTCACTTAAAATCATCGTACCTGAATCCACCCATTTTGCTGCTACTGGTCTTATGACATTGATTTCATGGCTGAGGGATATTCCATCGTACGTAAGTACCACAATTTTTTGAACCATTTTTATATTTCCTGGGATATTTAAGGTGTACCCAAGTTGAGGTCCTTGTAAGCAGTGCAGCCCTAAATTTTGGGGTGGCTCTGTCTTATTGATTTTCAGTTTTCCCAAGGTATATTCACTAGACTGGAAGTGCCCTTGGCTCTGTAGCTCTGTTCTTTACTTGTTTTAGGGAACACAATGCACTCCTCCAGAGAGGCAGTTGGCAATTTACATCCCGCCCATCAGCATAACAAGGCTCCCTGTTCTCCAGGGCCTGTCTTGCCTTGCTGGTTTTTACACATTTTGTGGATGTCCCTTTTGACCGGTGGGAAGTGATACTTCTTTGTAGTGCAGATTTGCATTGCCCGCTTGCTTGCTTGGCCAAAAAGGGCGTATGCGTTTTCTGCTGAATATATTCAGGAGAAAACGCATACGCCCTTTTTGGCCAAGTGCATCATTGTCGAAGTTGTGCCCCTCTTCCTGTGCTTTAAAGGCGATTCCAACGTACCTCTTGAAATCTGTTTCCTGCTATTCTACCTCACTTTCAATTCCGGCTCGTTGCCTTCCCTCAACAGATTTTTGGACGATAGTTGTCCTTTATTACTCGGCCAGTTTGTGAATTGCTGTGCCCCTGAGCTCCATTTTTCAACTCGTTTTGGTGAGCTGACCGGAAGTCCAAAATTTTGGCTCAGGACCTATACTGGTTCCCTGAGGGTGGCTGAGACTTTGATTAATTCTTCTTCCTGCCGGGAAAATACAGTGATATATGCCCGTCCAAATGCCTAACAGCTACTCTCTCATTGGTTCTCCCTCTTCCCTATCATCCTCTGCCAAATTGGCAACCTGTGCGAACCAGGAGGTTAAAGGGGCTGTCTCTCCAAGTTGGGAGATTGATAGCAAAGCAGATGGAAAGTCAACCCGGAGCACCAGGAGAGGGACTATTCGTTGAGTTTTAGAAACCTTTCGTATTCACAGTGTATCCGTTCTCTAGGTTTCCCGTTCATGTTATAACTGTAGTAATATCCCCTTCAACCTGGAGAGTTGGGACCCAAGGAATGGGTGCCATGCATTATTGCTTTAAAGAGTCTGCATTTGCTCACCCAATCTCACCAATCCTCCCAGTCGCAAGTGTCCAGCCTTATGCCACATCCAGCTGTCGTTGTATATAGGGGCATTCCACGTTTCATCAGAGTCCCTGAAGGAATTGGAAAGAACTTCCCAGTTTTTTTCTTTTGTTTTTGAAATTCCTTTTTATAGTGGGTTTGAGCTGATTCTCGCTGCCATGTTTATGCCAGTCTAGACACACTTGATTCCCTTATGGAGACATATCAATACATAGGTTTTAAGATTCTTACTAGTCAGATATATTCCTCTGCGAGAAATATGGGGTTTTGATTCCCTTTCACTGAGGAAGGTGTAGGTCTTGTCTATTCCATAGTTGGTTTTTGGAACGGTACCTGTGCTTATATCAAACTCTGGTTTTATGCATCACCCCACCTCTCCTTCCCCTTAAGCAGGCAAAAGAGTGTTTTCTAAATGTCAGACATTATTCTCTTTCCTAACTCAGTTCAAGTGTAGCCATGTTTACAGGATCTTCATAAGTGATGTCTTATGATAAGTTTCTTTTTCTCTGTGACTTATTTCACTTAGAATCATCGTACCTGAATCCACCCATTTTGCTGCTACTGGTCTTATGACATTGATTTCATGGCTGAGGGATATTCCATCGTACGTAAGTACCACAATTTTTTGAACCATTTTTATATTTCCTGGGATATTTAAGGTGTACCCAAGTTGAGGTCCTTGTAAGCAGTGCAGCCCTAAATTTTGGGGTGGTTCCGTCTTATTGATTTTCAGTTTTCCCAAGGTATATTCCCTAGAGTAGAAGTGCCCTTGGCTCTGTAGCTCTGTTCTTTACTTGTTTTAGGGAACACAATGCACTCCTCCAGAGAGGCAGTTGGCAATTTACATCCTGCCCATCAGCATAACAAGGCTCCCTGTTCTCCAGGGCCTGTCTTGCCTTCCTTGTTTTTACACATTTTGTGGATGTCCCTTTTGACCGGTGGGAAGTGATACTTCTTTGTAGTGCAGATTTGCATTGCCCGCTTGCTTGCTTGGCCAAGAAGGGCGTATGCGTTTTCTCCTGAATATATTCAGGAGAAAACGCATACGCCCTTTTTGGCCAAGTACATCATTGTCGAAGTTGTGTCCCTCTTCCTGTGCTTTAAAGGCGATTCCAACATACCTCTTGAAATCTGTTTCCTGCTATTCTGCCTCGCTTTCATGTCCGCCTCGTTGCCTTCCCTCAACAGATTTTTGGAAGATAGTTGTCCTTTATTACTCGGCCAGTTTGTGAATTGCTGTGCCCCTGAGCTCCATTTTTCAACTCGTTTTTGGTGAGCTGACCGCAAGTCCAAAATTTTGGTTCAGGACCTATGCTGGTTCCCGGTGGGTGGCTGAGACTTTGGTTAATTCTTCTTCATACCGGGAAAATACAGTGATATATGCCCGTCCAAATGCCTAACAGCTACTCTCTCATTGGTTCTCCCTCTTCCCTTTCATCCTCTGCCAAATTGGCAACCTGTGCGAACCAGGAGGTTAAAAGGGCTGTCTCTCCAAGTTGGGATGATGATAGTAAAGCAGATAGACAGTCAAACCGGAGCACCAGGAGAGGGACTATTCGTTGAGTTTTAGAAACCGTTCGTATTCACAGTGTGTTCGTTCTCTAGGTTTCTCGTACATGTTATAACTGTAGTAATATTCCCTTCAACCTGGAGAGTTGGGACCCATGGAATGGGTGCCATGCATTATTGCTTTAAAGGGTTTGCATTTGCTCACCCATTCTCACCAATCCTCTCAGTCCCAAGTGTCCAGCCTTATGCCACATCCAGCTGTCGTTGTAGATAGGGTCATTCCAGGTTTCATCAGAGACCCTGAAGGAATTGTAAAGAATTTCCCAGTTTTTTTGTTTTGTTTTTGAAATTCCTTTTTATAGTGGGTTTGAGCTGATTCTCACTGCCATGTTTATGTCAGTCTAGACACACTTGATTCCCTTACGGAGACATATCAATACATAGGTTTTAAGATTCTTACTAGTCAGATATATTCCTCTGCGGGAAATATGGGGTTTTGAGTCCCTTTCACTGAGGAAAGTGTAGGTCTTGCCTATTCCATAGTTGGTTTTTGGAACGGTACCTGTGCTTATATCAAACTCTGGTTTTATGCATCACCCCACCTCTCCTTCCCCCTTAAGCAGGCATATGAGTGTTTTCTAAATGTGAGACACTGTTCTCTTTCCTAACTCAGTTCAAGTGTAGCCATGTTTACAGGATCTTCATAAGTGATATCTTATGATAAGTTTCTTTTTCTGTGTGACTTATTTCACTTAGAATCATCGTACCTGAATCCACCCATTTTGCTGCTACTGGTCTTATGACATTGATTTCATGGCTGAGGGATATTCCATCGTACGTAAGTACCACAATTTTTTGAACCATTTTTATATTTCCTGGGATATTTAAGGTGTACCCAAGTTGAGGTCCTTGTAAGCAGTGCAGCCCTAAATTTTGGGGTGGCTCTGTCTTATTGATTTTCAGTTTTCCCAAGGTATATTCCCTGGACTGGAAGTGCCCTTGGCTCTGTAGCTCTGTTGTTTACTTGTTTTAGGGAACACAATGTACTCCTCCAGAGAGGCAGTTGGCAATTTACATCCCGCCCATCAGCATAACAAGGCTCCCAGTTCTCCAGGGCCTGTCTTGCCTTTCTGGTTTTTACACATTTTGTGGATGTCCCTTTTGACCGGTGGGAAGTGATACTTCTTTGTAGTGCAGATTTGCATAGCCCGCTTGCTTGCTTGGCCAAAAAGGGCGTATGCGTTTTCTGCTGAATATATTCAGGAGAAAACGCATACGCCCTTTTTGGCCAAGTGCATCATTGTGGAAGTTGTGCCCCTCTTCCTGTGCTTTAAAGGTGATTCCAACGTACCTCTTGAAATCTGTTTCCTGCTATTCTGCCTCGCTTTCAAGTCCGCCTCGTTGCCTTCCCTCAACAGATTTTTGGACGATAGTTGTCCTTTATTACTCGGCCAGTTTGTGAATTGCTGTGCCCCTGAGCTCCATTTTGCAACTCGTTTTTGGTGAGCTGACCGCAAGTCCAAAATTTTGGTTCAGGACCTATACTGGTTCCCG
Organism: Hyperoodon ampullatus; assembly: GCF_949752795.1. Taxonomy (NCBI): domain Eukaryota; kingdom Metazoa; phylum Chordata; class Mammalia; order Artiodactyla; family Ziphiidae; genus Hyperoodon; species Hyperoodon ampullatus. Next base: position 1,510,441 of record NW_027640382.1, on the reverse strand, counting down.
GTGGGTGGCTGAGACTTTGGTTAATTCTTCTTCCTGCCGGGAAATTACAGTGATATGTGCCCGTCCAAATGCCTAACAGCTACTCTCTCATTGGTTCTCCCTCTTCCCTTTCATCCTCTGCCAAATTGGCAACCTGTGCGAACCAGGAGTTTAAAGGGGCTGTCTCGCCAAGTTGGGAGGTTGATAGTAAAGCAGATGGAAAGTCAAATTGGAGCACCAGGAGAGGGACTATTCGTTGAGTTTTAGAAACCTTTCGTATTCACAGTGTGTCCGTTCTCTAGGTTTCCCGTACATTTTATAACTGTAGTAATATTCCATTCAACCTGGAGAGTTGGGACCCATGGAATGGGTGCCATGCATTATTGCTTTAAAGGGTCTGCATTTGCTCACAAAGTCTCACCAATCGTCTCTGTCCCAAGTGTCCCTCCATATGCCACATCCAGCTGTCATTGTAGATTGGGTCATTCCAGGTTTCATCAGAGACCCTGAAGGAATTGTAAAGAATTTCCCAGTTTTTTTGTTTTGTTTTTGAAATTCCTTTTTATCGTGGGTTTGAGCTGATTCTCGCTGCCATGTTTATGCCAGTCTAGACACACTTGATTCCCTTATGGAGACATATCAATCCATAGGTTTTAATAATCTTACTAGTCAGATATATTCCTCTGTGGGAAATATGGGGTTTTGAGTCCCTTTCACTGAGGAAGGTGTAGGTCTTGTCTATTCCATAGTTGGTTTTTGGAACGGTACCTGTGCTTATATCAAACTCTGGTTTTATGCATCACCCCACCTCTCCTTCCCCCTTAAGCAGGAATAAGAGTGTTTTCTAAATGTGAGACACTGTTCTCTTTCCTAACTCAGTTCAAGTGTAGCCATGTTTACAGTATCTTCATAAGTGATATCTTATGATAAGTTTCTTTTTCTGTGTGACTTATTTCACTTAGAATCATCGTACCTGAAACCACCCATTTTGCTGCTACTGGTCTTATGACATTGATTTCATGGCTGAGGGATATTCCATCGTACGTAAGTACCACAATTTTTTGAACCATTTTTATATTTCCTGGGATATTTAAGGTGTACCCAAGTTGAGGTCCTTGTAAGCATTGCAGGCCTAAATTTTGGGGTGGTTCCGTCTTATTGATTTTCAGTTTTCCCAAGGTATATTCCCTAGACTGGAAGTGCCCTTGGCTCTGTAGCTCTGTTGTTTACTTGTTTTAGGGAACACAATGCAGTCCTCCAGAGAGGCAGTTGGCAATTCACATCCCGCCCATCAGCATAACAAGGCTCCCTGTTCTCCAGGGCCTGTCTTGCCTTTCAGGTTTTTAGACATTTTGTGGATGTCCCTTTTGACCGGTGGGAAGTGATACTTCTTTGTAGTGCAGATTTGCATTGCCCGCTTGCTTGCTTGGCCAAAAAGGGTATATGCGTTTTCTCCTGAATATATTCAGGAGAAAACGCATATGCCCTTTTTGTCCACGTGCATCATTGTGGAAGTTGTGCCCCTCTTCCTGTGCTTTAAAGTCGATTCCAACGTACCTCTTGAAATCTGTTTCCTGCTATTCTGCCTCGCTTTCAATTCCGCCTCGTTGCCTTCCCTCAACAGATTTTTGGACGATAGTTGTCTTTTATTACTCGGCCAGTTTGTGAATTGCTGTGCCCCTGAGCTCCATTTTTCAACTCGTTTTTTGTGAGCTGACCGCAAATCCAAAATTTTGGTTCAGGAAATATACTGGTTCCCGGTGGGTGGCTGAGACTTTGGTTAATTCTTCTTCCTGCCGGGAAATTACAGTGATATGTGCCCGTCCAAATGCCTAAGAGCTACTCTCTCATTGGTTCTCCCTCTTCCCTTTCATCCTCTGCCCAATTGGAAACCTGTGCGAACCAGGAGGTTAAAGGGGCTGTCTCTTCAAGTTGGTAGATTGATAGTAAAGCAGATGGAAAGTCAAACGTGAGCACCAGAAGAGGGACTATTCGTTGAGTTTTAGAAACCTTTCGTATTCACAGTGTGTCCGTTCTCTAGGTTTCCCTTACATGTTATAACTGTAGTAATATTCACTTCAACCTGGAGAGTTGGGACCCATGGAATGGGTGCCATGCATTATTGCTTAAAAGGGTATGCATTTGCTCACCCAATCTCACCAATCCTCTCAGTCCCAAGTGTCCAGCCTTATGCCACATCCAGCTGTCGTTGTAGATAGGGTCATTCCAGGTTTCATCAGAGACCCTGAAGGAATTGTAAAGAATTTCCCAGTTTTTTTGTTTTGTTTTTGAAATTCCTTTTTAGAGTGGGTTTGAGCTGATTCTCGCTGCCATGTTTATGCCAGTCTAGACACACTTGATTCCCTTATGGAGATATATCAATCCATAGGTTTTAAGATTCTTACTAGTCAGATATATTCCTCTGCGGGAAATATGGGGTTTTGAGTCCCTTTCACTGAGGAAGGTATAGGTCTTGTCTATTCCATAGTTGGTTTTTGGAACGGTACCTGTGCTTATATCAAACTCTGGTTTTATAGATCACCCCACCTCTCCTTCCCCCTTAAGCAGGCATAAGAGTGTTTTCTAAATGTGAGACACTGTTCTCTTACCTAACTCAGTTCAATTGTAGCCATGTTTACAGGATCTTCATAAGTGATATCTTATGATAAGTTTCTTTTTCTGTGTGACTTATTTCACTTAGAATCATCGTACCTGAATCCACCCATTTTGCTGCTACTGGTCTTATGACATTGATTTCATGGCTGAGGGATATTCCATCGTACGTAAGTACCACAATTTTTTGAACCATTTTTATATTTCCTGGGATATTTAAGGTGTACCCAAGTTGAGGTCCTTGTAAGCATTGCAGCCCTAAATTTTGGGGTGGCTCTGGCTTATTGATTTTCAGTTTTCCCAAGGTATATTCCCTAGACTGGAAGTGCCCTTGGCTCTGTAGCTCTGTTGTTTACTTGTTTTAGGGAACACAATGCACTCCTCCAGAGAGGCAGTTGGCAATTTACATCCCGCCCATCAGCATAACAAGGCTCCCAGTTCTCCAGGGCCTGTCTTGCCTTTCTGGTTTTTACACATTTTGTGGATGTCCCTTTTGACGGGTGGGAAGTGATACTTCTTTGTAGTGCAGATTTGCATTGCCCGCTTGCTTGCTTGGCCAAAAAGGGCGTATGCGTTTTCTCCTGAATATATTCAGGAGAAAACGCATACGCCCTTTTTGGCCAAGTGCATCATTGTCGAAGTTGGGCCCCTCTTCCTGTGCTTTAAAGGTGATTCCAACGTACCTCTTGAAATCTGTTTCCTGCTATTCTGCCTCGCTTTCAAGTCCGCCTCGTTGGCTTCCCTCAACAGATTTTTGGACGATAGTTGTCCTTTATTACTCGGCCAGTTTGTGAATTGCTGTGCCCCTGAGCTCCATTTTGCAACTCGTTTTTGGTGAGCTGACCGAAAGTCCAAAATTTTGGTTCAGGACCTATGCTGGTTCGCGGAGGGTGGCTGAGACTTTGGTTAATTCTTCTTCCTGCCGGGAAGTTAGAGTGATATATGCCCGTTCAAATGCCTAACAACTACTCTCTCATTGGTTCTCCCTATTCCCTTTCATCCTCTGCCAAATTGGAAACTTGTGTGAACCAGGAGGTTGAAGGGGCTGTCTCTCCAAGTTGGGAGATTGATAGTAAAGCAGATGGAAAGTCAAACCAGAGCACCAGGAGAGGGACTATTCGTTGAGTTTTAGAAACCTTTCGTATTCACCGTGTGTCCGTTCTCTAGGTTTTTCGTACATGTTATAACTGTAGTAATATTCCCTTCAACCTGGACAGTTGGGACCCATGGAATGGGTGCCATGCATTATTGCTTTAAAGGGTCTGCATTTGCTCACCCAATCTCACCAATCCTCTCAGTCCCAAGTGTCCAGCCTTATGCCACATCCAGCTGTCGTTGTAGATAGGGTCATTCCAGGTTTCATCAGAGATCCTGAAGGAATTGTAAAGAATTTCCCAGTTTTTTTGTTTTGTTTTTGAAATTCCTTTTTATAGTGGGTTTGAGCTGATTCTCGCTGCCATGTTTATGCCAGTCTAGACACACTTGATTCCCTTACGGAGACATATCAATACATAGGTTTTAAGATTCTTACTAGTCAGATATATTCCTCTGCGGGAAATATGGGGTTTTGAGTCCCTTTCACTGAGGAAGGTGTAGGTCTTGTCTATTCCATAGTTGGTTTTTGGAACGGTACCTGTGCTTATATCAAACTCTGGTTTTATGCATCACAACACCTCTCCTTCCCCTTAAGCAGGCAAAAGAGTGTTTTCTAAATGTCAGGCATTCTTCTCTTTCCTAACTCAGTTCAAGTGTAGCCATGTTTACAGGATCTTCATAAGTGATATCTTATGATAAGTTTCTTTGTCTCTGTGACTTATTTCACTTAGAATCATCGTACCTGAATCCACCCATTTTGCTGCTACTGGTCTTATGACATTGATTTCATGGCTGAGGGATATTCCATCGTACGTAAGTACCACAATTTTTTGAACCATTTTTATATTTCCTGGGATATTTAAGGTGTACCCAAGTTGAGGTCCTTGTAAGCAGTGCAGCCCTAAATTTTGGGGTGGTTCCGTCTTATTGATTTTCAGTTTTCCCAAGGTATATTCCCTAGAGTGGAAGTGCCCTTGGCTCTGTAGCTCTGTTGTTTACTTGTTTTAGGGAACACAATGCACTCCTCCAGAGAGGCAGTTGGCAATTTACATCCCGCCCATCAGCATAACAAGGCTCCCTGTTCTCCAGGGCCTGTCTTGCCTTTCTGGTTTTTACACATTTTGTGGATGTCCCTTTTGACCGGTGGGAAGTGATACTTCTTTGTAGTGCAGATTTGCATTGCCCGCTTGCTTGCTTGGCCAAAAAGGGCGTATGCGTTTTCTCCTGAATATATTCAGGAGAAAACGCATACGCCCTTTTTGGCCAAGTGCATCATTGTCGAAGTTGTGCCCCTCTTCCTGTGCTTTAAAGGCGATTCCAACATACCTCTTGAAATCTGTTTCCTGCTATTCTGCCTCGCTTTCATGTCCGCCTCGTTGCCTTCCCTCAACAGATTTTTGGACGATAGTTGTCCTTTATTACTCGGCCAGTTTGTGAATTGCTGTGCCCCTGAGCTCCATTTTTCAACTCGTTTTTGGTGAGCTGACCGCAAGTCCAAACTTTTGGTTCAGGACCTATGCTGGTTCCTGGTTGGTAGCTGAGACTTTGGTTAATTCTTCTTCTTCCCGGGAAATTAGAGTGATATGTGCCCGTCCAAATGCCTAACAGCTACTCTCTCATTGGTTTTCCCTCTTCCCTTTCATCCTCTGCCAAATTGGAAACCTGTGCGAACCAGGAGGTTAAAGGGGCTGTATCTCCAAGTTGGGATGATGATAGTAAAGCAGATAGACAGTCAAACCTGAGCACCAGGAGAGGGACTATTCGTTGAGTTTTAGAAACCTTTCGTATTCACAGTGTGTCCGTTCTCTAGGTTTCTCGTACATGTTATAACTGTAGTAATATTCCCTTCAACCTGGAGAGTTGGGACCCATGGAATGGGTGCCAGGCATTTGTGCTTTAAAGGGTCTGCATTTGCTCACCCAATCTCACCAATCCTCTCAGTCCCAAGTGTCCAGCCTTATGCCACATCCAGCTGTCGTTGCAGATAGGGTCATTCGAGGTTTCATCAGAGACCCTGAAGGAATTGTCAAGAATTTCCCAGTTTTTTTGTTTTGTTTTTGAAATTCCTTTTTATAGTGGGTTTGAGCTGATTCTCGCTGCCATGTTTATGCCAGTCTAGACACACTTGATTCCCTTATGGAGATATATCAATCCATAGGTTTTAAGATTCTTACTAGTCAGATATATTCCTCTGCGGGAAATATGGGGTTTTGAGTCCCTTTCACTGAGGAAGGTATAGGTCTTGTCTATTCCATAGTTGGTTAATGGAACGGTACCTGTGCTTATATCAAACTCTGGTTTTATAGATCACCCCACCTCTCCTTCCCCCTTAAGCAGGCATAAGAGTGTTTTCTAAATGTGAGACACTGTTCTCTTACCTAACTCAGTTCAATTGTAGCCATGTTTACAGGATCTTCATAAGTGATATCTTATGATAAGTTTCTTTTTCTGTGTGACTTATTTCACTTAGAATCATCGTACCTGAATCCACCCAATTTGCTGCTACTGGTCTTATGACATTGATTTCATGGCTGAGGGATATTCCATCGTACGTAAGTACCACAATTTTTTGAACCATTTTTATATTTCCTGGGATATTTAAGGTGTACCCAAGTTGAGGTCCTTGTAAGCAGTGCAGCCCTAAATTTTGGGGTGGCTCTGTCTTATTGATTTTCAGTTTTCCCAAGGTATATTCCCTAGACTGGAAGTGCCCTTGGCTCTGTAGCTCTGTTGTTTACTTGTTTTAGGGAACACAATGCACTCCTCCAGAGAGGCAGTTGGCAATTTACATCCCGCCCATCAGCATAACAAGGCTCCCAGTTCTCCAGGGCCTGTCTTGCCTTTCTGGTTTTTACACATTTTGTGGATGTCCCTTTTGACCGGTGGGAAGTGATACTTCTTTGTAGTGCAGATTTGCATTGCCCGCTTGCTTGCTTGGCCAAAAAGGGCGTACGCGTTTTCTACTGAATATATTCAGGAGAAAACGCATACGCCCTTTTTGGCCAAGTGCATCATTGTCGAAGTTGGGCCCCTCTTCCTGTGCTTTAAAGTCGATTCCAACGTACCTCTTGAAATCTGTTTCCTGCTATTCTGCCTCGCTTTCAAGTCCGCCTCGTTGGCTTCCCTCAACAGATTTTTGGACGATAGTTGTCCTTTATTACTCGGCCAGTTTGTGAATTGCTGTGCCCCTGAGCTCCATTTTGCAACTCGTTTTTGGTGAGCTGACCGAAAGTCCAAAATTTTGGTTCAGGACCTATGCTGGTTCGCAGAGGGTGGCTGAGACTTTGGTTAATTCTTCTTCCTGCCGGGAAGTTAGAGTGATATATGCCCGTTCAAATGCCTAACAACTACTCTCTCATTGGTTCTCCCTATTCCCTTTCATCCTCTGCCAAATTGGAAACCTGTGTGAACCAGGAGGTTGAAGGGGCTGTCTCTCCAAGTTGGGAGATTGATAGTAAAGCAGATGGAAAGTCAAACCAGAGCACCAGGAGAGGGACTATTCGTTGAGTTTTAGAAACCTTTCGTATTCACCGTGTGTCCGTTCTCTAGGTTTTTCGTACATGTTATAACTGTAGTAATATTCCCTTCAACCTGGACAGTTGGGACCCATGGAATGGGTGCCATGCATTATTGCTTTAAAGGGTCTGCATTTGCTCACCCAATCTCACCAATCCTCTCAGTCCCAAGTGTCCAGCCTTATGCCACATCCAGCTGTCGTTGTAGATAGGGTCATTCCAGGTTTCATCAGAGATCCTGAAGGAATTGTAAAGAATTTCCCAGTTTTTTTGTTTTGTTTTTGAAATTCCTTTTTATAGTGGGTTTGAGCTGATTCTCGCTGCCATGTTTATGCCAGTCTAGACACACTTGATTCCCTTACGGAGACATATCAATACATAGGTTTTAAGATTCTTACTAGTCAGATATATTCCTCTGCGGGAAATATGGGGTTTTGAGTCCCTTTCACTGAGGAAGGTGTAGGTCTTGTCTATTCCATAGTTGGTTTTTGGAACGGTACCTGTGCTTATATCAAACTCTGGTTTTATGCATCACCCCACCTCTCCTTCCCCTTAAGCAGGCAAAAGAGTGTTTTCTAAATGTCAGGCATTCTTCTCTTTCCTAACTCAGTTCAAGTGTAGCCATGTTTACAGGATCTTCATAAGTGATATCTTATGATAAGTTTCTTTGTCTCTGTGACTTATTTCACTTAGAATCATCGTACCTGAATCCACCCATTTTGCTGCTACTGGTCTTATGACATTGATTTCATGGCTGAGGGATATTCCATCGTACGTAAGTACCACAATTTTTTGAACCATTTTTATATTTCCTGGGATATTTAAGGTGTACCCAAGTTGAGGTCCTTGTAAGCAGTGCAGCCCTAAATTTTGGGGTGGTTCCGTCTTATTGATTTTCAGTTTTTCCAAGGTATATTCCCTAGATTGGAAGTGCCCTTGGCTCTGTAGCTCTGTTGTTTACTTGTTTTAGGGAACACAATGCACTCCTCCAGAGAGGCAGTTGGCAATTTACATCCCGCCCATCAGCATAACAAGGCTCCCTGTTCTCCAGGGCCTGTCTTGCCTTTCTGGTTTTTACACATTTTGTGGATGTCCCTTTTGACCGGTGGGAAGTGATACTTCTTTGTAGTGCAGATTTGCATTGCCCGCTTGCTTGCTTGGCCAAAAAGGGCGTATGCGTTTTCTCCTGAATATATTCAGGAGAAAACGCATACGCCCTTATTGGCCACGTGCATCATTGTCGAAGTTGTGCCCCTCTTCCTGTGCTTTAAAGGCGATTCCAACATACCTCTTGAAATCTGTTTCCTGCTATTCTGCCTCGCTTTCATGTCCGCCTCGTTGCCTTCCCTCAACAGATTTTTGGACGATAGTTGTCCTTTATTACTCGGCCAGTTTGTGAATTGCTGTGCCCCTGAGCTCCATTTTTCAACTCGTTTTTGGTGAGCTGACCGCAAGTCCAAACTTTTGGTTCAGGACCTATGCTGGTTCCTGGTTGGTAGCTGAGACTTTGGTTAATTCTTCTTCTTACCGGGAAATTAGAGTGATATGTGCCCGTCCAAATGCCTAACAGCTACTCTCTCATTGGTTTTCCCTCTTCCCTTTCATCCTCTGCCAAATTGGAAACCTGTGCGAACCAGGAGGTTAAAGGGGCTGTATCTCCAAGTTGGGATGATGATAGTAAAGCAGATAGACAGTCAAACCTGAGCACCAGGAGAGGGACTATTCGTTGAGTTTTAGAAACCTTTCGTATTCACAGTGTGTCCGTTCTCTAGGTTTCTCGTACATGTTATAACTGTAGTAATATTCCCTTCAACCTGGAGAGTTGGGACCCATGGAATGGGTGCCAGGCATTTGTGCTTTAAAGGGTCTGCATTTGCTCACCCAATCTCACCAATCCTCTCAGTCCCAAGTGTCCAGCCTTATGCCACATCCAGCTGTCGTTGCAGATAGGGTCATTCGAGGTTTCATCAGAGACCCTGAAGGAATTGTCAAGAATTTCCCAGTTTTTTTGTTTTGTTTTTGAAATTCCTTTTTATAGTGGGTTTGAGCTGATTCTCGCTGCCATGTTTATGCCAGTCTAGACACACTTGATTCCCTTACGGAGACATATCAATCCATAGGTTTTAAGATTCTTACTAGTCAGATATGTTCCTCTGCGGGAAATATGGGGTTTTGAGTCCCTTTCACTGAGGAAGGTGTAGGTCTTGTCTATTCCATAGTTGGTTTTTGGAACAGTACCTGTGCTTATATCAAACTCTGGTTTTATGCATCTCCCCACCTCTCCTTCCCCCTTAAGCAGGCATAAGAGTGTTTTCTAAATGTGAGACACTGTTCTCTTTCCTAACTCAGTTCAAGTGTAGCCATGTTTACAGGATCTTCATAAGTGATATCTTATGATAAGTTTCTTTTTCTGTTTGACTTATTTCACTTAGAATCACCGTACCTGAATCCACCCATTTTGCTGCTACTCGTCTTATGACATTGATTTCATGGCTGAGGGATATTCCATCGTACGTAAGTACCACAATTTTTTGAACCATTTTTATATTTCCTGGGATATTTAAGGTGTACCCAAGTTGAGGTCCTTGTAAGGAGTGCAGCCCTAAATTTTGGGGTCTCTCTGTCTTATTGATTTTCAGTTTTCCCAAGGTATATTCCCTAGACTGGAAGTGCCCTTGGCTCTGTAGCTCTGTTGTTTACTTGTTTTAGGGAACACAATGCACTCTTCCAGAGAGGCAGTTGGCAATTTACATCCCGCCCATCAGCATAACAAGGCTCCCTGTTCTCCAGGGCCTGTCTTGCCTTTCTGGTTTTTACACATTTTGTGGAAGTCCCTTTTGACCGGTGGGAAGTGATACTTCTTTGTAGTGCAGATTTGCATTGCCCGCTTGCTTGCTTGGCCAAAAAGGGCGTATGCGTTTTCTCCTGAATATATTCAGGAGAAAATGCATACGCCCTTTTTGGCCAAGGGCATCATTGTCGAAGTTGTGCCCCTCTTCCTGTGCTTTAAAGGCGATTCCAACGTACCTCTTGAAATCTGTTTCCTGCTATTCTGCCTCGCTTTCAAGTCCGCCTCGTTGCCTTCCCTCAAAAGATTTTTGGACGATAGTTGTCCTTTATTACTCGGCCCGTTTGTGAATTGCTGTGCCCCTGAGCTCCATTTTTCAACTCGTTTTTGGTGAGCTGACCGCAAGTCCAAAATTTTGGTTCAGGACCTATGCTGGTTCCCGGTGGGTGGCTGAGACTTTGGTTAATTCTTCTTCCTACCGGGAAATTAGAGTGATATGTGCCCGTCCAAATGCCTAACAGCTACTCTCTCATTGGTTCTCCCTCTTCCCTTTCATCCTCTGCCAAATTGGAAACCTGTGCGAACCAGGAGGTTAAAGGGGCTGTCTCTCCAAGTTGGGAGATTGATAGTAAAGCAGATGGAAAGTCAAACGGGAGCACCAGAAGAGGGACTATTCGTTGAGTTTTAGAAACCTTTCGTATTCACAGTGTGTCCTTTCTCTATGTTTCCCGTACATGTTATAGCTGTAGTAATATTCCCTTCAACCTGGAGAGTTGGGACCCATGGAATGGGTGCCAGGCATTTGTGCTTTAAAGGGTCTGCATTTGCTTACCCAATCTCACCAATCGTCTCAGTCACAGGTGTCCCTCTTTATGCCACCTCCAGCTGTCATTGTAGATAGGGTCATTCCAGGTTTCATCAGAGACCCTGAAGGAATTGTAAAGTATTTCCCAGTTTTTTTGTTTTGTTTTTGAAATTCCTTTTTATAGTGGGTTTGAGCTGATTCTCGCTGCCATGTTTATGCCAGTCTAGACACACTTGATTCCCTTATGGAGATATATCAATCCATAGGTTTTAAGATTCTTACTAGTCAGATATATTCCTCTGTGGGAAATATGGGGTTTTGAGTCCCTTTCACTGAGGAAGGTGTAGGTCTTGTCTATTCCATAGTTGGTTTTTGGAACGGTACCTGTGCTTATATCAAACTCTGGTTTTATGCATCACCAAACCTCTCCTTCCCCCTTAAGCAGGCATAAGAGTGTTTTCTAAATGTGAGACACTGTTCTCTTTCCTAACTCAGTTCAAGTGTAGCCATGTTTACAGGATCTTCATAAGTGATATCTTATGATAAGTTTCTTTTTCTGTGTGACTTATTTCACTTAGAATCATCGTACCTGAATCCACCCATTTTGCTGCTACTGGTCTTATGACATTGATTTCATGACTGAGGGATATTCCATCGTACGTAAGTACCACAATTTTTTGAACCATTTTTATATTTCCTGGGATATTTAAGGTGTACCCAAGTTGAGGTCCTTGTAAGCAGTGCAGCCCTAAATTTTGGGGTGGCTCTGTCTTATTGATTTTCAGTTTTCCCAAGGTATATTCCCTAGACTGGAAGTGCCCTTGGCTCTGTAGCTCTGTTGTTTACTTGTTTTAGGGAACACAATGCACTCCTACAGAGAGGCAGTTGGCAATTTACATCCCGCCCATCAGCATAACAAGGCTCCCAGTTCTCCAGGGCCTGTCTTGCCTTTCTGGTTTTTACACATTTTGTGGATGTCCCTTTTGACGGGTGGGAAGTGATACTTCTTTGTAGTGCAGATTTGCATTGCCCGCTTGCTTGCTTGGCCAAAAAGGGCGTATGCGTTTTCTCCTGAATATATTCAGGAGAAAACGCATACGCCCTTTTTGGCCAAGTGCATCATTGTCGAAGTTGGGCCCCTCTTCCTGTGCTTTAAAGTCGATTCCAACGTACCTCTTGAAATCTGTTTCCTGCTATTCTGCCTCGCTTTCAAGTCCGCCTCGTTGGCTTCCCTCAACAGATTTTTGGACGATAGTTGTCCTTTATTACTCGGCCAGTTTGTGAATTGCTTTGCCCCTGAGCTCCATTATTCAACTCGTTTTTGGTGAGCTGACCGCAAGTCCAAACTTTTGGTTCAGGACCTATGCTGGTTCCCGGAGGGTGGCTGAGACTTTGGTTAATTCTTCTTCCTGCCGGGAAGTTAGAGTGATATATGCCCGTTCAAATGCCTAACAACTACTCTCTCATTGGTTCTCCCTATTCCCTTTCATCCTCTGCCAAATTGGAAACCTGTGTGAACCAGGAGGTTGAAGGGGCTGTCTCTCCAAGTTGGGAGATTGATAGTAAAGCAGATGGAAAGTCAAACCAGAGCACCAGGAGAGGGACTATTCGTTGAGTTTTAGAAACATTTCGTATTCACCGTGTGTCCATTCTCTAGGTTTTTCGTACATGTTATAGCTGTAGTAATATTCCCTTCAACCTGGACATTTGGGACCCATGGAATGGGTGCCATGCATTATTGCTTTAAAGGGTCTGCATTTGCTCACCCAATCTCACCAATCCTCTCAGTCCCAAGTGTCCAGCCTTATGCCACATCCAGCTGTCGTTGTAGATAGGGTCATTCCAGGTTTCATCAGAGATCCTGAAGGAATTGTAAAGAATTTCCCAGTTTTTTTGTTTTGTTTTTGAAATTCCTTTTTATAGTGGGTTTGAGCTGATTCTCGCTGCCATGTTTATGCCAGTCTAGACACACTTGATTCCCTTACGGAGACATATCAATACATAGGTTTTAAGATTCTTACTAGTCAGATATATTCCTCTGCGGGAAATATGGGGTTTTGAGTCCCTTTCACTGAGGAAGGTGTAGGTCTTGTCTATTCCATAGTTGGTTTTTGGAACGGTACCTGTGCTTATATCAAACTCTGGTTTTATGCATCACCCCACCTCTCCTTCCCCTTAAGCAGGCAAAAGAGTGTTTTCTAAATGTCAGGCATTCTTCTCTTTCCTAACTCAGTTCAAGTGTAGCCATGTTTACAGGATCTTCATAAGTGATATCTTATGATAAGTTTCTTTTTCTCTGTGACTTATTTCACTTAGAATCATCGTACCTGAATCCACCCATTTTGCTGCTACTGGTCTTATGACATTGATTTCATGGCTGAGGGATATTCCATCGTACGTAAGTACCACAATTTTTTGAACCATTTTTATATTTCCTGGGATATTTAAGGTGTACCCAAGTTGAGGTCCTTGTAAGCAGTGCAGCCCTAAATTTTGGGGTGGTTCCGTCTTATTGATTTTCAGTTTTCCCAAGGTATATTCCCTAGAGTGGAAGTGCCCTTGGCTCTGTAGCTCTGTTGTTTACTTGTTTTAGGGAACACAATGCACTCCTCCAGAGAGGCAGTTGGCAATTTACATCCCGCCCATCAGCATAACAAGGCTCCCTGTTCTCCAGGGCCTGTCTTGCCTTTCTGGTTTTTACACATTTTGTGGATGTCCCTTTTGACCGGTGGGAAGTGATACTTCTTTGTAGTGCAGATTTGCATTGCCCGCTTGCTTGCTTGGCCAAAAAGGGCATATGCGTTTTCTCCTGAATATATTCAGGAGAAAACGCATACGCCCTTTTTGGCCACGTGCATCATTGTCGAAGTTGTGCCCCTCTTCCTGTGCTTTAAAGGCGATTCCAACATACCTCTTGAAATCTGTTTCCTGCTATTCTGCCTCGCTTTCATGTCTGCCTCGTGGCCTTCCCTCAACAGATTTTTGGACGATAGTTGTCCTTTATTACTCGGCCAGTTTGTGAATTGCAGTGCCCCTGAGCTCCATTTTTCAACTCGTTTTTGGTGAGCTGACCGCAAGTCCAAACTTTTGGTTCAGGACCTATGCTGGTTCCTGGTTGGTAGCTGAGACTTTGGTTAATTCTTCTTCCTACCGGGAAATTAGAGTGATATGTGCCCGTCCAAATGCCTAACAGCTACTCTCTCATTGGTTTTCCCTCTTCCCTTTCATCCTCTGCCAAATTGGAAACCTGTGCGAACCAGGAGGTTAAAGGGGCTGTATCTCCAAGTTGGGATGATGATAGTAAAGCAGATAGACAGTCAAACCTGAGCACCAGGAGAGGGACTATTCGTTGAGTTTTAGAAACCTTTCGTATTCACAGTGTGTCCGTTCTCTAGGTTTCTCGTACATGTTATAACTGTAGTAATATTCCCTTCAACGTGGAGAGTTGGGACCCATGGAATGGGTGCCAGGCATTTGTGCTTTAAAGGGTCTGCATTTGCTCACCCAATCTCACCAATCTTCTCAGTCCCAAGTGTCCAGCCTTATGCCACATCCAGCTGTCATTGTAGATAGGGTCATTCCAGGTTTCATCAGAGACCCTGAAGGAATTGTCAAGAATTTCCCAGTTTTTTTGTTTTGTTTTTGAAATTCCTTTTTATAGTGGGTTTGAGCTGATTCTCGCTGCCATGTTTATGCCAGTCTAGACACACTTGATTCCCTTACGGAGACATATCAATACATAGGTTTTAAGATTCTTACTAGTCAGATATGTTCCTCTGCGGGAAATATGGGGTTTTGAGTCCCTTTCACTGAGGAAGGTGTAGGTCTTGTCTATTCCATAGTTGGTTTTTGGAACAGTACCTGTGCTTATATCAAACTCTGGTTTTATGCATCACCCCACCTCTCCTTCCCCCTTAAGCAGGCATAAGAGTGTTTTCTAAATGTGAGACACTGTTCTCTTTCCTAACTCAGTTCAAGTGTAGCCATGTTTACAGGATCTTCATAAGTGATATCTTATGATAAGTTTCTTTTTCTCTGTGACTTATTTCACTTAGAATCACCGTACCTGAATCCACCCATTTTGCTGCTACTCGTCTTATGACATTGATTTCATGGCTGAGGGATATTCCATCGTACGTAAGTACCACAATTTTTTGTACCATTTTTATATTTCCTGGGATATTTAAGGTGTACCCAAGTTGAGGTCCTTGTAAGGAGTGCAGCCCTAAATTTTGGGGTCTCTCTGTCTTATTGATTTTCAGTTTTCCCAAGGTATATTCCCTAGACTGGAAGTGCCCTTGGCTCTGTAGCTCTGTTGTTTACTTGTTTTAGGGAACACAATGCACTCCTCCAGAGAGGCAGTTGGCAATTTACATCCCGCCCATCAGCATAACAAGGCTCCCTGTTCTCCAGGGCCTGTCTTGCCTTTCTGGTTTTTACACATTTTGTGGAAGTCCCTTTTGACCGGTGGGAAGTGATACTTCTTTGTAGTGCAGATTTGCATTGCCCGCTTGCTTGCTTGGCCAAAAAGGGCGTATGCGTTTTCTCCTGAATATATTCAGGAGAAAATGCATACGCCCTTTTTGGCCAAGTGCATCATTGTCGAAGTTGTGCCCCTCTTCCTGTGCTTTAAAGGCGATTCCAACGTACCTCTTGAAATCTGTTTCCTGCTATTCTGCCTCGCTTTCAAGTCCGCCTCGTTGCCTTCCCTCAAAAGATTTTTGGACTATAGTTGTCCTTTATTACTCGGCCCGTTTGTGAATTGCTGTGCCCCTGAGCTCCATTTTTCAACTCGTTTTTGGTGAGCTGACCGCAAGTCCAAAATTTTGGTTCAGGACCTATGCTGGTTCCCGGTGGGTGGCTGAGACTTTGGTTAATTCTTCTTCCTACCGGGAAATTAGAGTGGTATGTGCCCGTCCAAATGCCTAACAGCTACTCTCTCATTGGTTCTCCCTCTTCCCTTTCATCCTCTGCCAAATTGGAAACCTGTGCGAACCAGGAGGTTAAAGGGGCTGTCTCTCCAAGTTGGGAGATTGATAGTAAAGCAGATGGAAAGTCAAACGGGAGCACCAGAAGAGGGACTATTCGTTGAGTTTTAGAAACCTTTCGTATTCACAGTGTGTCCTTTCTCTATGTTTCCCGTACATGTTATAGCTGTAGTAATATTCCCTTCAACCTGGAGAGTTGGGACCCATGGAATGGGTGCCAGGCATTTGTGCTTTAAAGGGTCTGCATTTGCTTACCCAATCTCACCAATCGTCTCAGTCACAGGTGTCCCTCCTTATGCCACCTCCAGCTGTCATTGTAGATAGGGTCATTCCAGGTTTCATCAGAGACCCTGAAGGAATTGTAAAGTATTTCCCAGTTTTTTTGTTTTGTTTTTGAAATTCCTTTTTATAGTGGGTTTGAGCTGATTCTCGCTGCCATGTTTATGCCAGTCTAGACACACTTGATTCCCTTATGGAGATATATCAATCCATAGGTTTTAAGATTCTTACTAGTCAGATATATTCCTCTGTGGGAAATATGGGGTTTTGAGTCCCTTTCACTGAGGAAGGTGTAGGTCTTGTCTATTCCATAGTTGGTTTTTGGAACGGTACCTGTGCTTATATCAAACTCTGGTTTTATGCATCACCAAACCTCTCCTTCCCCCTTAAGCAGGCATAAGAGTGTTTTCTAAATGTGAGACACTGTTCTCTTTCCTAACTCAGTTCAAGTGTAGCCATGTTTACAGGATCTTCATAAGTGATATCTTATGATAAGTTTCTTTTTCTGTGTGACTTATTTCACTTAGAATCATCGTACCTGAATCCACCCATTTTGCTGCTACTGGTCTTATGACATTGATTTCATGACTGAGGGATATTCCATCGTACGTAAGTACCACAATTTTTTGAACCATTTTTATATTTCCTGGGATATTTAAGGTGTACCCAAGTTGAGGTCCTTGTAAGCAGTGCAGCCCTAAATTTTGGGGTGGCTCTGTCTTATTGATTTTCAGTTTTCCCAAGGTATATTCCCTAGACTGGAAGTGCCCTTGGCTCTGTAGCTCTGTTGTTTACTTGTTTTAGGGAACACAATGCACTCCTACAGAGAGGCAGTTGGCAATTTACATCCCGCCCATCAGCATAACAAGGCTCCCAGTTCTCCAGGGCCTGTCTTGCCTTTCTGGTTTTTACACATTTTGTGGATGTCCCTTTTGACGGGTGGGAAGTGATACTTCTTTGTAGTGCAGATTTGCATTGCCCGCTTGCTTGCTTGGCCAAAAAGGGCGTATGCGTTTTCTCCTGAATATATTCAGGAGAAAACGCATACGCCCTTTTTGGCCAAGTGCATCATTGTCGAAGTTGGGCCCCTCTTCCTGTGCTTTAAAGTCGATTCCAACGTACCTCTTGAAATCTGTTTCCTGCTATTCTGCCTCGCTTTCAAGTCCGCCTCGTTGGCTTCCCTCAACAGATTTTTGGACGATAGTTGTCCTTTATTACTCGGCCAGTTTGTGAATTGCTTTGCCCCTGAGCTCCATTTTTCAACTCGTTTTTGGTGAGCTGACCGCAAGTCCAAACTTTTGGTTCAGGACCTATGCTGGTTCCCGGAGGGTGGCTGAGACTTTGGTTAATTCTTCTTCCTGCCGGGAAGTTAGAGTGATATATGCCCGTTCAAATGCCTAACAACTACTCTCTCATTGGTTCTCCCTATTCCCTTTCATCCTCTGCCAAATTGGAAACCTGTGTGAACCAGGAGGTTGAAGGGGCTGTCTCTCCAAGTTGGGAGATTGATAGTAAAGCAGATGGAAAGTCAAACCAGAGCACCAGGAGAGGGACTATTCGTTGAGTTTTAGAAACATTTCGTATTCACCGTGTGTCCATTCTCTAGGTTTTTCGTACATGTTATAGCTGTAGTAATATTCCCTTCAACCTGGACATTTGGGACCCATGGAATGGGTGCCATGCATTATTGCTTTAAAGGGTCTGCATTTGCTCACCCAATCTCACCAATCCTCTCAGTCCCAAGTGTCCAGCCTTATGCCACATCCAGCTGTCGTTGTAGATAGGGTCATTCCAGGTTTCATCAGAGATCCTGAAGGAATTGTAAAGAATTTCCCAGTTTTTTTGTTTTGTTTTTGAAATTCCTTTTTATAGTGGGTTTGAGCTGATTCTCGCTGCCATGTTTATGCCAGTCTAGACACACTTGATTCCCTTACGGAGACATATCAATACATAGGTTTTAAGATTCTTACTAGTCAGATATATTCCTCTGCGGGAAATATGGGGTTTTGAGTCCCTTTCACTGAGGAAGGTGTAGGTCTTGTCTATTCCATAGTTGGTTTTTGGAACGGTACCTGTGCTTATATCAAACTCTGGTTTTATGCATCACCCCACCTCTCCTTCCCCTTAAGCAGGCAAAAGAGTGTTTTCTAAATGTCAGGCATTCTTCTCTTTCCTAACTCAGTTCAAGTGTAGCCATGTTTACAGGATCTTCATAAGTGATATCTTATGATAAGTTTCTTTTTCTCTGTGACTTATTTCACTTAGAATCATCCTACCTGAATCCACCCATTTTGCTGCTACTGGTCTTATGACATTGATTTCATGGCTGAGGGATATTCCATCGTACGTAAGTACCACAATTTTTTGAACCATTTTTATATTTCCTGGGATATTTAAGGTGTACCCAAGTTGAGGTCCTTGTAAGCAGTGCAGCCCTAAATTTTGGGGTGGTTCCGTCTTATTGATTTTCAGTTTTCCCAAGGTATATTCCCTAGAGTGGAAGTGCCCTTGGCTCTGTAGCTCTGTTGTTTACTTGTTTTAGGGAACACAATGCACTCCTCCAGAGAGGCAGTTGGCAATTTACATCCCGCCCATCAGCATAACAAGGCTCCCTGTTCTCCAGGGCCTGTCTTGCCTTTCTGGTTTTTACACATTTTGTGGATGTCCCTTTTGACCGGTGGGAAGTGATACTTCTTTGTAGTGCAGATTTGCATTGCCCGCTTGCTTGCTTGGCCAAAAAGGGCATATGCGTTTTCTCCTGAATATATTCAGGAGAAAACGCATACGCCCTTTTTGGCCACGTGCATCATTGTCGAAGTTGTGCCCCTCTTCCTGTGCTTTAAAGGCAATTCCAACATACCTCTTGAAATCTGTTTCCTGCTATTCTGCCTCGCTTTCATGTC
Organism: Hyperoodon ampullatus; assembly: GCF_949752795.1. Taxonomy (NCBI): domain Eukaryota; kingdom Metazoa; phylum Chordata; class Mammalia; order Artiodactyla; family Ziphiidae; genus Hyperoodon; species Hyperoodon ampullatus. The sequence continues at coordinate 1,491,476 of NW_027640382.1, read as the reverse complement.
CGCCTCGTTGCCTTCCCTCAACAGATTTTTGGACGATAGTTGTCCTTTATTACTCGGCCAGTTTGTGAATTGCTGTGCCCCTGAGCTCCATTTTTCAACTCGTTTTTGGTGAGCTGACCGCAAGTCCAAACTTTTGGTTCAGGACCTATGCTGGTTCCTGGTTGGTAGCTGAGACTTTGGTTAATTCTTCTTCCTACCGGGAAATTAGAGTGATATGTGCCCGTCCAAATTCCTAACAGCTACTCTCTCATTGGTTTTCCCTCTTCCCTTTCATCCTCTGCCAAATTGGAAACCTGTGCGAACCAGGAGGTTAAAGGGGCTGTATCTCCAAGTTGGAATGATGATAGTAAAGCAGATAGACAGTCAAACCTGAGCACCAGGAGAGGGACTATTCGTTGAGTTTTAGAAACCTTTCGTATTCACAGTGTGTCCGTTCTCTAGGTTTCTCGTACATGTTATAACTGTAGTAATATTCCCTTCAACCTGGAGAGTTGGGACCCATGGAATGGGTGCCAGGCATTTGTGCTTTAAAGGGTCTGCATTTGCTCACCCAATCTCACCAATCCTCTCAGTCCCAAGTGTCCAGCCTTTTGCCACATCCAGCTGTCGTTGCAGATAGGGTCATTCGAGGTTTCATCAGAGACCCTGAAGGAATTGTCAAGAATTTCCCAGTTTTTTTGTTTTGTTTTTGAAATTCCTTTTTATAGTGGGTTTGAGCTGATTCTCGCTGCCATGTTTATGCCAGTCTAGACACACTTGATTCCCTTACGGAGACATATCAATCCATAGGTTTTAAGATTCTTACTAGTCAGATATGTTCCTCTGCGGGAAATATGGGGTTTTGAGTCCCTTTCACTGAGGAAGGTGTAGGTCTTGTCTATTCCATAGTTGGTTTTTGGAACAGTACCTGTGCTTATATCAAACTCTGGTTTTATGCATCTCCCCACCTCTCCTTCCCCCTTAAGCAGGCATAAGAGTGTTTTCTAAATGTGAGACACTGTTCTCTTTCCTAACTCAGTTCAATTGTAGCCATGTTTACAGGTTCTTCATAAGTGATATCTTATGATAAGTTTCTTTTTCTGTTTGACTTATTTCACTTAGAATCACCGTACCTGAATCCACCCATTTTGCTGCTACTCGTCTTATGACATTGATTTCATGGCTGAGGGATATTCCATCGTACGTAAGTACCACAATTTTTTGAACCATTTTTATATTTCCTGGGATATTTAAGGTGTACCCAAGTTGAGGTCCTTGTAAGGAGTGCAGCCCTAAATTTTGGGGTCTCTCTGTCTTATTGATTTTCAGTTTTCCCAAGGTATATTCCCTAGACTGGAAGTGCCCTTGGCTCTGTAGCTCTGTTGTTTACTTGTTTTAGGGAACACAATGCACTCCTCCAGAGAGGCAGTTGGCAATTTACATCCCGCCCATCAGCATAACAAGGCTCCCTGTTCTCCAGGGCCTGTCTTGCCTTTCTGGTTTTTACACATTTTGTGGAAGTCCCTTTTGACCGGTGGGAAGTGATACTTCTTTGTAGTGCAGATTTGCATTGCCCGCTTGCTTGCTTGGCCAAAAAGGGCGTATGCGTTTTCTCCTGAATATATTCAGGAGAAAACGCATACGCCCTTTTTGGCCAAGGGCATCATTGTCGAAGTTGTGCCCCTCTTCCTGTGCTTTAAAGGCGATTCCAACGTACCTCTTGAAATCTGTTTCCTGCTATTCTGCCTCGCTTTCAAGTCCGCCTCGTTGCCTTCCCTCAAAAGATTTTTGGACGATAGTTGTCCTTTATTACTCGGCCAGTTTGTGAATTGCTGTGCCCCTGAGCTCCATTTTTCAACTCGTTTTTGGTGAGCTGACCGCAAGTCCAAAATTTTGGTTCAGGACCTATGCTGGTTCCCGGTGGGTGGCTGAGACTTTGGTTAATTCTTCTTCCTACCGGGAAATTAGAGTGATATGTGCCCGTCCAAATGCCTAACAGCTACTCTCTCATTGGTTCTCCCTCTTCCCTTTCATCCTCTGCCAAATTGGAAACCTGTGCGAACCAGGAGGTTAAAGGGGCTGTCTCTCCAAGTTGGGAGATTGATAGTAAAGCAGATGGAAAGTCAAACGGGAGCACCAGAAGAGGGACTATTCGTTGAGTTTTAGAAACCTTTCGTATTCACAGTGTGTCCTTTCTCTATGTTTCCCGTACATGTTATAGCTGTAGTAATATTCCCTTCAACCTGGAGAGTTGGGACCCATGGAATGGGTGCCAGGCATTTGTGCTTTAAAGGGTCTGCATTTGCTTACCCAATCTCACCAATCGTCTCAGTCACAGGTGTCCCTCTTTATGCCACCTCCAGCTGTCATTGTAGATAGGGTCATTCCAGGTTTCATCAGAGACCCTGAAGGAATTGTAAAGTATTTCCCAGTTTTTTTGTTTTGTTTTTGAAATTCCTTTTTATAGTGGGTTTGAGCTGATTCTCGCTGCCATGTTTATGCCAGTCTAGACACACTTGATTCCCTTATGGAGATATATCAATCCATAGGTTTTAAGATTCTTACTAGTCAGATATATTCCTCTGTGGGAAATATGGGGTTTTGAGTCCCTTTCACTGAGGAAGGTGTAGGTCTTGTCTATTCCATAGTTGGTTTTTGGAACGGTACCTGTGCTTATATCAAACTCTGGTTTTATGCATCACCAAACCTCTCCTTCCCCCTTAAGCAGGCATAAGAGTGTTTTCTAAATGTGAGACACTGTTCTCTTTCCTAACTCAGTTCAAGTGTAGCCATGTTTACAGGATCTTCATAAGTGATATCTTATGATAAGTTTCTTTTTCTGTGTGACTTATTTCACTTAGAATCATCGTACCTGAATCCACCCATTTTGCTGCTACTGGTCTTATGACATTGATTTCATGACTGAGGGATATTCCATCGTACGTAAGTACCACAATTTTTTGAACCATTTTTATATTTCCTGGGATATTTAAGGTGTACCCAAGTTGAGGTCCTTGTAAGCAGTGCAGCCCTAAATTTTGGGGTGGCTCTGTCTTATTGATTTTCAGTTTTCCCAAGGTATATTCCCTAGACTGGAAGTGCCCTTGGCTCTGTAGCTCTGTTGTTTACTTGTTTTAGGGGACACAATGCACTCCTACAGAGAGGCAGTTGGCAATTTACATCCCGCCCATCAGCATAACAAGGCTCCCAGTTCTCCAGGGCCTGTCTTGTCTTTCTGGTTTTTACACATTTTGTGGATGTCCCTTTTGACGGGTGGGAAGTGATACTTCTTTGTAGGGCAGATTTGCATTTCCCTCTTGCTTGCTTGGCCAAAAAGGGCGTATGCGTTTTCTCCTGAATATATTCAGGAGAAAACGCATACGCCCTTTTTGGCCAAGTGCATCATTGTCGAAGTTGGGCCCCTCTTCCTGTGCTTTAAAGTCGATTCCAACGTACCTCTTGAAATCTGTTTCCTGCTATTCTGCCTCGCTTTCAAGTCCGCCTCGTTGCCTTTCCTCAACAGATTTTTGGATGATAGTTGTCCTTTATTACTCAGCCAGTTTGTGAATTGCTGTGCCCCTGAGCTCCATTTTTCAACTCGTTTTTGGTGAGCTGATTCCAAGTCCAAAATTTTGGTTCAGGAACTATGCTGGTTCCCGGTGGGTGGCTGAGACTTTGGTTAATACTTCTTCCTGCCGGGAAATTACAGTGATATGTGCCCGTCCAAATGCCTAACAGCTACTCTCTCATTGGTTCTCCCTCTTCACTTTCATCCTCTGCCAAATTGGCCACCTGTGCGGACCAGGAGGTTAAAGGGGCTGTCTCTCAAAGTTGGGAGGTTGATAGTAAAGCAGATGGAAAGTCAAACCGGAGCACCAGGAGAGGGACTATTCGTTGAGTTTTAGAAATCTTTCGTATTCACAGTGTGTCCATTCTCTAGGTTTCCCGTACATGTTATAGCTGTAGTAATATTCCCTTCAACCTGGAGAGTTGGGACCCATGCAAAGGGTGCCAGGCATTTGTGCTTTAAAGGATCTGCATTTGCTCACCCAATCTCACCAATCGTCTCAGTCCCAAGTGTCCCTCCTTATGCCACATCCAGCTTTCATTGTAGATAGTGTCATTCCAGGTTTCATCAGAGACCCTGAAGGAATGGTAAAGAATTTCCCAGTTTTTTTGTTTTGTTTTTGAAATTCCTTTTTATAGTGGGTTTGAGCTGATTCTCGCTGCCATGTTTATGCCAGTCTAGACACACTTGATTCCCTTAAGGAATCATATGAATACATAGGTTTTAAGATTCTTACTAGTCACATATATTCCTCTGCGGGAAATATGGGGTTTTGAGTCCCTTTCACTGAGGAAGGTGTAGGTCTTGTCTATTCCATAGTTGGTTTTTGGAACGGTACCTGTGCTTATATCAAACTCTGGTTTTATTCATCACCCCACCTGTCCTTCCCCCTTAAGCAGGCATAAGAGTGTTTTCTAAATGTGAGACACTGTTCTCTTTCCTAACTCAGTTCAAGTGTAGCCATGTTTACAGGATCTTCATAAGTGATATCTTATGATAAGTTTCTTTTTCTGTGTGACTTATTTCACTTAGAATCATCGTACCTGAATCCACCCATTTTGCTGCTACTGTTCTTATGACATTGATTTCATGGCTGAGGGATATTCCATCGTACGTAAGTACCACAATTTTTTGAACCATTTTTATATTTCCTGGGATATTTAAGGTGTACCCAAGTTGAGGTCCTTGTAAGCAGTGCAGCCCTAAATTTTGGGGTGGCTGTGTCTTATTGATTTTCAGTTTTCCCAAGGTATATTCCCTAGACTGGAAGTGCCCTTGGCTTTGTAGCTCTGTTGTTTACTTGTTTTAGGGGACACAATGCACTCCTCCAGAGAGGCAGTTGACAATTTACATCCCGCCCATCAGCATAACAAGGCTCCCTGTTCTCCAGGGCCTGTCTTGCCTTTCTGGTTTTTACACATTTTCTGGATGTCCATTTTGACCGGTGGGAAGTGATACTTCTTTGTAGTGCAGATTTGCATTGCCCGCTTGCTTGCTTGGCCAAAAAGGGCGTATGCATTTTCTCCTGAATATATTCAGGAGAAAACTCATACGCCCTTTTTGGCCAAGTGCATCATTGTCGAAGTTGTGCCCCTCTTCCTGTGCTTTAAAGGCGATTCCAACGTACCTCTTGAAATCTGTTTCCTGCTATTCTGCCTCGCTTTCAAGTCCGTCTCGTTGCCTTCCCTCAACAGATTTTTGGACGATAGTTGTCCTTTATTACTCGGCCATTTTGTGAATTGCTGTGCCCCAGAGCTCCATTTTTCAACTCGTTTTTGGTGAGCTGACCGGAAGTCCAAAATTTTGGTTCAGGACCTATGCTGGTTCCCGGTGGGGGACTGAGACTTTGGTTAATTCTTCTTCCTGCCGGGAAATTACAGTGATATGTGCCCGTCCAAATGCCTAACAGCTACTCTCTCATTGGTTCTCCCTCTTCCCTTTCATTCTCTGACAAATTGGCAACCTGTGTGAACCAGGAGGTTAAAGGGGCTGTCTCTCCAAGTTGGCAGGTTGATAGTAAAGCTGATGGAAAGTCAAACCGGAGCACCAGGAGAGGGACTATTCGTTGAGTTTTAGAAACCTTTCGTATTCACAGTGTGTCCGTTCTCTAGGTTTCCCGTACATGTTATAGCTGTAGTAATATTCCCTTCAACCAGGAGAGTTGGGACCTATGGAATGGGTGCCAGGCATTTGTGCTTTAAAGGGTCTGCATTTGCTCACCCAATCTCACCAATCGTCTCAGTCCCAAGTGTCCCTCCTTATGCCACATCCAGCTGTCATTGTAGATAGGGTCATTCCAGGTTTCATCAGAGACCCTGAAGGAATTGTATAGAATTTCCCAGTTTTTTTGTTTTGTTTTTGAAATTCCTTTTTATAGTGGGTTTGTGCTGATTCTCGCTGCCATGTTTATGCCAGTCTAGATACACTTGATTCCCTTACGGAGACATATCAATCCATAGGTTTTAAGATTCTTACTAGTCAGATATATTCCTCTGCGGGAAATATGGGGTTTTGAGTCCCTTTCACTGAGGTAGGTGTAGGTCTTGTCTATTCCATAGTTGGATTTTTGGAACGGTACCTGTGCTTATATCAAACTCTGGTTTTATGCATCACCCCACCTCTCCTTTCCCTTAAACAGGCATAAGAGTGTTTTTTAAATGTGAGACACTGTTCTATTTCCTACCTCAGTTCAAGTGTAGCCATGTTTACAGTATCTTCATAAGTGATATCTTATGAAAAGTTTCTTTTTCTGTGTGACTTATTTCATTTAGAATCATCGTACCTGAATCCACCCATTTTGCTGCTACTGGTCTTATGACATTGATTTCATGGCTGAGGGATATTCCATCGTACGTAAGTACCACAATTTTTTGAACCATATTTATATTTCCTGGGATATTTAAGGTGTACACAAGTTGAGGTCCTTGTAAGCAGTGCAGCCCTAAATTTTGGGGTGGCTCTGTCTTATTGATTTTCAGTTTTCCCGAGGTATATTCCCTAGACTGGAAGTGCCCTTGGCTCTGTAGCTCTGTTGTTTACTTGTTTTAGGGAAAACAATGTACTCCTCCAGAGAGGCAGTTGCCAATTTACATCCCGCCCATTAGCATTACAAGGCTCCCTCTTCTCCAGGGCCTCTCTTGCCTTTCTGGTTTTTACACATTTTGTGGATGTCCCTTTTGACCGGTGGGAAGTGATACTTCTTTGTAGTGCCGATTTTCATTGCCCACTTGCTTGCTTGGCCAAAAAGGGCGTATGCGTTTTCTCCTGAATATATTCAGGAGAAAACGCATACGCCCTTTTTGGCCAAGTGCATCATTGTCGAAGTTGTGCCCCTCTTCCTGTGCTTTAAAGGCGATTCCAACGTACCTCTTGAAATCTGTTTCCTGCTATTCTGCCTCGGTTTCCAGTCCACCTCGTTGCCTTTCCTCAACAGATTTTTGGACGATAGTTGTCCTTTATTACTCGGCCAGTTTGTGAATTGCTGTGCCCCTGAGCTCCATTTTTCAACTCGTTTTTGGTGAGCTGACTGCAAGTCCAAAATTTTGGTTCAGGAACTATGCTGGTTCCCGGTGGGTGGCTGAGACTTTGGTTAATTCTTCTTCCTGCCGGGAAATTACAGTGATATGTGCCCGTTCAAATGCCTAACAGCTACTCTCTCATTGGTTCTCCCTCTTCCCTTTCATCCTCTGCCAAATTGGCAACCTGTGCGAACCAGGTGGTTAAAGGGGCTGTCTCTCCAAGTTGGGAGGTTGATAGTAAAGCAGATGGAAAGTCAAACCGGAGCACCAGGAGAGGGACTATTCGTTGAGTTTTAGAAACCTTTCGTATTCACAGTGTGTCCGTACTCTAGGTTTCCCGTACATGTTATAGCTGTAGTAATATTCCCTTCAACCTGGAGAGTTGGGACCCATGGAGTGGGTGCCAGGCATCTGTGCTTTAAAGGGTCTGCATTTGCTCACCCAATCTCACCAATCCTCTCAGTCCCAAGTGTCCCTCCTTATGCCGCATCCAGCTGTCATTGTAGATAGGGTCATTCCAGGTTTCATCAGAGACCCTGAAGGAATTGTAAAGAATTTCCCAGTTTTTTTGTTTTGTTTTTGAAATTCCTTTTTTTTTTTCTTGAGTTAAAATTGCTTTATTCTTTTTTTTTTCTTTTTTTATTAGTTTCTGCTTTATAACAAAGTGAATCAGTCATACATATACATCTGTTCCCACAACCCCTCCCTCATGCATCTCCCTCCCTCCCACCCTCCCCATCCCACCCCTCCAGGTGGTCACAAAGCACCGAGCTGATCTCCCTGTGCTCTGCGGCTCCTTCCCTCTATCTATCTACCTTACGTTTGGTAGTGTATACATGTCCATGCCTCTCTTTCCCTTTGTCACAGCTTACCCTTCCCCTTCCCCATATCCTCAAGTCCATTCTCAAGTAAGTCTGTGTCTTTATTCCCGTTTTACCCCTAGGTTCTTCATGACATTTTTTTTTTAATTCCATATATATGTGTTAGCATACGGTATTTGTCTTTCTCTTTCTGACTTACTTCACTCTGTATGACAGACTCTAGGTCTATCCACCTCATTACAAATAGCTCAGTTTCGTTTCTTTTTATGGCTGAGTAATATTCCATTGTATATATGTGCCACATCTTCTTTATCCATTCATCCGATGATGGACACTTAGGTTGTTTCCAGCTCCGGGCTATTGTGAATAGAGCTGCAATGAACATTTTGGTACATGTCTCTTTTTGAATTATGGTTTTCTCAGGGTATATGCCTAGTAGTGGGATTGCTGGGTCATATGGTAGTTCTATTTTTAGTTTTTTAAGGAACCTCCATACTGTTCTCCATAGTGGCTGTACCAATTCACATTCCCACCAGCAGTGCAAGAGTGTTCCCTTTTCTCCACACCCTCTCCAGCATTTATTGTTTCTAGATTTCTTGATGATGGCCATTCTGACTGGTGTGAGATGATATCTCATTGTAGTTTTGATTTGCATTTCTCTAATGATTAATGATGTTGAGCATTCTTTCATGTGTTTGTTGGCAGTCTGTATATCTTCTTTGGAGAAATGCCTATTTAAGTTTTCTGCCCATTTTTCGATTGGGTTGTTTGGTTTTTTGCTCTTGAGCTGCATGAGCTGTTTATAAATTTTGGAGATTAATCCTTTGTCAGTTGCTTCATTTGCAAATATTTTCTCCCATTCTGAGGGTTGTCTTTTGGTCTTGTTTATGGTTTCCTTTGCTGTGCAAAAGCTTTGAAGTTTCATTAGGTCCCATTTGTTTATCTTTGTTTTTATTTCCATATCTCTAGGAGGTGGGTCCAAAAGGATCTTGCTGTGATTTATGTCATAGAGTGTTCTACCTATGTTTTCCTCTAAGAGTTTGATAGTTTCTGGCCTTACCTTTAGGTCTTTAATCCATTTTGAGCTTATTTTTGTGTATGGTGTTAGGGAATGATCTAATCTCATACTTTTACATGTCCCTGTCCAGTTTTCCCAGCACCACTTATTGAAGAGGCTGTCCTTTCTCCACTGTACATTCCTGCCTCCTTTATCAAAGATAAGTAGGCCATATGTGCGTGGGTTTATCTCTGGGCTTTCTATCCTGATCCACTGATCTATCTTTCTGTTTTTATGCCAGTACCACACTGTCTTGATTACTGTAGCTTTGTAGTATAGTCTGAAGTCAGGCAGCCTGATTCCTCCAGCTCCGTTTTTCGTTCTCAAGATTGCTTTGGCTATTCGGGGTCTTTTGTTTTTCCAAACAAATTTTGAAATTTTTTGTTCTACTTCTGTGAAAAATGCCAGTGGTAGTTTGATAGGGATTGCATTGAATCTGTAGATTGCTTTGGGTAGTAGAGTCATTTTCACAATATTGATTCTTCCAATCCAGGAGCATGGTATATCTCTCCATCTATTTATATCATCTTTAATTTCTTTCATCAGTGTCTTATAATTTTCTGCATACAGGTCTTTTGTCTCCTTAGGTAGGTTTATTCCTAGATATTTTATTCTTTTTGTTGCAATGGTAAATGGGAGTGTTTTCTTGATTTCATTTTCAGATTTTTCATCATTAGTGTACAGGAATGCCAGAGATTTCTGTGCATTAATTTTGTATCCTGCTACTTTACCAAATTCATTGATTAGCTCTAGTAGTTTTTCGGTAGCATCTTTAGGATTCTCTATGTATAGTATCATGTCATCTGCAAACAGTGACAGCTTTACTTCTTCTTTTCCAATTTGGATTCCTTTTATTTCCTTTTCTTCTCTGATTGCTGTGGCTAAAACTTCCAAAACTAGGTTGAATAAGAGTGGTGAGAGTGGGCAGCCTTGTCTTGTTCCTGATCTTAGTGGAAATGGTTTCAGTTTTTCACCATTGAGGACAATGTTGGCTGTGGGTTTGTCATATATGGCCTTTATTATGTTGAGGAAAGTTCCCTCTATGCCTACTTTCTGCAGGGTTTTTATCATAAATGGGTGTTGAATTTTGTCGAAAGCTTTCTCTGCATCTATTGAGATGATCATATGGTTTTTCTCCTTCAATTTTTTAATATGGTGTATCACGTTGATTGATTTGCGTATATTGAAGAATCCTTGCATTCCTGGAATAAACCCCACTTGATCATGGTGTATGATCCTTTTAATGTGCTGTTGGATTCTGTTTGCTAGTATTTTGTTGAGGATTTTTGCATCTATGTTCATCAGTGATATTGGCCTGTAGTTTTCTTTCTTTGTGACATCCTTGCCTGGTTTTGGTATCAAGGTGATGGTGGCCTCGTAGAATGAGTTTGGGAGTGTTCCTTCCTCTGATATTGTTTGGAAGAGTTTGAGAAGGATGGGTGTTAGCTCTTCTCTAAATGTTTGATAGAATTCGCCTGTGAAGCCATCTGGTCCTGGGCTTTTGTTTGATGGAAGATTTTTAATCACAGTTTCAATTTCAGTGCTTGTGATTGGTCTATTCATATTTTCTATTTCTTCCTGAGTCAGTCTTGGTAGGTTGTGCATTTCTAAGAATTTGTCCATTTCTTCCAGGTTGTCCATTTTATTGGCATAGAGTTGCTTATAGTAATCTCTCATGATCTTTTGTATTTCTGCAGTGTCAGTTGTTACTTCTCCTTTTTCATTTCTAATTCTACTGATTTGATTCTTCTCCCTTCTTTTCTTGATGAGTCTGGCTAATGGTTTGTCAATTTTGTTTATCTTCTCAAAGAACCAGCTTTTAGTTTGGTTGATCTTTGCTATTGTTTCCTTCATTTCTTTTTCATTTATTTCTGATCTGATCTTTATGATTTCTTTCCTTCTGCTAACTTTGGGGGTTTTTTGTTCTTCTTTCTCTAATTGCTTTAGGTGCAGGGTCAGGTTGTTTACTCGAAATGTTTCCTGTTTCTTAAGGTGGGATTGTATTGCTATAAACTTCCCCCTTAGAACTGCTTTTGCTGCGTCCCATAGGTTTTGGGTCGTCGTGTCTCCATTGTCATTTGTTTGTAAGTATTTCTTAATTTCCTCTTTGATTTCTTCAGTGATCACTTCATTATTGAGTAGTGTATTGTTTAGCCTCCATGTGTTTGTATTTTTTACAGATCTTTTCCTGTAATTGATGTCTAGTCTCATAGCATTGTGGTCGGAAAAGATACTTGATACAATTTCAATTTTCTTAAATTTACCAAGGCTTGATTTGTGACCCAAGATATGATCTATCCTGGAGAATGTTCCATGAGCACTTGAGAAAAATGTGTATTCTATTGTTTTTGGGTGGAATGTCCTATAAATATCAATTAAGTCCATCTTGTTTAATGTATCATTTAAAGCTTGTGTTTCCTTATTTATTTTCATTTTGGATGATCTGTCCATTGGTGAAAGTGGGGTGTTAAAGTCCCCTACTATGATTGTGTTACTGTCGATTTCCCCTTTTATGGCTGTTAGTATTTGCCTTATGTATTGAGGTGCTCCTATGTTGGGTGCATAAATATTTACAATTGTTATCTCTTCTTCTTGGATCGATCCCTTTATCGTTATGTAGTGTCCTTCTTTGTCTCTTCTAATAGTCTTTATTTTAAAGTCTATTTTGTCTGATATAAGAATTGCTACTCCAGCTTTCTTTTGATTTCCATTTGCATGGAATATCTTTTTCCATCCCCTTACTTTCAATCTGTATGTGTCTCTAGGTCTGAAGTGGGTCTCTTGTAGACAGCATATATATGGGTCTTGTTTTTGTATCCATTCAGCCACTCTGTGTCTTTTGGTGGGAGCATTTAGTCCATTTACATTTAAGGTAATTATTGATATGTATGTTCCTATTCCCATTTCCTTAATGGCTTTGGGTTCGTTATTGTAGGTATAGTCCTTCTGTTGTGTTTCTTGCCTAGAGAAGTTCCTTTATTATTTGTTGTAAAGCTGGTTTGGTGGTGCTGAACTCTCTCAGCTTTTGCTTGTCTGTAAACCTTTTAACTTCTCCATCAAATCTGAATGAGATCCTTGCTGGGTAGAGTAATCTTGGTTGCAGGTTTCTCTCCTTCATCACTTTAATTATGTCCTGCCACTCCCTTCTGGCTTGTAGAGTTTCTGCTGAGAGATCAGCTGTTAACCTGATGGGGATTCCCTTGTGTGTTATTTGTTGTTTTTCCCTTCCTGCTTTTAATATGATTTCTTTGTGTTTAATTTTTGACAGTTTGATTAATATGTGTCTTGGCGTATTTCTTCTTGGATTTATTCTGTATGGGACTCTCTGTGCCTCCTGGACTTGATTAACTATTTCCTTTCCCATATTAGGGAAGTTTTCAACTATAATCTCTTCAAATATTTTCTCAGTCCCTTTCTTTTTCTCTTCTTCTTCTGGAACCCCTATAATTCGAATGTTGGTGCATTTAATGTTGTCCCAGAGGTCTCTGAGACTGTCCTCTGTTCTTTTCATTCTTTTTTCTTTATTTTTCTCTGCATCAGTTATTTCCACTATTTTATCTTCCACCTCACTTATCCGTTCTTCTGCCTCAGTTATTCTGCTATTGATCCCATCTAGAGTATTTTTCATTTCATTTATTGTGTTTTTAATCGATGCTTGATTCATCTTTAGTTCTTCTAGGTCCTTGTTAACTGTTTCTTGCATATTGTCTATTCTATTTCCAAGATTTTGGATCTGGGAAATAGAATCTTGGATCAGCTTTACTATCATTATTCTGAATTCTTTTTCAGGTAGACTGCCTATTACCTCTTCATTTGTTAGGTCTGGTAGGTTTTTATCTTGCTCCTTCACCTGCTGTGTGTTTTTCTGCTTTCTCATTTTGCTTATGTTACTGTGTTTGGGGTCTCCTTTTTGCAGGCTGCAGATTCGTAGTTCCCGTTGTTTTTGGTGTCTGTCCCCCGTGGCTAAGGTTGTTTCAGTAGGTTGTGTAGGCTTCCTGGTGGGGGGGACTAATGCCTGTGTTCTGGTGGTTGAAGCTCGATCTTGTCTTTCTGGTGGACAGGTCTACGTCTGGTGGTGTGTTTTGGGGTGCCTGTGGCCTTATTATGTTTTTAGGTATCCTCTCTGCTAATGGGTGGGGTTGTGTTCCTGCCTTGCTAGTTGCTTGGCATAGGGTGACCAGCACTGTAGCTTGCTGGTCGTTGACTGAAGCTGGGTGCTGGTGTTGAGATGGAGATCCCTGGGAGATTTTCGCTGCTTGATATTATGTGGAGCTGGGAGGTCTCTTGTGGACCCGTGTCCTGAAGTTGGCTCTCCCACTTCAGAGGCACAGCACTAACTCCTGGCTGCAGCACCAAGAGCCTTTCATCCACCCGGCTCAGAATAACAGTGAGAAAAAGTAGAAAGAAATAATTAGTAGAAGAAAGAAAGAGAGATTGAAAGAAAGGAAGAAGGGAAGTAAGGAAGGAAGGAAGGAAGAAAGAAAGAAAGGAGGGAGGGAGGAAGGATGGAAAGAAAGGAAAGAAAGGAGGGAGGGAGGGAGGAATGAAAGCAAAAGGAAGAGTGAATGGAAGAAGAGAGGGAGGGAGGGAGGAAGGAAAGAAAGAAAGAAAGACAGGAGGGAGGGAGGGAGGGAGGAAGGAAAGAAAAATAAAGTGGAAAGAAGAAGGGTGGGAGGGAGGGATGGATGGAGGAAAGAAAAAGAAAGAAGGAATGGAGGAGCGGAGGGAGGGAGGGAGGAAGGGAAGGGAGGAAAAAAAGAAAGAGCAGGTAAAGTAAAATAGAATAAAGTATGAAATATAGTACCGTTATTAAAATTAAAAAGTAATTATTGAAAAAAAACACGGACCGAAAGAACCCTGGGACATATGGTGGAAGCAAAGCTATACAGAGAGAATCTTACACAGAAGATTACACATACACATTCACAAAAAGAGAGCAGGGGGAAAAATCAAAAATCTTGCTCTCCAAGTCCACCTCCTCGATTTGGGATAATTCGTTGTAAAAAGAGGAAAAGGGCGAAAAGTCTGAAATCTTGCTAAGTCCACCTCCTTAATTTGAGATAATTCGTTGTAAAAAGAGGAAAAAAAAAGGGGGGGAAAGTCTTAAATCTTTTCCTCAAAATCCACTTCCTCAATTTGGGATGATTCGCTGTCCATTCATGCACTCCACAGACGCAGGGCACATCAAATGGACCGTGGAGCTTTAATCCGCTGCCTCGGAGGCTGCACAGAGAGATTTCCCTGTCTCTGCTCTCACAGCTCCCGGGTCTCAGCCTTGGACCTGGCCCCGCCTCTGCGCGTAGGTCGCCGGAGGGCGTCCGTTCTTCGCTCAGAGAGGACGGGTTTAAAGGAGCCGCTGATTCGGGGGCTCTGGCTCACTCAGGCAGAGGGGAGGGAGGGGAATGCCCTCTCCTCGCGCAGCAGGCAGCAAAAGGGAAAAAAGTCTCTTGCCTCTCCGGTAGCTCCAGACCCTTTCCCCGGACTCCCTCCGGGCTAGCACTAACCCCTTCAGGGTCTCTTCCTGCCGCCAGCCCCAGACCTCTCCCTGCGCTCCGACTGAAAGCCGATACCCAAGCCTCAGCTCCCAGCCCCGCCCGCCCTGGCGGCCAAGCAGACAAGTCTCTCGGGCTGGTGTGTGCCTGAGGGCACCGATCCTCTGTGCCAAAATCTCTCTGCTTTGCCCTCCAAACCCCTGTTGCTGAGCTCTCCTCCGCTACTCCTAAGCTTTCCCCCTCTGCCACCTGCAGTCTCCGCCCTCGAAGGGGCTTGTAGTGTGTAGAAACCTTCCCTCCTTCACGGCTCCCTCCCACTGGTGCAGGTCCCGTCCATATCCTATTGTCTCTGTTTATTCTTTTTTTCTTTTGACCTACCCAGGTATGTGGGGAGTTTCTTGCCTTTTGGGGGGTCTGAGGACTTCTGTCAGCGTTCAGTAGGTGTTCTGTTGGAGTTGTTCCACGTGTAGATGAATTTCTGATGTATCTGTGGGGAGGAAGGTGATCTCCGCGTCTTACTCTTCTGCCATCTTCCTCCGGCTCTCGAAATTCCTTTTTATAGTGGGTTTGAGCTGATTCTCGCTGCCATGTTTATGCCAGTCTAGGCAAATTTGATTCCCTTATAGAGACACATCAATACATAGGTTTTAAGATTCTTACTAGTCAGATATATTCCTCTGCGGGAAATATGGGGTTTTGAGTCCCTTTCACTGAGGAAGGTGTAGGTCTTGTCTATGACATAGTTGGTTTTTGGACCGGTACATGTGCTTATATCAAACTCTGGTTTTATGCATCACCCCACCTCTCCTTCCCCCTTAAGTAGGCATAAGAGTGTTTTCTAAATGTGAGACACTGTTCTCTTTCCTAACTCAGTTCAAGTGTAGCCATGTTTACAGGATCTTCATAAGTGATATCTTATGATAAGTTCCTTTTTCTGTGTGACTTATTTCACTTAGAATCATCGTAACTGAATCCACCCATTTTGCTGCTACTGGTCTTATGACATTGATTTCATGGCTGAGGGATATTCCATCGTACGTAAGTACCACAATTTTTTGAACCATTTTTATATTTCCTGGGATATTTAAGGTGTACCCAAGTTGAGGACCTTTTAAGCAGTGCAGCCCTAAATTTTGGGGTGGCTCTGTCTTATTGATTTTCGGTTTACCCAAGGTATATTCCCTAGACTGGAAGTGCCCTTGGCTCTGTAGCTCTGTTCTGTACTTGTTTTAGGGAACACAATGTACTCCTCCAGAGAGGCAGTTGGCAATTTACATCCTGCCCATCAGCGTAACAAGGCTCCCTGTTCTCCAGGGCCTGTCTTGCCTTTCTGGTTTTTACACATTTTGTGGATGTCCCTTTTGACCGGTGGGAAGTGATACTTCTTTGTAGTGCAGATTTGCATTGCCCGCTTGCTTGCTTGGCCAAAAAGGGCGTATGCATTTTCTCCTGAATACATTCAGGAGAAAACACATACGCCCTTTTTGGCCATGTGCATCATTTTCGATGTTGTGCCCCTCTTCCTGTGCATTAAAGGCGATTCCAATATACCTTTTGAAATCTGTTTCCTGCTATTCTGCCTCGCTTTCAAGTCCGGTTCTTTGTACTCCCTCAACAGATTTTTGAACGATAGTTGTCTTTTATTACTCGGCCAGTTTGTGAATTGCTGTGCCCCTGAGCTCCATTTTTCTACTCGTTTTTTGTGAGCTGACTGCAAGTCCAAAATTTTGGCTCAGACCCTATACTGGTTCCTGGTGTGTGGCTGAGACTTTGGTTAATTCTTCTTCCTGCCGGGAAATTAGAGTGACATGTGCCCGTCCAAATGCCTAACAGCTACTCTCTCATTGGTCCTCCCTCTTCCCTTTCATCCTCTGCAAAATTGGAAACCTGTGCGAACCAGGAGGTTAAAGGGGCTGTCTCTCCAATTTGGGAGATTGGTAGTAAAGCAGATGGAAAGTCAAACCGGAGCACCAGGAGAGGGAGTATTCGTTGAGTTTTAGAAACCTTTCGTATTCACAGTGTGTCCGTTCTCTAGGTTTCCAGTACATGCTATAGCTGTAGTAATATTCCCTTCAACCTGGAGAGTTGGGACCCATGGAATGGGTGCCAGGCATTTGTGCTTTAAAGGGTCTGCATTTGCTCACCCAATCTCACCAATCGTCTCAGTCCCAAGTGTCCCTCCTTATGCCACATCCAGCTGTCATTGTAGATAGGGTCATTCCATGTTTCATCAGAAACCCTGAAGGAATTGTAAAGAATTTCCAATTTTTTTTTTCTTTTTGAAATTCCTTTTTATAGTGGGTTTGAGCTGATTCTCGCTGTCATGTTTATGCCAGTCTAGATACTCTTGATTCCCTTACAGAGACATATCAATACATAGGTTTTAAGATTCTTACTTGTCAGACATATTCCTCTGCGGGAAATATGGGGTTTTGAGTCCCTTTCACTGAGGAAGGTGTAGGTCTTGTCTATTCCATGGTTGGTTTTTGGAGCGGTACCTGTGCTTACATCAAACTCTGGTTTTATGCATCACCCCACCTCTCCTTCCCCCTTAAGCAGTCATAAGAGTGTTTTCTAAATGTGAGACACTGTTCTCTTTCCTAACTCAGTTCAAGTGTAGCCATGTTTACAGGATCTTCATAAGTGACATCTTATGATAAGTTTCTTTTTCTGTGTGACTTATTTCACTTAGGATCATCGTACCTGAATCCACCCATTTTGCTGCTACAGGTCTTATGACATTGATTTCATGGCTGAGGGATATTCCATCGTACGTAAGTACCACAATTTTTTGAACCATTTTTATATTTCCTGGGATATTTATGGTGTACCCAAGTTGAGGTCCTTGTAAGCAGTGCAGCCCTAAATTTTGGGGTGGCTCTGTCTTATTGATTTTCAGTTTTCCCAAGGTATATTCCCTAGACTGGAAGTGCACTTGGCTCTGTAGCTCTGTTCTTTACTTGTTTTAGGGAACACAATGTACTCCTCCAGAGAGGCAGTTGGCAATTTACATCCCACCCATCAGCATAACAAGGCTCCATGTTCTCCAGGGCCTGTTTTGCCTTTCTGGTTTTTACACATTTTGTGGATGTCCCTTGTGACCGGTGGGAAGTGATACCTCTTTGTAGTGCAGATTTGCATTGCCCGCTTGCTTGCTTGGCCAAAAAGGGCGTATGCGTTTTCTCCTGAATATATTCAGGAGAAAACGTATACGCCCTTTTTGGCCAAGTGCATCATTGTCGAAGTTGTGCCCCTCTTCCTGTGCTTTAAAGGCGATTCCAACGTACCTCTTGAAATCTGTTTCCTGCTATTCTGCCTCGCTTTCAAGTCCGCCTCGATGCCTTCCCTCAACAGATTTTTGGATGATAGTTTTCCTTTATTACTCGGCCGGTTTGTGAATTGCTGTGCCCCTGAGCTCCATTTTTCAACTCGTTTTTGGTGAGCTGACCGCAAGTTCAAAATTTTGGTTCAGGACCTATACTGGTTCCCGGTGGGTGGCTGAGACTTTGGTTAATTCTTCTTCCTGCCAGGAAATTACAGTGATATGTGTCTGTCCAAATGCCTAACAGCTACTCTCTCATTGGTTCTCCCTCTTCCCTTTCATCC
This sequence comes from Hyperoodon ampullatus, assembly GCF_949752795.1. NCBI lineage: Eukaryota > Metazoa > Chordata > Mammalia > Artiodactyla > Ziphiidae > Hyperoodon > Hyperoodon ampullatus. The sequence goes on along the minus strand of NW_027640382.1, from coordinate 1,473,435 downwards.
TCTGCCAAATTGGCAACCTGTGTGAACCAGGAGGTTAAAGGGGCTGTCTCTCCAAGTTGGGAGGTTGATAGTAAAGCAGATGGAAAGTCAAACCGGAGCACCAGGAGAGGGACTATTCGTTGAGTTTTAGAAACCTTTCGTATTCACAGTGTGTCCGTTCTCTCGGTTTACCGTACATGTTATAGCTGTAGTAATATTTCCTTCAACCTGGAGAGTTGGGACCCATGGATTGGGTGCCAGGCATTTGTGCTTTAAAGGGTCTGCATTTGCTCACCCAATCTCATCAATCCTCTCAGTCCCAAGTGTCCCTCCTTATGCCTCATCCAGCTGTCGTTGTAGATAGGGTCATTCCAGGTTTCATCAGAGACCCTGAAGGAATTGTAAAGAATTTCCCAGTTTTTTTGTTTTGTTTTTGAAATTCCTTTTTACACTGGGTTTGAGCTGATTCTCGCTGCCATGTTAATGCCAGTCTAGACACACTTGATTCCCTTACAGAGACATATCAATACATAGGTTTTAAGATTCTTACTAGTCAGATATATTCCTCTGCGGGAAATATGGGGTTTTGAGTCCCTTTCACTGAGGAAGGTGTAGGTCTTGTCTATTCCATAGTTGATTTATGGAACGGTACCTGTGCTTATATCAAACTCTGTTTTTATGCATCACCCCACGTCTCCTACCCCCTTAAGCAGGCATAAGAGTGTTTTCTAAATGTGAGACTCTGTTCTCTTTCCTAACTCAGTTCAAGTGTAGCCATGTTTACAGGATCTTCATAAGTGATATCTTATGATAAGTTTCTTTTTCTCTGTGACTTATTTCACTTAGAATCATCGTACCTGAATCCACCCATTTTGCTGCTACTGGTCTTATGACATTGATTTCATGGCTGAGGGATATTCCATCGTACGTAAGTACCACAATTTTTTGAAACATTTTTATATTTCCTGGGATATTAAAGGTGTACCCAAGTTGAGGTCCTTGTAAGCAGTGCAGCCCTAAATTTGGGGTGGCTCTGTCTTATTGATTATCATTTTTCCCAAGGTATATTCCCTAGACTGGAAGTGCCCTTGGCTCTGTAGCTCTCTTCTTTACTTGTTTTAGGGAACACAATATACTCCTCCAGAGAGGCAGTTGGCAATTTACATCACGCCTATCAGCATAACAAGGCACCCTTTTCTCCAGGGCCTGTCTTGCCTTTCTGGTTTTTACACATTTTGTGGATGTCCCTTTTGACCGGTGGGAAGTGATACTTCTTTGTAGTGCAGATTTGCATTGCCCGCTTGCTTGCATGGCCAAAAATGGCGTATGCGTTTTCTCCTGAATATATATTTAGGAGAAAACGCATACGCCCTTTTTGGCCAAGTGCATCATTGTCGAAGTTGTGCCCCTCTTCCTGTGCTTTAAAGGCGATTCCAACGTACCTCTTGAAATCTGTTTCCTGCTATTCTGCCTCGCTTTCAAGTGCGCCTCGTTGCCTTCCCTCAACAGATTTTTGGACGATAGTTGTCCTTTATTATTCGTCCAGTTTGTGAATTGCTGTGACCCTGAGCTCCATTTTTCAACTCGTTTTTGGTGAGCTGACTGCAAGTCCAAAATTTTGGTTCAGGACCTATGCTGGTTCCCGGAGGGGGGCTGAGACTTTGGTTAATTCTTCTTCCTGCCGGGAAATTAGAGTGATATGTGCCCGTCCAAATGCCTAACAGCTACTCTCTCATTGGTTCTCCCTCTTCCCTTTCATCCTCTGCCCAATTGGCAACCTGTGCGAACCAGGAGGTTAACGGGGCTGTCTCTCCAAGTTGGGAGGTTGATAGTAAAGCAGATGGAAAGTCAAACCGAAGCACCAGGAGAGGGACTATTCGTTCAGGTTTAGAAACCTTTCGTATTCACAGTGTGTCCGTTCTGTAGGTTTCCCGTACATGTTATAGCTGTAGTAATATTCCCTTCAACCTGGAGAGTTGGGACCCATGGAATGGGTGCCAGGAATTTGTCCTTTAAAGGGTCTGCATTTGCTCACCCAATCTCACCAATCATCTCAGTCCCAAGTGTCCCTCCTTATGCCACATCCAGCTGTCGTTGTAGATAGGGTCATTCCAGGTTTCATCAGAGACCCTGAAGGAATTGTAAAGAATTTCCGAGTTTTCTTGTTTTGTTTTTGAAATTCCTTTTTATAGTGGGTTTGAGCTGATTCTCGCTGCCATGTTAATGCCAGTCTAGACACACTTGATTCCCTTACGGAGACATATCAATACATAGGTTTTAAGATTCTTAATAGTCAGATATATTCCTCTGCGGGAAATATGGGGTTTTGAGTCCCTTTCACTGAGGAAGGTGTAGGTCTTGTCTATTCCATAGTTGATTTATGGAACGGTACCTGTGCTTATATCAAACTCTGGTTTTATGCATCACCCCACCTCTCCTTCCCCCTTAAGCAGGCATAAGAGTGTTTTCTAAATGTGAGACTATGTTCTCTTTCCTAACTCAGTTCAAGTGTAGACATGTTTACAGGATCTTCATAAGTGATATCTTATGGTAAGTTTCTTTTTCTGTGTGACTTATTTCACTTAGAATCATCGTACCTGAATCCACCCATTTTGCTGCTACTGGTCTTATGACATTGATTTCATGGCTGAGGGATATTCCATCGTATGTAAGTACCACAATTTTTTGAACCATTTTTATATTTTCTGGGATATTTAAGGTGTACCCAAGTTGAGGTCCTTGTAAGCAGTGCAGCCCTAAATTTTGGGGTGGCTGTGTCTTATTGATTTTCAGTTTTCCCAAGGTATATTCCCTAGACTGGAAGTGCGCTTGGCTCTGTAGCTCTGTTGTTTACTTGTTTTAGGGAACACAATGCACTCCTCCAGAGAGGCAGTTGGCAATTTACATCCCGCCAAACAGCATAACAAGGCTCCCTTTTCTCCGGCGCCTGTCTTCCCTTTCAGGTTTTTACACACTTTGTGGATGTCCCTTTTGACCGGTGGGAAGTGATACTTCTTTGTAGTGCAGATTTGCATTGCCCGCTTGCTTGCTTGGCCAAAAAGGGCGCATGCGTTTTCTCCTGAATATATTCAGGAGAAAACGCATGCACACTTTTTGTCCAAGTGCATCATTGTCGAAGTTGTGCCCCTCTTCCTGTGCTTTAAAGGCGATTCCAACGTACCTCTTGAAATCTGTTTCCTGCTATTCTGCCTCGCTTTCAAGTCCACCTCGTTGCCTTCCCTGAACAGATTTTTGGACGATAGTTGTCCATTATTACTCGGCCAGTTTGTGAATTGCTGTGCCCCTGAGCTCCATTTTTCAACTCGTTTTTTGTGAGCTGACCGCAAGTCCAAAATTTTGGTTCAGGACCTATGCTGGTTCCCGGTGGGTGGCTGAGACTTTGGTTAATTCTTCTTCCTGCCGGGAAGTTATAGTGATATGTGCCCGTCCAAATGCCTAACAGCTACTCTCTCATTGGTTCTCCCTCTTCCCTTTCATCCTCTGCCAAATTGGCAACCTGTGCGAACCAGGAGGTTAAAGGGGCTGTCTCTCCAAGTTGGGAGGTTGATAGGAAAGCAGATGGAAAGTCAAACCGGAGCACCAGGAGAGGGACTATTCGTTGAGTTTTAGAGACCTTTCGTATTCACAGTGCGTCCGTTCTCTAGATTTCCAGTACATGTTATAGCTGTAGTAATATTCCCTTCAACCTGCAGAGTTGGGACCCATGGAATGGGTTCCAGGCATTTGTGCTTTAAAGGGTCTGCATTTGCTCACCCAATCTCACCAATCATCTCAGTCCCAAGTGTCCCTCCTTATGCCACATCCAGCTGTCATTGTAGATAGGGTTATTCCAGGTTTCATCAGAGACCCTGAAGGAATTGTAAAGAATTTCCCAGTTTTTTTGTTTTGTTTTTGAAATTCCTTTTTATCGAGGGTTTGAGCTGATTCTCGCTGCCATGTTTATGCCAGTCTAGACACACTTGATTCCCTTACGGAGACATATCAATACATAGGTTTTAAGATTCTTACTAGTCAGATATATTCCTCTGCGGGAAATATGGGGTTTTGAGTCCCTTTCACTGAGGAAGGTGTAGGTCTTGTCTATTCCATAGTTGGTTTTTGGAACGGTACCTGTGCTTATATCAAACTCTGGTTTTATGCATCACCCCACCTCTCCTTCCCCCTTAAGCAGGCATAAGAGTGTTTTCTAAATGTGAGACACTGTTCTCTTTCCTAACTCAGTTCAAGTGTAGCCATGTATACAGGATCTTCATAAGTGATATCTTATGATAAGTTTCTTTTTCTGTGTGACTTATTTCACTTAGAATCATCGTACCTTAATCCACCCATTTTGCTGCTACTGGTCTTATGACATTGATTTCATGGCTGAGGGATATTCCATCGTACGTAAGTACCACAAATTTTTGAACCATTTTTATATTTCCTGGGATATTTAAGGTGTACCCAAGTTGAGGTCCTTGTAAGCAGTGCAGCCCTAAAGTTTGGGGTGGCTCTGTCTTATTGATTTTCAGTTTTCCCAAGGTATATTCCCTAAACTGGAAGTGCCCTTGGCTCTTTAGCTCTGTTCTTTACTTGTTTTAGGGAACACAATGTACTCCTCCAGAGAGGCAGTTGGCAATTTACATCCCGCCCATCAGCATAACAAGGCTCCCTGTTCTCCAGGGCCTGTCTTGCCTTTCTGGTTTGTACACATTTTGTGGATATCCCTTTTGACCGGTGGGAAGTGATACTTCTTTGTACTGCAGATTTGCATTGCCCGCTTGCTTGCTTGGCCAAAACGGGCGTATGCGTTTTCTCCTGAATATATTCAGGAGAAAACGCATACGCCCTTTTTGGCCAAGTGCATCATTGTCGAAGTTGTGCCCCTCTTCCTGTGCTTTAAAGGCGATTCCAACGTACCTCTTGAAATCTGTTTCCTGCTATTCTGCCTCGCTTTCAAGTCCGCCTCGTTGCCTTCCCTCAACAGATTTTTGGACGATAGTTGTCCATTATTACTCGGCCAGTTTGTGAATTGCTGTGCCCCTGAGCTCCATTTTTCAACTCGTTTTTTGTGAGCTGACCGCAAGTCCAAAATTTTGGTTCAGGACCTATGCTGGTTCCCGGTGGGTGGCTGAGACTTTGGTTAATTCTTCTTCCTGCCGGGAAGTTATAGTGATATGTGCCCGTCCAAATGCCTAACAGCTACTCTCTCATTGGTTCTCCCTCTTCCCTTTCATCCTCTGCCAAATTGGCAACCTGTGCGAACCAGGAGGTTAAAGGGGCTGTCTCTCCAAGTTGGGAGGTTGATAGGAAAGCAGATGGAAAGTCAAACCGGAGCACCAGGAGAGGGACTATTCGTTGAGTTTTAGAGACCTTTCGTATTCACAGTGCGTCCGTTCTCTAGATTTCCAGTACATGTTATAGCTGTAGTAATATTCCCTTCAACCTGCAGAGTTGGGACCCATGGAATGGGTTCCAGGCATTTGTGCTTTAAAGGGTCTGCATTTGCTCACCCAATCTCATCAATCATCTCAGTCCCAAGTGTCCCTCCTTATGCCACATCCAGCTGTCATTGTAGATAGGGTCATTCCAGGTTTCATCAGAGACCCTGAAGGAATTGTAAAGAATTTCCCAGTTTTTTTGTTTTGTTTTTGTAATTCCTTTTTATCGAGGGTTTGAGCTGATTCTCGCTGCCATGTTTATGCCAGTCTAGACACACTTGATTCCCTTACGGAGACATATCAATACATAGGTTTTAAGATTCTTACTAGTCAGATATATTCCTCTGCGGGAAATATGGGGTTTTGAGTCCCTTTCACTGAGGAAGGTGTAGGTCTTGTCTATTCCATAGTTGGTTTTTGGAACGGTACCTGTGCTTATATCAAACTCTGGTTTTATGCATCACCCCACCTCTCCTTCCCCCTTAAGCAGGCATAAGAGTGTTTTCTAAATGTGAGACACTGTTCTCTTTCCTAACTCAGTTCAAGTGTAGCCATGTATACAGGATCTTCATAAGTGATATCTTATGATAAGTTTCTTTTTCTGTGTGACTTATTTCACTTAGAATCATCGTACCTTAATCCACCCATTTTGCTGCTACTGGTCTTATGACATTGATTTCATGGCTGAGGGATATTCCATCGTACGTAAGTACCACAAATTTTTGAACCATTTTTATATTTCCTGGGATATTTAAGGTGTACCCAAGTTGAGGTCCTTGTAAGCAGTGCAGCCCTAAAGTTTGGGGTGGCTCTGTCTTATTGATTTTCAGTTTTCCCAGGGTATATTCCCTAAACTGGAAGTGCCCTTGGCTCTGTAGCTCTGTTCTTTACTTGTTTTAGGGAACACAATGTACTCCTCCAGAGAGGCAGTTGGCAATTTACATCCCGCCCATCAGCATAACAAGGCTCCCTGTTCTCCAGGGCCTGTCTTGCCTTTCTGGTTTGTACACATTTTGTGGATATCCCTTTTGACTGGTGGGAAGTGATACTTCTTTGTAGTGCAGATTTGCATTGCCCGCTTGCTTGCTTGGCCAAAACGGGCGTATGCGTTTTCTCCTGAATATATTCAGGAGAAAACGCATACGCCCTTTTTGGCCAAGTGCATCATTGTCGAAGTTGTGCCCCTCTTCCTGTGCTTTAAAGGCGATTCCAACGTACCTCTTGAAATCTGTTTCCTGCTATTCTGCCTCGCTTTCAAGTCCGCCTCGTTGCCTTCCCTCAACAGATTTTTGGAAGATAGTTGTCCTTTATTACTCGGCCAGTTTGTGAATTGCTGTGCCCCTGAGCTCCATTTTTCAACTCGTTTTTGGTGAGCTGACCGCAAGTCCAAAATTTTGGTTCAGGATCTATACTGATTCCCGGTGGGTGGCTGAGACTTTGGTTAATTCTTCTTCCTGCCGGGAAATTAGAGTGATATGTGTCCGTGCAAATGCCTAACAGCTAATCTCTCATTGGTTCTCCCTTTTCCCTTTCATCCTCTGCCAAATTGGCAACCTGTGTGAACCAGGAGGTTAAAGGGGCTGTCTCTCCAAGTTGGGAGGTTGATAATAAAGCAGATGGAAAGTCAAACCGGAGCACCAGGAGAGGGACTATTCGTTGAGTTTTAGAAACCTTTCGTATTCACAGTGTGTCCGTTCTCTAGGATTCCCGTACATGTTATATCTGTAGTAATATTCCCTTCAACCTGGAGAGTTGGGACCCATGGAATGTGTGCCATGCATTATTGCTTTAAAGGGTCTGCATTTGCTCACCCAATCTCACCAATCCTCTCAGTCCCAAGTGTCCAGCCTTATGCCACATCCAGCTGTCATTGCAGATAGGGTCATTTTAGGTTTCATCAGAGACCCTGAAGGAATTGTAAAGAACTTCCCAGTTTTTTTGTTTTATTTTTGAAATTCCTTTTTATAGTGGGTTTGAGCTGATTCTCGCTGCCATATTTATCCCAGTCTAGACACACTTGATTCCCTTATGGAGACATATCAATACATAGGTTTTAAGATTCTTACTAGTCAGATATATTCCTCTGCGGGAAATATGGGGTTTTGAGTCCCTTTCACTGAGGAAGGTGTAGGTCTTGTCTATTCCATAGTTGGTTTTTGGAACGGTACCTGTGCTTATATCAAACTCTGGTTTTATGCATCACCCCACCTCTCCTTCCCCCTTAAGCAGGCATAAGAGTGTTTTCTAAATGTGAGACACTGTTCTCTTTCCTAACTCAGTTCAAGTGTAGCCATGTTTACAGGATCTTCATAAGTGAAATCTTATGATAAGTTTCTTTTTCTGTGTGACTTATTTCACTTAGAATCATCGTACCTGAATCCACCCATTTTGCTGCTACTGGTCTTATGACATTGATTTCATGGCTGAAGGATATTCCATCGTACGTAAGTACCACAATTTTTTGAACCATTTTTATATTTCCTGGGATATTTAAGGTGTACCCAAGTTGAGGTCCTTGTAAGCAGTGCAGCCCTAAATTTTGGGGTGGCTCTGTCTTTTTGATTTTCAGTTTTCCCAAGGTATATTCCCTAGACTGGAAGTGCCCTTGGCTCTGTAGCTCTGTTGTTTACTGGTTTTAGGGAACACAATGCACTCCTACAGAGAGGCAGTTGGCAATTTACATCCCGCCCATCAGCATAACAAGGCTCCCTGTTCTCCAGGGCCTGTCTTGCCTTTCTGGTTTTTACACATTTTGTGGATGTCCCTTTTGACCGGTGGGAAGTGATACTTCTTTGTAGTGCAGATTTGCATTGCCCGCTTGCTTGCTTGGCCAAAAAGGGCCTATGCGTTTTCTCCTGAATATATTCAGGAGAGAACGCATAGGCCCTTTTTGGCCAAGTGCATCATTGTCGAAGTTGTGCCCCTCTTCCTGTGCTTTAAAGGCGATTCCAACGTACCTCTTGAAATCTGTTTCCTGCTATTCTGCCTCGCTTTCAAGTCTGCCTCGTTGCCTTCCCTCAACAGATTTTTGGACGATAGTTGTCCTTTATTACTCGGCCAGTTTGTGATTTGCTGTGCCCCTGAGCTCCATTTTTCAACTCGTTTTTGGTGAGCTGACCTCAAGTCCAAAATTTTGGTTCAGGATCTATACTGATTCCCGGTGGGTGGCTGAGACTTTGGTTAATTCTTCTTCCTGCCGGGAAATTAGAGTGATATGTGCCCGTCCAAATGCCTAACAGCTACTCTCCCATTGGTTCTCCCTCTTCCCTTTCATCCTCTGCCAAATTGGCAACCTCTGCGAACCAGGAGGTTAAAGGGGCTCTCTCTCCAAGTTGGGAGGTTGATAATAAAGCAGATGGAAAGTCAAACCGGAGCCCCAGGAGAGGGACTATTCCTTGAGTTTTAGAAACCTTTCGTATTCACAGTGTGTTCGTTCTCTAGGATTCCCGTACATGTTATATCTGTAGTAATATTCCCTTCAACCTGGAGAGTTGGGACCCATGGAATGTGTGCCATGCATTATTGCTTTAAATGGTCTGCATTTGTTCACCCAATCTCACCAATCCTCTCAGTCCAAAGTGTCCAGCCTTATGCCACATCCAGCTGTCGTTGTAGATAGGGTCATTCCAGGTTTCATCAGAGACCCTGAAGGAATTGTAAAGAATTTCCCAGTTTTTTTGTTTTGTTTTTGAAATTCCTTTTTATAGTGGGTTTGAGCTGATTCTCACTGCCATGTTTATGCCAGTCTAGACACACTTGATTCCCTTACGGAGACATATCAATACATAGGTTTTAAGATACTTACTAGTCAGATATATTCCTCTGCGGGAAATATGGGGTTTTGAGTCCCTTTCACTGAGGAAGGTGTAGGTCTTGTCTATTCCATAGTTGGTTTTTGGAATGGTACCTGTGCTTATATCAAACTCTGGTTTTATGCATCACCCCACCTCTCCTTCCCCCTTAAGCAGGCATAAGAGTGTTTTCTAAATGTGAGACACTGTTCTCTTTCCTAACTCAGTTCAAGTGTAGCCATGTTTACAGGATCTTCATAAGTGATATCTTATGATAAGTTTCTTTTTCTCTGTGACTTATTTCACTTACAATCATCGTACCTGAATCCACCCATTTTACTGCTACTGGTCTTATGACATTGATTTCATGGCTGAGGGATATTCCATCGTACGTAAGTACCACAATTTTTTGAACCATTTTTATATTTCCTGGGATATTTAAGGTGTACCCAAGTTGAGGTCCTTATAAGCAGTGCAGCCCTAAATTTTGGAGTGGCTCTATCTTATTGATTTTCAGTTTTCCCAAGGTATATTCCCTAGACTGGAATTGCCCTTGGCTCTGTAGCTCTGTTCTTTACTTGTTTTAGGGAACACAATGTACTCCTCCAGAGAGGCAGTTGGCAATTTACATCCCGGCCATCAGCATAACAAGGCTCCCTGTTCTCCAGGGCCTGTCTTGCCTTTCTGGTTTTTACACATTTTGTGGATGTCCCTTTTGACCGGTGGGAAGTGATACTTCTTTGTAGTGCAATTTGCATTGCCCGATTGCTTGCTTGGCCAAAAAGGGCGTATGCGTTTTCTCCTGAATATATTCAGGAGAAAACGCATACGCCCTTTTTGGCCACGTGCATCATTGTCGAAGTTGTGCCCCTCATCCGGTGCTTTAAAGGTGATTCCAACGTACCTCTTGAAATCTGTTTCCTGCTATTCTGCCTCGCTTTCAAGTCCGCCTCGTTGCCTTCCCTGAACAGATTTTTGGACGATAGTTGTCCTTTATTACTCGGCCAGTTTGTGAATTGCTGTGCCCCTGAGCTCCATTTTTCAACTCGTTTTTGGTGAGCTGACCGCAGGTCCAAAATTTTGGTTCAGGACCTATGCTGGTTCCCGGTGGGGGGCTGAGACTTTGGTTAATTCTTCTTCCTCCCGGGAAATTACAGTGATATGTGCCCGTCCAAATGCCTAACAGCTACTCTCTCATTGGTTCTCCCTCTTCCCTTTCATCCTCTGCCAAATTGGCAACCTGTGCGAACAAGGAGGTTAAAGGGGCTGTCTCTCCAAGTTGGGAGGTTGATAGTAAAGCAGATGGAAAGTCAAACCGGAGCACCAGGAGAGGGACTATTCGTTGAGTTTTAGAAACCTTTCGTATTCACAGTGTGTCCGTTCTCTAGGTTTCCCGTACATGTTATAACTGTAGTAATATTCCCTTCAACCTGGAGAGTTGGGACCCATGGAATGGGTGCCATGCATTATTGCTTTAAAGGGTCTGCATTTGTTCACCCAATCTCACCAATACTCTCAGTCCCAAGTGTCCAGCCTTATGCCACATCCAGCTGTCGTTGTAGATAGGGTCATTCCAGGTTTCATCAGAGACCCTGAAGGAATTGTAAAGAATTTCCCAGTTTTTTTGTTTTGTTTTTTTTTTGTTTGTTTTTGTTTTAAATTAATTAATTTATTTATTTTTGGCTGTGTCGGGTCTCCGCATCTGTGCGTGGGCTTTCTCCAGTTGCGGTAAGCGGGGGCCACTCCTCATCGCGGTGCGCGGGCCTCTCACTGTTGCAGCCTCTCCCGTTGCGGAGCACAGGCTCCAGACACGCAGGCTCAGTAGTTGTGGCTCACGGACCCAGCCGCTCCGCGGCATGAGGGATCTTCCCGGACCGGGGCACGAACCCGTGTCCCCTGCACTGGCAGGCGGACTCTTAACCACTGCGCCACCAGGGAAGCCCCACTGTGCCACCAGGGAAGCCCTTGTTTTGTTTTTGAAATTCCTTTTTATAGTGGGTTTGAGCTGATTCTCGCTGCCATGTTTATGCCAGTCTAGACACACTTGATTCCCTTACGGAGACATATCAATACATAGGTTTTAAGATTCTTACTAGTCAGATATATTCCTCTGCGGGAAATATGGGGTTTTGAGTCCCTTTCACTGAGGAAGGTGTAGGTCTTGTCTATTCCATAGTAGGTTTTTGGAATGGTACCTGTGCTTATATCAAACTCTGGTTTTATGCATCACCCCACCTCTCCTTCCCCCTTAAGCAGGCATAAGGGTATTTTCTAAATGTGAGACACTGTTCTCTTTCCTAACTCAGTTGAAGTGTAGCCATGTTTACAGGATCTTCATAAGTGATATCTTATGATAAGTTTCTTTTTCTCTGTGACTTCTTTCACTTAGAATCATCGTACCTGAATCCACCCATTTTGCTGCTACTGGTCTTATCACATTGATTTCATGGCTGAGGGATATTCCATCGTACGTAAGTACCACAATTTTTTGAACCATTTTTATATTTCCTGGGATATTTAAGGTGTACCCAAGTTGAGGTCCTTGTAAGCAGTGCAGCCCTAAATTTTGTGGTGGCTCTGTCTTATTGATTTTCAGTTTTCCCAAGGTATATTCCCTAGACTGGAAGTGCCCTTGGCTCTGTAGCTCTGTTCTTTACTTGTTTTAGGGAACACAATGTACTCCTCCAGAGAGGCAGTTGGCAATTTACATCCCGCCCATCAGCATAACAAGGCTCCCTGTTCTCCAGGGCCTTTCTTGCCTTTCTGGTTTTTACACATTTTGTGGATGTCCCTTTTGACCGGTGGGAAGTGATACTTCTTGTAGTGCAGATTTGCATTGCCCGCTTCCTTGCATGGCCAAAAAGGGCGTATGCGTTTTCTCCTGAATATATTCAGGAGAAAACGCATACGCCCTTTTTGGCCAAGTGCATCATTGTCGAAGTTGTGCCCCTCTTCCTGTGCTTTAAAGGCTATTCCAACGTACCTCTTGAAATCTGTTTCCTGCTATTCTGCCTCGCTTTCAAGTCCGCCTCTTTGCCTTCCCTCAACAGATTTTTGGACGATAGTTGTCCTTTATTACTCGGCCAGTTTGTGAATTGCTGTACCCCTGAGCTCCATTTTTCAACTCGTTTTTGGTGAGCTTACCGCATGTCCAAAATTTTGGTTCAGGACCTATGCTGGTTCCCGCTGGGTGGCTGAGACTTTGGTTAATTCTTCTTCCTGCCGGGAAATTAGAGTGATATGTGCCCGTCCAAATGCCTAACAGCTACTCTCTCATTGGTTCTCCCTCTTCCCTTTCATCCTCTGCCAAATTGGCAACCTGTGCGAACCAGGAGGATAAAGGGGCTGTCTCTCCAAGTTGGGAGGTTGATAGTAAAGTAGGGGGAAAGTCAAACCGGAGCACCAGGAGAGGGACTATTCGTTGAGTTTTAGAAACCTTTCGTATTCACAGTGTGTCCGTTCTCTAGGTTTCCCGTACATGTTATAACTGTAGTAATATTCCCTTCAACCTGGAGAGTTGGGACCCATGGAAAGGGTGCCATGCATTAATGCTTTAAAGGTTCTGCATTTGTTCACCCAATCTCACCTATCCTCTCAGTCCAAGTGTCCCGCCTTATGCCACATCCAGCTGTCGTTGTAGATAGGGTCATTCCAGGTTTCATCAGAGACTCTGAAGGAATTGTAAAGAATTTCCCAGTTTTTTTGTTTTGTTTTTGAAATTCCTTTTTATAGTGGGATTGAGCTGATTCTCGCTGCCATGTTTATGCCAGTCTAGACACACTTGGTTCCCTTATGGAGACATATCAATACATAGGTTTTAAGATTCTTACTAGTCAGATATATTCCTCTGCGGGAAATATGGGGTTTTGAGTCCCTTTCACTGAGGAAGGTGTAGGTCTTGCCTATTCCATAGTTGGTTTTTGGAACGGTACCTCTGCTTATATCAAACTCTGGTTTTATGCATCACCCCACCTCTCCTTCCCCCTTAAGCAGGCATAAGAGTGTTTTCTAAATGTGAGACACTGTTCTCTTTCCTAACTCAGTTCAAGTGTAGCCATGTTTACAGGATCTTCATAAGTGATATCTTATGATAAGTTTCTTTTTCTCTGTGACTTATTTCACTTAAAATCATCGTACCTGAATCCACCGATTTTGCTGCTACTGGTCTTATAACATTGATTTCATGGCTGAGGGATATTCCATCGTACGTAAGTACCACAATTTTTTAAACCATTTTTATATTTCCTGGGATATTTAAGGTGTACCCAAGTTGAGGTCCTTGTAAGCAGTGCAGCCCTAAATTTTGGGGTGGCTCTGTCTTATTCATCTTCAGTTTTCCAAAGGTATATTCCCTAGACTGGAAGTGCCCTAGGCTCTGTAGCTCTGTTCTTTACTTGTTTTAGGGAACACAATGCACTCCTCCAGAAAGGCAGTTGGCAATTTACATCCCGCCCATCAGCATAACAAGGCTCCCTGTTCTCCAGGGCCTGTCTTGCCTTTCTGGTTTTTACACATTTTGTGGATGTCCCTTTTGACCGTTCGGAAGTGATACTTCTTTGTAGTGCAGATTTGCATTGCCCGCTTGCTTCCTTGGCCAAAAAGGGCATATGCGTTTTCTCCTGAATATATTCAGGAGAAAACGCATACGCCCTTTTTGGCCAAGTGCATCATTGTCGAAGTTGTGCCCCTCTTCCTGTGCTTTAAAGGCGATTCCAACGTACCTCTTGAAATCTGTTTCCTGCTATTCTGCCTCGCTTTCAAGTCTGCCTCGTTGCCTTCCTTCAACAGATTTTTGGACGATAGTTGTCCTTTATTACTGGGCCAGTTTTTGAATTGCTGTGCCCCTGAGCACCATTTTTCAACTCGTTTTTGGTGAGCTGACCGCAAGTCCACAATTTTGGTTCAGGACCTATACTGGTTCCCGGTAGGTGGCTGAGACTTTGGTTAATTCTTCTTCCTGCTGGGAAATTACAGTGATATGTGCCCGTCCAAATGCCTAACAGCTACTCTCTCATTGGTTCTCCCTCTTCCCTTTCATCCTCTGCCAAATTGGCAACCTGTGCGAACAAGGAGGTTAAAGGGGCTGTCTCTCCAAGTTGGGAGGTTGATAGTAAAGCAGATGGAAAGTCAAACCGGAGCACCAGGAGAGGGACTATTCGTTGAGTTTTAGAAACCTTTCGTATTCACAGTGTGTCCGTTCTCTAGGTTTCCCGTACATGTTATAACTGTAGTAATATTCCCTTCAACCTGGAGAGTTGGGACCCATGGAATGGGTGCCATGCATTATTGCTTTAAAGGGTCTGCATTTGTTCAACCAATCTCACCAATACTCTCAGTCCCAAGTGTCCAGCCTTATGCCACATCCAGCTGTCGTTGTAGATAGGGTCATTCCAGGTTTCATCAGAGACCCTGAAGGAATTGTAAAGAATTTCCCAGTTTTTTTCTTTTGTTTTTTTTTTTGTTTGTTTTTGTTTTAAATTAATTAATTTATTTATTTTTGGCTGTGTCGGGTCTCCGCATCTGTGCGTGGGCTTTCTCCAGTTGCGGTGAGCGGGGGCCACTCCTCATCGCGGTGCGCGGGCCTCTCACTGTCGCAGCCTCTCCCGTTGCGGAGCACAGGCTCCAGACACGCAGGCTCAGTAGTTGTGGCTCACGGACCCAGCCGCTCCGCGGCATGAGGGATCTTCACGGACCGGGGCACGAACCCGTGTCCCCTGCACTGGCAGGCGGACTCTTAACCACTGCGCCACCAGGGAAGCCCCACTGTGCCACCAGGGAAGCCCTTGTTTTGTTTTTGAAATTCCTTTTTATAGTGGGTTTGAGCTGATTCTCGCTGCCATGTTTATGCCAGTCTAGACACACTTGATTCCCTTACGGAGACATATCAATACATAGGTTTTAAGATTCTTACTAGTCAGATATATTCCTCTGCGGGAAATATGGGGTTTTGAGTCCCTTTCACTGAGGAAGGTGTAGGTCTTGTCTATTCCATAGTTGGTTTTTGGAATGGTACCTGTGCTTATATCAAACTCTGGTTTTATGCATCACCCCACCTCTCCTTCCCCCTTAAGCAGGCATAAGAGTATTTTCTAAATGTGAGACACTGTTCTCTTTCCTAACTCAGTTCAAGTGTAGCCATGTTTACAGGATCTTCATAAGTGATATCTTATGATAAGTTTCTTTTTCTCTGTGTCTTCTTTCACTTAGAATCATCGTACCTGAATGCACCCATTTTGCTGCTACTGGTCTTATGACATTGATTTCATGGCTGAGGGATATTCCAAAGTACGTAAGTACCACAATTTTTTGAACCATTTTTATATTTCCTGGGATATTTAAGGTGTACCCAAGTTGAGGTCCTTGTAAGCAGTGCAGCCCTAAATTTTGTGGTGGCTCTGTCTTATTGATTTTCAGTTTTCCCAAGGTATATTCCCTAGACTGGAAGTGCCCTTGGCTCTGTAGCTCTGTCCTTTACTTGTTTTAGGGAACACAATGTACTCCTCCAGAGAGGCAGTTGGCAATTTACATCCCGCCCATCAGCATAACAAGGCTCCCTGTTCTCCAGGGCCTTTCTTGCCTTTCTGGTTTTTACACATTTTGTGGATGTCCCTTTTGACCGGTGGGAAGTGATACTTCTTGTAGTGCAGATTTGCATTGCCCGCTTCCTTGCATGGCCAAAAAGGGCGTATGCGTTTTCTCCTGAATATATTCAGGAGAAAACGCATACGCCCTTTTTGGCCAAGTGCATCATTGTCGAAGTTGTGCCCCTCTTCCTGTGCTTTAAAGGCGATTCCAACGTACCTCTTGAAATCTGTTTCCTGCTATTCTGCCTCGCTTTCAAGTCCGCCTCTTTGCCTTCCCTCAACAGATTTTTGGACGATAGTTGTCCTTTATTACTCGGCCAGTTTGTGAATTGCTGTACCCCTGAGCTCCATTTTTCAACTCGTTTTTGGTGAGCTGACCGCATGTCCAAAATTTTGGTTCAGGACCTATGCTGGTTCCCGCTGGGTGGCTGAGACTTTGGTTAATTCTTCTTCCTGCCGGGAAATTAGAGTGATATGTGCCCGTCCAAATGCCTAACAGCTACTCTCTCATTGGTTCTCCCTCTTCCCTTTCATCCTCTGCCAAATTGGCAACCTGTGCGAACCAGGAGGTTAAAGGGGCTGTCTCTCCAAGTTGGGAGGTTGATAGTAAAGTAGGGGGAAAGTTCAAACCGGAGCACCAGGAGAGGGACTATTCGTTGAATTTTAGAAACCTTTCGTATTCACAGTGTGTCCGTTCTCTAGGTTTCCCGTACATGTTATAACTGTAGTAATATTCCCTTCAACCTGGAGAGTTGGGACCCATGGAATGGGTGCCATGCATTAATGCTTTAAAGGTTCTGCATTTGTTCACCCAATCTCACCTATCCTCTCAGTCCAAGTGTCCCGCCTTATGCCACATCCAGCTGTCATTGTAGATAGTGTCATTCCAGGTTTCATCAGAGACTCTGAAGGAATTGTAAAGAATTTCCCAGTTTTTTTGTTTTGTTTTTGAAATTCCTTTTTATAGTGGGATTGAGCTGATTCTCGCTGCCATGTTTATGCCAGTCTAGACACACTTGGTTCCCTTATGGAGACATATCAATACATAGGTTTTAAGATTCTTACTAGTCAGATATATTCCTCTGCGGGAAATATGGGGTTTTGAGTCCCTTTCACTGAGGAAGGTGTAGGTCTTGCCTATTCCATAGTTGGGTTTTGGAACGGTACCTCTGCTTATATCAAACTCTGGTTTTATGCATCACCCCACCTCTCCTTCCCCCTTAAGCAGGCATAAGAGTGTTTTCTAAATGTGAGACACTGTTCTCTTTCCTAACTCAGTTCAAGTGTAGCCATGTTTACAGGATCTTCATAAGTGATATCTTATGATAAGTTTCTTTTTCTGTGTGACTTATTTCACTTAGAATCATCGTACCTGAATCCACCCATTTTGCTGCTACTGGTCTTATGACATTGATTTCATGGCTGAGGGATATTCCATCGTATGTAAGTACCACAATTTTTTGAACCATTTTTATATTTCCTGGGATATTTAAGGTGTACCCAAGTTTAGGTCCTTGTAAGCAGTGCAGCCCTAAATTTTGGGGTGGCTGTGTCTTTTTGATTTTCAGTTTTCCCAAGGTATATTCCCTAGACTGGAAGTGCCCTTGGCTCTGTAGCTCTGTTGTTTACTTGTTTTAGGGAACACAATGCACTCCTCCAGAGAGGCAGTTGGCAATTTACATTCCGCCCATCAGCATAACAAGGCTCCCTGTTCTCCAGGGCCTGTCTTGCCTTTCTGGTTTTTACACATTTTGTGGATGTCCCTTTTGACCGGTGGGAAGTGATACTTCTTTGTAGTGCAGATTTGCATTGCCCGCTTGCTTGCTTGGCCAAAAAGAGCATATGCGTTTTCTCCTGAATATATTCAGGAGAAAACGCATACGCTCTTTTTGGCCAAGTGCATCATTGTCGAAGTTGTGCCCCTCTTCCTGTGCTTTAAAGGCGATTCCAACGTACCTCTTGAAATCTGTTTCCTGCTATTCTGCCTCGCTTTCAAGTCCGCCTCGTTGCCTTCCCTCAACAGATATTTGGACGATAGTTGTCCTTTATTACTCGGCCAGTTTGTGAATTGCTGTGCCCCTGAGCTCCATTTTTCAACTCGTTTTAGGTGAGCTGACCGCAGGTCCAAAATTTTGGTTCAGGACCTATACTGGTTCCCGGTGGGGGGCTGAGACTTTGGTTAATTCTTCTTCCTGCCGGGAAATTACAGTGATATGTGCCCGTCCAAATGCCTAACAGCTACTCTCTCATTGGTTCTCCCTCTTCCCTTTCATCCTCTGCCAAATTGGCAACCTGTGCGAACCAGGAGGTTAAAGGGGCTGTCTCTCCAAGTTGGGAGGTTGATAGTAAAGCAGATGGAAAGTCAAACCGGAGCACCAGGAGAGGGACTATTCGTTGAGTTTTAGAAACCTTTCGTATTCACAGTGTGTCCGTTCTCTTGGTTTCCCGTACATGTTATAACTTAATAATATTCCCTTCAACCTGGAGAGTTGGGACCCATGGAATGTGTGCCATGCATTATTGCTTTAAATGGTGTGCATTTGTTCACCCAATCTCACCAATCCTCTCAGTCCAAAGTGTCCAGCCTTATGCCACATCCAGCTGTCGTTGTAGATAGGGTCATTCCAGGTTTCATCAGAGACCCTGAAGGAATTGTAAAGAATTTCCCAGTTTTTTTGTTTTGTTTTTGAAATTCCTTTTTATAGTGGGTTTGAGCTGATTCTCGCTGCCATGTTTATGCCAGTCTAGACACACTTGATTCCCTTACGGAGACATATCAATACATAGGTTTTAAGATTCTTACTAGTCAGATATATTCCTCTGCGGGAAATATGGGGTTTTGAGTCCCTTTCACTGAGGAAGGTGTAGGTCTTGTCTGTTCCATAGTTGGTTTTTGGAATGGTACCTGTGCTTATATCAAACTCTGGTTTTATGCATCACCCCACCTCTCCTTCCCCCTTAAGCAGGCATAAGAGTGTTTTCTAAATGTGAGACACTGTTCTCTTTCCTAACTCAGTTCAAGTGTAGCCATGTTTACAGGATCTTCATAAGTGATATCTTATGATAAGTTTCTTTTTCTCTGTGACTTATTTCACTTAGAATCATCGTACCTGAATCCACCCATTTTACTGCTACTGGTCTTATGACATTGATTTCATGGCTGAGGGATATTCCATCGTACGTAAGTACCACAATTTTTTGAACCATTTTTATATTAGCTGGGATATTTAAGGTGTACCCAAGTTGAGGAACTTATAAGCAGTGCAGCCCTAAATTTTGGAGTGGCTCTGTCTTATTGATTTTCAGTTTTCCCAAGGTATATTCCCTAGACTGGAAGTGCCCTTGGCTCTGTAGCTCTGTTCTTTACTTGTTTTAGGGAACACAATGTACTCCTCCAGAGAGTCAGTTGGCAATATACATCCCGCCTATCAGCATAACAAGGCTCCCTGTTCTCCAGGGCCTGTCTTGCCTTTCTGGTTTTTACACATTTTGTGGATGTCCCTTTTGACCGGTGGGAAGTGATACTTCTTTGTAGTGCAGATTTGCATTGCCGGATTGCTTGCTTGGCCAAAAAGGGCGTATGCGTTTTCTCCTGAATATATTCAGGAGAAAACGCATACGCCCTTTTTGGCCACGTGCATCATTGTCGAAGTTGTGCCCCTCATCCGGTGCTTTAAAGGCGATTCCAACGTACCTCTTGAAATCTGTTTCCTGCTATTCTGCCTCGCTTTCAAGTCCGTCTCGTTTCCTTCCCTCAACAGATTTTTGGACGATAGTTTTCCTTTATTACTCGGCCAGTTTGTGAATTGCTGTGCCCCTGAGCTCCATTTTTAAACTCGTTTTAGGTGAGCTGACCGCAAGTCGAAAATTTTGGTTCAGGACCTATACTGGTTCCCGGTGGGGGGCTGAGACATTGGTTAATTCTTCTTCCTGCCGGGAAATTACAGTGATATGTGCCCGTCCAAATGCCTAACAGCTACTCTCTCATTGGATCTCCCTCTTCCCTTTCATCCTCTGCCAAATTGGAAACCTAAGCGAACCAGGAGGTTAAAGTGGCTGTCTCTACAAGTGGGGAGGTTGATAGTAAAGCAGATGGAAAGTCAAACCGGAGCACCAGGAGAGGGACTATTCGTTGAGTTTTAGAAACCTTTCGTATTCACAGTGTGTCCGTTCTCTTGGTTTCTCGTACATGTTATAACTGTAGTAATATTCCCTTCAACCTGGAGAGTTGGGACCCATGGAATGGGTGCCATGCATTATTGCTTTAAAGGGTCTGCATTTTCTCACCCAATCTCACCAATCCCCTCAGTCCCAAGTGTCCAGCCTTATGCCACATCCAGCTGTCGTTGTAGATAGAGTCATTCCAGGTTTCATCATATAACCTGAAGTAATTGTAAAGAATTTCCCAGTTTTTTTGTTTTGTTTTTGAAATTCCTTTTTATACTGGGTTTGAGCTGATTCTCGCTGCCATGTTTATGCCAGTCTAGACACACTTGATTCCCTTACGGAGACATATCAATACATAGGTTTTAAGATTCTTACTAGTCAGATATATTCCTCTGCGGGAAATATGGTGTTTTGAGTCCCTTTCACTGAGGAAGGTGTAGGTCTTGTCTATTCCATAGTTGGTTTTTAGAACGGTACCTGTGCTTATATCAAACTCTGGTTTTATGCATCACCCCACCTCTCCTTCCCCCTTAAGCAGGCATAAGAGTGTTTGCTAAATGTGAGACACTGTTCTCTTTCCTAACTCAGTTCAAATGTAGCCATGTTTACAGGATCTTCATAAGTGGTATCTTATGATAAGTTTCTTTTTCTGTGTGACTTATTTCACTTAGAATCATCGTACCTGAATCCACCCATTTTGCTGCTACTGGTCTTATGACATTGATTTCATGGCTGAGGGATATTCCATTGTACGTAAGTACCACAATTTTTTGAACCATTTTTATATTTCCTGGGATATTTAAGGTGTACCCAAGTTTAGGTCCTTGTAAGCAGTGCAGCCCTAAATTTTGGGATGGCTCAGTCTTATTGATTTTCAGTTTTCCCAAAGTATATTCCCTAGACTGGAAGTGCCCTTGGCTCTGTAGCTCTGTTCTTTACTTGTTTTAGGGAACACAATGTACTCCTCCAGAGAGGCAGTTGGCAATTTACATCCCGCCCATCAGCATAACAAGGCTCCCTGTTCTCCAGGGCCTGTCTTGCCTTTCTGGTTTTTACACATTTTGTGGATGTCCCTTTTGACCGGTGGGAAGTGATACTTCTTTGAAGTGCAGATTTGCATTGCCCGCTTGCTTGCTTGGCCATAAAGGGCGTATGCGTTTTCTCCTGAATATATTCAGGAGAAAAGGCATATGCCCTTTTTCGCCAAGTGTATCATTGTCGAAGTTGTGTCCCTCTTCCTGTGCTTTAAAGTCGATTCCAACGTACCTCTTGAAATCTGTTTCCTGCTATTCTGCCTCGCTTTCAAGTCCGCCTCTTTGCCTTCCCTAAACAGATTTTTGGATGATAGTTGTCCTTTATTACTCGGCCAGTTTGTGAATTGCTGTGCCCCTGAGCTCCATTTTTCAACTCGTTTTTGGTGAGCTGACCGCAGGTCCAAAATTTTGGTTCAGGACCTATACTGGTTCCCGGTGGGTGGCTGAGACTTTGGTTAATTCTTCTTCCTGCCGGGAAATTACAGTGATATGTGCCCGTCCAAATGCCTAACAGCTACTCTCTCATTGGTTCTCCCTCTTCCCTTTCATCCTCTGCCAAATTGGCAACCTGTGTGAACCTGGAGGTTAAAGTGGCTGTCTCTCCAAGTTGGGAGGTTGATAGTAAAGCAGATGGAAAGTCAAACCGGAGCACCAGGAGAGGGACTATTCGTTGAGTTTTAGAAACATTTGGTATTCACAGTGTGTCCGTTCTCTAGGTTTCCCGTACATGTTATAGCTGTAGTAATATTCCCTTCAACCTGGAGATTTGGGAACCATGGAATGGGTGCCATGCATTATTGCTTTAAAGGGTCTGCATTTGCTCACCCAATCTCACCAATCCTCTCAGTCCCAAGTGTCCAGCCTTATGCCACATCCAGCTGTCGTTGTAGATAGGGTCATTCCAGGTTTCATCAGAGACCCTGAAGGAATTGTAAAGAATTTCCCAGTTGTTTTGTTTTATTTTTGAAATTCCTTTTTATAGTGGGTTTGAGCTGATTCTCGCTGCCATGTTTATGCCAGTCTAGACACACTTGATTCCCTTACGGAGACATATCAATACATAGGTTTGAGGATTCTTACTAGTCAGATATATTCCTCTGCGGGAAATATGGTGTTTTGAGTCCCTTTCACTGAGGAAGGTGTAGGTCTTGTCTATTCCATAGTTGGTTTTTGGAACGGTACCTGTGCTTATATCAAACTCTGGTTTTATGCATCACCCCACCTCTCCTTCCCCCTTAAGCAGGCATAAGAGTGTTTTCTAAATGTGAGAAACTGTTCTCTTTCCTAACTCAGTTCAAGTGTAGCCATGTTTACAGGATCTTCATAAGTGATATCTTATGATAAGTTTCTTTTTCTCTGTGACTTATTTCACTTAGAATCATCGTACCTGAATCCACCCATTTTGCTGCTACTGGTCTTATGACATTGATTTCATGGCTGAGGGATATTCCATCGTACGTAAGTACCACAATTTTTTGAACCATTTTTATATTTCCTGGCTTATTTAAGGTGTACCCAAGTTGAGGTCCTTGTAAGCAGTGCAGCCCTAAATTTTGGGGTGGGTCTGTCTTATTGATCTTCAGTTTTCCCAAGGTATATTCCCTAGACTGGAAGTGCCCTTGGCTCTGTAGCTCTGTTCTTTACTTGTTTTAGGGAACACAATGCACTCCTCCAGAGAGGCAGTTGGCAATTTACATCCCGCCCATCAGCATAACAAGGCTCCCTGTTCTCCAGGGCCTGTCTTGCCTTTCTGGTTTTTACACATTTTGTGGATGTCCCTTTTGACCGGTGGGAAGTGATACTTCTTTGTAGTGCAGATTTGCATTGCCCGCTTGCTTGCTTGGCCAAAAAGGGCGTATGCGTTTTCTTCTGAATATATTCAGGAGAAAACGCATACGCCCTTTTTGGCCAAGTGCATCATTGTCGAAGTTGTGCCCTTCTTCCTGTGCTTTAAAGGCGATTCCAACGTACCTCTTGAAATCTGTTTCCTGCTATTCTGCCTCGCTTTCAAGTCCGCCTCGTTGCCTTCCCTCAATAGATTTTTGGACGATAGGTGTCCTTTATTACTCGGCCAGTTTGTGAATTGCTGTGCCCCTGAGCTCCATTTTTTCACTCGTTTTTGGTGAGCTGACCGCAAGTCCAAAATTTTGGTTCAGGACCTATACTGGTTCAGGGTGGGGGGCTGAGACTTTGATTAATTCTTCTTCCTGCCGGGAAATTACAGTGATATGTGCCCATCCAAATGCTTATCAGCTACTCTCTCATTGGTTCTCCCTCTTCCCTTTCATCCTCTGCCAAATTGGCAACCTGTGCGAACCAGGAGGTTAAAGGGGCTGTCTCTCCAAGTTGGGAGGTTGATAGTAAAGCAGATGGAAAGTCAAACCAGAGCACCAGGAGAGGGACTATTCGTTGAGTTTTAGAAACCTTTCGTATTCACAGTGTGTCCGTTCTCTAGGATTCCCGTACATGTTATATCTGTAGTAATATTCCCTTCAACCTGGAGAGTTGGGACCCATGGAATGTGTGCCATGCATTATTGCTTTAAAGGGTCTGCATTTGCTCACCCAATCTCACCAATTCTCTCAGTCCCAAGTGTCCAGCCTTATGCCACATCTAGCTGTTGTTGTAGATAGGGTCATTCCAGGTTTCATCAGAGACCCTGAAGGAATTGTAAAGAATTTTCCAGTTTTTTTGTTTTATTTTTGAAATTCCTTTTTATAGTGGGTTTGAGCTGATTCTCGCTGCCATGTTTATGCCATTCTAGACAGACTTGATTCCCTTTCGGAGACATATCAATACATAGGTTTTAAGATTCTTACTAGTCAGATATATTCCTCTGCGGGAAATATGGGGTTTTGAGTCCCTTTCACTGAGGAAGGTGTAGGTCTTGTCTATTCCATAGTTGGTTTTTGGAACGGTACCTGTACTTATATCAAACTCTGGTTTTATGCATCACCCCACTTCTCCTTCCCCCTTAAGCAGGCATAAGAGTGTTTTCTAAATGTGAGACACTGTTCTCTTTCCTAATTCAGTTCAAGTGTAGCCATGTTTACAGGATCTTCATAAGTGATAACTTATGATAAGTTTCTTTTTCTCTGTGACTTATTTCACTTAGAATCATCGTACCTGAATCCACCCATTTTGCTGCTACTGGTCTTATGACATTGATTTCATGGCTGAGGGATATTCCATCGTACGTAAGTACCACAATTTTTTGAACCATTTTTATATTTCCTGGGATATTTAAAGTGTACCCAAGTTGAAGTACTTGTAAGCAGTGCAGCCCTAAATTTTGGGGTGGCTCTGTCTTATTGATTTTCAGTTTTTCCCAGGTATATTCCCTAGACGGGAAGTGCCCTTGGCTCTGTAGCTCTGTTGTTTACTTGTTTTAGGGAACACAATGCACTCCTCCAGAGAGGCAGTTGGCAATTTACATCCCGCCCATCAGCATAACAAGGCACCCTGTTCTCCAGGGCCTGTCTTGCCTTTCTGGTTTTTACACATTTTGTGGATGTCCCTTTTGACCGGTGGGAAGTGATACTTCTTTGTAGTGCAGATTTGCATTGACCGCTTGCTTGCTTGGCCAAAAAGGGCGTATGCGTTTTCTCCTGAATATATTCAGGAGTAAACGCATACGCCCTTTTTGGCCAAGTGCATCATTGTCGAAGTTGTGCCCCTCTTCCTGTGCTTTAAAGGCGATTCCAACGTACCTCTTGAAATCTGTTTCCTGCTATTCTGCCTCGCTTTCAAGTCCGCCTCATTGCCTTCCCTCAACAGATTTTTGGACGATAGTTGTCCTTTATTACTCTGCCAGTTTGTGAATTGCTGTGCCCCTGAGCTCCATTTTTCAACTCGTTTTTGGTGAGCTGACCGCAAGTCCAAAATTTTGGTTCAGGATCTATACTGATTCCCGGTGGGTGGTTGAGACTTTGGTTAATTCTTCTTCCTGCCGGGAAATTACAGTGATATGTGCCCGTCCAAATGCCTAACAGCTACTCTCTCATTGGTTCTCCCTCTTCCCTTTCATCCTCTGCCAAATTGGCAACCTGTGCGAACCAGGAGGTTAAAGGGGCTGTCTCTCCAAGTTGGGAGGCTGATAATAAAGCAGATGGAAAGTCAAACCGGAGCACCAGGAGAGGGACTATTCGTTGAGTTTTAGAAACCTTTCGTATTCACAGTGTGTCCGTTCTCTAGGATTCCCTTACATGTTATATCTGTAGTAATATTCCTTTCAACCTGGAGAGTTGGGACCCATGGAATGTGTGCCATGAATTATTGCTTTAAAGGGTCTGCATTTGCACACCCAATCTCACCAATCGTCTCAGTCCCAAGTGTCCAGCCTTATGCCACATCCAGCTGTCATTGTAGATAGGGTCATTTCAGGTTTCATCAGAGACCCTGAAGGAATTGTAAAGAATTTCCCAGTTGTTTTGTTTTATTTTTGAAATTCCTTTTTATAGTGGGTTTGAGCTGATTCTCGCTGCCATGTTTATGCCAGTCTAGACACACTTGATTCCCTTACGGAGACATATCAATACATAGGTTTGAGGATTCTTACTAGTCAGATATATTCCTCTGCGGGAAATATGGTGTTTTGAGTCCCTTTCACTGAGGAAGGTGTAGGTCTTGTCTATTCCATAGTTGGTTTTTGGAACGGTACCTGTGCTTATATCAAACTCTGGTTTTATGCATCACCCCACCTCTCCTTCCCCCTTAAGCAGGCATAAGAGTGTTTTCTAAATGTGAGAAACTGTTCTCTTTCCTAACTCAGTTCAAGTGTAGCCATGTTTACAGGATCTTCATAAGTGATATCTTATGATAAGTTTCTTTTTCTCTGTGACTTATTTCACTTAGAATCATCGTACCTGAATCCACCCATTTTGCTGCTACTGGTCTTATGACATTGATTTCATGGCTGAGGGATATTCCATCGTACGTAAGTACCACAATTTTTTGAACCATTTTTATATTTCCTGGCTTATTTAAGGTGTACCCAAGTTGAGGTCCTTGTAAGCAGTGCAGCCCTAAATTTTGGGGTGGGTCTGTCTTATTGATCTTCAGTTTTCCCAAGGTATATTCCCTAGACTGGAAGTGCCCTTGGCTCTGTAGCTCTGTTCTTTACTTGTTTTAGGGAACACAATGCACTCCTCCAGAGAGGCAGTTGGCAATTTACATCCCGCCCATCAGCATAACAAGGCTCCCTGTTCTCCAGGGCCTGTCTTGCCTTTCTGGTTTTTACACATTTTGTGGATGTCCCTTTTGACCGGTGGGAAGTGATACTTCTTTGTAGTGCAGATTTGCATTGCCCGCTTGCTTGCTTGGCCAAAAAGGGCGTATGCGTTTTCTTCTGAATATATTCAGGAGAAAACGCATACGCCCTTTTTGGCCAAGTGCATCATTGTCGAAGTTGTGCCCTTCTTCCTGTGCTTTAAAGGCGATTCCAACGTACCTCTTGAAATCTGTTTCCTGCTATTCTGCCTCGCTTTCAAGTCCGCCTCGTTGCCTTCCCTCAATAGATTTTTGGACGATAGGTGTCCTTTATTACTCGGCCAGTTTGTGAATTGCTGTGCCCCTGAGCTCCATTTTTTCACTCGTTTTTGGTGAGCTGACCGCAAGTCCAAAATTTTGGTTCAGGACCTATACTGGTTCAGGGTGGGGGGCTGAGACTTTGATTAATTCTTCTTCCTGCCGGGAAATTACAGTGATATGTGCCCATCCAAATGCTTATCAGCTACTCTCTCATTGGTTCTCCCTCTTCCCTTTCATCCTCTGCCAAATTGGCAACCTGTGCGAACCAGGAGGTTAAAGGGGCTGTCTCTCCAAGTTGGGAGGTTGATAGTAAAGCAGATGGAAAGTCAAACCAGAGCACCAGGAGAGGGACTATTCGTTGAGTTTTAGAAACCTTTCGTATTCACAGTGTGTCCGTTCTCTAGGATTCCCGTACATGTTATATCTGTAGTAATATTCCCTTCAACCTGGAGAGTTGGGACCCATGGAATGTGTGCCATGCATTATTGCTTTAAAGGGTCTGCATTTGCTCACCCAATCTCACCAATTCTCTCAGTCCCAAGTGTCCAGCCTTATGCCACATCTAGCTGTTGTTGTAGATAGGGTCATTCCAGGTTTCATCAGAGACCCTGAAGGAATTGTAAAGAATTTTCCAGTTTTTTTGTTTTATTTTTGAAATTCCTTTTTATAGTGGGTTTGAGCTGATTCTCGCTGCCATGTTTATGCCATTCTAGACAGACTTGATTCCCTTTCGGAGACATATCAATACATAGGTTTTAAGATTCTTACTAGTCAGATATATTCCTCTGCGGGAAATATGGGGTTTTGAGTCCCTTTCACTGAGGAAGGTGTAGGTCTTGTCTATTCCATAGTTGGTTTTTGGAACGGTACCTGTACTTATATCAAACTCTGGTTTTATGCATCACCCCACTTCTCCTTCCCCCTTAAGCAGGCATAAGAGTGTTTTCTAAATGTGAGACACTGTTCTCTTTCCTAATTCAGTTCAAGTGTAGCCATGTTTACAGGATCTTCATAAGTGATAACTTATGATAAGTTTCTTTTTCTCTGTGACTTATTTCACTTAGAATCATCGTACCTGAATCCACCCATTTTGCTGCTACTGGTCTTATGACATTGATTTCATGGCTGAGGGATATTCCATCGTACGTAAGTACCACAATTTTTTGAACCATTTTTATATTTCCTGGGATATTTAAAGTGTACCCAAGTTGAAGTACTTGTAAGCAGTGCAGCCCTAAATTTTGGGGTGGCTCTGTCTTATTGATTTTCAGTTTTTCCCAGGTATATTCCCTAGACGGGAAGTGCCCTTGGCTCTGTAGCTCTGTTGTTTACTTGTTTTAGGGAACACAATGCACTCCTCCAGAGAGGCAGTTGGCAATTTACATCCCGCCCATCAGCATAACAAGGCACCCTGTTCTCCAGGGCCTGTCTTGCCTTTCTGGTTTTTACACATTTTGTGGATGTCCCTTTTGACCGGTGGGAAGTGATACTTCTTTGTAGTGCAGATTTGCATTGACCGCTTGCTTGCTTGGCCAAAAAGGGCGTATGCGTTTTCTCCTGAATATATTCAGGAGTAAACGCATACGCCCTTTTTGGCCAAGTGCATCATTGTCGAAGTTGTGCCCCTCTTCCTGTGCTTTAAAGGCGATTCCAACGTACCTCTTGAAATCTGTTTCCTGCTATTCTGCCTCGCTTTCAAGTCCGCCTCATTGCCTTCCCTCAACAGATTTTTGGACGATAGTTGTCCTTTATTACTCTGCCAGTTTGTGAATTGCTGTGCCCCTGAGCTCCATTTTTCAACTCGTTTTTGGTGAGCTGACCGCAAGTCCAAAATTTTGGTTCAGGATCTATACTGATTCCCGGTGGGTGGTTGAGACTTTGGTTAATTCTTCTTCCTGCCGGGAAATTACAGTGATATGTGCCCGTCCAAATGCCTAACAGCTACTCTCTCATTGGTTCTCCCTCTTCCCTTTCATCCTCTGCCAAATTGGCAACCTGTGCGAACCAGGAGGTTAAAGGGGCTGTCTCTCCAAGTTGGGAGGCTGATAATAAAGCAGATGGAAAGTCAAACCGGAGCACCAGGAGAGGGACTATTCGTTGAGTTTTAGAAACCTTTCGTATTCACAGTGTGTCCGTTCTCTAGGATTCCCTTACATGTTATATCTGTAGTAATATTCCTTTCAACCTGGAGAGTTGGGACCCATGGAATGTGTGCCATGAATTATTGCTTTAAAGGGTCTGCATTTGCACACCCAATCTCACCAATCGTCTCAGTCCCAAGTGTCCAGCCTTATGCCACATCCAGCTGTCATTGTAGATAGGGTCATTTCAGGTTTCATCAGAGACCCTGAAGGAATTGTAAAGAATTTCCCAGTTTTTTTGATTTATTTTTGAAATTCCTTTTTATAGTGGGTTTGAGCTGATTCTCGCTGCCATATTTATCCCAGTCTAGACACACTTGATTCCCTTACGGAGACATATCAATACATAGGTTTTAAGATTCTTACTAGTCAGATATATTCCTCTGCGGGAAATATGGGGTTTTGAGTCCCTTTCACTGAGGAAGGTGTAGGTCTTGTCTATTCCATAGTTGGTTTTTGGAACGGTACCTGTGCTTATATCAAACTCTGGTTTTATGCATCACCCCACCTCTCCTTCCCCCTTAAGCAGGCATAAGAGTGTTTTCTAAATGTGAGACACTGTTCTCTTTCCTAACTCAGTTCAAGTGTAGCCATGTTTACAGGCTCTTCATAAGTGAAATCTTATGATAAGTTTCTTTTTCTGTGTGACTTATTTCACTTAGAATCATCGTCCCTGAATCCACCCATTTTGCTGCTAATGGTCTTAAGACATTGATTTCATGGCTGAGGGATATTCCATCGTATGTAAGTACCACAATTTTTTGAACCATTTTTATATTTCCTGGGATATTTAAGGTGTACCCAAGTTGAGGCCCTTGTAAGCAGTGCAGCCCTAAATTTTGGGGTGGCTGTGTCTTTTTGATTTTCAGTTTTCCCAAGGTATATTCCCTAGACTGGAAGTGCCCTTGGCTCTGTAGCTCTGTTCTTTACTTGTTTTAGGGAACACAATGCACTCCTCCAGAGAGGCAGTTGGCAATTTACATCCCGCCCATCAGCATAACAAGGCTCCCTGTTCTCCAGGGCCTGTCTTGCCTTTCTGGTTTTTACACATTTTGTGGATGTCCCTTTTGACCGGTGGGAAGTGATACTTCTTTGTAGTGCAGATTTGCATTGCCCGCTTGCTTGCTTGGCCAAAAAGGGCGTATGCGTTTTCTCCTCAATATATTCAGGAGAAAACGCATACGCCCTTTTTGGCCAAGTGCATCATTGTCGAAGTTGTGCCCCTCTTCCTGTGCTTTAAAGGCGATTCCAACGTACCTCTTGAAATCTGTTTCCTGCTATTCTGCCTCGCTTTCAAGTCCGCCTCGTTGCCTTCCCTCAACAGATTTTCGGACGATAGTTGTCCTTTATTACTCGGCCAGTTTGTGAATTGCTGTGCCCCTCAGCTCCATTTTTCAACTCGTTTTTGGTGAGCTGACCGCAAGTCCAAAATTTTGGTTCAGGATCTATACTGATTCCCGGTGGGTGGCTGAGACTTTGGTTAATTCTTCTTCCTGCCGTGAAATTACAGTGATATGTGCCCGTCCAAATGCCTAAGAGCTACTCTCTCATTGGTTCTCCCTCTTCCCTTTCATCCTCTGCCAAATTGGCAACCTGTGCGAACCAGGAGGTTAAAGGAGCTGTCTCTCCAAGTTGGGAGAGTGATAGTAAAGCAGATGGAAAGTCAAACCGGAGCACCAGGAGAGGGACTATGCGTTGAGTTTTAGAAACCTTTCGTATTCACAGTGTGTCCATTCTCTACGATTCCCGTACATGTTATATCTGTAGTAATATTCCCATCAACCTGGAGAGTTGGGACCCATGGAATGTGTGCCATGCATTATTGCTTTAAAGGGTCTGCATTTGCTCACTCAATCTCACCAATCCTCTCAGTCCCAAGTGTCCAGCCTTATGCCACATACAGCTGTCGTTGTAGATATGGTCATTCCAGGTTTCATCAGAGACCCTGAAGGAATTGTAAAGAATTTCCCAGTTTTTTTGTTTTGCTTTTGAAATTCCTTTTTATAGTGGGTTTGAGCTGATTCTCGCTGCCATGTTTATGCCAGTCTAGACACACTTGATTCCCTTACGGAGACATATCAATACATAGGTTTTAAGATTCTTACTAGTCAGATATATTCCTCTGCGGGAAATATGGGGTTTTGAGTCCCTTTCACTGAGGAAGGTGTAGATCTTGTCTATTCCATAGTTGGTTTTTGGAACGGTACCTGTGCTTATATCAAACTCTGGTTTTATGCATCACCCCACCTCTCCTTCCCCCTTAAGCAGGCATAAGAGTGTTTTCTAAATGTGAGACACTGTTCTCTTTCCTAACTCAGTTCAAGTGTAGCCATGTTTACAGGATCTTCATAAGTGATATCTTATGATAAGTTTCTTTTTCTGTGTGACTTATTTCACTTAGAATCATCGTACCTGAATCCACCCATTTTGCTGCTACTGGTCTTATGACATTGATTTCATGGCTGAGGGATATTCCATCGTACGTAAGTACCACAATTTTTTGAACCATTTTTATATTTCCTGGGATATTTAAGGTGTACCCAAGTTGAGGTCCTTGTAAGCAGTGCAGCCCTAAATTTTGGGTTGGCTGTGTCTTTTTGATTTTCAGTTTTCCCCAGGTATATTCCCTAGACTGGAGGTGCCCTTGGCTCTGTATCTCTGTTCCTTACTTGTTTTAGGGAACACAATGCACTACTCCAGAGAGGCAGTTGGCAATTTAAATCCCGTCCATCAGCATAACAAGGCACCCTGTTCTCCAGGGCCTCTCTTGCCTTTCTGGTTTTTACACATTTTGTGGATGTCCCTTTTGACCGGTGGGAAGTGATACTTCTTTGTAGTGCAGATTTGCATTGCCCGCTTGCTTGCTTGGCCAAATGGGCGTATGCGTTTTCTCCTGAATATATTCAGGAGAAAACGCATACGCCCTTTTTGGCCAAGTGCATCATTGTCGAAGTTGTGCCCCTCTTCCTGTGCTTTAAAGGCGATTCCAACGTACCTCTTGAAATCTGTTTCCTGCTATTCTGCCTCGTTTTCAAGTCCGCCTCGTTGCCTTCCCTCAACAGATTTTTGGACGATAGTTGTCCTTTATTACTCGGCCAGTTCTTGAATTGCTGTGCCCCTGAGCTCCATTTTTCAACTCGTTTTTCGTGAGCTGACCGCAAGTCCAAAATTTTGGTTCAGGACCTTTGCTGGTTCCCGGTGGGGTGCTGACACTTTGGTTAATTCTTCTTCCTGCTGGGAAATTACAGTGATATGTGCCCGTCCAAATGCCTAACAGCTACTCTCTCATTGGTTCTCCCTCTTCCCTTCCATCCTCTGCCAAATTGGCAACCTGCGCGAACCAGGAGGTTAAAGGGGCTGTCTCTCCAAGTTGGGAGGTGCATAGTAAAGCAGATGGAAAGTCAAACTGCAGCACCAGGAGAGGGACTATTCGTTGAGTTTTAGAAACCTTTCGTATTCACAGTGTGTCCGTTCTCTAGGTTTCCCGTACATGTTATAGCTGTAGTAATATTCCCTTCCACCTGGAGAGTTGGGACCCATGGAATGGGGTCCAGGCATTTGTGCTTTAAAGGGTCTGCATTTGCTCACCCAGTCTCACCATTCGTCTCAGTCCCAAGTGTCCCTCCTTATGCCACATCCAGCTGTCATTGTAGATAGGGTCATTCCAGGTTTCATCAGAGACGCTAAAGGAATTGAAAAGAATTTCCCAGTTTTTTTGTTTTGTTTTTGAAATTCCTTTTTATAGTGGGTTTAAGCTGATTCTCGCTGCTTGTTTATGCCAGTCTAGACACACTTGATTCCCTTACAGAGACATATCAATACATAGGTTTTAAGATTCTTACTAGTCAGATATATTCCTCTGCGGGAAACATGGGGTTTTGAGTCCCTTTCACTGAGGAAGGTGTAGGTCTTGGATATTCCATAGTTGGTTTTCGGAACAGTACCTGTGCTTACATCAAACTCTGGTTTTATGCATCACCCCACCTCTCCTTCCCCCTTAAGCAGGCATAAGAGTGTTTTCTAAATGTGAGACACTGTTCTCTTTCCTAACTCAGTTCAAGTGTAGCCATGTTTACAGGCTCTTCATAAGTGAAATCTTATGATAAGTTTCTTTTTCTGTGTGACTTATTTCACTTAGAATCACCGTACCTGAATCCACCCATTTTGCTGCTAATGGTCTTAAGACATTGATTTCATGGCTGAGGGATATTCCATCGTATGTAAGTACCACAATTTTTTGAACCATTTTTATATTTCCTGGGATATTTAAGGTGTACCCAAGTTGAGGCCCTTGTAAGCAGTGCAGCCCTAAATTTTGGGGTGGCTGTGTCTTTTTGATTTTCAGTTTTCCCAAGGTATATTCCCTAGACTGGAAGTGCCCTTGGCTCTGTAGCTCTGTTCTTTACTTGTTTTAGGGAACACAATGCACTCCTCCAGAGAGGCAGTTGGCAATTTACATCCCGCCCATCAGCATAACAAGGCTCCCTGTTCTCCAGGGCCTGTCTTGCCTTTCTGGTTTTTACACATTTTGTGGATGTCCCTTTTGACCGGTGGGAAGTGATACTTCTTTGTAGTGCAGATTTGCATTGCCCGCTTGCTTGCTTGGCCAAAAAGGGCGTATGCGTTTTCTCCTCAATATATTCAGGAGAAAACGCATACGCCCTTTTTGGCCAAGTGCATCATTGTCGAAGTTGTGCCCCTCTTCCTGTGCTTTAAAGGCGATTCCAACGTACCTCTTGAAATCTGTTTCCTGCTATTCTGCCTCGCTTTCAAGTCCGCCTCGTTGCCTTCCCTCAACAGATTTTCGGACGATAGTTGTCCTTTATTACTCGGCCAGTTTGTGAATTGCTGTGCCCCTCAGCTCCATTTTTCAACTCGTTTTTGGTGAGCTGACCGCAAGTCCAAAATTTTGGTTCAGGATCTATACTGATTCCCGGTGGGTGGCTGAGACTTTGGTTAATTCTTCTTCCTGCCGTGAAATTACAGTGATATGTGCCCGTCCAAATGCCTAAGAGCTACTCTCTCATTGGTTCTCCCTCTTCCCTTTCATCCTCTGCCAAATTGGCAACCTGTGCGAACCAGGAGGTTAAAGGAGCTGTCTCTCCAAGTTGGGAGAGTGATAGTAAAGCAGATGGAAAGTCAAACCGGAGCACCAGGAGAGGGACTATGCGTT
Organism: Hyperoodon ampullatus; assembly: GCF_949752795.1. Taxonomy (NCBI): domain Eukaryota; kingdom Metazoa; phylum Chordata; class Mammalia; order Artiodactyla; family Ziphiidae; genus Hyperoodon; species Hyperoodon ampullatus. Next base: position 1,439,596 of record NW_027640382.1, on the reverse strand, counting down.
GAGTTTTAGAAACCTTTCGTATTCACAGTGTGTCCATTCTCTACGATTCCCGTACATGTTATATCTGTAGTAATATTCCCATCAACCTGGAGAGTTGGGACCCATGGAATGTGTGCCATGCATTATTGCTTTAAAGGGTCTGCATTTGCTCACTCAATCTCACCAATCCTCTCAGTCCCAAGTGTCCAGCCTTATGCCACATACAGCTGTCGTTGTAGATATGGTCATTCCAGGTTTCATCAGAGACCCTGAAGGAATTGTAAAGAATTTCCCAGTTTTTTTGTTTTGCTTTTGAAATTCCTTTTTATAGTGGGTTTGAGCTGATTCTCGCTGCCATGTTTATGCCAGTCTAGACACACTTGATTCCCTTACGGAGACATATCAATACATAGGTTTTAAGATTCTTACTAGTCAGATATATTCCTCTGCGGGAAATATGGGGTTTTGAGTCCCTTTCACTGAGGAAGGTGTAGATCTTGTCTATTCCATAGTTGGTTTTTGGAACGGTACCTGTGCTTATATCAAACTCTGGTTTTATGCATCACCCCACCTCTCCTTCCCCCTTAAGCAGGCATAAGAGTGTTTTCTAAATGTGAGACACTGTTCTCTTTCCTAACTCAGTTCAAGTGTAGCCATGTTTACAGGATCTTCATAAGTGATATCTTATGATAAGTTTCTTTTTCTGTGTGACTTATTTCACTTAGAATCATCGTACCTGAATCCACCCATTTTGCTGCTACTGGTCTTATGACATTGATTTCATGGCTGAGGGATATTCCATCGTACGTAAGTACCACAATTTTTTGAACCATTTTTATATTTCCTGGGATATTTAAGGTGTACCCAAGTTGAGGTCCTTGTAAGCAGTGCAGCCCTAAATTTTGGGTTGGCTGTGTCTTTTTGATTTTCAGTTTTCCCCAGGTATATTCCCTAGACTGGAGGTGCCCTTGGCTCTGTATCTCTGTTCCTTACTTGTTTTAGGGAACACAATGCACTACTCCAGAGAGGCAGTTGGCAATTTAAATCCCGTCCATCAGCATAACAAGGCACCCTGTTCTCCAGGGCCTCTCTTGCCTTTCTGGTTTTTACACATTTTGTGGATGTCCCTTTTGACCGGTGGGAAGTGATACTTCTTTGTAGTGCAGATTTGCATTGCCCGCTTGCTTGCTTGGCCAAATGGGCGTATGCGTTTTCTCCTGAATATATTCAGGAGAAAACGCATACGCCCTTTTTGGCCAAGTGCATCATTGTCGAAGTTGTGCCCCTCTTCCTGTGCTTTAAAGGCGATTCCAACGTACCTCTTGAAATCTGTTTCCTGCTATTCTGCCTCGTTTTCAAGTCCGCCTCGTTGCCTTCCCTCAACAGATTTTTGGACGATAGTTGTCCTTTATTACTCGGCCAGTTCTTGAATTGCTGTGCCCCTGAGCTCCATTTTTCAACTCGTTTTTCGTGAGCTGACCGCAAGTCCAAAATTTTGGTTCAGGACCTTTGCTGGTTCCCGGTGGGGTGCTGACACTTTGGTTAATTCTTCTTCCTGCCGGGAAATTACAGTGATATGTGCCCGTCCAAATGCCTAACAGCTACTCTCTCATTGGTTCTCCCTCTTCCCTTCCATCCTCTGCCAAATTGGCAACCTGCGCGAACCAGGAGGTTAAAGGGGCTGTCTCTCCAAGTTGGGAGGTGCATAGTAAAGCAGTTGGAAAGTCAAACTGCAGCACCAGGAGAGGGACTATTCGTTGAGTTTTAGAAACCTTTCGTATTCACAGTGTGTCCGTTCTCTAGGTTTCCCGTACATGTTATAGCTGTAGTAATATTCCCTTCCACCTGGAGAGTTGGGACCCATGGAATGGGGTCCAGGCATTTGTGCTTTAAAGGGTCTGCATTTGCTCACCCAGTCTCACCATTCGTCTCAGTCCCAAGTGTCCCTCCTTATGCCACATCCAGCTGTCATTGTAGATAGGGTCATTCCAGGTTTCATCAGAGACGCTAAAGGAATTGAAAAGAATTTCCCAGTTTTTTTGTTTTGTTTTTGAAATTCCTTTTTATAGTGGGTTTAAGCTGATTCTCGCTGCTTGTTTATGCCAGTCTAGACACACTTGATTCCCTTACGGAGACATATCAATACATAGGTTTTAAGATTCTTACTAGTCAGATATATTCCTCTGCGGGAAACATGGGGTTTTGAGTCCCTTTCACTGAGGAAGGTGTAGGTCTTGGATATTCCATAGTTGGTTTTCGGAACAGTACCTGTGCTTATATCAAACTCTGGTTTTATGCATCACCCCACCTCTCCTTCCCCCTTAAGCAGGCATAAGAGTGTTTTCTAAATGTGAGACACTGTTCTCTTTCCTAACTCAGTTCAAGTGTAGCCATGTTTACAGGATCTTCCTAAGTGATATCTTATGATAAGTTTCTTTTTCTGTGTGACTTATTTCACTTAGAATCATCGTACATGAATATACCCATTTTGCTGCTACTGGTCTTATGACATTGATTTCATGGCTGAGGAATATTCCATCGTATATAAGTACCACAATTTTTTGAACCATTTTTATATTTCCTTGGATATTTAAGGCGTACCCAAGTTGATGTCCTTGTAAGCAGTGCAGCCCTAAATTTTGGGGTGGCTCTGTCTTATTGATTTTCAGTTTTCCCAAGGTGTATTCCCTAGACTGGAAGTGCCCTTCGCTCTGTAGCTCTGTTGTTTACTTGTTTTAGGGAACACAATGCACTCCTCCAGAGAGGCAGTTTGCAATTTTCATCCCGCCCATCAGCATAACAAGGCTCCCTGTTCTCCAGGGCCTGTCTTGCCTTTCTGGTTTTTACACATTTTGTGGATGTCCCTTTTGACCGGTGGGAAGTGATACTTCTTTGTAGTGCAGATTTGCATTGCCCGCTTGCTTGCTTGGCCAAAAAGGGCGTATGCATTTTCTCCTGAATATATTCAGGAGAAAACGCATACGCCCTTTTTGGCCAAGTGCATCATTGTCGAAGTTGTGCCCCTCTTCCTGTGCTTTAAAGGCGATTCCAACGTACCTCTTGAAATCTGTTTCCTGCTATTCTGCCTCGCTTTCAAGTCCGCCTCGTTTCCTTCCCTCAACAGATTTTTGGATGATAGTTGTCCTTTATTACTCGGCCAGTTTGTGAATTGCTGTGCCCCTGAGCTCCATTTTTCAACTCGTTTTTGGTGAGCTGACCTCAAGTCCAAAATTTTGGTTCAGGACCTATGATGGTTCCCGGTGGGGGGCTGAGACTTTGGTTAATTCTTCTTCCTGCCGGGAAGTTAGAGTGATATGTGCCCGTCCAAATGCCTAACAGCTACTCTCTCATTGGTTCTCCCTCTTCCCTTTCATCCTCTGCCAAATTGGAAAACTGTGCGAACCAGGAGGTTAAAGGGGCTGTCTCTCCAAGTTGGGAGATTGATAGTAAAGCAGATGGAAAGTCAAACCGGAGCACCAGGAGAGGGACTATTCGTTGAGTTGTAGAAACCTTTCATATACACAGTGTGTCCGTTCTCTAGGTTTCCCGTACATGTTATAGCTGTAGTAATATTCCCTTCAACCTGGAGAGTTGGGACCCATGGAATGGGTGCCATGCATTATTGCTTAAAAGGGTCTGCATTTGCTCACCCAATCTCACCAATCCTCTCAGTCCCAAGTGTCCAGCCTTATGCCACATCCAGCTGTCGTTTTAGATAGGGTCATTCCTGGTTTCATCAGAGACCCTGAAGGAATTGTAAAGAATTTCCCAGTTTTTTTGTTTTGTTTTTGAAATTCCTTTTTATAGTGGGTTTGAGCTGATTCTCGCTGCCATGTATATGCCAGTCTAGACACACTTGATTCCCTTACGGAGACATATCAATACATAGGTTTTAAGATTCTTACTAGTCAGATATATTCCTCTGCGGGAAATATGGGGTTTTGAGTCCCTTTCACTGAGGAAGGTGTAGGTCTTGTCTATTCCATAGTTGTTTTTTGGAACAGTACCTGTGCTTATATCAAACTGTGGTTTTATGCATCACCCCACCTCTCCTTCCCCCTTAAGCAGGCATAAGAGTGTTTTCTAAATGTGAGACACTGTTCTCTTTCCTAACTCAGTTCAAGTGTAGCCATGTTTACAGGATCTTCATAAGTGATATCTTATGATAAGTTTCTTTTTCTGTGTGACTTATTTCACTTAGAATCATCGTACATGAATATACCCATTTTGCTGCTACTGGTCTTATGACATTGATTTCATGGCTGAGGGATATTCCATCGTATGTAAGTACCACAATTTTTTGAACCATTTTTATATTTCCTGGCATATTTAAGGTGTACCAAAGTTGAGGTCCTTGTAAGCAGTGCAGCCCTAAATTTTGGGGTGGCTCTGTCTTATTGATTTTCAGTTTTCCCAAGGTATATTCCCTAGACTGGAAGTGCCCTTGGCTCTGTAGCTCTGTTCTTTACTTGTTTTAGGGAACACAATGTACTCCTCCAGGGAGGCAGTTGTCAATTTACATCCCGCCCATCAGCATAACAAGGCTCCCTGTTCTCCAGGGCCTGTCTTGCCTTTCTGGTTTTTACACATTTTGTGGATGTCCCTTTTGACCGGTGGGAAGTGATACTTCTACGTAGTGCAGATTTCCATTGCCCGCTTGTTTGCTTACCAAAAAGGGCGTACGCGTTTTCCCCTGAATATATTCAGGGGAAAACGCATATGCCCTTTTTGCCCAAGTGCATCATTGTCGAAGTTGTGCCCCTCTTCCTGTGCTTTAAAGGCGATTCCAACGTACCTCTTAAAATCTGTTTCCTGCTATTCTGCCTCGCTTTCAAGTCCGCCTCGTTGCCTCCCCTCAACATATTTTTGGACGATAGTTGTCCTTTATTACTCGGCCAGTTTGAGAATTGCTGTGCCCCTGAGCTCCATTTTTCAACTCGTTTTTGGTGAGCTGACCGCAAGTCCAAAATTTTGGTTCAGGACCTATGATGGTTCCCGGTGGGGGGCTGAGACTTTGGTTAATTCTTCTTCCTGCTGGGAAGTTAGACTGATATGTGCCCGTCCAAATGCCTAACAGCTACTCTCTCATTGGTTCTCCCTCTTCCCATTCATCCTCTGCCAAATTGGCAACCTGTGCGAACCAGGAGGTTAAAGGGGCTGTCTCTACAAGTTAGGAAATTGATAGTAAATCAGATGGAAAGTCAAACCGGAGCACCAGGAGAGGGACAATTCGTTGAGTTTTAGAAACCTTTCGTATTCACAGTGTGTCCGTTCTCTAGGTTTCCTGTACATGTTATAGCTGTAGTAATATTCCCTTCAACCTGGAGAGTTGGGACCCATGGAATGGGTGCCAGGCATTTGTGCTTTAAAGGGTCTGCATTTGCTCACCCAATCTCACCATTCGTCTCAGTCCAAAGTGTCCCTCCTTATGCCACATCCAGCTGTCATTGTAGATAGTGTCATTCCAGGTTTCATCAGAGACCCTGAAGGAATTGTAAAGAATTTCCCAGTTTTTTTGTTTTGTTTTTGAAATTCCTTTTTATAGTGGGTTTGAGCTGATTCTCGCTGCCATGTTTATGCCAGTCTAGACACACTTGATTCCCTTACAGAGACATATCAATACATAGGTTTTAAGATTCTTACTCGTCAGATATATTCCTCTGCGGGAAATATGGGGCTTTGAATCCCTTTCACTGAGGAAGGTGTAGGTCTTGTCTATTCCATAGTTGGTTTTTGGAACGGTACCTGTGCTTATATCAAACTCTGGTTTTATGCATCACCCCACCTCTCCTTCCCCCTTAAGCAGGCATAAGAGTGTTTTCTAAATGTGAGACAGTGTTCTCTTTCTTAACTCAGTTCAAGGGTAGCCATGTTTACAGGATCTTCATAAGTGATATCTTATGATAAGTTTCTTTTTCTCTGTGACTTATTTCACTTAGAATCATCGTACCTGAATCCACCCATTTTGCTGCTACTGGTCTTATGACATTGATTTCATGGCTGAGGGATATTCCGTCGTACGTAAGTACCACAAATTTTTGAACCATGTTCATATTTCCTGGGATATTTAAGGTGTACCCAAGTTGAGGTCCTTGTAAGCAGTGCAGCCCTAAATTTTGGGGTGGCTCTGTCTCATTGATTTTCAGTTTTCCCAAGGTATATTCCCTAGACAGGAAGTGCCCTTGGCTCTGTAGCTCTGTTGTTTACTTGTTTTACGGAACACAATGCACTCCTCCAGAGAGGCAGTTGGCAATTTACATCCCGCCCATCAGCATAACAAGGCTCCCTGTTCTCCAGGGCCTGTCTTGCCTTTCTGGTTTTTAGACATTTTGTGGATGTCCCGTTTGACCGTTGGAAAGTGATACTTCTTTGTAGTGCAGATTTGCATTGACCGCTTGCTTGCTTGGCCAAAAAGGGCGTATGCGTTTTCTCCTGAATATATTCAGGAGAAAACGCATACGCCCTTTTTGGCCAAGTGCATCATTGTCGAAGTTGTGCCCCTCTTCCTGTGCTTTAAAGGCGATTCCAACGTACCTCTTGAAATCTGTTTCCTGCTATTCTCCCTCGCTTTCAAGTCCGCCTCGTTGCCTTCCCTCAACAGATTTTTGGACGATAGTTGTCCTTTATTACTCGGCCACTTTGTGAATTGCTGTGCCCCTGAGCTCCATTTATCAACTCATTTTTGGTGAGCTGACCGCAAGTCCAACATTTTGGTTCAGGACCTATGATGGTTCCCGGTAGGGGGCTCAGACTTTGGTTAATTCTTCTTCCTGCCGGGAAGTTAGAGTGATATGTGCCCGTCCAAATGCCTAACAGCTACTCTCTCATTGGTTCTCCCTCTTCCCTTTCATCCTCTGCCAAATTGGCAACCTGTGCGAACCAGGATGTTAAAGCGGCTGTCTCTCCAATTTGGGAGTTTGATAGTAAAGCAGATGAAAAGTCAAACCGGAGCACCAGGAGAGGGACTGTACGTTGAGTTTTAGAAACCTTTCGTATTCACAGTGTGTCCGTTCTCTAGGTTTCCCGTACATGTTATAGCTGCAGTAATATTCCCTTCAACCTGGAGAGTTGGGACCCATGGAATGGGTGCCAGGCATTTGTGCTTTAAAGGTTCTGCATTTGCTCACCCAATCTCTCCAATCCTCTCAGTCCCAAGTGTCCCTCTTTATGCCACATCCAGCTGTCATTGTAGATAGGGTCATTCCAGGTTTCATCAGAGACCCTGAAGGAATTGTAAAGAATTTCCCAGTTTTTTTGTTTTGTTTTTGAAATTCCTTTTTATAGTGGGTTTGAGCTGATTCTCGCTGCCATGTTTATGCCAGTCTAGACACACTTGATTCCCTTATGGAGACATATCAATACATAGGTTTTAAGATTCTTACTAGTCAGATATATTCCTCTGCGGGAAATATGGGGTTTTGAGTCCCTTTCACTGAGGAAGGTGTAGGTCTTGTCTATTCCATAGTTGGTTTTTGGAACGGTACCTGTGCTTATATCAAACTCTGGTTTTATGCATCACCCCACCTCTCCTTCCCCCTTAAGCAGGCATAAGAGTGTTTTCTAAATGTGAGACACTGTTCTCTTTCCTAACTCAGTTCAAGTGTAGGCATGTTAACAGGATCTTCATAAGTGATATCTTACGATAAGTTTCTTTTTCTCTGTGACTTATTTCATTTAGAATCATCGTACCTGAATCCACCCATTTTGCTGCTACTGGTCTTATGACATTGATTTCATGGCTGAGGCATATTCCATCGTACCTTAGTACCACAATTTTTTGAACCATTTTTATATTTCCTGGGATATTTAAGGCGTACCCAAGTTGATGTCCTTGTAAGCAGTGCAGCCCTAAATTTTGGGGTGGCTCTGTCTTATTGATTTTCAGTTTTCCCAAGGTGTATTCCCTAGACTGGAAGTGCCCTTCGCTCTGTAGCTCTGTTGTTTACTTGTTTTAGGGAACACAATGCACTCCTCCAGAGAGGCAGTTGGCAATTTTCATCCCGCCCATCAGCATAACAAGGCTCCTTGTTCTCCAGGGCCTGTCTTGCCTTTCTGGTTTTTAACATTTTGTGGATGTCCCTTTTGACCGGTGGGAAGTGATACTTCTTTGTAGTGCAGATTTGCATTGCCCGCTTGCTTGCTTGGCCAAAAAGGGCGTATGCGTTTTCTCCTGAATATATTCAGGAGAAAACGCATACGCCCTTTTTGGCCAAGTGCATCATTGTCGAAGTTGTGCCCCTCTTCCTGTGCTTTAAAGGCGATTCCAACGTACCTCTTGAAATCTGTTTCCTGCTATTCTGCCTCGCTTTCACGTCCGCCTCGTTTCCTTCCCTCAACAGATTTTTGGACGATAGTTGTCCTTTATTACTGGGCCAGTTTGTGAATTGCTGTGCCCCTGAGCTCCATTTTTCAACTCGTTTTTGGTGAGCTGACCTCAAGTCCAAAATTTTGGTTCAGGACCTATGATGGTTCCCGGTGGGGGGCTGAGACTTTGGTTAATTCTTCTTCCTGCCGGGAAGTTAGAGTGATATGTGCCCGTCCAAATGCCTAACAGCTACTCTCTCATTGGTTCTCCCTCTTCCCTTTCATCCTCTGCCAAATTGGAAAACTGTGCGAACCAGGAGGTTAAAGGGGCTGTCTCTCCAAGTTGGGAGATTGATAGTAAAGCAGATGGAAAGTCAAACCGGAGCACCAGGAGAGGGACTATTCGTTGAGTTGTAGAAACCTTTCATATACACAGTGTGTCCGTTCTCTAGGTTTCCCGTACATGTTATAGCTGTAGTAATATTCCCTTCAACCTGGAGAGTTGGGACCCATGGAATGGGTGCCATGCATTATTGCTTAAAAGGGTCTGCATTTGCTCACCCAATCTCACCAATCCTCTCAGTCCCAAGTGTCCAGCCTTATGCCACATCCAGCTGTCGTTTTAGATAGGGTCATTCCTGGTTTCATCAGAGACCCTGAAGGAATTGTAAAGAATTTCCCAGTTTTTTTGTTTTGTTTTTGAAATTCCTTTTTATAGTGGGTTTGAGCTGATTCTCGCTGCCATGTATATGCCAGTCTAGACACACTTGATTCCCTTACGGAGACATATCAATACATAGGTTTTAAGATTCTTACTAGTCAGATATATTCCTCTGCGGGAAATATGGGGTTTTGAGTCCCTTTCACTGAGGAAGGTGTAGGTCTTGTCTATTCCATAGTTGTTTTTTGGAACGGTACCTGTGCTTATATCAAACTGTGGTTTTATGCATCACCCCACCTCTCCTTCCCCCTTAAGCAGGCATAAGAGTGTTTTCTAAATGTGAGACACTGTTCTCTTTCCTAACTCAGTTCAAGTGTAGCCATGTTTACAGGATCTTCATAAGTGATATCTTATGATAAGTTTCTTTTTCTGTGTGACTTATTTCACTTAGAATCATCGTACCTGAATCCACCCATTTTGCTGCTACTGGTCTTATGACATTGATTTCATTTCTGAGGGATATTCCATCGTACGTAAGTACCACATTTTTTGAACCTATTTTATATTTCCTGGGATATTTTAGGTGTACCCAAGTTGAGGTCCTTGTAAGCAGTGCAGCCCTAAATTTTGGGGTGGCTCTGTCTTATTGATTTTCAGTTTTCCCAAGGTATATTCCCTAGACTGGAAGTGCCCTTGGCTCTGTAGCTCTGTTCTTTACTTGTTTTAGGGAACACAATGTACTCCTCCAGGGAGGCAGTTGTCAATTTACATCCCGCCCATCAGCATAACAAGGCTCCCTGTTCTCCAGGGCCTGTCTTGCCTTTCTGGTTTTTACACATTTTGTGGATGTCCCTTTTGACCGGTGGGAAGTGATACTTCTATGTAGTGCAGATTTGCATTGCCCGCTTGTTTGCTTGGCCAAAAAGGGCGTACGCGTTTTCCCCTGAATATATTCAGGAGAAAACGCATATGCCCTTTTTGCCCAAGTGCATCATTGTCGAAGTTGTGCCCCTCTTCCTGTGCTTTAAAGGCGATTCCAACGTACCTCTTAAAATCTGTTTCCTGCTATTCTGCCTCGCTTTCAAGTCCGCCTCGTTGCCTTCCCTCAACATATTTTTGGACGATAGTTGTCCTTTATTACTCGGCCAGTTTGTGAATTGCTGTGCCCCTGAGCTCCATTTTTCAACTCGTTTTTGGTGAGCTGACCGCAAGTCCAAAATTTTGCTTCAGGACCTATGATGGTTCCCGGTGGGGGGCTGAGACTTTGGTTAATTCTTATTCCTGCCGGGAAGTTAGACTGATATGTGCCCGTCCAAATGCCTAACAGCTACTCTCTCATTGGTTCTCCCTCTTCCCATTCATCCTCTGCCAAATTGGCAACCTGTGCGAACCAGGAGGTTAAAGGGGCTGTCTCTACAAGTTAGGAAATTGATAGTAAATCAGATGGAAAGTCAAACCGGAGCACCAGGAGAGGGACAATTCGTTGAGTTTTAGAAACCTTTCGTATTCACAGTGTGTCCGTTCTCTAGGTTTCCTGTACATGTTATAGCTGTAGTAATATTCCCTTCAACCTGGAGAGTTGGGACCCATGGAATGGGTGCCAGGCATTTGTGCTTTAAAGGGTCTGCATTTGCTCACCCAATCTCACCATTCGTCTCAGTCCCAAGTGTCCCTCCTTATGCCACATCCAGCTGTCATTGTAGATAGTGTCATTCCAGGTTTCATCAGAGACCCTGAAGGAATTGTAAAGAATTTCCCAGTTTTTTTGTTTTGTTTTTGAAATTCCTTTTTATAGTGGGTTTGAGCTGATTCTCGCTGCCATGTTTATGCCAGTCTAGACACACTTGATTCCCTTACAGAGACATATCAATACATAGGTTTTAAGATTCTTACTCGTCAGATATATTCCTCTGCGGGAAATATGGGGTTTTGAGTCCCTTTCACTGAGGAAGGTGTAGGTCTTGTCTATTCCATAGTTGGTTTTTGGAACGGTACCTGTGCTTATATCAAACTCTGGTTTTATGCATCACCCCACCTCTCCTTCCCCCTTAAGCAGGCATAAGAGTGTTTTCTAAATGTGAGACACTGTTCTCTTTCCTAACTCAGTTCAAGTGTAGCCATGTTTACAGGATCCTCATAAGTTATATCTTATGATAAGATTCTTTTTCTCTGTGACTTATTTCACTTAGAATCATCGTACCTGAATCCACCCATTTTGCTGCTACTGGTCTTATGACATTGATTTCATGGCTGAGGGATATTCCGTCGTACGTAAGTACCACAATTTTTTGAACCATTTTTATATTTCCTGGGATATTTAAGGTGTACCCAAGTTGAGGTCCTTGTAAGCAGTGCAGCCCTAAATTTTGGGGTGGCTCTGTCTTATTGATTTTCAGTTTTCCCAAGGAATATTCCCTAGACTGGAATTGCCCCTGGCTCTGTAGCTCTGTTGTTTACTTGTTTTAGGGAACACAATGCACTCCTCCAGAGAGGCAGTTGGCAATTTACATCCCGCCCATCAGCATAACAAGGCTCCCTGTTCTCCAGGGCCTGTCTTGCCTTTCTGGTTTTTAGACATTTTGTGGATGTCCCGTTTGACCGTTGGAAAGTGATACTTCTTTGTAGTGCAGATTTGCATTGACCGCTTGCTTGCTTGGCCAAAAAGGGCATATGCGTTTTCTCCTGAATATATTCAGGAGAAAACGCATACGCCCTTTTTGGCCAAGTGCATCATTGTCGAAGTTGTGCCCCTCTTCCTGTGCTTTAAAGGCGATTCCAACGTACCTCTTGAAATCTGTTTCCTGCTATTCTGCCTCGCTTTCAAGTCCGCCTCGTTGCCTTCCCTCAACAGATTTTTGGACGATAGTTGTCCTTTATTACTCGGCCACTTTGTGAATTGCTGTGCCCCTGAGCTCCATTTATCAACTCATTTTTGGTGAGCTGACCGCAAGTCCAACATTTTGGTTCAGAACCTATGATGGTTCCCGGTAGGGGGCTCTGACTTTGGTTAATTCTTCTTCCTGCCGGGAAGTTAGAGTGATATGTGCCCGTCCAAATGCCTAACAGCTACTCTCTCATTGGTTCTCCCTCTTCCCTTTCATCCTCTGCCAAATTGGCAACCTGTGCGAACCAGGATGTTAAAGGGGCTGTCTCTCCAATTTGGGAGTTTGATAGTAAAGCAGATGGAAAGTCAAACCGGAGCACCAGGAGAGGGACTGTACGTTGAGTTTTAGAAACCTTTCGTATTCACAGTGTGTCCGTTCTCTAGGTTTCCCGTACATGTTATAGCTGCAGTAATATTCCCTTCAACCTGGAGAGTTGGGACCCATGGAATGGGTGCCAGGCATTTGTGCTTTAAAGGTTCTGCATTTGCTCACCCAATCTCTCCAATCCTCTCAGTCCCAAGTGTCCCTCTTTATGCCACATCCAGCTGTCATTGTAGATAGTGTCATTCCAGGTTTCATCAGAGACCCTGAAGGAATTGTAAAGAATTTCCCAGTTTTTTTGTTTTGTTTTTGAAATTCCTTTTTATAGTGGGTTTGAGCTGATTCTCGCTGCCATGTTTATGCCAGTCTAGACACACTTGATTCCCTTATGGAGACATATCAATACATAGGTTTTAAGATTCTTACTAGTCAGATATATTCCTCTGCGGGAAATATGGGGTTTTGAGTCCCTTTCACTGAGGAAGGTGTAGGTCTTGTCTATTCCATAGTTGGTTTTTGGAACGGTACCTGTGCTTATATCAAACTCTGGTTTTATGCATCACCCCACCTCTCCTTCCCCCTTAAGCAGGCATAAGAGTGTTTTCTAAATGTGAGACACTGTTCTCTTTCCTAACTCAGTTCAAGTGTAGCCATGTTAACAGGATCTTCATAAGTGATATCTTACGATAAGTTTCTTTTTCTCTGTGACTTATTTCATTTAGAATCATCGTACCTGAATCCACCCATTTTGCTGCTACTGGTCTTATGACATTGATTTCATGGCTGAGGCATATTCCATCGTACCTTAGAACCACAATTTTTTGAACCATTTTTATATTTCCTGGGATATTTAAGGCGTACCCAAGTTGATGTCCTTGTAAGCAGTGCAGCCCTAAATTTTGGGGTGGCTCTGTCTTATTGATTTTCAGTTTTCCCAAGGTGTATTCCCTAGACTGGAAGTGCCCTTCGCTCTGTAGCTCTGTTGTTTACTTGTTTTAGGGACCACAATGCACTCCTCCAGAGAGGCAGTTGGCAATTTTCATCCCGCCCATCACCATAACAAGGCTCCCTGTTCTCCAGGGTCTGTGTTGCCTTTCTGGTTTTTACACATTTTGTGGATGTCCCTTTGACTGGTGGGAAGTGATACTTCTTTGTAGTGCAGATTTGCATTGCCCGCTTGCTTGCTTGGCCAAAAAGGGCGTATGCGTTTTCTCCTGAATATATTCAGGAGAAAACGCATACGCCCTTTTTGGCCAAGTGCATCATTGTCGAAGTTGTGCCCCTCTTCCTGTGCTTTAAAGGCGATTCCAACGTACCTCTTGAAATCTGTTTCCTGCTATTCTGCCTCGCTTTCAAGTCCGCCTCGTTTCCTTCCCTCAACAGATTTTTGGACGATAGTTGTCCTTTATTACTCGGGCAGTTTGTGAATTGCTGTGCCCCTGAGCTCCATTTTTCAACTCGTTTTTGGTGAGCTGAACTCAAGTCCAAAATTTTGGTTCAGGACCTATGATGGTTCCCGGTGGGGGGCTGAGACTTTGGTTAATTCTTCTTCCTGCCGGGAAGTTAGAGTGATATGTGCCCGTCCAAATGCCTAACAGCTACTCTCTCATTGGTTCTCCCTCTTCCCTTTCATCCTCTGCCAAATTGGAAAACTGTGCGAACCAGGAGGTTAAAGGGGCTGTCTCTCCAAGTTGGGAGATTGATAGTAAAGCAGATGGAAAGTCAAACCGGAGCACCAGGAGAGGGACTATTCGTTGAGTTTTAGAAACCTTTCATATACACAGTGTGTCCGTTCTCTAGGTTTCCCGTACATGTTATAGCTGTAGTAATATTCCCTTCAACCTGGAGAGTTGGGACCCATGGAATGGGTGCCATGCATTATTGCTTAAAAGGGTCTGCATTTGCTCACCCAATCTCACCAATCCTCTCAGTCCCAAGTGTCCAGCCTTATGCCACATCCAGCTGTCGTTTTAGATAGGGTCATTCCTGGTTTCATCAGAGACCCTGAAGGAATTGTAAAGAATTTCCCAGTTTTTTTGTTTTGTTTTTGAAATTCCTTTTTATAGTGGGTTTGAGCTGATTCTCGCTGCCATGTATATGCCAGTCTAGACACACTTGATTCCCTTACGGAGACATATCAATACATAGGTTTTAAGATTCTTACTAGTCAGATATATTCCTCTGCGGGAAATATGGGGTTTTGAGTCCCTTTCACTGAGGAAGGTGTAGGTCTTGTCTATTCCATAGTTGTTTTTTGGAACGGTACCTGTGCTTATATCAAACTGTGGTTTTATGCATCACCCCACCTCTCCTTCCCCCTTAAGCAGGCATAAGAGTGTTTTCTAAATGTGAGACACTGTTCTCTTTCCTAACTCAGTTCAAGTGTAGCCATGTTTACAGGATCTTCATAAGTGATATCTTATGATAAGTTTCTTTTTCTGTGTGACTTATTTCACTTAGAATCATCGTACATGAATATACCCATTTTGCTGCTACTGGTCTTATGACATTGATTTCATGGCTGAGGGATATTCCATCGTATGTAAGTACCACAATTTTTTGAACCATTTTTATATTTCCTGGCATATTTAAGGTGTACCAAAGTTGAGGTCCTTGTAAGCAGTGCAGCCCTAAATTTTGGGGTGGCTCTGTCTTATTGATTTTCAGTTTTCCCAAGGTATATTCCCTAGACTGGAAGTGCCCTTGGCTCTGTAGCTCTGTTCTTTACTTGTTTTAGGGAACACAATGTACTCCTCCAGGGAGGCAGTTGTCAATTTACATCCCGCCCATCAGCATAACAAGGCTCCCTGTTCTCCAGGGCCTGTCTTGCCTTTCTGGTTTTTACACATTTTGTGGATGTCCCTTTTGACCGGTGGGAAGTGATACTTCTATGTAGTGCAGATTTGCATTGCCCGCTTGTTTGCTTGGCCAAAAAGGGCGTACGCGTTTTCCCCTGAATATATTCAGGGGAAAACGCATATGCCCTTTTTGCCCAAGTGCATCATTGTCGAAGTTGTGCCCCTCTTCCTGTGCTTTAAAGGCGATTCCAACGTACCTCTTAAAATCTGTTTCCTGCTATTCTGCCTCGCTTTCAAGTCCGCCTCGTTGCCTCCCCTCAACATATTTTTGGACGATAGTTGTCCTTTATTACTCGGCCAGTTTGTGAATTGCTGTGCCCCTGAGCTCCATTTTTCAACTCGTTTTTGGTGAGCTGACCGCAAGTCCAAAATTTTGGTTCAGGACCTATGATGGTTCCCGGTGGGGGGCTGAGACTTTGGTTAATTCTTCTTCCTGCCGGGAAGTTAGACTGATATGTGCCCGTCCAAATGCCTAACAGCTACTCTCTCATTGGTTCTCCCTCTTCCCATTCATCCTCTGCCAAATTGGCAACCTGTACGAACCAGGAGGTTAAAGGGGCTGTCTCTACAAGTTAGGAAATTGATAGTAAATCAGATGGAAAGTCAAACCGGAGCACCAGGAGAGGGACAATTCGTTGAGTTTTAGAAACCTTTCGTATTCACAGTGTGTCCGTTCTCTAGGTTTCCTGTACATGTTATAGCTGTAGTAATATTCCCTTCAACCTGGAGAGTTGGGACCCATGGAATGGGTGCCAGGCATTTGTGCTTTAAAGGGTCTGCATTTGCTCACCCAATCTCACCATTCGTCTCAGTCCCAAGTGTCCCTCCTTATGCCACATCCAGCTGTCATTGTAGATAGTGTCATTCCAGGTTTCATCAGAGACCCTGAAGGAATTGTAAAGAATTTCCCAGTTTTTTTGTTTTGTTTTTGAAATTCCTTTTTATAGTGGGTTTGAGCTGATTCTCGCTGCCATGTTTATGCCAGTCTAGACACACTTGATTCCCTTACAGAGACATATCAATACATAGGTTTTAAGATTCTTACTCGTCAGATATATTCCTCTGCGGGAAATATGGGGTTTTGAGTCCCTTTCACTGAGGAAGGTGTAGGTCTTGTCTATTCCATAGTTGGTTTTTGGAACGGTACCTGTGCTTATATCAAACTCTGGTTTTATGCATCACCCCACCTCTCCTTCCCCCTTAAGCAGGCATAAGACTCTTTTCTACATGTGAGACACTGTTCTCTTTCCTAACTCAGTTCAAGTGTAGCCATGTTTACAGGATCCTCATAAGTTATATCTTATGATAAGATTCTTTTTCTCTGTGACTTATTTCACTTAGAATCATCGTACCTGAATCCACCCATTTTGCTGCTACTGGTCTTATGACATTGATTTCATGGCTGAGGGATATTCCGTCGTACGTAAGTACCACAATTTTTTGAACCATTTTTATATTTACTGGGATATTTAAGGTGTACCCAAGTTGAGGTCCTTGTAAGCAGTGCAGCCCTAAATTTTGGGGTGGCTCTGTCTTATTGATTTTCAGTTTTCCCAAGGAATATTCCCTAGACTGGAATTGCCCCTGGCTCTGTAGCTCTGTTGTTTACTTGTTTTAGGGAACACAATGCACTCCTCCAGAGAGGCAGTTGGCAATTTACATCCCGCCCATCAGCATAACAAGGCTCCCTGTTCTCCAGGGCCTGTCTTGCCTTTCTGGTTTTTAGACATTTTGTGGATGTCCCGTTTGACCGTTGGAAAGTGATACTTCTTTGTAGTGCAGATTTGCATTGCCCGCTTGCTTGCTTGGCCAAAAAGGGCGTATGCGTTTTCTCCTGAATATATTCAGGAGAAAACGCATACGCCCTTTTTGGCCAAGTGCATCATTGTCGAAGTTGTGCCCCTCTTCCTGTGCTTTAAAGGCGATTCCAACGTACCTCTTGAAATCTGTTTCCTGCTATTCTGCCTCGCTTTCAAGTCCGCCTCGTTTCCTTCCCTCAACAGATTTTTGGACGATAGTTGTCCTTTATTACTCGGGCAGTTTGTGAATTGCTGTGCCCCTGAGCTCCATTTTTCACCTCGTTTTTGGTGAGCTGAACTCAAGTCCAAAATTTTGGTTCAGGACCTATGATGGTTCCCGGTGGGGGGCTGAGACTTTGGTTAATTCTTCTTCCTGCCGGGAAGTTAGAGTGATATGTGCCCGTCCAAATGCCTAACAGCTACTCTCTCATTGGTTCTCCCTCTTCCCTTTCATCCTCTGCCAAATTGGAAAACTGTGCGAACCAGGAGGTTAAAGGGGCTGTCTCTCCAAGTTGGGAGATTGATAGTAAAGCAGATGGAAAGTCAAACCGGAGCACCAGGAGAGGGACTATTCGTTGAGTTGTAGAAACCTTTCATATACACAGTGTGTCCGTTCTCTAGGTTTCCCGTACATGTTATAGCTGTAGTAATATTCCCTTCAACCTGGAGAGTTGGGACCCATGGAATGGGTGCCATGCATTATTGCTTAAAAGGGTCTGCATTTGCTCACCCAATCTCACCAATCCTCTCAGTCCCAAGTGTCCAGCCTTATGCCACATCCAGCTGTCGTTTTATATAGGGTCATTCCTGGTTTCATCAGAGACCCTGAAGGAATTGTAAAGAATTTCCCAGTTTTTTTGTTTTGTTTTTGAAATTCCTTTTTATAGTGGGTTTGAGCTGATTCTCGCTGCCATGTATATGCCAGTCTAGACACACTTGATTCCCTTACGGAGACTTATCAATACATAGGTTTTAAGATTCTTACTAGTCAGATATACTACTCTGCGGGGAATGGGGGTGTTGAGCCCCGTTCAGTGAGGAAAGAGTAGGTCTTGTCTATTTTGTATTTGGATTATGCAACCGTACCTGTGCTAATATCAAACTCTGGTTTTATGCATCACCCCACCTCTCCTTTCCTCTTGAGCAGGCATAAGAGTGTTTTCTAAATGTGAGACTCTTCTCTTTCCTAATTCAGTTCATGTGTAGCTATGTTTACAAGACCTTCATAAGTGATATCTTATGATAAGTTTCTTTTTCTGTGTGACTTATTTCAGTTAGAATCATCGTACATGAATCCACTCATTATGCTGCTACTGGCCTTATGACATTGATTTCATGGCTGAGGGATATTCCATCGTACGTATGTACCACAATTTCTTTACTCTTTTTGTCTTTCCTGGGATATTTAAGGTGTCCCGAAGTCGAGGTTCTTGTAAGCAGTGCTGCCCTCTATTTTGCGTTGGCTGTGTCTTATTGATTTTCAATTTCCCCAAGGTATATTCCCATGACTGGAAGTGCCTTAGGTTGTGAAGCTCTGTTGTTTAATTATTTTAGGGAACACAATGCACTCCTCCAGAGTGGCTGTTGGCAATCTGCATCCCACCCATCAGCATAACAAGGCTCCCTGTTCTCCAGAGCCCCTCTTGCCTTTCTGGTTTTTACACATTTTACGGATATCTCTTTTGACTGGTTTGAATTGATACTTCTTTGTAGTGCAGATTTGCATTGTGCGGTTGCTTGGTTGGCCAAAATGGGTGTATGCGTTTTCTCCTGAATATATTCAGGAGAAAACGCATGCACCCTTTATGGACAATTCCATAATTGTCGAAGTTGTGATGCTTTTCCTGTGTTTAAAGGCGATTCCAATATACTTCTGGAAATCTGTTTCGTGCAAATCTCCCTCATTTTCAAGTCCGCCTCATGGCTTTTCCTCAACAGATTTTTGGAAGAGAGTAGACCTGTATAACTCTGCAAGTTTGTGAATTGCTGTGCCCCTGAGCTCCATTTTTCAACTTGTGTTTTTGTGAGCTGACTGCAAACCCACAATTTTGCTTCAGGACCTATACTAGTTATGGGGGTGTGGCAGGCTGAGAGTTTGGTTAATTCTTATTCTTGACGGGAAATTAGAGTTACATTTGGCCGTTCAGATGCCTACAGCTACTCTCTCCTTGGTTCTCCCTCTTCCCTTATATCCTCTGCACAATGGGCCAACTGTGCTAACCAGGAGGTTATAGGGGCTGACTCTCCAAGTTGGGAGATTGATATTAAAGCAGTTGGAATGTCAATCTGGAGCACATGGAGAGAAAAAAATTCGTAGAGTTTTAGAAACTTTCACCATCAGAGGGTGTCCATTCTCTAGGTTTCCCATACAAGTTATAACTGTAGTGATATTCCCTTCTACCTGGAGAGTTGGGAACCATGGAATCAGTTGCAGGCATTATTGCTTTAAAGCATCTGCATTTTCTCACCCAATCTCACCAATCCTCTCAGTCCCAAGTGAACAGCCTTATGCCACATCCAGCTGTTGTTGTAGATAGGGTCATTCCAAGTTTCATCAGAACCCCTGAAGGTATTGTGTAAGAATTTCACTGTTTTTTTTGTTTGTTTTGAAATTCCTTTTTATAGTGGGTTTGAGCTGATTCTCACTGCCGTGTTTATGTCATTCTAGACACACTTGGTTCCCTTATGGAGACATATCAATACATAGGTTTTAAGATCCTTACTAGTCAGATATATTTCTCTGTGTGGAATAGGGGTGTTGAGTCCCATTCACTGAGGAAGGAGTCGGGCTTGTCTCTTCTGTATTTGGATTATGGAACGGTACCTGTGTTAATATCAAACTCTGGTTTTGTGTGTCTCCCCACCTCTCCTTCCCCCTTAAGCAAGCATAAGAGTGTTTTCTAAATCTGAGACTCTGTTCTCTTTCCTAATTCAGTTCATATGTAGCCAGGTTTACATTCCCTTCATAAGTGATATCTTATATCAGAATGCACCATGGCCCTTGTCATAATAATGCTCCATGACCCCTGTCATCACAATGCTCCATTCCCTGGTTATCTCAATGCTCCATGTCCCTTGTCATAACAATTCTCCACGTACTTGTCATCACAATGCTACATGACACTTCTCATCACAAAGTTACATGCTCGTTTCATCACAATTCTCCATGCACTTGTCATTGCAATGTTCCATGACCCCTGTCATAGCAAGCTCCAAGTGTTTGTCATCACAATGCTTCACGACTTTATCATCAAAATTCTCAATGGCACTTTTCATCACAATGTTCCGTACCCTTGTCATCACAATGCTCCATGCCCTTGTCATCACAATGCTCCATGACCCCTGTCATCACAATGCTCCCTGACACCTCTCATCACAATGCTCCATGACCCCTGTCATCACAATGCTCCCTGACACCTGTCATTACAATGCTTCATGCCCCTTGTCATTACAGTGCTCCATGATGCTCGTCATCACAATTACCCAAGGTCTTCTCATCACAATGCTCCACGGTTTTGCCATCACAATGCTCCATGCCCTGGTCATCTCAAAGTTCAATGTCCCTTGTCCTCACAATTCTCCACGTCCTTGTCATCACAATGCTCCATGGCACTTCTCATCACAATGTTATATGCTCTTGTCATAACAATACTCCATGCACTTGTCATCGCAATGCTCCATGACCCATGTCATAGGAAGCTCCATGCGCTTGTCATCACAATGTTTCACGACATGGACATTAAAATTATCAATGGCCCTTGTCATCTTAATGCTCCATGTGCTTGTCCTCACAATGTTTCACGACATGGACATTAAAATTATCAATGGCCCTTGTCATCTCAATGCTCCATGCGCTTGTCATCACAATGCTCCTTTACCTTTGTCACAACAATCCTCCATGACACTTGGCATCACAATGCTCCGTGCTATTGTCATCACAATGGAAAATGACATATGTCATCACAATGCTCCCTGACACCTGTCTTCACAATACTCCATGACCTTGTCATCACAATGCTCCATGCCCTTGTCATCACAATGTGTCATGTCCACTGTCATCAAAATAATCCATGAAACTTGTCAGACCAAAGCTCCATGCCACCTTTCATCACAATGCTCCATGAACCCTGTCATCACAATGCACCATGCCCATCATCATAATGCTTCATGCTCTTGTCATCACAATGAAATCAAAATGCTCCATGACCTCTGTCATCACAATGCTCCAAACCCTTGTGATCACAATGTTCCATAACACTTGTCATCACAATACCCCATGACGCTAGTCATCAAAATTATCCATGGACTTCTCATCACAATGCCCCATGACATTTGTCATCACAATGCGCAATACACATGTCATCACAATGCTCCCTGACTCTTGCCATCAGTATGCTCCCTGAACCCTTTCATGACAAGGCTCCATGCCTTTTTCATCACAATGATCCATGCCATTTTCATCACAATGCTCCAAGACCCCTGTAATCACAATGCTCCATGTCCTTTTCATCACAAAGCTCCATGATGCATATCATCAGAATGCTCCATGGCCTTCTCATCACAATGCTCCATGCCCTTGTCATCACAATGCTCCAAGACCCCTGTAATCACAATGGTCCATGCCCCTTTTCATCAGAATGCTCCATGAGACTTGTCATCACAAGGCTCCATGGTCTTCTCATCACAATGCTCCAGGACATTGTCATCAAAATGCTCCATTCCCTTATCATCACAATGCTCCATGACCCCTGTCATCACAATACTCCATGAACATTTTCAGCCCAATGATCCATGACCTTCTCATCACAATGCTCCATGACCAATATCATCACAATGCTCCATGACCACAGTCATCACAACGCTCAATATCACCTGACAACACAGTGATCCGAGACTCTTGTCATCACAATGCTCCATTCCCTAGTCATCACAATGCTCCATGACGCCTGTCATCACAATACTCCATGAACATTTTCAGCCCAATGCTCCATGACACTTGTCATCACAATGATGCATGCCCTTGTCATCCCAATGCTCCATGACCCCTGTAATCACAATGCTCCTTGACGCTTGTGATCACAGTGCTCCATGACACCTGTCATCACAATGTTCCATGCCTTTGTCAGCAAAATGCTACATGACCTTGTCATTACAATGTTCTATGCACTTGTCATCACAATACTCCATTACCATTGCCATCACAATCCTCCATGAACCTTGGGATCACATTGCTCCATGCCCTTGTCATCACAATGCTCCATGCTCCTTGAAATCAAAATGATCCATGACCTCTGTCATCACAATGCTCCAAAACCTTGTGATCACAATGTTCCATAACACTTGTCATCACAATGCTCCATGATGCCTGTCATCACATTACTCCATGCCCTTTTCATCACAATGCTCCATGACCTTTGTCATCACAATTCTCGATACACTCGTCATCACAATGCTCCCTGACACTTGTCGTCAGAATGCTCCTTGAACCCTGTCACAAAAAGGCTCCATGCCTTTTTCATCAAAATGCACCATGCCGTTTTCATCACAATGCTCCATGCCATTGTCATCAAAATACTCCACAAGCTTGTCATCAGAATGCTCCATGTCCCTTGTCATCACAATTTTCCATGCACTTGTCAGCACAATGCTCCCTGACCCTTGTCATCACAATGCTCCAAGCCATTGTCATCACAATGCTCCATTACCTTTGTCATCAGAATCCTCCATGACACTTGGCATCACAATGCTCCATGGCATTGTCATCACAATGGGCCATTACATATGTCATCACAATGCTCCCTGACACCTGTCTTCACAATAATGAATGACCTGGTCATCACAATGCTCCATGCCCTTGTCATCACAATGCGCCATTCCAACTGTCATCGCAATAAGCCATGAAACTTATTAGACCAATGCTCCATGCCCTTGTCATCACAATGCCCCATGCCCTTGTTATCACAATGCTCCATGACCCCTGTCATCACAATGCTCCGTGACTCCAGTCATCACAAGGCTTCATGACCTTTGTCATCACAATGGTCCATGCCCTTGTCATCAACAGTCTCTGTGACCTTTTTAACCACAATGCTTCATGAACTTTTCATCACAATGCTCTTTGACCCTTGTCATCACAATGCTCTATGCCTTTCTCAGCACAATGCTCCATGACCCTTGTCATCACAATGCTCCATGCGCTTGTCAGCACAATGCTCCATGACCCATGTCATCACAATGCACCATGCGCTTGTCATCACAGTGCTCCACAATCTTGTTATCACAATGCTCCATAAACCTTGTCATCACAATGCTCCATGCACTTCAAATCAAAATGTTCTCTCACCACTGATATCACAATGTTACATCACTATTCATCACAATACTCCCTCAAACCTGTCATCACGATGTTCCATGACTCCTGTCATCACAATGCTACATGCACTTATCATCACAATGTTCGATGATCCCTGACATCACAATGTTCCATAACCCCTGTCATCAAAATGCTCCATGACCCTTTTCATCAAAATGCTCCATGACCCGTGACATCACAATGTTACATAACGCCTCTCATCAAAATGTTCCATGACTCTTTTCATCAAATTGGTCCATGACAATGTCATCACAATGCTCCCTGCCCTTCTCATCACAATGCACCACGCCCTTGTCATCAAAATGCTCCATGACCCTTGGCATCACAATGCTCCATGCCATTGTCATCACAATACTCCATGAAACCTCTCATCACATTGTTCCATGCAATTGTCATCAAAAAGCTCCATGGTGCTTGTCATCACACTGCTCGATGCCCTTCTCATCACAATGCTCCATGCCCTTGTCATTACAATCCTCCATGACCCATGTATCACTGTGTTCCGTGCCCTTGTCATCACAATGCTCCATGCCCACTCTCATCACAATAATCCATGAAACTTTTCAGACAAATGTTCCATGCCCTTGTCATCACAATGCTCCATTACCCCTGTCATAACAATGCTCCATGACCCCTGCCATCACAACTTTCCACGGCCTTGTCATCACAAGGCTCCATGACCCTTGTCATCACAATGCTCCAAGACCCCTGTAATCACAGTGCTCCATGCCCTTGTCATCACAAAGCTCCA
Organism: Hyperoodon ampullatus; assembly: GCF_949752795.1. Lineage (NCBI taxonomy): Eukaryota > Metazoa > Chordata > Mammalia > Artiodactyla > Ziphiidae > Hyperoodon > Hyperoodon ampullatus. The sequence goes on along the minus strand of NW_027640382.1, from coordinate 1,415,665 downwards.
TGATGCATGTCATCAGAATGCTCCATGCCCTTGCCATCACAATGCTCCATTACCCCTGTGATAACAATGCTCCATGACCCCTGCCATCACGATGTTCCATGGCCTTGTCATCACAAGGCTCCATGACACTTCTCATCACAATGCTCCAAGACCCCTGTAATCACAATGCTCCATGTCCCTTTTTATCTCAATGATCCATGAACCCTGTCATCACAATGCACCATGCCCATCATCATAATGCTTCAGGCTATTGTCATGACAATGAAATCAAAATGCTCCATGACCTCTGTCATAACACTGCTCCAAACCCTTGTGATCATAATATTCCATAACACTTGTCATCACAATGCCCCATGACGCTCGTCATCACAATTATCTATGGTCTTCTCATCACAATGCTCCATGACCTTCGTCATCACAATGCTCAATACACTTGTCATCAAAATGCACCCAGACACTTGTTCTCTGTATGCTCCTTGAACCCTGTCATGACAAGGCTCCATGCCTTTTTCATCACAATGATCCATGCCTTTTTCATCACAATGCTCCAAGACACCTGTAATTACAATGCTCCATGCCCTTGTCATCAAAAAGCTCAATGACGCATGTCATCAGACTGCTCCTTGGCCTTCTCATCACAATGCTCCATGCCCTTGTCATCACAATTCTCCAAGACACTCTAATCACAATGCTCCATGCCCCTTTTCATCAGTATGCTCCATGAGACTTGTCTCACAAGGCTCCATGGTTTTCTCATCACAATGCTCCAGCACCTTGTCATCACAATGCTTCACGACCTTGTCATGAAAATTTTCAATGGCCCTTGTCATCATAATGCTCCAAGCCCTAGTCATCAAAATGTTCCATTATATTTGTCATCACAATCCTCCATTACATTTGGCATCACAATCCTCCATGCCATTGTCATCGCAATGGACCATGACATATGTCATCACAATGCTCCCTGACACCTGTCTTCACAATACTCCATGACCTTCTCATCACAATGCCCCATGCCCTTGTCATCACAATGCCCCATGCCCACTGTCATCACAATAGTCTATTAAACTTGTCAGAACAATGCTCCATGCCCCTGTCATCACAATGCTCCATGCCCTTGTCATCACAATGCTCCATGACCCCTGTCATCACAATGCTCTGTGACTCCAGTCATCACAATGCTTCATAATATTTGTCATCACAGTGGTCCATGCCCACATCATCACAAGGCTCTGTGACCTTTGTAACCACAATACTCCATGAACTTTTCATCACAATGCTCCGTGACCCTTGTCATCACAATGCTCCATGCCTTTGTCAGAACAATGCTCCATGACCCTTGTCATCACAATGTGCCACGTGATTTTCATCACAACGGTCCACAACCTTGTCATCGTAATGCTCCATAAACCTTGTAATCACAATGCTCCATGCACTTCTCATCAAAATGCTCTCTCAAAAGAGATATCACAATGTTCCATCACTAGTCATCACAATACTCCCTCACCCCTGTAATCACAATGTTCCATGAACCCTGTCATCACAATGCTACATCCCCTTATCATCACAATGTTCCATGACCCCTGACATCACAATGTTCCATAACCCCTGTCATCAAAATGCTCCATGACCCTTTTCATCCCAAAGCTCCATGACCCCTGACATCACAATGTTCTATAACCCATGTCATCAAAATGTTCCATTACACTTTTCATCAAATTGCTGCATGACCCTGTCATCAAAATGCTCCCTGCACTTCTCATCACAATGCACCATGCCCTTGACATCAAAAGGCTCCATGACTTTTGTCATCACAAAGCTCCATAACCCTTGGAATCACAATGTTCCATGAACCCTCTCATCACATTGTTCCATGCCCTTGTCATCACAAAGCTCCATTACCCCTATCATAACAATGCTCCATGACCCCTGCCATCACAATGTTCCACACCATTGTCATCACAAGGCTCCATGACCCTTGTCATCAGAATGCTCCAAGACCCCTGTAATCACAATGCTCCATGCCCTTGTCATCACAAAGCTCAATGACGCATGTCATCAGAATGCTCCATGGCCTTCTCATCACAATGCTCCTTGCCCTTGTCATCACAATGCTCCAAGACCCCTGTAATCACAATGCTCCATGCCCCTTTTCATCTCAATGCTCCATGAACGCTGTCATCACAGTGCACCATGCCCATCACCATAATGCTTCAGGCTATTGTCATCACAATGAAATCAAAATGCTCCATGACCTCTGTCATCACAATGCTCCAAACCCTTGTGATCACAATGTTCCATAAAACTTATCACAACACCCCATGACGCTCATCATCACAATTATCCATGGTCTTCTCATCACAATGCTCCATGAACTTTGTCATCACAATGCTCAATACACTTGTCATCACAATGCTCCCTGACACTTGTCGTCAGTATGCTCCTAGAACCCTGTCATGACAAGGCTCCATGACTTTTTCATAACAATGATCCATGCCATTTTCATCACAATGTTCCATGCCCTTGTCAGCACAAAGCTCCATGACGCATGTCATCAGAATGCTCCATGGCCTTCTCATCACAATGCTCCATGCCCTTGTCATCACAATGCTCCAAGACCCCTGTAATCACAATGCTCCATGCCGCTTTTCATCAGAATGTTCCATGAGAATTGTCATCACAAGGCTCCATGGACTTCCCATCACAATGCTCCAGGACCTTGTCATCACAGTGCTCAATTCCCTTCTCATTACAATGCTCCAAGACCCCTGTCATCACAATACTCCATGAACATTTTCAGCCCAATGCTTCATGACCTTCTCATCACAATGCTCCATGACCCATATCATCACAGTCCTCCATGACCACTGTCATCACAACACTCCATGACCCCTGACAACACAATGATCCGGGACTCTTGTCATCACAATGCTCCATTCCCTTGTCATCACAATGCTCCATGAACATTTTCAGCCCAATGCTCCATGACACTTGTCATCACAATGATCCATGCCCTTGTCATCCCAATGCTCCATGACCCCTGTAATCACAATGCTCCGTGACGCTTATCATCACAGTGCTCCATGACCCTTATCATCACAATTCTCCATGCCTGTGTCATCAAAATCCTACATGACCTTGTCATCACAATGCTCCATGAGCTTGTCATCACAATAATCCTTTACCATTTTCATCACAATCCTCCATGAACCTTGGGATCACATTGCTCCATGCCCTTGTCATCACAATGCTCCATGCTCCTTGAAATCAAAATGGTCCATGACCTCTGTCATCACAATGCTCCAACCCCTTGTGATCACAATGTTCCATAACACTTGTCATCACAACACTCCATGATGACTGTCATGACAATACTCCATGCACTTGTCGTCACAATGCTCCATGACCTTTGTCATCACAATTCTCAATACACTTGTCATCACAATGCTCCCTGACACTTGTCGTCAGAATACTCCTTGAACACTGTCATGAAAAGGCTCCATGCCTTTTTCATCAGAATGCTCCATGCCCTTTTCATCACAACGCTCCAGGTCATTGTCATCACAATACTCCACAAGCTTGTCATCAGAATGCTCCATGATCATTGTCTTCAGAATGCTCCATGACCCCTGTCATCACAATGCTCCATACCCCTTGTCATTACAGTGTTCCATGACGCTCGTCATCACAATTATCCATGGTCTTCTCATCACAATGCTCCACGGTCTTGCCATCACAATGCTCCATGCCTTGGTCGTCACGATGCTCCATGTCCACAGTCATCACAATGCTCCATGACCCCTGTCATCACAATGCTCCATACCCCTTGTCATTACAGTGCTCCATGACGCTCGTCATCACAATTATCCATGGTCTTCTCATCACAATGCTCCACGGTCTTGCCATCACAATGCTCCATGCCCTGGTCATCACAATGCTCCATGTCCCCTGTCATCACAATTCTCCACGTTCTTGGCATCACTATGCTCCATGATACTTCTCATCACAGTGTTACATGTTTTGTCATCACAATTCTCTATGCACTTGTCATCGTAAGGCTCCATGACCCCTGTCATAGCAAGCTCCATGTGATTGTCATCACAATGCTTCATGAACATGTCATCAAAATTCTCAATGGCCCTTGTTATCACAATGCGCCATGACCCTTGTCATCACAATGCTCCAAGCCCTTGTCATCAAAATGCTCCATTACCTTTGTCATCACAATCCTCCATGACACTTGGCATCACAATGCTACATTCCATTGTCATTGCAATAGACCATGACATATGTCATCACAATGATCCCTGACACCCTTCTTCACAATACTCCATGACCTTCTCATCACAATGCTCCATGCCCTTGTCATCACAATGCGCCATGCCCACTGTCATCACAATAATGCATGAAACTTGTCAGAAAAATGCTCCATGACCCTGTCATCACAAGGCTCCATGCCCTTTCATCACAATGCTCTATGACCCCTGTCATCACAATGCTCCGTGACTCCAGTTATCACAGTGCTTCATGACCTTTGTCATCACAATGGTCCATGCCCTCCTCATCACAAGACTCTGTGACCTTTGTGACCACAACACTCCATAAACATTTCATCACAATGCTCGGTGACCCTTGTCATCACAATGCTCCATGCCTTTGTCAGCACATTACTCCATGACACATGGCATCAAATGTGCCATGCGCTTGTCATCACAATGCTCCACATCGTTGTCATCACAATGCTCCATAAACCTTGTCATCACAATGCTCCATGCGTTTGTCAGCACAATGATCCATGACCCATGTCATCACAATGTGCCCTGCGTTTCTCATCACAATGCTCCACAGCCTTGTCATCACAATGCTCCATGCACCTCTCATCAAAATGCTCTCTCACCACTGATATCACAATGTTCCATCACTAGTCAACACAATACTCCCTCCACCCTGTCATCCCAATGTTCCATGACCCTTGTCACAACAATGCTACATGCTCTTATCATCACAATGCTCCATGACCCCTGACATCACAATGTTCCATAACCCCTGTCATCACAATGCTCCAATACCCTTTTCATCACAATGCTCCATGACCCCTAACATCACAATGTTCCATAAACACTGTCATCAAAATGTTCCATGACCCTTTTCATCCAATTGCTCCATGACCCTGTCATCACAATGCTCCCTGCCCTTCTCATCACAATGCACCACACTCTTGTCATCAAAATGCTCCATGGCCTATGTCATCACAAAGCTCCATGACCCTTGGAATCACAATGCTCCATGCCATTGTCATCACAAAGCTCCATGAAACCTCTCATCACATTGCTCCATGCTGTTGTCATCACAAAGCTCCATGACGCTTGTCATCACAATGCTCCATGCCCTTGTCATTGCAATCCTCCATGACACATGTATCACTGTGTTCCGTGCCCTTGTCATCACAATGCTCCATGCTCACTCTCATCACAATAATCCATGAAACTTTTCAGACCAATGCTCCATGCCCTTGTCATCACAATGCTCCATTACACCTGTCATAACAATGCTCCATGACCCCTGCCATCACAATGTTCTACGGCCTTGTCATCACAAGACTCCATGGCCCTTGTCAACACAATGCTCCAAGACCCCTGTAATCACAATGCTCCATGCCCATGTCATCACAAAGCTCCCTGACGCATGTCATCAGAATGCTCCATGGCCTTCTCATCACAATACTCCATGCCCTGGTCATCACAATGCTCCAAGACCCTTGTTATTACAATGATCCATGCCTCTTTGCATCTCAATGCTCCATGCCATTGTCATCAGAGTACTCCACAAGCATGTCATCAGAATGCTCCGTGACACTTTTCATCTCAATGATCCATGACCCCTGTCATCACAATGCTCCATGACACCTGTCATCACAATGCTCGATGCCCCTTGTCATTACAGTGCTCCATGATGCTCGTCATCACAATTATCCATGGTCTTCTCATCACAGTGCTCCACGGTCTTGCCATCACAATGCTCCATGCCCTGGTCATCACAATGCGCCATGTCCCCAGTCATCACAATGCTCCATGACCCCTGTCATCACAATGCTCCATACCGCTTGTCATTACAGTGCTCCATGACACTCGTAATCACAATTGTCCATGGTCTTCTCATCACAATGCTCCACGACCTTGTCATCAAAATGCTCCATGACCCTTGTCATCACAATGCTCCATGACCACTGTCATAACAATGCTCCATGACCCCTGTCATCACAAGGCTCCATACCACTTGTCATTACAGTGCTCCATGACGCTCCTCATCACAATTATCCATGGTCTTCTCATCACAATGCTCCACGGTCTTGCCATCACAGTGCTCCATGCCTTGGGCATCACAATGCTCCATGTCCCCGGTCATCACAATGCTCCATGACCACTGTCATCACAATGCTCTATACCCCTTGTCATTACAGTGCTCCATGACATTCGTCATCACAATTATCCATGATCTTCTCATCACAGTGCTCCACGACATTGCCATCACAAGGCTCCATGCCCTGGTCATCACAATGCTCCATGTCCCCAGTCATCACAATGCTCCATGTCCCCGGTCATCACAATGCTCCATGACCACTGTCATCACAATGCTCTATACCCCTTGTCATTACAGTGCTCCATGACGCTCGTCATCACAATTATCCATGGTCTTCTCATCACAGTGTCCCACGGTCTTGCCATCACAATGCTCCATGCCCTGGTCATCGCAATGCTCCATGTCCCCTGTCATCACAATTCTCCACGTTCTTGGCATCACTATGCTCCATGATACTTCTCATCACAGTGTTACATGTTTTGTCATCACAATTCTCTATGCACTTGTCATTGTAATGCTCCATGACCCCTGTCATAGCAAGCTCCATGAGATTGTCATCACAATGCTTCATGAACATGTCATCAAAATTCTCAGTGGCCCTTGTTATCACAATGCTCCATGACCCTTGTCATCACAATGCTCCAAGCCCTTGTCATCAAAATGCTCCATTACCTTTGTCATCACAATCCTCCATGACACTTGGCATCACAATGCTACATTCCATTGTCATTGCAGTAGACCATGACATATGTCATCACAATGCTCCCTGACACCCTTCTTCACAATACTCCATGACCTTCTCATCACAATGCTCCATGCCCTTGTCATCACAATGCGCCATGCCCACTGTCATCACAATAATCCATGAAACTTGTCAGAAAAATGCTCCATGACCCTGTCATCACAATGCTCCATGCCCTTTCATCACAATGCTCTATGACCCCTGTCATCACAATGCTCCGTGACTCCAGTCATCACAATGCTTCATGACCTTTGTCATCACAATGGTCCATGACCTCGTCATCACAAGGCTCTGTGACCTTTGTGACCGCAACACTCCATGAACATTTCATCACAATGCTCGGTGACCCTTGTCATCACAATGCTCCATGCCTTTGTCAGCACATTACTCCATGACACATGGCATCAAATGTGCCATGCGCTTGTCATCACAATGCTCCACATCGTAGTCATCACAATGCTCCATAAACTTTGTCATCACAATGCTCCATGCGTTTGTCAGCACAATGTTCCATGACGCATGTCATCACAATGTGCCCTGCGTTTCTCATCACAATGCTCCACAGCCTTGTCATCACAATGCTCCATGCACCTCTCATCAAAATGCTCTCTCACCACTGATATCACAATGTTCCATCACTAGTCAACACAATACTCCCTCCACCCTGACATCCCAATGTTCCATGACCCTTGTCACAACAATGCTACATGCTCTTATCATCACAATGCTCCATGACCCCTGACATCACAATGTTCCATAACCCCTGTCATCACAATGTTCCATGACCCTTTTCATCACAATGCTCCATGACCCCTAACATCACAATGTTCCATAAACACTGTCATCAAAATGTTCCATAACCCTTTTCATCCAATTGCTCCATGACCCTGTCATCACAATGCTCCCTGCCCTTCTCATCACAATGCACCACGCACTTGTCTTCAAAATGCTCCATGGCCTATGTCATCACAAAGCTCCATGACCCTTGGAATCACAATGCTCCATGCCATTGTCATCACAAAGCTCCATGAAACCTCTCATCACATTGCTCCATGCTGTTGTCATCAAAAAGCTCCATGACGCTTGTCATCACAATGCTCCATGCCCTTGTCATTGCAATCCTCCATGACACATGTATCACTGTGTTCCGTGCCCTTGTCATCACAATGCTCCATGCTCACTCTCATCACAATAATCCATGAAACTTTTCAGACCAATGCTCCATGCCCTTGTCATCACAATGCTCCATTACACCTGTCATAACAATGCTCCATGACCCCTGCCATCACAATGTTCTACGGCCTTGTCATCACAAGACTCCATGACCCTTGTCATCACAATGCTCCAAGACCCCTGTAATCACAATGCTCCATGCCGCTTTTCATCAGAATGTTCCATGAGAATTGTCATCACAAGGCTCCATGGACTTCCCATCACAATGCTCCAGGACCTTGTCATCACAGTGCTCAATTCCCTTCTCATTACAATGCTCCAAGACCCCTGTCATCACAATACTCCATGAACATTTTCAGCCCAATGCTTCATGACCTTCTCATCACAATGCTCCATGACCCATATCATCACAGTCCTCCATGACCACTGTCATCACAACACTCCATGACCCCTGACAACACAATGATCCGGGACTCTTGTCATCATAATGCTCCATTCCCTTGTCATCACAATGCTCCATGAACATTTTCAGCCCAATGCTCCATGACACTTGTCATCACAATGATCCATGCCCTTGTCATCCCAATGCTCCATGACCCCTGTAATCACAATGCTCCGTGACGCTTATCATCACAGTGCTCCATGACCCTTATCATCACAATTCTCCATGCCTGTGTCATCAAAATCCTACATGACCTTGTCATCACAATGCTCCATGAGCTTGTCATCACAATAATCCTTTACCATTTTCATCACAATCCTCCATGAACCTTGGGATCACATTGCTCCATGCCCTTGTCATCACAATGCTCCATGCTCCTTGAAATCAAAATGGTCCATGACCTCTGTCATCACAATGCTCCAACCTCTTGTGATCACAATGTTCCATAACACTTGTCATCACAACACTCCATGATGACTGTCATGACAATACTCCATGCACTTGTCATCACAATGCTCCATGACCTTTGTCATCACAATTCTCAATACACTTGTCATCACAATGCTCCCTGACACTTGTCGTCAGAATACTCCTTGAACACTGTCATGAAAAGGCTCCATGCCTTTTTCATCAGAATGCTCCATGCCCTTTTCATCACAACGCTCCAGGTCATTGTCATCACAATACTCCACAAGCTTGTCATCAGAATGCTCCATGATCATTGTCTTCAGAATGCTCCATGACCCCTGTCATCACAATGCTCCATACCCCTTGTCATTACAGTGTTCCATGACGCTCGTCATCACAATTATCCATGGTCTTCTCATCACAATGCTCCACGGTCTTGCCATCACAATGCTCCATGCCTTGGTCGTCACGATGCTCCATGTCCACAGTCATCACAATGCTCCATGACCCCTGTCATCACAATGCTCCATACCCCTTGTCATTACAGTGCTCCATGACGCTCGTCATCACAATTATCCATGGTCTTCTCATCACAATGCTCCACGGTCTTGCCATCACAATGCTCCATGCCCTGGTCATCACAATGCTCCATGTCCCCTGTCATCACAATTCTCCACGTTCTTGGCATCACTATGCTCCATGATACTTCTCATCACAGTGTTACATGTTTTGTCATCACAATTCTCTATGCACTTGTCATCGTAAGGCTCCATGACCCCTGTCATAGCAAGCTCCATGTGATTGTCATCACAATGCTTCATGAACATGTCATCAAAATTCTCAATGGCCCTTGTTATCACAATGTGCCATGACCCTTGTCATCACAATGCTCCAAGCCCTTGTCATCAAAATGCTCCATTACCTTTGTCATCACAATCCTCCATGACACTTGGCATCACAATGCTACATTCCATTGTCATTGCAATAGACCATGACATATGTCATCACAATGCTCCCTGACACCCTTCTTCACAATACTCCATGACCTTCTCATCACAATGCTCCATGCCCTTGTCATTGCAATCCTCCATGACACATGTATCACTGTGTTCCGTGCCCTTGTCATCACAATGCTCCATGCTCACTCTCATCACAATAATCCATGAAACTTTTCAGACCAATGCTCCATGCCCTTGTCATCACAATGCTCCATTACACCTGTCATAACAATGCTCCATGACCCCTGCCATCACAATGTTCTACAGCCTTGTCATCACAAGACTCCATGACCCTTGTCATCACAATGCTCCAAGACCCCTGTAATCACAATGCTCCATGCCCATGTCATCACAAAGCTCCCTGACGCATGTCATCAGAATGCTCCATGGCCTTCTCATCACAATACTCCATGCCCTTGTCATCACAATGCTCCAAGACCCTTGTTATTACAATGATCCATGCCTCTTTTCATCTCAATGCTCCATGAACCCTGTCATCACAATGCACCATGCCCATCATCATAATGCTTCATGCTATTGTCATCGCAATGAAATCAAAATTCTCCATGACCTCTCTCATCACAATGCTCCAAACCCTTGTGATCACAATGTTCCATAACACTTGTCATCACAACGCCCCATGACGCTGGTCATCACAATTATCCATGGAATTCTCTTCACAATGCTCCATGACCTTTGTCATCACAATTCTCAATACACTTGTCATCACAATGCTCCCTGACACTTGTCATCAGTATGCTCATTGAACCCTGTCATGACAAGTCTCCATGCCTTTTTCATCACAATGATCCATGCCCTTTTCATCACAATGCTTCATGTCATTGTCATCACAATACTCCACAAGCTTGTCATCAGAATGCTCCGTGACCCTTGTCATCTCAATGATCCATGACCCCTGTCATCACAATGCTCCATGACACCTGTCATCACAATGCTCCATGCCCCTTGTCATTACAGTGCTCCATGATGTTCGTCATCACAATTATCCATGGTCTTCTCATCACAGTGTTCCACGGTCTTGCCATCACAATGCTCCATGCCCTGGTCATCACAATGCTCCATGTCCCCAGTCATCACAATGCTCCATGACCCCTGTCATCACAATGCTCCATACTGCTTGTCATTACAGTGCTCCATGACACTCGTAATCACAATTGTCCATGGTCTTCTCATCACAATGCTCCACGCCCTTGTCATCAAAATGCTCCATGACACTTGTCATCACAATGCTCCATGACCACTGTCATAACAATGTTCCATGACCCCTGTCATCACAAGGCTCCATACCACTTGTCATTACAGTGTTCCATGATGCTCCTCATCACAATTATCCATGGTCTTCTCATCACAATGCTCCACGGTCTTGCCATCACAGTGCTCCATGCCTTGGGCATCACAATGCTCCATGTCCCCGGTCATCAAAATGCTCCATGACCACTGTCATCACAATGCTCTATACCCCTTGTCATTACAGTGCTCCATGACCCTCGTCATCACAATTATCCATGGTCTTCTCATCACAATGCTCCACGATCTTGCCATCGCAATGCTCCATGCCCTGGTCATCACAATGCTCCATGTCCAATGTCATCACAATTGTCCACGATCTTGGCATCACTATGCTCCATGTCACTTCTCATCACAGTGTTACATGCTTTGTCATCACAATTCTCTATGCACTTGTCATCGCAATGCTCCATGACCCCGTCATAGCAAGCTCCATGTGCTTGTCATCACAATATTCCATGCCCTTGTCATCACAATTCTCCATGACCTTTGTCATCACAATGCTCCCTGACACTTGTCGTCAGAATGCTCCCTGAAAACTGTCATGAAAAGGCTCCATGTCTTTTTCATCACAATGCCCCATGCCATTTTCATCAAAATGCTCCATGTCATTGTCATCAAAATACTCCACAAGCTTGTCATCAGAATGCTCCATGAAACTTGTCATCACAATGCTCCATGACCCCTGTTATCACAATGCTCCATACCCCTTGTCATTACAGTGCTCCATGACGCTCATCATCACAATTATCCATGGTCTTCTCATCACAATGCTCCACGGTCTTGCCATCACAATACTGCATGCCCTGGTCATTACAATGCTCCATGTCCCCTGTCATCACAATTCTCCACGTTCTTGGCATCACTGTGCTCCATGATGCTTTTCATCACAGTGTTACATGCTTTGTCATCACAATTCTCTATGCACTTGACATCGCAATGCTCCATGATCCCTGTCACAGCAAGCTCCATGTGATTGTCATCACAATGCTTCATGAACATGTCATCAAAATTCTCAATGGCCCTTGTTATCACAATGCTCCATGACCCTTGTCATCACAATGCTCCAAGCGCTTGTCATCAAAATGCTCCATTACCTTTGTCATCACAATCCTCCATGACACTTGGCATCACAATGCTCCATTCCATTGTCATCGCAATGGACCACGACATATGTCATCACAATGCTCCCTGACACCCTTCTTCACAATACTCCATGACCTTCTCATCACAATGCTCCATGCCCTTGTCATCACAATGCGCCATGCCCACTGTCATCACAATAATCCCTGAAACTTGTCAAACCAATGCAACATGCCCCTGTCATCACAATGCTCCATGCCGTTTCATCACAATGCTCTATGACCCCTGTCATCACAATGCTCCGTGACTCCAGTTATCACAATGCTTCATGACCTTTGTCATCACAATGGTTCATGCCCTCATCATCACAAGGCTCTGTGACCTTTGTCACCACAGTGCTCCATGAACATTTCATCACAATGCTCGGTGACCCTTGTCATCCCAATGCTCAATGCCTTTGTTAGCACAATACTCCATGACCCATGGCATCACAATGTGCCATGCGCTTGTCATCACAATGCTCCACATCTTTGTCATCACAATGCTCCATAAACCTTGTCATCACACTGCTCCATGCACTTCTCATCAAAATGCTCTCTCACCACTGATATCACAATGTTCCATCACTAGTCAACACAATACTCCCTCACCCCTGTCATCACAATATTACATGACCCTTGTCACAACAATGCTACATGCCTTTATCATCACAATGCTCCATTCCCCTGACATCACAATGTTCCATAACCCCTGTCATCACAATGCTCCCTGCCCTTCACAACAGAATGCACCACACCCTTGTCATCAAAATGCTCCATGACCTTTGTCATCACAAAGCTCAATGACCCTTGTCATCACAATGCTGCATGTCATTGTCAGCACAATGCTCCATGAACCCTCTCATCACATTGTCCCATGCCCTTGTCATCACAGGCTCCATGATGCTTTTCATCACAATGCTCGATGCCATTCTTATCACAATGCTCCATGCGCTTCTCATTACAATCCTCCATGACCCATGTATCACAGTGTTCCATGCCCTTGTCATCACAATGCTCCTTGCACCCTCTCATCACAATAATTCATGAAACTTTTCAGACCAATGCTCCATGCCCTTGTCATCACAATGCTCCATTACCCCTGTCATAACAATGCTCCATGACCCCTGCCATCACAATGTTCCACAGCCTTGTCATCACAAGGCTCCATGACCCTTGTCATCACAATGCTCCAAGACCCCTGTAATCACAATGCTCCATGCCCTTGTCATCACAAAGCTCCATGACGCATGTCAACAGAATGCTCCATGGCCTTCTCATTCACGATGTTCCATGCCTTTGTCATCACAATGCTCCAAGACTCTTGTAATCGCATTGCTCCATGACCCTTTTCATCTCAATGCTCCATGAACCCTGTCATCACAATGCACCATGCCCATCATCATAATGCTTCAGGCTATTGTCATCACAATGAAACCAAAATGCTCCATGCCCTCTGTCATCACAATGCTCCAAATCCTTGAGATCAATATGTTCCATAACACTTATCATCACAACGCCCCATGACGCTCATCATCACAATTATCCATGGTCTTCTCATCACAATGCTCCATGACCTTTGTCATCACAATACTCAATACACTTGTCATCACAATGCTCCCTGACACTTGTTGGCAGTTTGCTCCTTGAACCCTGTCATGACAAGGCTCCATGCCTTTTTCATCACAATGATCCATGCCCTTTTGATCACAGTGCTCCAAGACCGCTGTAATCACAATGCTCCATGCCCTTGTCATCACAAAGTTCCATGATGCATGTCATCAGAATGCTCCATGGCCTTCTCATCCCAATGCTCCATGCCCTTGTCATCACAATGCTCCAAGACCCCTGTAATCACAATGCTCCATGGCACTTTTCATCAGAATGCTCCATGAGACTTGTCATCACAAGGCTCCATGGTCTTCTCATCACAGTGCTCCAGTACCTTGTCATCACAATGCTCCATGACCCCTGTCATCACAGTACTCCATGGACATTTTCAGCCCAATGCTCCATGACCTTCTCATCACAATGTGCCATGACCCCTGTCATCACAATGCTCCATGACCACTGTCATCACAACGCTCCATGAACCCTGACAACACAATGATCCGGGACTCTTGTCATTAAAATGCTCCATGACCATTGTCATCACAATGATCCATGTGCTTGTCATCCCAATGCTCCATGACCCCTGTAATCACAATGCTCCGTGATGCTTGTCATCACAGTGCTCCATGAACCTTGTCATCATAATGCTCCTTGCCTTTGTCAACAAAATGGTACATAATCTTGTCATCACAATTCTCCATGCGCTTGTCATCACAATCCTCCATGACCATTGGGATCACATTGCTTCATGCCCTTGCCATCTCTCTCTTGCCTTTCTGGTTTTTACAGATATTCGGATGTCCCTTTTGACCGGTGGTAAGTGACAATTTTTTGTAGTGTGGATTTGTATTGCGCGCTTGCTTGATTGGCCAAAAAGGGCGTATGCGTTTTCTTCTGAATATATTCAGGAGAAAAGGCATACGCCCTTTTTGGCCAAGTGCATCTCTGTCCAAGTTGGGATGCTTTTCCTGTGCTTTAAAGGCGATTCCAATTTACCTCTTGAAATATGTTTTGTGCAATTCTGCCTCATTTTCAAGTCTGCTTCATTGCCTTCCCTCAACAGATTTTGGAAGAGAGTAGTCCTTTATAAGTCTGCAGGTTTGTGAATTGCTGTGCCCCTGAGCTCCAATTTTCAAATCCCATCTTTGTGAGCTGGCCGCAAATCCACAATTTTGCTTCAGGACCTATACTGGTTCCAGCGGTCGCTATATTGGTCCCCTGTGGGTGGTTGAGGCTTTGGTTAATTCTTCTTCCTGCCGGGAACTTAGAGTGACATGTGCCCGTCCAAATGCCTACATCTACTCTCTGATTGGTTCTCCCTCTTCCCTTTCATCCTCTGCACAATTAGCAAACTGTGCGATCCAGGAGGTTATAAGGGATGACTCTCCTAAGTTGGGAGATTGATAGTAAAGCAGTTGGAATGCAAAAGTGGAGCACAAAGAGAGGAAAAAATTAGGAGAGTTTTAGAAACCTTTCGCCATCACAGGGTGTCCATTTTCTAGGTTTCCCATACATGTTATAATTGTAGTGATATACCCTTCTACCTGGAGATTTGGGACACATGGAATGGTGGCATGCATTACTACTTTAAAAGGTCTGCATTTTCTCTCCCAATCTCACCAGTCCTCTCAGGCCCAAGTGTCCAGCATTATGTCTCATCCAGCTGTCTTTGCAGATAGGGTCATTCCAGGTTTCATCAGAAACCCTGAAGGAATTGTGTAAGAATTTCGCTGTTTTTTGGGGTTTTTTTGAAATTCATTTTTATAATGGGGTTGAGCTGATTTTCACTGACGTGTTTATGCCAGTATAGACACAATTGATTCCCTTATGGAGACATATCAATACATAGGTTTTAAGATTCTTAGTAGTCAGATATATTCCTCTGTGGGGCATAGGGGTGTTGAGTCCCGTTCACTGAGGAAGGTGTAGGTCTTGTCTATTCTGTATTTGGTTTATGGAAAGGTACCTGTGCTAATATCAAACTCTGGTTTTATGCATCACCCCACCTCTCCTTTCCCCTGAAGCAGGCATAAGAGTGTTTTCCAAATGTGAGACTGTGTTCTCTTTCCTAACTCAGTTCAAGTGTAGCCATGATTACAGGATCTTCATAAGTGATATCTTATGATAAGATTCTTTTTCTGTGTGACTTATTTCACTTAGAATCATCGTACCTGAATCCACTCATTTTGCTGCTACTGGTCTTGTGACATTGATTGTATGGCTTACTGATATTCCATCGTATGTAAGTACCACAATTTTTTGAACCATTTTTATCTTTCCTGGGATATTTATGGTGTACCCAAGTTGAGGTTCTTGTAAGCAGTGCAGCCCTAAATATTGGGGTGGCAGTGTCTTATTGATTTTCAGTTTTCCCAAAGTATATTCCCTACACTGGAAGTGCCCTTGGCTCTGCAGCTCTGTTGTTTACTTGTTTTAGGGAACACAATGAACTCCTCCAGAGAGGCAGTTGGCAATTTACATCCCGCCCATCAGCATAACAAGGCTCCCTGTTGTCCAGGGCCTATCTTGCCTTTTGGATTTTACACATTTTGTGGATGTCCCTTTTGAATGGTCGGAAGTGATACTTCTTTGTAATGCAGATTTGCGTTGCCCGCTTGCTTGCTTGGACAAAAGAGCGTATGCGTTTTCTCCTAAATATATTCAGGAGAAAACGCATACGCCCTTTTTGGCCAAGTGCATCATTGTCGAAGTTGTGCCCCTCTTCCTGTGCTTTAAAGGCGATTCCAACGTACCTCTTGAAATCTGTTTCCTGCTATTCGGCCTCGCTTTCAAGTCCGCCAAGTTGCCTTCCCTCAACAGATTTTTGGATGATAGTTGTCCTTTATAACTCGGCCAATTTGTGAATTGCTGTGCCCCTGAGCTCCATTTTTCAACTCGTTTTTTGTGAGCTGACCGCATGTCCAAAATTTTGGTTCAGGCCCTATGCTGATTCCCGGTGGGGGGCTGAGACTTTGGTTAATTTTTCTTCCTGCCGGGAAGTTAGAGTGATATGTGCCCATCCAAATGCCTAACAGCTACTCTCTCATTGGTTCTCCCTCTTCCCTTTCATCCTCTGCCAAATTGGCAACCTGTGCGAGCCAGGAGGTTAAAGGGGCTGTCTCTCCAAGTTGGGAGGTTGATAGTAAAGCAGATGGAAAGTCAAACCCGAGCACCAGGAGAGGGACTATTCGTTGAGTTTTAGAATCCTTTCGTATTCACAGTGTGTCCGTTCTCTAGGTTTCCCGTACATGTTATAGCTGTAGTAATATTCCCTTTAACCTGGAGATTTGGGACCCATGGAATGGGTGCCAGGCATTTGTGCTTTAAAGGGTCTGCATTTGCTCACCCAATCTCACCAATCCTCTCAGTCCCAAGTGTCCAGCCTTATGCCACATCCAGCTGTCGTTGTACATAGGGTCATTCCAGGTTTCATCAGAGACCCTGAAGGAATTGTAAAGAATTTCCCAGTTTTTTAATTTTTTTTTTTCGAAATTCCTTTTTATAGTGGGTTTGAGCTGATTCTCGCTGCCATGTTTATGCCAGTCTACACACACTTGATTCCCTTACGGAGACATATCAATACATAGGTTTTAAGATTCTTACTAGTCAGATATATTCCTCTGCGGGAAATATGGGGTTTTGAGTCCCTTTCACTGAGGAAGGTGTAGGTCTTGTCTATTCCATAGTTGGTTTTTGGAACGGTACCTGTGCTTATATCAAACTCTGGTTTAATGCATCACCCCACCTCTCATTCCCCCTTAAGCAGTCATAAGAGTGTTTTCCAAAGGTGAGACTCTGTTCTCTTTCCTAACTGAGTTCAAGTGTAGCCATGTTTACAGGATCTTCATAAGTGATATCTTAATATAAGTTTCTTTTTCTGTGTGACTTATTTCACTTAGAAGCATCATACCTCAATCCACTCATTTTGCTGCTACTGGTCTTATGCCATTGATTGCATGGCTGAGGGATATTCCATCGTACGGAAGTACCACAATTTTTTGAACCATTTTTATATTTCCTGGGATATTTAAGGTGTACCCAAGTTGAGGTTTTTGTAAGCAGTGCAGCCCTAAATTTTGGGGTGGCTCTCTTTTATTGATTTTCAGGTTTCCCAAGGTATATTCCCTAGACTGGAATTGCCCTTGGCTCTGTAGCTCTGTTGTTTACTTGTTTTAGGGAACACAATGCACTCCTCCAGAGAGGCAGTTTGCAATTTACATCCCGCCCATCAGCATAACAAGACTCCCTGTTCTCCAGGGCCTGTTTTGCCTTTCTGGTTTTTACACATTTTGTGAATGTCCCTTTTAGACCTGTGGAAAGTGATACTTCTTTGTAGTGCAGATTTTCATTGCCCGCCTGCTTGCTTGGCCAAAAAGGGCGTATGCGTTTTCTCCTGAATATATTCATGAGAAAACACATATGCTCTATTTGGCCAAGTGCATCATTTTTGAAATTTTGCCTCTCTTTCTGTGCTTCAAACGCGATTCCAACGTACCTCTTGAAATCTGTTTCCTGCTATTCTGCCTCGCTTTCATGTCCGCCTCCTTGCCTTCCCTCACCAGATTTTTGGACGATAGTTGTCCTTTATTACTCTGCCAGTTTGTGAATTGCTGTGCCCCTGAGCTCCATTATTCTACTCGTTTTTTGTGAGCTGACCGCAAGTCCAAAGTTTTGCTTCAGGACCTATACTGGTTTCCGATGGGGCGCTGAGACTTTGGTTAATTCTTCTTCCTGCTGGGAAACTAGATTGACATTTGCCCGTCCAAATGCCTAACAGCTACTCTCTCATTGGTTCTCCCGCTTCACTTTCATCCTCAGCCAAACTGGCATCCTGTGCGAACCAGTAGGTTAAAGGGGCTGTCTCTCCAAGTTGGGAGATTGATAGTAAAGCAGTTCGAAAGTCAAACGGGAGCACCAGGAGAGGGACTATTCATTGAGTTTTGGAAACCTTTCGTATTCACAGTGTGTCCATGCTCTAGGTTTCCCGTACATGTTATAGCTGTAATAATATTCCCTTCAACCTGGAGAATTGGGACCCATGGAATGGGTGCCACGCATTATTGCTTTAAAGGGTCTGCATTTGCTCACCCAATCTCACCAATCCTCTCAGTCCCAAGTGTCCAGACTTATGCCACATCCAGCTGTCATTGTAGATAGGGTAATTCCAGGTTTCATCAGAGACCATGAAGGAATTGTGAAGAATTTCCCTTTTAGTTTTGTTTAGTTTTTGTAATTCCTTTTTATAGTGGGTTTGAGCTGATTACGCTGCCATGTTTATGCCCGTCTAGACACACTTGATTCCCTTACGGAGAGATATCAATACATAGGTTTTAAGATTCTTACTAGTCAGATATATTCCTTTGTGGGAAATATGGGGTTTTGAGTCCCTTTCACTGAGGAAGGTGTAGGTCTTTTCGATTCCTTAGTTGGTTTTTGGAACGGTACCTATGCTTATATCAAACTCTGGTTTTATGCATCACCCCACCTCTCCTTCCCCCTTAAGCAGCCATAAGAGTGTTTTCTAAATGTGCGACTCTGTTCTCTTTCCTAACTGAGTTCAAGTGTAGCCATGTTTACAGGATCTTCATAAGTGATATCTTATGATAAGTTTCTTTTTCTGTGTGACTTATTTCACTTAGAATCATCGTACCTGAATCCACCCATTTTGCTGCTACTGGTCTTATGACATTGATTTCATGGCTGAGGGATATTCCATCATACGGAAGTACCACAATTTTTTGAACCATTTTTATATTTCCTGGGATATTTAAGGTGTACCCAAGTTGAGGTCCTTGTAAGCAGTGCAGCCCTAAATTTTGGGGTGGCTGTGTCTTATTGATTTTCAGTTTTACCAAGGTATATTCCCTAGACTGAAAGTGCCCTTGGCTCTGTAGCTCTGTAGATTACTTGTTTTAGGGACACAATGCACTCCTCCAGAGAGGCAGTTGGCAATTTACATACCGCCCATCAGCATAACAAAGCTACCTGTTCTCCAGGGCCTGTCTTGCCTTTCTGGATTTTACACAGTTTGTCGATGCCCGTTTGACAGGTTAGAAGTTATACTTCTTTGTAGTGCAGATTTGCATTTCACGCTTGCTTGCTTGGCCAAAAAGGGCGTATGCGTTTTCTCCTGAATATATTCAGGAGAAAACGCATATGCCGTTTTTGCCCAAGTGTACCATTGTTGAAGTTGTGCCCCTCATCCTGTGCTTTAAAGGCAATTCCAACGTACCTCTTGAAATCTGTTTCTTGCTATTCTGCCTAGCTTTCAAGTCCACCTCGTTGCCTTCCCTCAACAGATTTTTGGACAATATTTGTCCTTTACTACTCTGCCAGTTTGTGAATTGCTGTGCCCCTGAGTTCCATTTTTCAACTTGTTTTTTGTGAGTTGACCAAAAGTCCAAAATTTTGGTTCAGGACCTATACTGGTTCCCGATGGGTGGCTGAGAGCTTGGTTAATTCTTCTTCCTGCTGGGAAATTAGAGTGACATGTGCCCGTCAAAATGCCTAAGAGCTACTCTCTCATTGGTTCTCCCTTTTCCCTTTCATCCTCTGCCAAATTGGCAACCTGTGAGAACCAGGAGTTTAAAGGAGCTGTCTCTCCAAGTTGGGAGATTGATAGAAAACCACTTGGAAAAACAAACCGGAGCACCAGGAGAGGGACTATTCGTTGAGTTTTAGAAACCTTTCATATTCACAGTGTGTCCATTCTCTATTTTTCCCTTACATGTTATATCTGTATTAATATTCAATTCAAGCTGGAGAGTTGGGACCCATGGAATGCGTGCCATTCATTATTGCTTTAAAGGGTCTGCATTTGCTCACTGAATCTCACCAATCCTCTCAGTCCCAAGTGTCCAGCCTTATGCCACATCCAGCTGTCGTTGTAGATAGGGTCAGTTCAGGTTTCATCAGAGACACTGAAGGAATTGTGAAGAATTTCCCAGTTTTTTAGTTTTTTTTTTTTCGAAATTCCTTTTTATAGTGGGTTTGAGCTGATTCTCGCTGCCATGTTTATGCCAGTCTACACACACTTGATTCCCTTACGGAGACATATCAATACATAGGTTTTAAGATTCTTACTAGTCAGATATATTCCTCTGCGGGAAATATGGGGTTTTGAGTCCCTTTCACTGAGGAAGGTGTAGGTCTTGTCTATTCCATAGTTGGTTTTTGGAACGGTACCTGTGCTTATATCAAACTCTGGTTTAATGCATCACCCCACCTCTCATTCCCCCTTAAGCAGTCATAAGAGTGTTTTCCAAAGGTGAGACTCTGTTCTCTTTCCTAACTGAGTTCAAGTGTAGCCATGTTTACAGGATCTTCATAAGTGATATCTTAATATAAGTTTCTTTTTCTGTGTGACTTATTTCACTTAGAAGCATCATACCTCAATCCACTCATTTTGCTGCTACTGGTCTTATGCCATTGATTGCATGGCTGAGGGATATTCCATCGTACGGAAGTACCACAATTTTTTGAACCATTTTTATATTTCCTGGGATATTTAAGGTGTACCCAAGTTGAGGTTTTTGTAAGCAGTGCAGCCCTAAATTTTGGGGTGGCTCTCTCTTATTGATTTTCAGGTTTCCCAAGGTATATTCCCTAGACTGGAATTGCCCTTGGCTCTGTAGCTCTGTTGTTTACTTGTTTTAGGGAACACAATGCACTCCTCCAGAGAGGCAGTTTGCAATTTACATCCCGCCCATCAGCATAACAAGACTCCCTGTTCTCCAGGGCCTGTTTTGCCTTTCTGGTTTTTACACATTTTGTGAATGTCCCTTTTAGACCTGTGGAAAGTGATACTTCTTTGTAGTGCAGATTTTCATTGCCCGCCTGCTTGCTTGGCCAAAAAGGGCGTATGCGTTTTCTCCTGAATATATTCATGAGAAAACACATATGCTCTATTTGGCCAAGTGCATCATTTTTGAAATTTTGCCTCTCTTTCTGTGCTTCAAACGCGATTCCAACGTACCTCTTGAAATCTGTTTCCTGCTATTCTGCCTCGCTTTCATGTCCGCCTCCTTGCCTTCCCTCACCAGATTTTTGGACGATAGTTGTCCTTTATTACTCTGCCAGTTTGTGAATTGCTGTGCCCCTGAGCTCCATTATTCTACTCGTTTTTTGTGAGCTGACCGCAAGTCCAAAGTTTTGCTTCAGGACCTATACTGGTTTCCGATGGGGCGCTGAGACTTTGGTTAATTCTTCTTCCTGCTGGGAAACTAGATTGACATTTGCCCGTCCAAATGCCTAACAGCTACTCTCTCATTGGTTCTCCCGCTTCACTTTCATCCTCAGCCAAACTGGCATCCTGTGCGAACCAGTAGGTTAAAGGGGCTGTCTCTCCAAGTTGGGAGATTGATAGTAAAGCAGTTCGAAAGTCAAACGGGAGCACCAGGAGAGGGACTATTCATTGAGTTTTGGAAACCTTTCGTATTCACAGTGTGTCCATGCTCTAGGTTTCCCGTACATGTTATAGCTGTAATAATATTCCCTTCAACCTGGAGAATTGGGACCCATGGAATGGGTGCCACGCATTATTGCTTTAAAGGGTCTGCATTTGCTCACCCAATCTCACCAATCCTCTCAGTCCCAAGTGTCCAGACTTATGCCACATCCAGCTGTCATTGTAGATAGGGTAATTCCAGGTTTCATCAGAGACCATGAAGGAATTGTGAAGAATTTCCCTTTTAGTTTTGTTTAGTTTTTGTAATTCCTTTTTATAGTGGGTTTGAGCTGATTACGCTGCCATGTTTATGCCCGTCTAGACACACTTGATTCCCTTACGGAGAGATATCAATACATAGGTTTTAAGATTCTTACTAGTCAGATATATTCCTTTGTGGGAAATATGGGGTTTTGAGTCCCTTTCACTGAGGAAGGTGTAGGTCTTTTCGATTCCTTAGTTGGTTTTTGGAACGGTACCTATGCTTATATCAAACTCTGGTTTTATGCATCACCCCACCTCTCCTTCCCCCTTAAGCAGCCATAAGAGTGTTTTCTAAATGTGCGACTCTGTTCTCTTTCCTAACTGAGTTCAAGTGTAGCCATGTTTACAGGATCTTCATAAGTGATATCTTATGATAAGTTTCTTTTTCTGTGTGACTTATTTCACTTAGAATCATCGTACCTGAATCCACCCATTTTGCTGCTACTGGTCTTATGACATTGATTTCATGGCTGAGGGATATTCCATCATACGGAAGTACCACAATTTTTTGAACCATTTTTATATTTCCTGGGATATTTAAGGTGTACCCAAGTTGAGGTCCTTGTAAGCAGTGCAGCCCTAAATTTTGGGGTGGCTGTGTCTTATTGATTTTCAGTTTTACCAAGGTATATTCCCTAGACTGAAAGTGCCCTTGGCTCTGTAGCTCTGTAGATTACTTGTTTTAGGGACACAATGCACTCCTCCAGAGAGGCAGTTGGCAATTTACATACCGCCCATCAGCATAACAAAGCTACCTGTTCTCCAGGGCCTGTCTTGCCTTTCTGGATTTTACACAGTTTGTCGATGCCCGTTTGACAGGTTAGAAGTTATACTTCTTTGTAGTGCAGATTTGCATTTCACGCTTGCTTGCTTGGCCAAAAAGGGCGTATGCGTTTTCTCCTGAATATATTCAGGAGAAAACGCATATGCCGTTTTTGCCCAAGTGTACCATTGTTGAAGTTGTGCCCCTCATCCTGTGCTTTAAAGGCAATTCCAACGTACCTCTTGAAATCTGTTTCTTGCTATTCTGCCTAGCTTTCAAGTCCACCTCGTTGCCTTCCCTCAACAGATTTTTGGACAATATTTGTCCTTTACTACTCTGCCAGTTTGTGAATTGCTGTGCCCCTGAGTTCCATTTTTCAACTTGTTTTTTGTGAGTTGACCAAAAGTCCAAAATTTTGGTTCAGGACCTATACTGGTTCCCGATGGGTGGCTGAGAGCTTGGTTAATTCTTCTTCCTGCTGGGAAATTAGAGTGACATGTGCCCGTCAAAATGCCTAAGAGCTACTCTCTCATTGGTTCTCCCTTTTCCCTTTCATCCTCTGCCAAATTGGCAACCTGTGAGAACCAGGAGTTTAAAGGAGCTGTCTCTCCAAGTTGGGAGATTGATAGAAAACCACTTGGAAAAACAAACCGGAGCACCAGGAGAGGGACTATTCGTTGAGTTTTAGAAACCTTTCATATTCACAGTGTGTCCATTCTCTATTTTTCCCTTACATGTTATATCTGTATTAATATTCAATTCAAGCTGGAGAGTTGGGACCCATGGAATGCGTGCCATTCATTATTGCTTTAAAGGGTCTGCATTTGCTCACTGAATCTCACCAATCCTCTCAGTCCCAAGTGTCCAGCCTTATGCCACATCCAGCTGTCGTTGTAGATAGGGTCAGTTCAGGTTTCATCAGAGACACTGAAGGAATTGTGAAGAATTTCCCAGTTTTTTAGTTTTTTTTTTTCGAAATTCCTTTTTATAGTGGGTTTGAGCTGATTCTCGCTGCCATGTTTATGCCAGTCTACACACACTTGATTCCCTTACGGAGACATATCAATACATAGGTTTTAAGATTCTTACTAGTCAGATATATTCCTCTGCGGGAAATATGGGGTTTTGAGTCCCTTTCACTGAGGAAGGTGTAGGTCTTGTCTATTCCATAGTTGGTTTTTGGAACGGTACCTGTGCTTATATCAAACTCTGGTTTAATGCATCACCCCACCTCTCATTCCCCCTTAAGCAGTCATAAGAGTGTTTTCCAAAGGTGAGACTCTGTTCTCTTTCCTAACTGAGTTCAAGTGTAGCCATGTTTACAGGATCTTCATAAGTGATATCTTAATATAAGTTTCTTTTTCTGTGTGACTTATTTCACTTAGAAGCATCATACCTCAATCCACTCATTTTGCTGCTACTGGTCTTATGCCATTGATTGCATGGCTGAGGGATATTCCATCGTACGGAAGTACCACAATTTTTTGAACCATTTTTATATTTCCTGGGATATTTAAGGTGTACCCAAGTTGAGGTTTTTGTAAGCAGTGCAGCCCTAAATTTTGGGGTGGCTCTCTCTTATTGATTTTCAGGTTTCCAAAGGTATATTCCCTAGACTGGAATTGCCCTTGGCTCTGTAGCTCTGTTGTTTACTTGTTTTAGGGAACACAATGCACTCCTCCAGAGAGGCAGTTTGCAATTTACATCCCGCCCATCAGCATAACAAGACTCCCTGTTCTCCAGGGCCTGTTTTGCCTTTCTGGTTTTTACACATTTTGTGAATGTCCCTTTTAGACCTGTGGAAAGTGATACTTCTTTGTAGTGCAGATTTTCATTGCCCGCCTGCTTGCTTGGCCAAAAAGGGCATATGCGTTTTCTCCTGAATATATTCATGAGAAAACACATATGCTCTATTTGGCCAAGTGCATCATTTTTGAAATTTTGCCTCTCTTTCTGTGCTTCAAACGCGATTCCAACGTACCTCTTGAAATCTGTTTCCTGCTATTCTGCCTCGCTTTCATGTCCGCCTCCTTGCCTTCCCTCACCAGATTTTTGGACGATAGTTGTCCTTTATTACTCTGCCAGTTTGTGAATTGCTGTGCCCCTGAGCTCCATTATTCTACTCGTTTTTTGTGAGCTGACCGCAAGTCCAAAGTTTTGCTTCAGGACCTATACTGGTTTCCGATGGGGCGCTGAGACTTTGGTTAATTCTTCTTCCTGCTGGGAAACTAGATTGACATTTGCCCGTCCAAATGCCTAACAGCTACTCTCTCATTGGTTCTCCCGCTTCACTTTCATCCTCAGCCAAACTGGCATCCTGTGCGAACCAGTAGGTTAAAGGGGCTGTCTCTCCAAGTTGGGAGATTGATAGTAAAGCAGTTCGAAAGTCAAACGGGAGCACCAGGAGAGGGACTATTCATTGAGTTTTGGAAACCTTTCGTATTCACAGTGTGTCCATGCTCTAGGTTTCCCGTACATGTTATAGCTGTAATAATATTCCCTTCAACCTGGAGAATTGGGACCCATGGAATGGGTGCCACGCATTATTGCTTTAAAGGGTCTGCATTTGCTCACCCAATCTCACCAATCCTCTCAGTCCCAAGTGTCCAGACTTATGCCACATCCAGCTGTCATTGTAGATAGGGTAATTCCAGGTTTCATCAGAGACCATGAAGGAATTGTGAAGAATTTCCCTTTTAGTTTTGTTTAGTTTTTGTAATTCCTTTTTATAGTGGGTTTGAGCTGATTACGCTGCCATGTTTATGCCCGTCTAGACACACTTGATTCCCTTACGGAGAGATATCAATACATAGGTTTTAAGATTCTTACTAGTCAGATATATTCCTTTGTGGGAAATATGGGGTTTTGAGTCCCTTTCACTGAGGAAGGTGTAGGTCTTTTCGATTCCTTAGTTGGTTTTTGGAACGGTACCTATGCTTATATCAAACTCTGGTTTTATGCATCACCCCACCTCTCCTTCCCCCTTAAGCAGCCATAAGAGTGTTTTCTAAATGTGCGACTCTGTTCTCTTTCCTAACTGAGTTCAAGTGTAGCCATGTTTACAGGATCTTCATAAGTGATATCTTATGATAAGTTTCTTTTTCTGTGTGACTTATTTCACTTAGAATCATCGTACCTGAATCCACCCATTTTGCTGCTACTGGTCTTATGACATTGATTTCATGGCTGAGGGATATTCCATCATACGGAAGTACCACAATTTTTTGAACCATTTTTATATTTCCTGGGATATTTAAGGTGTACCCAAGTTGAGGTCCTTGTAAGCAGTGCAGCCCTAAATTTTGGGGTGGCTGTGTCTTATTGATTTTCAGTTTTACCAAGGTATATTCCCTAGACTGAAAGTGCCCTTGGCTCTGTAGCTCTGTAGATTACTTGTTTTAGGGACACAATGCACTCCTCCAGAGAGGCAGTTGGCAATTTACATACCGCCCATCAGCATAACAAAGCTACCTGTTCTCCAGGGCCTGTCTTGCCTTTCTGGATTTTAAACAGTTTGTCGATGCCCGTTTGACAGGTTAGAAGTTATACTTCTTTGTAGTGCAGATTTGCTTTTCACGCTTGCTTGCTTGGCCAAAAAGGGCGTATGCGTTTTCTCCTGAATATATTCAGGAGAAAACGCATATGCCGTTTTTGCCCAAGTGTACCATTGTTGAAGTTGTGCCCCTCATCCTGTGCTTTAAAGGCAATTCCAACGTACCTCTTGAAATCTGTTTCTTGCTATTCTGCCTAGCTTTCAAGTCCACCTCGTTGCCTTCCCTCAACAGATTTTTGGACAATATTTGTCCTTTACTACTCTGCCAGTTTGTGAATTGCTGTGCCCCTGAGTTCCATTTTTCAACTTGTTTTTTGTGAGTTGACCAAAAGTCCAAAATTTTGGTTCAGGACCTATACTGGTTCGCGATGGGTGGCTGAGAGCTTGGTTAATTCTTCTTCCTGCTGGGAAATTAGAGTGACATGTGCCCGTCAAAATGCCTAAGAGCTACTCTCTCATTGGTTCTCCCTTTTCCCTTTCATCCTCTGCCAAATTGGCAACCTGTGAGAACCAGGAGTTTAAAGGAGCTGTCTCTCCAAGTTGGGAGATTGATAGAAAACCACTTGGAAAAACAAACCGGAGCACCAGGAGAGGGACTATTCGTTGAGTTTTAGAAACCTTTCATATTCACAGTGTGTCCATTCTCTATTTTTCCCTTACATGTTATATCTGTATTAATATTCAATTCAAGCTGGAGAGTTGGGACCCATGGAATGCGTGCCATTCATTATTGCTTTAAAGGGTCTGCATTTGCTCACTGAATCTCACCAATCCTCTCAGGCCCAAGTGTCCAGCCTTATGCCACATCCAGCTGTCGTTGTAGATAGGGTCAGTTCAGGTTTCATCAGAGACACTGAAGGAATTGTGAAGAATTTCCACTTTTGTTTTGTTTTGTTTTTGAAATTCCTTTTCATAGTGGCTTTGAGCTGGTTCTCGCTGCCATGTTTATGCAAGTTTAGACACACTTGATTCCCTTACGGAGACATATCAATACATAGGTTTT
This sequence comes from Hyperoodon ampullatus, assembly GCF_949752795.1. Lineage (NCBI taxonomy): Eukaryota > Metazoa > Chordata > Mammalia > Artiodactyla > Ziphiidae > Hyperoodon > Hyperoodon ampullatus. The sequence goes on along the minus strand of NW_027640382.1, from coordinate 1,387,473 downwards.
AAGATTCTTACTAGTCAGATATATTCCTCTGCGGGAAATATGGGGTTTTGAGTCCCTTTCACTGAGGAAGGTGTAGGTCTTGTCTATTCCATAGTTGGTTTTTGGAACAGTACCAGTGCTTATATCAAACTCCGGTTTTATGCATCACCCCACCTCTCCTTCCCCCTTAAGCAGGCATAAGAGTGCTTTCTAAATGTGAGACCCTGTTCTCTTTCCTAACTCAGTTCAGGTGTATCCATGTTTACAGGATCTTCATAAGTGATATCTTATGATAAGTTTCTTTTTCTGTGTGACTTATATCACTTAGAATCATCATACCTGAATATACTCATTTTGCTGCTACTGGTCTTATGACATTGACTTCATGGCTGAGGGATATTCCATCGTACATTAGTACCATAATTTTTTGAACCATTTTCATATTTCCTGGAATATTTAAGGTGTACCCAAGTTGAGGTTCTTGTAAGCAGTGCAGCCCTAAATTTTGGGGTGACTCTGTCTTATTGATTTTCAGTTTTCCTAAGGTATATTCCCTAGACTGTAAGTGCCCTTGGCTCTGTAGCTCAGTTGTTTACTTGTTTTAGGGAACACAATGCACTCCTCCAGAGATGCAGATGACAATTTACATCCCGCCCATCTGAATAACAAGACACCCTGTTCTCCAGGGCCTGTCTTGCCTTTCTGGTTTTTACATATTTTGTGGATGTCCCTTTTAGACCTGTGGGAAGTGATACTTCTTTGTAGTGTAAATTTGCATTGCCCGCCTGCTTGCTTGGCCAAAAAGGCATATGAGTTTTCTCCTGAATATATTCATGAGAAAACGCATATGCTCTTTTTGGCCAAGTGCATCATTTTCGAAATTTTGCCCCTCTTCCTGTGCTTTAAACGCGATTCCAATGTACCTCTTGAAATCTGTTTCCTGCTATACTGCCTCGCTTTCATGTCTGCCTCGTTGCCTTCCCTCAACAGATTTTTGGACGATAGTTGTCCTTTATTACTCTGCCAGTTTGTGAATTGCTGTGCCCCTGAGCTCCATAATTCTACTCGTTTTTTGTGACCTGAACGCAAGTACAAACTTTTGGTTCAGGGCCTATACTGGTTCCTGATGGAGGGCTGAGAATTTGGTTAATTCTTCTTCCTGCTGGGAAATTAGAGTGACATGTGCCCGTCCAAATGCCTAACAGCTACTCTCTCATTGGTTCTCCGTCTTCACTTTCATCCTCTGCCAAACTGGCATTCTGTGTGAACCAGGAGGTTAAAGGGGCTGTCTCTCCAAGTTGGGAGATTGACAGTAAAGCAGTTGGAGAGTCAAACGGAAGCACCAGGAGAGGAGCTATTCGTTGAGTTTTAGAAACCTTTCATATTCACAGTGTGTCCATTCTCTAGGTTTCCCGTACATGTTATAGCTGTAGTAATATTCCCTTCAACCTGGAGAGTTGGGACCCATGGAATGGGTGCCACGCATTTTTGCTTTAAAGGGTCTGCATTTGCTCACCCAATGTCACCAATCTTCTCATTCCCAGGTGTCCAGCCTTATGCCACATCCAGCTGTCACTGTAGATAGGGACATTCCAGGTTTCATCAGAGACCTTGAAGGAATTGTGAAGAATTTCCACTTTTGTTTTCTTTTGTTTTTGTAATTCCTTTTCATAGTGTGTTTGAGCTGATTCTCGCTGCCATGTTTATGCCAGTCTAGACACACTTGATTCCCTTACGGAGACATATCAATACATAGGTTTTAAGATTCTTACTAGTCAGATGTATTCCTCTGTGGGAAATATGGGGTTTTGAGTCCCTTTCTCTGAGGAAGGTATAGGTCTTGTCTATTCCTTAGTTGGTTTTTGGAACGGTACCTGTGCTTATATCAAACTCTGGTTTTATGCATCACCCCACCTCTCCTTCCCCCTTAAGCAGGCATAAGAGTGTTTTCCAAATGTGAGACTGTGTTCTCTTTCCTAACTCAGTTCAAGTGTAGCCATGATTACAGGATCTTCATAAGTGATATCTTATGATAAGATTCTTTTTCTGTGTGACTTATTTCACTTAGAATCATCGTACCTCAATCCACTCATTTTGCTGCTACTGGTTTTGTGACATTGATTGTATGGCTTAGGGATATTCCATCGTATGTAAGTACCACAATTTTTTGAACCATTTTTATCTTTCCTGGGATATTTATGGTGTACCCAAGTTGAGGTTCTTGTAAGCAGTGCAGCCCTAAATATTGGGGTGGCAGTGTCTTATTGATTTTCAGTTTTCCCAAAGTATATTCCCTACACTGGAAGTGCCATTGGCTCTGCAGCTCTGTTGTTTACCTGTTTTAGGGAACACAATGAACTCCTCCAGAGAGGCAGTTGGCAATTTACATCCCGCCCATCAGCATAACAAGGCTCCCTGTTGTCCAGGGCCTATCTTGCCGTTTGGATTTTACACATTTTGTGGATGTCCCTTTTGAATGGTCGGAAGTGATACTTCTTTGTAATGCAGATTTGCGTTGCCCGCTTGCTTGCTTGGCCAAAAAGAGCGTATGCGTTTTCTCCTAAATATATTCAGGAGAAAACGCATACGCCCTTTTTGGCCAATTGCATCATTGTCGAAGTTGTGCCCCTCTTCCTGTGCTTTAAAGGCGATTCCAACGTACCTCTTGAAATCTGTTTCCTGCTATTCGGCCTCGCTTTCAAGTCCGCCAAGTTGCCTTCCCTCAACAGATTTTTGGATGATAGTTGTCCTTTATAACTCGGCCAATTTGTGAATTGCTGTGCCCCTGAGCTCCATTTTTCAACTCGTTTTTTGTGAGCTGACCGCAAGTCCAAAATTTTGGTTCAGGACCTATGCTGGTTCCCGGTGGGGGGCTGAGACTTTGGTTAATTTTTCTTCCTGCCGGGAAGTTAGAGTGATATGTGCCCATCCAAATGCCTAACAGCTACTCTCTCATTGGTTCTCCCTCTTCCCTTTCATCCTCTGCCAAATTGGCAACCTGTGCGAACCAGGAGGTTAAAGGGGCTGTCTCTCCAAGTTGGGAGGTTGATAGTAAAGCAGATGGAAGTCAAACCAGAGCACCAGGAGAGGGACTATTCGTTGAGTTTTAGAATCCTTTCGTATTCACAGTGTGTCCGTTCTCTAGGTTTCCCGTACCTGTTATAGCTGTAGTAATATTCCCTTTAACCTGCAGAGTTGGGACCCATGGAATGGGTGCCAGGCATTTGTGCTTGAAAGGGTCTGCATTTGCTCACCCAATCTCACCAATCCTCTCAGTCCCAAGTGTCCAGCCTTATGCCACATCCAGCTGTCGTTGTACATAGGGTCATTCCAGGTTTCATCAGAGACCCTGAAAGAATTGTAAAGAATATCCTAGTTTTTTAGTTTTTTTTTTCGAAATTCCTTTTTATAGTGGGTTTGAGCTGATTCTCGCTGCCATGTTTATGCCAGTCTAGACACACTTGATTCCCTTACGGAGACATATCAATACATAGGTTTTAAGATTCTTACTAGTCAGATATATTCCTCTGCGGGAAATATGGGGTTTTGAGTCCCTTTCACTGAGGAAGGTGTAGGTCTTGTCTATTCCATAGTTGGTTTTTGGAACGGTACCTGTGCTTATATCAAACTCTGGTTTTATGCATCACCCCACCTCTCCTTCCCCCTTAAGCAGGCATAAGAGTGTTTTCTAAATGTGAGACACTGTTCTCTTTCCTAACTCAGTTCAAGTGTAGCCATGTTTACAGGATCTTCATAAGTGATATCTTATGATAAGTTTCTTTTTCTGTGTGACTTATATCACTTAGAATCATCATACCTGAATATACTCATTTTGCTGCTACTGGTCTTATGACATTGACTTCATGGCTGAGGGATATTCCATCGTACATTAGTACCATAATTTTTTGAACCATTTTCATATTTCCTGGAATATTTAAGGTGTACCCAAGTTGAGGTCCTTGTAAGCAGTGCAGCCCTAAATTTTGGGGTGGCTCTGTCTTATCGATTTTCAGTTTTCCCAAGGTATATTCCCTAGACTGGAAGTGCCCTTCGCTCTGTAGCTCTGTTGTTTATTTGTTTTAGGGAACACAATGCACTCCTCCAGATAGGCAGTTGGCAATTTACATCCCGCCTATCAGCATAAAAAAGCTCCGTGTTCTCCAGGGCCTGTCTTGCCTTTCTGGTTTTTACACATTTTGTGGATGTCCCTTTTGACCGGTGGGAAGTTATACTTCTCTGTAGTGCAGATTTGCATTGCCCGCTTGCTTGCTTGGCCAAAAAGGGCGTATGCGTTTTCTCCTGAATATAGTCAGGAGAAAACGCATACGCCCTTTTTGGCCAAGTGCATCATTGTCGAAGTTGTGCCCCTCTTCCTGTGTTTTAAAGGCCATTCCAACGTACCTCGTCAAATCTGTTTCCTGCTATTCTGCCTCGCTTTCAAGTCCACCTCGTTGCCTTCCCTCAACAGATTTTTGGACGATAGTTGTCCTTTATTACTCTGCCAGTTTGTGAATTACTGTGCCCTTGAGCTCCATTTTTCAACTCGTTTTTTGTGAGCTGACCGCATGTCCAAAATTTTGGTTCAGGACCTATGCTGGTACCCGGTAGGTGGCTGAGACTTTGGTTAATTCTTCTTCGTGCCGGGAAATTAGAGTGATATGTGCCCGTCCAAATGCCTAACAGCTACTCTCTCATTGGTTCTCCCTCTTCCCTTTCATCCTCTTACAAATTGGCAACCTGTGCGAACCAGGAGGTTAAAGGGGCTGTCTCTCCAAGTTGGGAGTTTGATACTAAAGCAGATGGAAAGTCAAACAGGAGCACCAGGAGAGGGACTATTCGTTGAGTTTTAGAAACCTTTCGTATTCACAGTGTGTCTGTTCTCTAGGTTTCCCGTACATGTTATAGCTGTAGTAATATTCCCTTCAACCTGGAGAGTTGGGGCCCATGGAATTGGTGCCAGACATTTGTGCTTTAAAGGGTCTGCATTTGCTCACCCAATCTCATCAATCCTCTAAGTCCCAAGTGTCCAGCCTTATGCCACATCCAGCTGTCATTGTAGAGATTGTCATTCCAGGTTTCATCAGAGACCCTGAAGGAATTGTAAAGAATTTCCCAGTTCTTTTGTTTTGTTTTTGAAATTCATTTTTATAGTGGGTTTGAGCTGATTCTCGCTGCCATGTTTATGCCGGTCTAGACACACTTGATTCCCTTACGGAGACATATCAATACATAGGTTTTATGATTCTTACTAGTCAGATATATTCCTCTGCGGGAAATATGGGGTTTTGAGTCCCTTTCACTGAGGAAGGTGTAGGTCTTGTCTATTCCATAGTTTGTTTTTGGAACAGTACCTGTGCTTATATCAAACTCTGGTTTTATGCATCACCCCACCTCTCCTTCCCCCTTAAGCAGGCATAAGAGTGTTTTCTAAATGTTAGTCTCTGTTCTCTTTCCTAACTCAGTTCAAGTGTAGCCATGTTTACAGGATCTTCATAAGTGATAACTTATGATAAGTTTCTCTTTCTCTGTGAGTTATTTCACTTAGAATCATCATACCTGAATCCACTCATTTTGCTGCTACTGGTCTTATGACATTGATTTCATGGCTGAGGGATATTCCATCGTACGTAAGTACCACAATTTTTTGAACCATTTTTATATTTCCTGGGATATTAAAGGTGTACCCAAGTTGAGGTCCTTGTAAGCAGTGCAGCCCTAAATTTTCGGGTGGCTCTGTCTTACTGATTTTCAGTTTTCCCAAGGTATATTCCCTAGACTGGAAGTGCCCTTGGCTCTGTAGCTCTGTTCTTTACTTGTTTTGGGGAACACAATGCACTCCTCCAGAGAGGCAGTTGGCAATTTCCATCCCGCCCATCAGCATAACAAAGCTCCCTGTTCTCCAGGGCCTGTCTTGCCTTTCTGGTTTTTACACATTTAGTGGATGTCCGTTTTGACCGGTGGGAAGTGATACTTCTTTGTAGTGCAGATTTGCATTGCCCACTTGCTTGCTTGGCCAAAAAGGGCGTATGCGTTTTCTCCTGAATATATTCAGGAGAAAACTCATACGCCCTTTTTGGCCAAGTGCATCATTGTCGACGTTGTGCACCTCTTCCTGTGCTTTAAAGGGGATTCCAACGTACCTCTTGAAATCTGTTTCCTGCTATTCTGCCTCGCTTTCACGTAAGCCTCGTTGCCTTCCCTTAACAGATTTTTGGACGATAGTTGTCCTTTATTACTCGGCCAGTTTGTGAATTGCTGTGCCCCTGAGCTCCATTTTTCAACTCGTTTTTTGTGAGCCGACCGCAAGGCCAAAATTTTGGTTCAGGAACTATGCTGGTTCCCGGTAGGGGCTGAGACTTTGGTTAATTCTTCTTCCTGCTGGGAAGTTAGAGTGATATGTGCCCGTCCAAATGCCTAACAGCTACTCTCTCAACGGTTCTCCCGCTTTCCTTTCATCCTCTGCCAAATTGGAATCCTGTGCGAACCAGGAGGTTAAAGGGGCTGTCTCTCCAAGTTGGGAGATTGATAGTAAAGCAGATGGAATGTCAAACCGGAGCACCAGGAGAGGGACTATTCGTTGAGTCTTAGAAACCTTTCGTATTCACAGTGGGTCCGTTCTCTAGGTTTCCCATACATGGTATAGCTGTAGTAATATTCCCTTCAACCTGGAGAGCTCGGACCCATGGAATGGGTGCCAGGCATTTGTGTTTTAAAGGGTCTGCATTTGCTCACCCAATCTCACCAATCCTCTCAGTCCCAAGTGTCCAGCCTTATGCCACATCCAGCTGTCGTTGTACATAGCGTCATTCCAGGTTTCATCAGAGACCCTGAAGGAATTGTAAAGAATTTCCCAGTTTTTTTGTTTTGTTTTTGAAATTCCTTTTTATAGTGGGTTTGAGCTGATTCTCGCTGCCATGTTTATGCCAGTCTAGACACACTTGATTCCCTTACAAAGACATATCAATACATAGGTTTTAAGATTCTTAGTAGTCATATATATTCCTCTGCGGGAAATATGGGGTTTTGTGTCCCTTTCACTGAGGAAGGTGTAGGTCTTGTCTATTCCATAGTTGGTTTTTGGAACGGTACCTGTGCTTATATCAAACTCTGGTTATATGCATCACCCAACCTCTCCTTCCCCCTTAAGCAGGCATAAGAGTGTTTTCTAAATGTGAGACACTGTTCTCTTTCCTAACTCAGTTCAAATGTAGCCATGTTTACAGGATCTTCATAAGTGATATCTTAAGATAAGTTTCTTTTTCTGTGTGACTTATTTCACTTAGAATCATCGTACCTGAATCCACCCATTTTGCTGCTACTGGTCTTATGACATTGATTTCATGGCTGAGGGTTATTCCATCGTACATAAGTACCACAATTTTTTGAACCATTTTTATATTTCCTGGGATATTTAAGGTGTACCCAAGTTGAGGTCCTTGTAAGCAGTGCAGCCCTAAATTTTGGAGTGGCTCTGTCTTATTGATTTTCATTTTCCCCAAGTTATATTCCCTAGACTGGAAGTGCCCTTGGCTCTGTAGCTCTGTTGTTTACTTGTTTTAGGGAACACAATGCACTCCTCCAGAGATGCAGTTGGCAATTTACATCCCGCCCATCAGCATAACAAGGGTCCCAGTTCTCCAGGGCCTGTCTTGCTTTTCTGGTTTTTACACATTTTGTGGATGTCCCTTTTGACCGGTGGGAAGTGATACTTCTTTGTAGTGCAGATTTGCATTGCCTGCTTGCTTGCTTGGCCACAAAGGGCGTATGCGTTTTCTCCTGAATATATTCAGGAGAAAATGCATACGCCCTTTTTGGCCAACAGCATGATTGTCGAAGTTGTGCCCCTCTTCCTGTGCTTTAAAGGCGATTCCAACGTACCTCTTGAAATCTGTTTCCTGCTATTCTGCCTCGCTTTCAAGTCTGCCTAGTTGCCTTCCGTCAACAGATTTTTGGACGATAGTTGTCCTTTATTACTCTGCCAGTTTGTGAATAGCTGTGCCCCTGAGCTCCAATTTTCAACTCGTTTTTTGTGAGCTGACAGCAAGTCCAAAATTTTGGTTCAGGACCTATGCTGGTTCCCGGAGGGTGGCTGAGACTTTGGTTAATTCTTCTTCCTGCCGGGAAGTTAGAGTGATATGTGCCCGTCCAAATGCCTAACAGCTACTCTCTCATTGGTTCTTCCTCTTCCCTTTCATCCTCTGACAATTTGGAAACCTGTGCGAACCAGGAGGTTAAAGGGGCTGTCTCTCCAAGTTGGGAGATAGATAGTAAAGCAGATGGAAAGTCAAACCGGAGCACCAGGAGAGGGACTATTCGTTGAGTTTTAGAAACCTTTCGTATTCACAGTGGGTCCGTTCTCTAGGTTTCCCATACATGTTATAGCTGTAGTAATATTCCCTTCAACCTGGAGAGTTGGGACCCATGGAATGGATGCCAGGCATTTGTGCTTTAAAGGGTCTGCATTTGCTCACCCAATCTCACCAATCCTCTCAGTCCCAAGTGTCCAGCCTTATGCCACATCCAGCTGTCATTGTAGATAGGGTCATTCCAGGTTTCATCAGAGACCCTGAAGGAATTGTAAAGAATTTCCCAGTTTTTTTTGTTTTGTTTTTGAAATTCCTTTTTATAGTGGGTTTGAGCTGATTCTCGCTGCCATGTTTATGCCAGTCTAGACACACTTGATTCCCTTACACAGACATATCAATACATAGGTTTTAAAATTCTTACTAGTCAGATATATTCCTCTGCAGGAAATATGGGGTTTTGAGTCCCTTTCACTGTGGAAGGTGTAGGTCTTGTCTATTCCATAGTTGGTTTTTGGAACGGTACCTGTGCTTATATCAAACTCTGGTTTTATGCATCACCGCACCTCTCCTTCCCCCTTAAGCATGCATAAGAGTGTTTTCTAAATGTGAGACACTGTTCTCTTTCCTAACTCAGTTCAAGTGTAGCCATGTTTACAGGATCTTCATAAGTGATATCTTCTAATAAGTTTCTATTTCTGTGTGACTTATTTCACTTAGAATCATCGTACCTGAATCCACCCATTTTGCTGCTACTGGTCTTATGACATTGATTTCATGGCTGAGGGATATTCCATCGTACGTAAGTACCACAATTTTTTGAACCATTTTTATATTTCCTGGGATATTTAAGGTGTACCCAAGTTGAGGGCCTTGTAAACAGTGCAGCCCTAAATTTTGGGGTGGCTCTGTCTTACTGATTTTCAGTTTTCCCAAGGTATATTCCCTAGACTGGAAGTCCCCTTGGCTCTGTAGCTCTGTTGTTTACTTTTTATAGGGAATACAATGCACTCCTCCAGAGAGGAAGTTGGCAATTTACATCCCGCCCATCAGCATAACAAGGCTCCCTGTTCTCCATGGCCTGTCTTGCTTTTCTGGTTTTTACACATTTTGTGGATGTCCCTTTTGACCTGTGGGAAGTGATACTTCTTTGTAGTGCAGATTTGCATTGCCAGCTTGCTTGCTTGGCCAAAAACGGCTTATGCGTTTTCTCCTGAATATATTCAGGAGAAAACGCATACGCCCTTTTTGGCCAAGTGCATCATTGTCGAAGTTGTGCCCCTCTTCCTGTGCTTTAAAGGCGATTCCAACGTACCTCTTGAAATCTGTTTCCTGCTATTCTGCCTCGCTTTCAAGTCCGCCTCGTTGCCTTCCCTTAACAGATTTTTGGACGATAGTTGTCCTTTATTACTCTGCCAGTTTGTGAATTGCTGTGCCCTTGAGCTCCATTTTTCAACTCGTTTTTTGTGAGCTGATCGCAAGTCCAAAATTTTGGTTCAGGACCTATGCTGGTTCCCGGTGGGGTGCTGAGACTTTGGTTAATTCTTCTTCCTGCTGGGAAGTTAGAGTGATATGTGCCCGTCCAAATGCCTAACAGCTACTCTCTCATTGGTTCTCCCTCTTACCTTTCATCCTCTGCCAAATTGGAAACCTGTGCGAACCAGGAGGTTAAAGGGGCTGTCTCTCCAAGTTGGGAGATTGATAGTAAAGCAGATGGAAAGTCAAACCGGAGCACCAGGAGATGGACTATTCGTTGAGTTTTAGAAACCTTTCGTATTCACAGTGTGTCCGTTCTCTAGGTTTCCCATACATGTTATAGCTGTAGTAATATTCCCTTCAACCTGGAGAGTTGGGACCTATGGAATCGGTGCCAGGCATTTGTGCTTTAAAGGGTCTGCATTTGCTTACCCAATCGCACCAATCCTCTCAGGCCCAAGTGTCCAGCCTTATGCCACATCCAGCTGTCATTGTAGATAGGGTCATTCCAGGTTTCATCAGAGACCCTGAAGGAATTGTAAAGAATTTCCCAGTTTTTTTGTTTTGTTTTTGAAATTCCTTTTTATAGTGGGTTTGAGCTGATTCTCGCTGCCATGTTTATGCCAGTCTAGACACACTTGATTCCCTTACAGAGACATATCAATACATAGATTTTAAAATTCTTACTAGTCAGATATATTCCTCTGTTGGAAATATGGGGTTTTGAGTCCCTTTCACTGAAGAAGGTGTAGGTCTTGTCTATTCCAGAGTTGGTTTTTGGAACGGTACCTGTGCTTATATCAAACTCTTGTTTTATGCATCACCCCACCTCTCCTTCCCCCTTAAGCAGGCATAAGAGTGTTTTCTAAATGTGAGACACTCTTCTCTTTCCTAACTCAGTTCAAGTGTAGCCATGTTTACAGGATCTTCATAAGTGATATCTTATGATAAGATTCTTTTTCTGTGTGACTTATTTCACTTAGAATCATCGTACCTGAATCCAACCATTTTGCTGCTACTGGTCTTATGACATTGATTTCATGGCTGAGGGATATTCCATCGTACGTAAGTACCACAATTTCTTGAACCATTTTTATATTTCCTGGGATATTTAAGGTGTACCCAAGTTGAGGTCCTTGTAAGCAGTGCAGCCCTAAATTTTGGGGTGGCTCTGTCTTATTGATTTTCAGTTTTCCCAAGGTATATTCCCTAGACTGGAAGTGCCCTTGGCTCTGTAGCTCTGTTGTTTACTTGTTTTAGGGAACACAATGCACTCCTCCAGAGAGGCAGTTGGCAATTTACATCCCGCCCATCAGCATAACAAGGCTCCCTGTTCTCCAGGGCCTGTCTTGCCTTTCTGGTTTTTACACATTTTGTGGATGTCCCTTTTGACCGGTGGGAAGTGATACTTCTTTGTAGTGCAGATTTGCATTGCCCGCTTGCTTGCTTGGCCAAAAAGGGCGTATGCGTTTTCTCCTGAATATATTCAGGAGAAAACCCACACGCCCTTTTTGGCCAGTGCATCATTGTCGAAGTTGTGCCCCTCTTCCTGTGCTTTAATGGCGATTCCAACGTACCTCTTGAAATCTCTTTCCTGCTATTCTGCCTCGCTTTCAAGTCTGCCTAGTTGCCTTCCCTTAACAGATTTTTGGACAAGAGTTGTCCTTTATTACTCTGCCAGTTTGTGAATAGATGTGCCCCTGAGCTCCAATTTTCAACTCGTTTTTTGTGAGATGACCGCAAGTCCAAAATTTTGCTTCAGGACCTATGCTGGTTCCCGGAGGGTGGCTGAGACTTTGGTTAATTCTTCTTCCTGCCGGGAAGTTAGAGTGATATGTGCCCGTCCAAATGCCTAACAGCTACTCTCTCATTGGTTCTCCCTCCTCCCTTTCATCCTCTGCCAAATTGGAAACCTGTGCGAACCAGGTGGTTAAAGGGGCTGTCTCTCCTATTTGGGAGATTGATAGTAAAGCAGATGGAAAGTGAAACCGGAGCATCAGGAGAGGGACTATTTGTTGAGTTTTAGAAACCTTTCGTATTCACAGTGGGTCTGTTCTCTTGGTTTCCCATACTTGTTATAGCTGTAGTAATATTCCCTTCAACCTGGAGAGTTGGGACCCATGGAATGGGTGCCAGGCATTTGTGATTTAAAGGGTCTGCATTTGCTCACCCAATCTCACCAATCGTCTCAGTCCGAAGTGTCCCTCCTTATGCCACATCCAGCTGTCGTTGTAGATATGGTCATTCTAGGTTTCATCAGAGACCCTGAAGGAATTGTAAAGAATTTCCCAGTTTTTCTGTTTTGTTTTTGAAATTACTTTTTATAGTGGGTTTGAGCTGCTTTTCGCTGCCATGTTTATGCCAGTCTAGACACACTTGATTCTCTTATGGAGACATATGAATACATAGGTTTTAAGATTCTTACTAGTCAGATATATTCCTCTGCGGGAAATATGGGGTTTTGAGTCCCTTTCACTGAGGAAGGTGTAGGTGTTGTCTATTCCATAGTTGGTTTTTGGAACGGTACCTGTGCTTATATCTAACTCTGGTTTTATGCATCACCGCACCTCTCCTTCCCCCTTAAGCAGGCATAAGAGTGTTTTCTAAATGTGAGACACTGTTCTCTTTCCTAACTCAGTTCAAGTGTAGCCATGTTTACAGGATCTTCATAAGTGATATCTTATGATAAGTTTCTTTTTCTGTGTGACTTATTTCACTTAGAATCATCGTACCTGAATCCACCCATTTTGCTGCTACTGGTCTTATGACATTGATTTCATGGCTGAGGGTTATTCCATCGTACATAAGTACCACAATTTTTTGAAGCATTTTTATATTTCCTGGGATATTTAATGTGTACCCAAGTTGAGGTCCTTGTAAGCAGTGCAGCCCTAAATTTTGGGGTGGCTCTGTCTTATTGATTTTCAGTATTCCCAAGGTATATTCCCTAGACTGGAAGTGGCCTTGGCTCTGTAGCTCTGTTGTTTACTTGTTTTACGGAACACAATGCACTCCTCCAGAGAGGCAGTTGGCAATTTACATCCCGCCCATCAGCATAACAAGGCTCCCTGTTCTCCAGGGCCTGTCTTGCCTTTCTGGTTTTTACATATTTTGTGGATGTCCCTTTTAACCGGTGGGAAGTGATACTTCTTTGTAGTGCAGATTTGCATTGCCCGCTTGCTTGCTTGGCCAAAAAGGGCGTATGCGTTTTCTCCTGAATATATTCAGGAGAAAACGCATACGCCCTTTTTGGCCAAGTGCATCATTGTCGAAGTTGTGCCCCTCTTCCTGTGCTTTAAAGGCGATTCCAACGTACCTCTTGAAATCTGTTTCCTGCTATTCTGCCTCGCTTTCAAGTCCGCCTCATTCCCTTCCCTCAACAGATATTTGGATGATAGTTGTCCTTTATTACTCGGCCAGTTTGTGAATTGCTGTGCCCCTGAGCTCCATTTTTCAACTCGTTTTTGGTGAGCTGACCGCAAGTCCAAAATTTTGGTTCAGGACCTATGCTGGTTTCCGGTGGGGGGCTGAGACTTTGGTTAATTCTTCTTCCTGCCGGGAAGTTAGAGTGATATGTGCCCGTCCAAATGCCTAACAGCTACTCTCTCATTGGTTCTCCCTCTTCCCTTTCATCCTCTGACAATTTGGAAACCTGTGCAAACCAGGAGGTTAAAGGGGATGTCTCTCCAAGTTGGGAGAGTGATAGTAAAGCAGATGGAAAGTCAAACCGGAGCACCAGGAGAGGGACTATTCGTTGAGTTTTAGAATCCTTTCGTATTCACAGTGGGTCCGTTCTCTAAGTTTCCCATACATGTTATAGCTGTAGTAATATTCCCTTCAACCAGGAGAGTTGGGACCCTTGGAATGGGTGCCACACATTTGTGCTTTAAAGGGTCTGCATTTGCTCACCCAATCTCACCAATCCTTTCAGTCCCAAGTGTCGAGCCTTATGCCACATCCAGCTGTCGTTGTAGATAGGGTCATTCCAGGTTTCCTCAGAGACCCTGAAGGAATTGTAAAGAATTTCCCAGTTTTTTTGTTTTGTTTTTGAAATTCCTTTTTATAGTGGGTTTGAGCTGATTCTCGCTGCCATGTTTATGCCAGTCTAGACACACTTGATTCCCTTATGGAGACATATGAATACATAAGATTTAAGATTCTTACTAGTCAGAAAAATTCCTCTGCGGGAAATATGGGGTTTTGAGTCCGTTTCACTGAGGAAGGTGTAGGTCTTGTCTATTCCATAGTTGGTTTTTGGAACGGTACCTGTGCTTATATCAAACTCTGGTTTTATGCATCACCCCACCTCTCCTTCCCCCTTAAGCATTCATAAGTGTGTTTTCTAAATGTGAGACACTGTTCTCTTTCCTAACTCAGTTCAAGTGTAGCCATGTTTACAGGATCTTCATAAGTGATATCTTATGATAAGTTTCTTTTTCTGTGTGACTTATTTCACTTAGAATCATCGTACCTGAATCCACCCATTTTGCTGCTCCTGGTCTTATGACATTGATTTCATGGCTGAGGGATATTCCATCGTACGTAAGTACCACAATTTTTTGAACCATTTTTATATTTCCTGGGATATTTAAGGTGTACCGAAGTAGAGGTCCTTTTAAGCAGTGCAGCCCTAAATTTTGGGGTGGCTCTGTCTTATTGATTTTCAGTTTTCCCAAGGTGTATTCCCTAGACTGGAAGTGCCCTTGCCTCTGTAGCTCTGTTGTTTACTTGTTTTAGGGAACACAATGTACTCCTCCAGAGAGGCAGTTGGCAATTTACATCCCGCCCATCAGCATAACAAGGGTCCCTGTTCTCCAGGGCCTGTCTAGCCTTTCTGGTTTTTAGACATTTTGTGGATGTCCCTTATGACCGGTGGGAAGTGATACTTCTTTGTAGTGCAGATTTGCATTGCCCGCTTGCTTGCTTGGCCAAAAGGGGCATATGCGTTTTCTCCTGAATATATTCAGGAGAAAACGCATACGCCCTTTTTGGCCAAGTGCATCAAAGTCGAAGTTGTGCCCCTCTTCCTGTGCTTTAAAGGCAATTCCAACGTACCTCTTGAAATCTGTTTCCTGCTATTCTGCCTCACTTTCAAGTCCGCCTCGTTGCCTTCCCTCAACAGATTTTTGGATGATAGTTGTCCTCTATTACTCTGCCAGTTTGTGAATTGCTGTGCCCATGAGCTCCATTTCTTAACTCGTTTTTTGTGAGCTGACCGCAAGTCCAAAATTTTGGTTCAGGACCTATGCTGGTTCTCGGTGGGGGGCTGAGACTTTGGTTAATTCTTCTTCATGCTGGGAAGTTAGAGTGATATGTGCCCGTCCAAATGCCTAACAGCTACTCTCTCATTGGTTCTCCCTCTTCCCTTTCATCCTCTGCCAAATTGGAAACCTGTGCGAACCAGGAGGTTAAAGGGGCTGTCTCTCCAAGTTGGGCGATTGATAGTAAAGCAGATGGAAAGTCAAACCGGAGCACCAGGAGAGGGACTATTCGTTGAGTTTTAGAAACCTTTCGTATTCACAGTGGGTCCGTTCTCTAGGTTTCCCATACATGGTATAGCTGTAGTAATATTCCCTTCAACCTGGAGTGTTCGGACCCATGGAATGGGTGCCAGGCATTTGTGCTTTAAAGGGTCTGCATTTGCTCACCCAATCTCACCAATCGTCTCAGTCCCAAGTGTCCATTCTTATGCCACATCCAGCTGTCGTTGTAGATAGGGTCATTCCACGTTTCATCAAAGACCCTGAAGGAATTGTAAAGAATTTCCCAGTTTTTTTGTTTTGTTTTTGAAATTCCTTTTTATAGTGGGTTTGAGCTGATTCTCGCTGCCATGTTTATGCCAGTCTAGACACACTTGATTCCCTTACGGAGATATATCAATACATAGGTTTTAAGATTCTTACTAGTCAGATATATACCTCTGCGGGAACTATGGTGTTTTGAGTCCCTTTCACTGAGGAAGGTGTAGGTCTTGCCTATTCCATAGTTGGTTTTTGGAACGGTACCTGTGCTTATATCAAACTCTGGTTTTATGCATCACCCCACCTCTCCTTCCCCCTTAAGCAGGCATAAGAGTGTTTTCTAAATGTGAGACACTGTTCTCTTTCCTAACTCAGTTCAAGTGTAGCCATGTTTACAGGATCTTCATAAGTGATATCTTATGATAAGTTTCTTTTTCTCTGTGACTTATTTCACCTAGAATCATCGTACCTGAATCCACCCATTTTGCTGCTACTGGTCTTATGACATTGATTTCATGGCTGACGGATATTCCATCGTACGTAAGTACCACAATTTTTTGAACCATTTTTATATTTCCTGGGATATTTAAGGTGTACCCAAGTTGAGGTCCTTGTAAGCAGTGCAGCCCTAAATTTTGGGGTGGCTCTGTCTTATTGATTTTCAGTTTTCCCAAGGTATATTCCCTAGACTGGAAGTGGCCTTGGCTCTGTAGCTCTGTTGTTTACTTGTTTTAGGGAACACAATGCACTCCTCCAGAGAGGCAGTTGGCAATTTACATCCCGCCCATCAGCATAACAAGGCTCCCTGTTCTCCAGGGCCTTTCTTGCTTTTCTGGTTTTTACACATTTTGTGGATGTCCCTTTTGACCGGTGGGAAGTGATACTTCTTTGTAGTGCAGATTTGCATTGGCCGCTTGCTTGCTTGGCCAAAAATGTCGTATGCGTTTTCGACTGAATATATTCAGGAGAAAACGCATACGCCCTTTTTGGCCAAGTGCATCATTGTCGAAGTTGTGCCCCTCTTCCTGTGCTTTAAAGGCGATTCCAACGTACCTCTTGAAATCTTTTTCCTGCTATTCTGCCTCGCTTTCAAGTCCGCCTCGCTGCCTTCCCTTAACATATTTTTGGATGATAGTTGTCCTTTATTACTCTGCCAGGTTGTGAATTTCTGTGCCCCTGAGCTCCATTTGTTAACTCGTTTTTTGTGAGCTGACCGCAAGTCCAAAATTTTGGTTCAGGACCTATGCTGGTTCTCGGTGGGGGGCTGAGACTTTGGATAATTCTTTTCATGCTGGGTAGTTAGAGTGATATGTGCCCGTCCAAATGCCTAACAGCTACTCTCTGATTTGTTCTTCCTCTTCCCTTTCATCCTCTGCCAAATTGGAAACCTGTGCGAACCAGGAGTTTAAAGGGGCTGTCTCTCCAAGTTGGGAGATTGATAGTAAAGCAGATGGAAAGTCAAACCGGAGCACCAGGAGAGGGACTATTCGTTGAGTTTTAGAAACCTTTCGTATTCACAGTGGGTCCGTTCTCTAGGTTTCCCATACATGTTATAGCTGTAGTAATATTCCCTTCAACCTGGAGAGTTGGGGCCCATGGAATGGGTGCCAGGCATTTGTGCTTTAAAGGGTCTGCATTTGCTCACCAAATCTCACCAATCCTCTCAGTCCCAAGTGTCCAGCCTTATGCCACATCCAACTGTCATTGTAGATAGGGTCATTCCAGGTTTCATCAGAGACCCTGAAGGAATTGTAAAGAAATTCCCATTTTTTTTTGTTCTGTTTTTGAAATTCCTTTTTATAGTGGGTTTGAGCTGATTCTCGCTGCCATGTTTATGCCAGTCTAGACACACTTGATTCCCTTACAGAGATATATCAATACATAGGTTTTAAAATTCTTACTAGTCAGATATATTCCTCTCCAGGAAATATGGGGTTTTGAGTCCCTTTCACTGAAGAAGGTGTAGGTCTTGTCTATTCCATAGTTGGTTTTTGGAACGGTACCTGTGCTTATATCAAACTCTGGTTTTATGCATCACCCCACCTCTCTTTCCCCCTTAAGCAGGCATAAGAGTGTTTTCTAAATGTGAGAGACTGTTCTCTTTCCTAACTCAGTTCAAGTATAGCCATGTTTATATGATCTTCATAAGTGATATCTTATGATAAGTTTATTTTTCTGTGTGACTTATTTCACTTAGAATCATCGTACCTGAATCCACCCATTTTGCTGCTCCTGGTCTTATGACATTGATTTCATGGCTGAGGGATATTCCATCGTACGTAAGTACCACAATTTTTTGAACCATTTTTATATTTCCTGGGATATTTAAGGTGTACCCAAGTTGAGGTCCTTGTAAGCAGTGCAGCCCTAAATTTTGGGGTGGCTCTGTCTTATTGATTTTCAGTTTTCCCAAGGTATATTCCCTAGACTGGAAGTGCCCTTGGCTCTGTAGCTCTGTTGTTTACTTGTTTTAGGGAACACAATGCACTCCTCCAGAGAGGCAGTTGGCAATTTACGTCCCGCCCATCAGCGTAACAAGGCTCCCTGTTCTCCAGGGCCTGTCTTGCCTTTCTGGTTTTTACACATTTTGTGGATGTCCCTTTTGACCGGTGGGAAGTGATACTTCTTTGTAGAGCAGATTTGCATTGCACGTTTGCTTGCTTGGCCAAAAAGGGCGTATGCGTTTTCTCCTGAATATATTCAGGAGAAAACGCATACGCCCTTTTTGGCCAAGTGCATCATTGTCGAAGTTGTGCCCCTCTTCCTGTGCTTTAAAGGCGATTCCAACGTACCTCTTGAAATCTGTTTCCTGCTATTCTGCCTCGCTTTCAAGTCCGCCTCGATGCCTTCCCTCAACAGATTTTTGGACGATAGTTGTCCTTTATTACTCGGCCAGTTTGTGAATTGCTGTGCCCCTGAGCTCCATTTTTCAACTCGTTTTTGGTGAGCTGACCGCAAGTCCAAAATTTTGGTTCAGGACCTATACTTTTTCCCGGTGGGTGGCTGAGACTTTGGTTAATTCTTCTTCCTGCCGGGAAATTACAGTGATATGAGCCCGTCCAAATGCCTAACAGCTGCTGTCTCATTGGTTCTCCCTTTTCCCTTTCATCCTCTGCCAACTTGGTAACCTGTGTGAACCAGGAGGTTAAAGGGGCTGTCTCTCCAAGTTGGGAGGTTGATAGTAAAGCTGATGGAAAGTCAAACCGGAGCACCAGGAGACGGACTATTCTTTGAGTTTTAGAAACCATTCGTATTCAGAGTGTGTCCGTTCTCTAGGTTTCCCGTACATGTTATAGCTGTAGTAATATTCCCTTCAACCTGGTGAGTTGGGACCCATGGGATGTGTGCCAGGCTTTTGTGCTTTAAAGGGTCTGCATTTGCTCACCCAACCTCACCAATCGTCTAAGTCCCAAGTGTCCCTCCTTATGCCACATTCAGCTGTCATTGTAGATAGGGTCATTCCAGGTTTCATCAGAGACCCTGAAGGAATTGTAAAGAATTTCCCAGTTTTTTTGTTTTGTTTTTGAAATTCCTTTTTATAGTGGGTTTGAGCTGATTCTCGCTGCCATGTTTATGCCAGTCTAGACACACTTGATTCCCTTACGGAGACATAACAATACATAGGTTTTAAGATTCTTACTAGTCAGATATATTCCTCTGCGGGAAATATGGGGTTTTGAGTCCCTTTCACTGAGGAAGGTGTAGGTCTTGTCTATTCCATAGTTGGTTTTTGGAATGGTACCTGTGCTTATATCAAACTCTGGTTTTATGCATCACCCCACCTCTCCTTCCCCCTTAAGCAGGCAAAAGAGTCTTCTCTAAATGTGAGACACTGTTCTCTTTCCTAACTCAGTTCAATTGTAGCCATGTTTACAGGATCTTCATAAGTGATATCTTATTATAAGTTTCTTTTTCTCTGTGACTTATTTCACTTAGAATCATCGTACCTGAATCCACCCATTTTGCTGCTGCTGTTCTTATGAAATTGATTTCATGGCTGAGGGATATTCCATTGTACGTAAGTACCACAATTTTTTGAAGTATTTTTATATTTCCTGGGATATTTAAGGTGTACCCAAGTTGAGGTCCTTGTAGGCAGTGCAGCCCTAAATTTTGGGGTGGCTCTGTCTTATTGATTTTCAGTTTTCCCAAGGTATATTCCCTAGACAGGAAGTGCCCTTGGCTCTGTAGCTCTGTTCTTTACTTGTTTTAGGGAACACAATGCACTCGTCTAGAGAGGCAGCTGACAATTTACATCCTGCCCATCAGCATAACAAGGCTCCCTGTTCTCCAGGGCCTGTCTTGCCTTTCTGGTTTTTACACATTTTGTGGATGTCCCTTTTGACCGGTGGGAAGTGATACTTCTTTGTAGTGCAGATTTGCATTGCCCACTTGCTTGCTTGGCCAAAAAGGGCGTATGCGTTTTCTCCTGAATATATTCAGGAGAAAACGCATACGCCCTTTTTGGCCAAGTGCATCATTGTCGAAGTTGTGCCCCTCATCCTGTGCTTTAAATGCGATTCCAACGTACCTCTTGAAATCTGTTTCCTGCTATTCTGCCTCGCATTCAAGTGCGCCTCGTTGCCTTCCCTCAACAGATTTTTGGACGATAGTTGTCCTTTATTACTCGGCCAGTTTGTGAATTGCTGTGCCGCTGAGCTCCATTTTTCAACTCGTTTTTGGTGAGCTGACTGCAAGTCCAAAATTTTGGTTCAGGACCTATACTTGTTCCCGGTGGGTGGCTGAGACTTTGTTCAATTCTTCTTCCTGCCGGGAAATTACAGTGATATGTGCCCGTCCAAATGCCTAACAGCTACTCTCTCATTGGTTCTCCCTCTTCCCTTTCATCCTCTGCCAAATTGGGAACCTGTGTGAACCAGGAGGTTAAAGGGGCTGTCTCTCCAAGTTGGGAGGTTGATAGTAAAGCAGATGGAAAGTCAAACCGAAGCACCAGGAGAGGGACGATTCGTTGAGTTTTAGAAACCATTCGTATTCACAGTGTGTCCGTTCTCTAGGTTTCCTGTACATGTTATAACTGTAGTAGTATTCCCTTCAACCTGGAGAGTTGGGACCCATGGAATGGGTGCCATGAATTATTGCTTTAAAGGGACTGCATTTGCTCACCCAATCTCAAAAATTCTCTCAGTCCCAAGTGTCCAGCCTTATGCCACATCCAGCTGTCGTTGTAGGTAGGGTCATTCCAGGTTTCATCAGAGACCCTGAAGGAATTGTAAAGAATTTCCCAGTTTTTTTGGTTTGTTTTTGAAATTCCTTTTTATAGTGCGTTTGAGCTGATTCTCGCTGCCATGTTTATGCCAGTCTAGACACACTTGTTTCCCATACGGTGACATATCAATACATAGGTTTTAAGATTCTTACTAGTCAGATAAATTCCTCTGCGGGAAATATGGGGTTTTGAGTCCCTTTCACTGAGGAAGGTGTAGGTCTTGTCTATTCCATAGTTGGTTTTTGGAACGGTACCTGTGCTTATATCAAACTCTGGTTTTATGCATAACCCCACCTCTCCTTCCCCCTTAAGCAGGCATAAGAGTGTTTTCTAAATGTGAGACACTGTTCTCTTTCCTAACTCAGTTCAAGTGTAGCCATGTTTATAGGATCTTCATAAGTTATATCTTATGATAAGTTTCTTTTTCTGTGTGACTTATTTCACTTAGAATCATCGTACCTGAATCCACCCATTTTGCTGCTACTCGTCTTATGAAATTGATTTCATGGCTGAGGGATATTCCATCGTACGTAAGTACCACAATTTTTTGAACTATTTTTATATTTCCTGGGATATTTAAGGTGTACCCAAGTTGAGGTCCTTGTAAGCAGTGCAGCCCTAAAGTTTGGGGTGGCTCTGTCTTATTGAATTTCAGTTTTCCCAAGGTATATTCCCTAGACTGGAAGTGCCCTTGGCTCTGTAGCTCTGTTGTTTACTTGTTTTAGGGAACACAATGCACTCCTCCAGAGAGGCAGTTGGCAATTTACATGCCGCCCATCAGCATAACAAGGCTCCCTGTTCTCCAGGACCTGTCTTGCCTTTCTGGTTTTTACACATTTTGTGGATGTCCCTTTTGACCGGTGGGAAGTGATACTTCTTTGTAGTGCAGATTTGCATTGCCCGCTTGCTTGCTTGGCCAAAAAGGACGTATGCGTTTTCTCCTGAATATATTCAGGAGAAAATGCATACGCCCTTTTTGGCCAAGTGCATCATTGTCGAAGTTGTGCCCCTCTTCCTGTGCTTTAAAGGCGATTCCAACGTATCTCTTGAAATCTGTTTCCTGCTATTCTGCCTCGCTTTCAAGTCCGCCTCGTTGCCTTCCCTCAACAGATTTTTGGACGATAGTTGTCCTTTATTACTTGGCCAGTTTGTGAATTGCTGTGCCCCTGAGCTCCATTTTTCAACTCGTTTTTGGTGAGCTGACTGCAAGTCCAAAATTTTGGTTCAGGACCTATACTTGTTCACGGTGGGTGGCTGAGACTTTGGTTAATTTTTCTTCCTGCCGGGAAATTACAGTGATATGTGCCCGTCCAAATGCCTAACAGCTGCTGTCTCATTGGTTCTCCCTTTTCCCATTCATCCTCTGCCAAATTGGTAACCTGTGTGAACCAGGAGGTTAAAGGGGCTGTCTCTCCAAGTTGGGAGGTTGATAGTAAAGCAGATGGAAAGTCAAACCGGAGCACCAGGAGAGGGACTATTCTTTGAGTTTTAGAAACCTTTCGTATTCACAGTGTGTCCGTTCTCTAGGTTTCCCGTGCATGTTATAGCTGTAGTAATATTCCCTTCAACATGGTGAGTTGGGACCCATGGAATGGGTGCCAGGCATTTGTGCTTTAAAGGGTCTGCATTTGCTCAGCCAACCTCACCAATCGTCTAAGTCCCAAGTGTCCCTCCTTATGCCACATCCAGCTGTCATTGTAGATAGGGTCATTCCAGGTTTCATCAGAGACCCTGAAGGAATTGTAAATAATTTCCCAGTTTTTTTGTTTTGTTTTTGAAATTCCTTTTTATAGTGGGTTTGAGCTGATTCTCGCTTCCATGTTTATGCCAGTCTAGACACACTTGATTCCCTTGCGGAGACATATCAATACATAGGTTTTAAGATTCTTACTAGTCAGATATATTCCTCTGCGGGAAATATGGGGTTCTGAGTCCCTTTCACTGAGGAAGGTGTAGGTCTTGTCTATTCCATAGTTGGTTTTTGGAACGGTACCTGTGCTTATATCAAACTCTGGTTTTATGCATCACCCCACCTCTCCTTCCCCCTTAAGCAGGCATAAGAGTGTTTTCTAAATGTGAGACACTGTTCTCTTTCCTAACTCAGTTCAAGTGTAGCCATGTTTACAGGATCTTCATAAGTGATATCTTATGATAAGCTTCTTTTTCTGTGTGACTTATTTCACTTAGAATCATCGTACCTGAATCCACCCATTTTGCTGCTACTGGTCTTATGACATTGATTTCATGGCTGAGGGATATTCTATCATACATAAGTACCACAAATTTTTGAACCATGTTCATATTTCCTGGGATATTTAAGGTGTACCCAAGTTGAGGTCCTTGTAAGCAGTGCAGCCCTAAATTTTGGGGTGGCTCTGTCTCATTGATTTTCAGTTTTCCCAAGGTATATTCCCTAGACAGGAAGTGCCCTTGGCTCTGTAGCTCTGTTGTTTACTTGTTTTACGGAACACAATGCACTCCTCCAGAGAGGCAGTTGGCAATTTACATCCCGCCCATCAGCATAACAAGGCTCCCTGTTGTCCAGGGCCTGTCTTGCCTTTCTGGTTTTTACACATTTTGTGGATGTCCCTTTTGACCGGTGGGAAGTGATACTTCTTTGTAGTGCAGATTTACATTGCCCGTTTGCTTACTTGGCCAAAAAGGGCGTATGTGTTTTCTCCTGAATATATTCAGGAGAAAACGCATACGCCCTTTTTGGCCAAGTGCATCATTGTCAAAGTTGTGCCCCTCTTCCTGTGCTTTAAAGGCGATTCCAACGTACGTCTTGAAATCTGTTTCCTGCTATTCTGCCTCGCTTTCAAGTCCGCCTCGTTGCCTTCCCTCAACAGATTTTTGGACGATAGTTGTCCTTTATTACTCGGCCACTTTGTGAATTGCTGTGCCCCTGAGCTCCATTTTTCAACTCGATTTTGGTGAGCTGACCGCAAGTCCAAAATTTTGGTTCAGGACCTATACTGGTTCCCGGTGGGTGGCTGAGACTTTGGTTAATTCTTCTTCCTGCCGGGAAATTACAGTGATATGTGCCGTCCAAATGCCTAATAGCTACTCTCTCATTGGTTCTCCCTCTTCCCTTTCATCCTCTGCCAAATTGGCAACCTGAGCGAACCAGGAGGTTAAAGGGGCTGTCTCTCCAGGTTGGGAGGTTGATAGTAAAGCAGATGGAAAGTCAAACCAGAGCACCAGGAGAGGGGCTATTCGTTGAGTTTTAAAAACCTTTCGTATTCACAGTGTGTCCGTTCCCTAGGTTTCCCGTATGTTATATCTGTAGTAATATTCCCTTCAACCTAGAGAGTTGGGATCCATGGAATGTGTGCCAGGCATTTGTGCTTTAAAAGGTCTGCATTTGCTCACCCAATCTCACCAATCGTCTCAGTCCCAAGTGTCCCTCCTTATGCCACATCCAGCTGTCGTTGTAGATAGGGTCATTCCAGGTTTCAGCAGAGACCCTGAAGGAATTGTAAAGAATTTCCCAGTTTTTTTGTTTTGTTTTTGAAATTCCTTTTTAGAGTGGGTTTGAGCTGATTCTCGCTGCCATGTTTATGCCAGTCTAGACACACTTGATTCCCTTACGGAGACATATCAATACATAGGTTTTAAGATTCTTACTAGTCAGATATATTCTTCTGCGGGAAATATGGGGTTCTGAGTCCCTTTCACTGAGGAAGGTGTAGGTCTTGTCTATTCCATAGTTGGTTTTTGGAACGGTACCTGTGCTTATATCAAACTCTGGTTTTATGCATCACCCCACCTCTCCTTCCCCCTTAAGCAGGCATAAGAGTGTTTTCTAAATGTGAGACACTGTTCTCTTTCCTAACTCAGTTCAAGTGTAGCCATGTTTACAGGATCTTCATAAGTGATATCTTATGATAAGTTTCTTTTTCTCTGTGACTTATTTCACTTAGAATCATCGTACGTCAATCCACCCATTTTGCTGCTACTGGTCTTATGACATTGATTTCATGGCTGAGGGATATTCCATCGTACGTAAGTACCACAATTTTTTGAACCATTTTTATATTTCCTGGGATATTTAAGGTGTACCCAAGTTGAGGTCCTTGTAAGCAGTGCAGCCCTAAATTTTGGGGTGGCTCTGTCTTATTGATTTTCAGTTTTCCCAAGGTATATTCCCTAGACTGGAAGTGCCCTTGGCTCTGTAGCTCTGTTCTTTACTTGTTTTAAGGAACACAATGCACTCCTCCAGAGAGGCAGTTGGCAATTTACCTCCCGCCCATCAGCATAACAAGGCTCCCTGTTGTCCAGGGCCTGTCTTGCCTTTCTGGTTTTTACACATTTTGTGGATGTCCCTTTTGACCGGTGGGAAGTGATACTCCTTTGTAGTGCAGATTTGCATTGACCCTTTGCTTGCTTGGCCAAAAAGGGCGTATGCGTTTTCTCCTGAATATATTCAGGAGAAAACGCATACGCCCTTTTTGGCCAAGTGCATTATTGTCGAAGTTGTGCCCCTCTTCCTGTGCTTTAAAGGTGATTCCAACGTACCTCTTGAAATCTGTTTCCTGCTATTCTGCCTCTCTTTCAAGTCCGCCTCGTTGCCTTTCCTCAACAGATTTTTAGACGATAGTTGTCC
This sequence comes from Hyperoodon ampullatus, assembly GCF_949752795.1. NCBI lineage: Eukaryota > Metazoa > Chordata > Mammalia > Artiodactyla > Ziphiidae > Hyperoodon > Hyperoodon ampullatus. Next base: position 1,362,141 of record NW_027640382.1, on the reverse strand, counting down.
TTTATTACTCGGCCAGTTTGTGAATTGCTGTGCCCCTGAGCTCCATTTTTCAACTCGTTTTTGGTGAGCTGACCGCAAGTCCAAAATTTTGGTTCAGGACCTATACTGGTTCCCGGTGGGTGGCTGAGACTTTGGTTAATTCTTCTTCCTGCGGGGAAGTTAGAGTGATATGTGCCCGTCCAAATGCCTAACAGCTACGCTCTCATTGGTTCTCCCTCTTCCCTTTCATCCTCTGCCAATTTGGCAACCTGTGTGAACCAGGAGGTTAAAGGGGCTGTCTCTCCAAGTTGGGAGATAGATAGTAAAGCAGATGGAAAGTCAAACCGGAGCACCAGGGGAAGGTCTATTCGTTGAGTTTTAGAAACCTTTCGTATTCACAGTGTGTCCGTTCCCTAGGTTTCCCGTACATGTTATAACTGTAGTAATATTCCCTTCAACCTGGAGAGTTGGGACCCATGGAATGGGTGCCATGAATTATTGCTTTAAAGGGTCTGCATTTGCTCACCCAATCTCACCAATCCTCTCAGTCCCAAGTGTCCAGCCTTATGACACATCCAACTGTCGTTGTAGATAGGGTAATTCCAGGTTTCAGCAGAGACCCTGAAGGAATTGTAAAGAATTTCCCAGTTTTTTTGTTTTGTTTTTGAAATTCCTTTTTAGAGTGGGTTTGAGCTGATTCTCGCTGCCATGTTTATGCCAGTCTAGACACACTTGATTCCCTTACGGAGACATATCAATACATAGGTTTTAAGATTCTTACTAGTCAGATATATTCTTCTGCGGGAAATATGGGGTTCTGAGTCCCTTTCACTGAGGAAGGTGTAGGTCTTGTCTATTCCATAGTTGGTTTTTGGAACGGTACCTGTGCTTATATCAAACTCTGGTTTTATGCATCACCCCACCTCTCCTTCCCCCTTAAGCAGGCATAAGAGTGTTTTGTAAATGTGAGACACTGTTCTCTTTCCTAACTCAGTTCAAGTGTAGCCATGTTTACAGGATCTTCATAAGTGATATCTTATGATAAGTTTCTTTTTCTCTGTGACTTATTTCACTTAGAATCATCGTACGTCAATCCACCCATTTTGCTGCTACTGGTCTTATGACATTGATTTCATGGCTGAGGGATATTCCATCGTACGTAAGTACCACAATTTTTTGAACCATTTTTATATTTCCTGGGATATTTAAGGTGTACCCAAGTTGAGGTCCTTGTAAGCAGTGCAGCCCTAAATTTTGGGGTGGCTCTGTCTTATTGATTTTCAGTTTTCCCAAGGTATATTCCCTAGACTGGAAGTGCCCTTGGCTCTGTAGCTCTGTTCTTTACTTGTTTTAAGGAACACAATGCACTCCTCCAGAGAGGCAGTTGGCAATTTACCTCCCGCCCATCAGCATAACAAGGCTCCCTGTTGTCCAGGGCCTGTCTTGCCTTTCTGGTTTTTACACATTTTGTGGATGTCCCTTTTGACCGGTGGGAAGTGATACTCCTTTGTAGTGCAGATTTGCATTGACCCTTTGCTTGCTTTGCCAAAAAGGGCTTATGCGTTTTCTCCTGAATATATTCAGGAGAAAACGCATACGCCCTTTTTGGCCAAGTGCATCATTGTTGAAGTTGTGCCCCTCTTCCTGTGCTTTAAAGGGGATTCCAACGTACCTCTTGAAATCTGTTTCCTGCTATTCTGCCTCTCTTTCAAGTCCGCCTCGTTGCCTTTCCTCAACAGATTTTTGGACGATAGTTGTCCTTTATTACTCGGCCAGTTTGTGAATTGCTGTGCCCCTGAGCTCCATTTTTCAACTCGTTTTTGGTGAGCTGACCGCAAGTCCAAAATTTTGGTTCAGGACCTATACTGGTTCCCGGTGGGTGGCTGAGACTTTGGTTAATTCTTCTTCCTGCGGGGAAGTTAGAGTGATATGTGCCCGTCCAAATGCCTAACAGCTACGCTCTCATTGGTTCTCCCTCTTCCCTTTCATCCTCTGCCAATTTGGCAACCTGTGTGAACCAGGAGGTTAAAGGGGCTGTCTCTCCAAGTTGGGAGATAGATAGTAAAGCAGATGGAAAGTCAAACCGGAGCACCAGGGGAAGGTCTATTCGTTGAGTTTTAGAAACCTTTCGTATTCACAGTGTGTCCGTTCCCTAGGTTTCCCGTACATGTTATAACTGTAGTAATATTCCCTTCAACCTGGAGAGTTGGGACCCATGGAATGGGTGCCATGAATTATTGCTTTAAAGGGTCTGCATTTGCTCACCCAATCTCACCAATACTCTCAGTCCCAAGTGTCCAGCCTTATGACACATCCAACTGTCATTGTAGATAGGGTAATTCCAGGTTTCAGCAGAGACCCTGAAGGAATTGTAAAGAATTTCCCAGTTTTTTTGTTTTGTTTTTGAAATTCCTTTTTAGAGTGGGTTTGACCTGATTCTCGCTGCCATGTTTATGCCAGTCTAGACACACTTGATTCCCTTACGGAGACATATCAATACATAGGTTTTAAGATTCTTACTAGTCAGATATATTCTTCTGCGGGAAATATGGGGTTCTGAGTCCCTTTCACTGAGGAAGGTGTAGGTCTTGTCTATTCCATAGTTGGTTTTTGGAACGGTACCTGTGCTTATATCAAACTCTGGTTTTATGCATCACCCCACCTCTCCTTCCCCCTTAAGCAGGCATAAGAGTGTTTTCTAAATGTGAGACACTGTTCTCTTTCCTAACTCAGTTCAAGTGTAGCCATGTTTACAGGATCTTCATAAGTGATATCTTATGATAAGTTTCTTTTTCTCTGTGACTTATTTCACTTAGAATCATCGTACCTCAATCCACCCATTTTGCTGCTACTGGTCTTATGACATTGATTTCATGGCTGAGGGATATTCCATCGTACGTAAGTACCACAATTTTTTGAACCATTTTTATATTTCCTGGGATATTTAAGGTGTACCCAAGTTGAGGTCCTTGTAAGCAGTGCAGCCCTAAATTTTGGGGTGGCTCTGTCTTATTGATTTTCAGTTTTCCCAAGGTATATTCCCTAGACTGGAAGTGCCCTTGGCTCTGTAGCTCTGTTCTTTACTTGTTTTAAGGAACACAATGCACTCCTCCAGAGAGGCAGTTGGCAATTTACCTCCCGCCCATCAGCATAACAAGGCTCCCTGTTGTCCAGGGCCTGTCTTGCCTTTCTGGTTTTTACACATTTTGTGGATGTCCCTTTTGACCGGTGGGAAGTGATACTCCTTTGTAGTGCAGATTTGCATTGACCCTTTGCTTGCTTGGCCAAAAAGGGCGTATGCGTTTTCTCCTGAATATATTCAGGAGAAAACGCATACGCCCTTTTTGGCCAAGTGCATCATTGTCGAAGTTGGGCCCCTCTTCCTGTGCTTTAAAGGTGATTCCAATGTACATCTTGAAATCTGTTTCCTGCTATTCTGCCTCTCTTTCAAGTCCGCCTCGTTGCCTTTCCTCAACAGAATTTTGGACGATAGTTGTCCTTTATTACTCGGCCAGTTTGTGAATTGCTCTGCCCCTGAGCTCCATTTTTCAACTCGTTTTTGGTGAGCTGACCGCAAGTCCAAAATTTTGGTTCAGGACATATACTGGTTCCCGGTGGGTGGCTGAGACTTTGGTTAATTCTTCTTCCTGCGGGGAAGTTAGATTGATATGTGCCCGTCCAAATGCCTAACAGCTACGCTCTCATTGGTTCTCCCTCTTCCCTTTCATCCTCTGCCAATTTGGCAACCTGTGTGAACCAGGAGGTTAAAGGGGCTCTCTCTTCAAGTTGGGCGATAGATAGTAAAGCAGATGGAAAGTCAAACCGGAGCACCAGGGGAAGGTCTATTCGTTGAGTTTTAGAAACCTTTCGTATTCACAGTGTGTCCGTTCTCTAGGTTTCCCGTACATGTTATAACTGTAGTAATATTCCCTTCAACCTGGAGAGTTGGGACCCATGGAATGGGTGCCATGAATTATTGCTTTAAAGGGTCTGCATTTGCTCACCCAATCTCACCAATCCTCTCAGTCCCAAGTGTCCAGCCTTATGACACATCCAACTGTCGTTGTAGATAGGGTAATTCCAGGTTTCAGCAGAGACCCTGAAGGAATTGTAAAGAATTTCCCAGTTTTTTTGTTTTGTTTTTGAAATTCCTTTTTAGAGTGGGTTTGACCTGATTCTCGCTGCCATGTTTATGCCAGTCTAGACACACTTGATTCCCTTACGGAGACATATCAATACATAGGTTTTAAGATTCTTACTTGTCAGATATATTCCTCTGCGGGAAATATGGGGTTTTGAGTCCCTTTCACTGAGGAAGGTGTAGGTCTTGTCTATTCCATAGTTGGTTTTTGGAAGGGTACCTGTGCTTATATCAAACTCTGGTTTTATGCATCACCCCACCTCTCCTTCCCCCTTAAGCAGGCATAAGAGTGTTTTCTAAATGTGAGACACTGTTCTCTTTCCTAACTCAGTTCAAGTGTAGCCATGTTTACAGGATCTTCATAAGTGATATCTTATGATAAGTTTCTTTTTCTGTGTGACTTATTTCACTTAGAATCATCGTACCTGAATCCACCCATTTTGCTGCTACTGGTCTTATGACATTGATTTCATGGCTGAGGGATATTCTATCATACGTAAGTACCACAATTTTTTGAACCATTTTCATATTTCCTGGGATATTTAAGGTGTACCCAAGTTGAGGTCCTTGTAAGCAGTGCAGCCCTAAATTTTGGGGTGGCTCTGTCTCATTGATTTTCAGTTTTCCAAGGTATATTCCCTAGACAGGAAGTGCCCTTGGCTCTGTAGCTCTGTTGTTTACTTGTTTTACGGAACACAATGCACTCCTCCAGAGAGGCAGTTGGCAATTTACATCCCGCCCATCAGCATAACAAGGCTCCCTGTTCTCCAGGGCCTGTCTTGCCTTTCTGGTTTTTACACATTTTGTGGATGTCCCTTTTGACCCGTGGGAAGTGATACTTCTTTGTAGTGCAGATTTACATTGCCCGTTTGCTTGCTTGGCCAAAAAGGGCGTATGCGTTTTCTCCTGAATATATTCAGGAGAAAACGCATACGCCCTTTTTGGCCAAGTGCATCATTGTCGAAGTTGTGCCCCTCTTCCTGTGCTTTAAAGGCGATTCCAACGTACGTCTTGAAATCTGTTTCCTGCTATTCTGCCTCGCTTTCAAGTCCGCCTCGTTGCCTTCCCTCAACAGATTTTTGGACGATAGTTGTCCTTTATTACTCGGCCACTTTGTGAATTGCTGTGCCCCTGAGCTCCATTTTTCAACTCGATTTTGGTGAGCTGACCGCAAGTCCAAAATTTTGGTTCAGGACCTATACTGGTTCCCGGTGGGTGGCTGAGACTTTGGTTAATTCTTCTTCCTGCCGGGTAATTACAGTGATATGTGCCGTCCAAATGCCTAATACCTACTCTCTCATTGGTTCTCCCTCTTCCCTTTCATCCTCTGCCAAATTGGCAACCTGAGCGAACCAGGAGGTTAAAGGGGCTGTCTCTCCAGGTTGGGAGGTTGATAGTAAAGCAGATGGAAAGTCAAACCAGAGCACCAGGAGAGGGGCTATTCGTTGAGTTTTAAAAACCTTTTGTATTCACAGTGTGTCCGTTCCCTAGGTTTCCCGTATGTTATATCTGTAGTAATATTCCCTTCAACCTAGAGAGTTGGGATCCATGGAATGTGTGCCAGGCATTTGTGCTTTAAAAGGTCTGCATTTGCTCACCCAATCTCACCAATCGTCTCAGTCCCAAGTGTCCCTCCTTATGCCACATCCAGCTGTCGTTGTAGATAGGGTCATTCCAGGTTTCAGCAGAGACCCTGAAGGAATTGTAAAGAATTTCCCAGTTTTTTTGTTTTGTTTTTGAAATTCCTTTTTAGAGTGGGTTTGAGCTGATTCTCGCTGCCATGTTTATGCCAGTCTAGACACACTTGATTCCCTTACGGAGACATATCAATACATAGGTTTTAAGATTCTTACTAGTCAGATATATTCTTCTGCGGGAAATATGGGGTTCTGAGTCCCTTTCACTGAGGAAGGTGTAGGTCTTGTCTATTCCATAGTTGGTTTTTGGAACGGTACCTGTGCTTATATCAAACTCTGGTTTTATGCATCACCCCACCTCTCCTTCCCCCTTAAGCAGGCATAAGAGTGTTTTCTAAATGTGAGACACTGTTCTCTTTCCTAACTCAGTTCAAGTGTAGCCATGTTTACAGGATCTTCATAAGTGATATCTTATGATAAGTTTCTTTTTCTGTGTGACTTATTTCACTTAGAATCATCGTACCTGAATCCACCCATTTTGCTGCTACTGGTCTTATGACATTGATTTCATGGCTGAGGGATATTCTATCATACGTAAGTACCACAATTTTTTGAACCATTTTCATATTTCCTGGGATATTTAAGGTGTACCCAAGTTGAGGTCCTTGTAAGCAGTGCAGCCCTAAATTTTGGGGTGGCTCTGTCTTATTGATTTTCAGTTTTCCCAAGGTATATTCCCTAGACTGGAAGTGCCCTTGGCTCTGTAGCTCTGTTCTTTACTTGTTTTAAGGAACACAATGCACTCCTCCAGAGAGGCAGTTGGCAATTTACCTCCCGCCCATCAGCATAACAAGGCTCCCTGTTGTCCAGGGCCTGTCTTGCCTTTCTGGTTTTTACACATTTTGTGGATGTCCCTTTTGACCGGTGGGAAGTGATACTCCTTTGTAGTGCAGATTTGCATTGCCCGCTTGCTTGCTTGGCCAAAAAGGGCGTATGCGTTTTCTCCTGAATATATTCAGGAGAAAACGCATACGCCCTTTTTGGCCAAGTGCATCATTGTCGAAGTTGTGCCCCTCTTCCTGTGCTTTAAAGGTGATTCCAACGTACCTCTTGAAATCTGTTTCCTGCTATTCTGCCTCTCTTTCAAGTCCGCCTCGTTGCCTTTCCTCAACAGATTTTTGGACGATAGTTGTCCTTTATTACTCGGCCAGTTTTTGAATTGCTGTGCCCCTGAGCTCCATTTTTCAACTCGTTTTTGGTGAGCTGACCGCAAGTCCAAAATTTTGGTTCAGGACCTATACTGGTTCCCGGTGGGTGGCTGAGACTTTGGTTAATTCTTCTTCCTGCGGGGAAGTTAGAGTGATATGTGCCCGTCCAAATGCCTAACAGCTACGCTCTCATTGGTTCTCCCTCTTCCCTTTCATCCTCTGCCAATTTGGCAACCTGTGTGAACCAGGAGGTTAAAGGGGCTGTCTCTCCAAGTTGGGAGATAGATAGTAAAGCAGATGGAAAGTCAAACCGGAGCACCAGGGGAAGGTCTATTCGTTGAGTTTTAGAAACCTTTCGTATTCACAGTGTGTCCGTTCTCTAGGTTTCCCGTACATGTTATAACTGTAGTAATATTCCCTTCAACCTGGAGAGTTGGGACCCATGGAATGGGTGCCATGAATTATTGCTTTAAAGGGTCTGCATTTGCTCACCCAATCTCACCAATCCTCTCAGTCCCAAGTGTCCAGCCTTATGACACATCCAACTGTCGTTGTAGATAGGGTAATTCCAGGTTTCAGCAGAGACCCTGAAGGAATTGTAAAGAATTTCCCAGTTTTTTTGTTTTGTTTTTGAAATTCCTTTTTAGAGTGGGTTTGACCTGATTCTCGCTGCCATGTTTATGCCAGTCTAGACACACTTGATTCCCTTATGGAGACATATCAATACATAGGTTTTAAGATTCTTACTTGTCAGATATATTCCTCTGCGGGAAATATGGGGTTTTGAGTCCCTTTCACTGAGGAAGGTGTAGGTCTTGTCTATTCCATAGTTGGTTTTTGGAACGGTACCTGTGCTTATATCAAACTCTGGTTTTATGCATCACCCCACCTCTCCTTCCCCCTTAAGCAGGCATAAGAGTGTTTTCTAAATGTGAGACACTGTTCTCTTTCCTAACTCAGTTCAAGTGTAGCCATGTTTACAGGATCTTCATAAGTGATATCTTATGATAAGTTTCTTTTTCTGTGTGACTTATTTCACTTAGAATCATCGTACCTGAATCCACCCATTTTGCTGCTACTGGTCTTATGACATTGATTTCATGGCTGAGGGATATTCTATCATACGTAAGTACCACAATTTTTTGAACCATTTTCATATTTCCTGGGATATTTAAGGTGTACCCAAGTTGAGGTCCTTGTAAGCAGTGCAGCCCTAAATTTTGGGGTGGCTCTGTCTCATTGATTTTCAGTTTTCCCAAGGTATATTCCCTAGACAGGAAGTGCCCTTGGCTCTGTAGCTCTGTTGTTTATTTGTTTTACGGAACACAATGCACTCTTCCAGAGAGGCAGTTGGCAGTTTACATCCCGCCCATCAGCATAACAAGGCTCCCTGTTCTCCAGGGCCTGTCTTGCCTTTCTGGTTTTTACACATTTTGTGGATGTCCCTTTTGACCGGTGGGAAGTGATACTTCTTTGTAGTGCAGATTTGCGTTGCCCGTTTGCTTGCTTGGCCAAAAAGGGCGTATGCGTTTTCTCCTGAATATATTCAGGAGAAAACGCATACGCCCTTTTTGGCCAAGTGCATCATTGTCGAAGTTGTGCCCCTCTTCCTGTGCTTTAAAGGCGATTCCAACGTACGTCTTGAAATCTGTTTCCTGCTATTCTGCCTCGCTTTCAAGTCCGCCTCGTTGCCTTACCTCAACAGATTTTTGGACGATAGTTGTCCTTTATTACTCGGCCACTTTGTGAATTGCTGTGCCCCTGAGCTCCATTTTTCAACTCGATTTTGGTGAGCTGACCGCAAGTCCAAAATTTTGGTTCAGGACCTATACTGGTTCCCGGTGGGTGGCTGAGACTTTGGTTAATTCTTCTTCCTGCCGGGAAATTACAGTGATATGTGCCGTCCAAATGCCTAATAGCTACTCTCTCATTGATTCTCCCTCTTCCCTTTCATCCTCTGCCAAATTGGCAACCTGAGTGAACCAGGAGGTTAAAGGGGCTGTCTCTCCAGGTTGGGAGGTTGATAGTAAAGCAGATGGAAAGGCAAACCAGAGCACCAGGAGAGGGGCTATTCGTTGAGTTTTAAAAACCTTTCGTATTCACAGTGTGTCCGTTCCCTAGGTTTCCCGTATGTTATATCTGTAGTAATATTCCCTTCAACCTAGAGAGTTGGGATCCATGGAATGTGTGCCAGGCATTTGTGCTTTAAAAGGTCTGCATTTGCTCACCCAATCTCACCAATCGTCTCAGTCCCAAGTGTCCCTCCTTATGCCACATCCAGCTGTCGTTGTAGATAGGGTCATTCCAGGTTTCATCAGAGACCCTGAAGGAATTGTAAAGAATTTCCCAGTTTTTTTGTTTTGTTTTTGAAATTCCTTTTTATAGTGGGTTTGAGCTGATTCTCGCTGCCATGTTTATGCCAGTCTAGACACACTTGATTCCCTTACGGAGACATATCAATACATAGGTTTTAAGATTCTTACTAGTCAGATATATTCTTCTGCGGGAAATATGGGGTTCTGAGTCCCTTTCACAGAGGAAGGTGTAGGTCTTGTCTATTCCATAGTTGGTTTTTGGAACGGTACCTGTGCTTATATCAAACTCTGTTTTTATGCATCACCCCACCTCTCCTTCCCCCTTAAGCAGGCATAAGAGTGTTTTCTAAATGTGAGACACTGTTCTCTTTCCTAACTCACTTCAAGTGTAGCCATGTTTACAGGATCTTCATAAGTGATATCTTATGATAAGTTTCTTTTTCTGTGTGACTTATTTCACTTAGAATCATCGTACCTCAATCCACCCATTTTGCTGCTACTGGTCTTATGACATTGATTTCATGGCTGAGGGATATTCCATCGTACGTAAGTACCACAATTTTTTGAATCATTTTTATATTTCCTGGGATATTTAAGGTGTACCCAAGTTGAGGTCCTTGTAAGCAGTGCAGCCCTAAATTTTGGGGTGGCTCTGTCTTATTGATTTTCAGTTTTCCCAAGGTATATTCCCTAGACTGGAAGTGCCCTTGGCTCTGTAGCTCTGTTCTTTACTTGTTTTAGGGAACACAATGCACTCCTCCAGAGAGGCAGTTGGCAATTTACCTCCCGCCCATCAGCATAACAAGGCTCCCTGTTGTCCAGGGCCTGTCTTGCCTTTCTGGTTTTTACACATTTTGTGGATGTCCCTTTTGACCGGTGGGAAGTGATACTGCTTTGTAGTGCAGATTTGCATTGACCCTTTGCTTGCTTGGCCAAAAAGGGCTTATGCGTTTTCTCCTGAATATATTCAGGAGAAAACGCATACGCCCTTTTTGGCCAAGTGCATCATTGTCGAAGTTGTGCCCCTCTTCCTGTGCTTTAAAGGTGATTCCAACGTACCTCTTGAAATCTGTTTCCTGCTATTCTGCCTCTCTTTCAAGTCCGCCTCGTTGCCTTTCCTCAACAGATTTTTGGACGATAGTTGTCCTTTATTACTCGGCCAGTTTGTGAATTGCTGTGCCCCTGAGCTCCATTTTTCAACTCGTTTTTGGTGAGCTGACCGCAAGTCCAAAATTTTGGTTCAGGACCTATACTGGTTCCCGGTGGGTGGCTGAGACTTTGGTTAATTCTTCTTCCTGCGGGGAAGTTAGATTGATATGTGCCCGTCCAAATGCCTAACAGCTACGCTCTCATTGGTTCTCCCTCTTCCCTTTCATCCTCTGCCAATTTGGCAACCTGTGTGAACCAGGAGGTTAAAGGGGCTGTCTCTCCAAGTTGGGAGATAGATAGTAAAGCAGATGGAAAGTCAAACCGGAGCACCAGGGGAAGGTCTATTCGTTGAGTTTTAGAAACCTTTCGTATTCACAGTGTGTCCGTTCCCTAGGTTTCCCGTACATGTTATAACTGTAGTAATATTCCCTTCAACCTGGAGAGTTGGGACCCATGGAATGGGTGCCATGAATTATTGCTTTAAAGGGTCTGCATTTGCTCACCCAATCTCACCAATCCTCTCAGTCCCAAGTGTCCAGCCTTATGACACATCCAACTGTCGTTGTAGATAGGGTAATTCCAGGTTTCAGCAGAGACCCTGAAGGAATTGTAAAGAATTTCCCAGTTTTTTTGTTTTGTTTTTGAAATTCCTTTTTAGAGTGGGTTTGACCTGATTCTCGCTGCCATGTTTATGCCAGTCTAGACACACTTGATTCCGTTACGGAGACATATCAATACATAGGTTTTAAGATTCTTACTAGTCAGATATATTCCTCTGCGGGAAATATGGGGTTTTGAGTCCCTTTCACTGAGGAAGGTGTAGGTGTTGTCTATTCCATAGTTGGTTTTTGGAACGGTACCTGTGCTTATATCAAACTCTGGTTTTATGCATCACCCCACCTCTCCTTCCCCCTTAAGCAGGCATAAGAGTGTTTTCTAAATGTGAGACACTGTTCTCTTTCCTAACTCAGTTCAAGTGTAGCCATGTTTACAGGATCTTCATAAGTGATATCTTATGATAAGTTTCTTTTTCTGTGTGACTTATTTCACTTAGAATCATCGTACCTGAATCCACCCATTTTGCTGCTACTGGTCTTATGACATTGATTTCATGGCTGAGGGATATTCTATCATACGTAAGTACCACAAATTTTTGAACCATTTTCATATTTCCTGGGATATTTAAGGTGTACCCAAGTTGAGGTCCTTGTAAGCAGTGCAGCCCTAAATTTTGGGGTGGCTCTGTCTCATTGATTTTCAGTTTTCCCAAGGTATATTCCCTAGACAGGAAGTGCCCTTGGCTCTGTAGCTCTGTTGTTTACTTGTTTTACGGAACACAATGCACTCCTCCAGAGAGGCAGTTGGCAATTTACATCCCGCCCATCAGCATAACAAGGCTTCCTGTTCTCCAGGGCCTGTCTTGCCTTTCTGGTTTTTACACATTTTGTGGATGTCCCTTTTGACAGGTGGGAAGTGATACTTCTTTGTAGTGCAGATTTGCATTGCCCGTTTGCTTGCTTGGCCAAAAAGGGCGTATGCGTTTTCTCCTGAATATATTCAGGAGAAAACGCATACGCCCTTTTTTTGCCAAGTGCATCATTGTCGAAGTTGTGCCCCTCTTCCTGTGCTTTAAAGGTGATTCCAACGTACGTCTTGAAATCTGTTTCCTGCTATTCTGCCTCGCTTTCAAGTCCGCCTCGTTGCCTTCCCTCAACAGATTTTTGGACGATAGTTGTCCTTTATTACTCGGCCACTTTGTGAATTGCTGTGCCCCTGAGCTCCATTTTTCAACTCGATTTTGGTGAGCTGACCGCAAGTCCAAAATTTTGGTTCAGGACCTATACTGGTTCCCGGTGGGTGGCTGAGACTTTGGTTAATTCTTCTTGCTGCCGGGAAATTACAGTGATATGTGCCGTCCAAATGCCTAATAGCTACTCTCTCATTGGTTCTCCCTCTTCCCTTTCATCCTCTGCCAAATTGGCAACCTGAGCGAACCAGGAGGTTAAAGGGGCTGTCTCTCCAGGTTGGGAGGTTGATAGTAAAGCAGATGGAAAGTCAAACCAGAGCACCAGGAGAGGGGCTATTCGTTGAGTTTTAAAAACCTTTTGTATTCACAGTGTGTCCGTTCCCTAGGTTTCCCGTATGTTATATCTGTAGTAATATTCCCTTCAACCTAGAGAGTTGGGATCCATGGAATGTGTGCCAGGCATTTGTGCTTTAAAAGGTCTGCATTTGCTCACCCAATCTCACCAATCGTCTCAGTCCCAAGTGTCCCTCCTTATGCCACATCCAGCTGTCGTTGTAGATAGGGTCATTCCAGGTTTCATCAGAGACCCTGAAGGAATTGTAAAGAATTTCCCAGTTTTTTTGTTTTGTTTTTGAAATTCCTTTTTATAGTGGGTTTGAGCTGATTCTCGCTGCCATGTTTATGCCAGTCTAGACACACTTGATTCCCTTACGTAGACATATCAATACATAGGTTTTAAGATTCTTACTAGTCAGATATATTCTTCTGCGGGAAATATGGGGTTCTGAGTCCCTTTCACTGAGGAAGGTGTAGGTCTTGTCTATTCCATAGTTGGTTGTTGGAACGGTACCTGTGCTTATATCAAACTCTGGTTTTATGCATCACCCCACCTCTCCTTCCCCCTTAAGCAGCCATATGAGTGTTTTCTAAATGTGAGACACTGTTCTCTTTCCTAACTCAGTTCAAGTGTAGCCATGTTTACAGGATCTTCATAAGTGATATCTTATGATAAGTTTCTTTTTCTGTGTGACTTATTTCACTTAGAATCATCGTACCTGAATCCACCCATTTTGCTGCTACTGGTCTTATGACATTGATTTCATGGCTGAGGGATATTCTATCATACGTAAGTACCACAATTTTTAGAACCATTTTCATATTTCCTGGGATATTTAAGGTGTACCCAAGTTGAGGTCCTTGTAAGCAGTGCAGCCCTAAATTTTGGGGTGGCTCTGTCTTATTGATTTTCAGTTTTCCCAAGGTATATTCCCTAGACTGGAAGTGCCCTTGGCTCTGTAGCTCTGTTCTTTACTTGTTTTAAGGAACACAATGCACTCCTCCAGAGAGGCACTTGGCAATTTACCTCCCGCCCATCAGCATAACAAGGCTCCCTGTTGTCCAGGGCCTGTCTTGCCTTTCTGGTTTTTACACATTTTGTGGATGTCCCTTTTGACCGGTGGGAAGTGATACTCCTTTGTAGTGCAGATTTGCATTGACCCTTTGCTTGCTTGGCCAAAAAGGGCTTATGCGTTTTCTCCTGAATATATTCAGGAGAAAACGCATACGCCCTTTTTGGCCAAGTGCATCATTGTCGAAGTTGTGCCCCTCTTCCTGTGCTTTAAAGGTGATTCCAACGTACATCTTGAAATCTGTTTCCTGCTATTCTGCCTCTCTTTCAAGTCCGCCTCGTTGCCTTTCCTCAACAGATTTTTGGACGATAGTTGTCCTTTATTACTCGGCCAGTTTGTGAATTGCTGTGCCCCTGAGCTCCATTTTTCAACTCGTTTTTCGTGAGCTGATCGCAAGTCCAAAATTTTGGTTCAGGACCTATACTGGTTCCCGGTGGGTGGCTGAGACTTTGGTTAATTCTTCTTCCTGCGGGGAAGTTAGAGTGATATGTGCCCGTCCAAATGCCTAACAGCTACGCTCTCATTGGTTCTCCCTCTTCCCTTTCATCCTCTGCCAATTTGGCAACCTGTGTGAACCAGGAGGTTAAAGGGGCTGTCTCTCCAAGTTGGGAGATAGATAGTAAAGCAGATGGAAAGTCAAACCGGAGCACCAGGGGAAGGTCTATTCGTTGAGTTTTAGAAACCTTTCGTATTCACAGTGTGTCCGTTCTCTAGGTTTCCCGTACATGTTATAGCTGTAGTAATATTCCCTTCAACCTGGAGAGTTGGGACCCATGGAATGGGTGCCATGCATTATTGCTTTAAAGGGTCTGCATTTGCTCACCCAATCTCACCAATCCTCTCAGTCCCAAGTGTCCAGCCTTATGACACATCCAACTGTCGTTGTAGATAGGGTAATTCCAGGTTTCAGCAGAGACCCTGAAGGAATTGTAAAGAATTTCCCAGTTTTTTTGTTTTGTTTTTGAAATTCCTTTTTAGAGTGGGTTTGACCTGATTCTCGCTGCCATGTTTATGCCAGTCTAGACACACTTGATTCCCTTACGGAGACATATCAATACATAGGTTTTAAGATTCTTACTTGTCAGATATATTCCTCTGCGGGAAATATGGGGTTTTGAGTCCCTTTCACTGAGGAAGGTGTAGGTCTTGTCTATTCCATAGTTGGTTTTTGGAACGGTACCTGTGCTTATATCAAACTCTGGTTTTATGCATCACCCCACCTCTCCTTCCCCCTTAAGCAGGCATAAGAGTGTTTTCTAAATGTGAGACACTGTTCTCTTTCCTAACTCAGTTCAAGTGTAGCCATGTTTACAGGAACTTCATAAGTGATATCTTATGATAAGTTTCTTTTTCTGTGTGACTTATTTCACTTAGAATCATCGTACCTGAATCCACCCATTTTGCTGCTACTGGTCTTATGACATTGATTTCATGGCTGAGGGATATTCTATCATACGTAAGTACCACAATTTTTTGAACCATTTTCATATTTCCTGGGATATTTAAGGTGTACCCAAGTTGAGGTCCTTGTAAGCAGTGCAGCCCTAAATTTTGGGGTGGCTCTGTCTTATTGATTTTCAGTTTTCCCAAGGTATATTCCCTAGACTGGAAGTGCCCTTGGCTCTGTAGCTCTGTTCTTTACTTGTTTTAAGGAACACAATGCACTCCTCCAGAGAGGCAGTTGGCAATTTACCTCCCGCCCATCAGCATAACAAGGCTCCCTGTTGTCCAGGGCCTGTCTTGCCTTTCTGGTTTTTACACATTTTGTGGATGTCCCTTTTGACCGGTGGGAAGTGATACTCCTTTGTAGTGCAGATTTGCATTGACCCTTTGCTTGCTTGGCCAAAAAGGGCTTATGCGTTTTCTCCTGAATATATTCAGGAGAAAACGCATACACACTTTTTGGCCAAGTGCATCATTGTCGAAGTTGTGCCCCTCTTCCTGTGCTTTAAAGGTGATTCCAACGTACCTCTTGAAATCTGTTTCCTGCTATTCTGCCTCTCTTTCAAGTCCGCCTCGTTGCCTTTCCTCAACAGATTTTTGGACGATAGTTGTCCTTTATTACTCGGCCAGTTTGTGAATTGCTGTGCCCCTGAGCTCCATTTTTCAACTCGTTTTTGGTGAGCTGACCGCAAGTCCAAAATTTTGGTTCAGGACCTATACTGGTTCCCGGTGGGTGGCTGAGACTTTGGTTAATTCTTCTTCCTGCGGGGAAGTTAGAGTGATATGTGCCCGTCCAAATGCCTAACAGCTACGCTCTCATTGGTTCTCCCTCTTCCCTTTCATCCTCTGCCAATTTGGCAACCTGTGTGAACCAGGAGGTTAAAGGGGCTGTCTCTCCAAGTTGGGAGATAGATAGTAAAGCAGATGGAAAGTCAAACCGGAGCACCAGGGGAAGGTCTATTCGTTGAGTTTTAGAAACCTTTCGTATTCACAGTGTGTCCGTTCTCTAGGTTTCCCGTACATGTTATAACTGTAGTAATATTCCCTTCAACCTGGAGAGTTGGGACCCATGGAATGGGTGCCATGAATTATTGCTTTAAAGGGTCTGCATTTGCTCACCCAATCTCACCAATCCTCTCAGTCCCAACTGTCCAGCCTTATGACACATCTAGGTGTCATTGAGATAGGGTCATTCCAGGTTTCATCAGAGACCCTGAAGGAATTGTAAAGAATTTCCCAGTTTTTTTGTTTTGTTTTTGAAATTCCTTTTTATAGTGGGTTTGAGCTGATTCTCGCTGCCATGTTTATGCCAGTCTAGACACACTTGATTCCCTTACGGAGACATATCAATACATAGGTTTTAAGATTCTTACTAGTCAGATATATTCCTCTGCGGGAAATATGGGGTTTTGAGTCCATTTCACTGAGGAAGGTGTAGGTCTTGTCTATTCCATAGTTGGTTTTTGGAACGGTACCTGTGCTTATATCAAACTCTGGTTTTATGCATCACCCCACCTCTCCTTCCCCCTTAAGCAGGCATAAGTGTGTTTTCTAAATGTGAGACACTGTTCTCTTTCCTAACTCAGTTCAAGTGTAGCCTTGTTTACAGGATCTTCATAAGTGATATCTTATGATAAGTTTCTTTTTCTGTGTGACTTATTTCACTTAGAATCATCGTACCTGAATCCACCCATTTTGCTGCTACTGGTCTTATGACACTGATTTCATGGCTGAGGGATATTCCATCGTACGTAAGTACCACAATTTTTTGAACCATTTTTATATTTCCTGGGATATTTAAGGTGTACCCAAGTTAAGGTCCTTGTAAGCAGTGCAGCCCTAAATTTTGGGTTGGCTCTGTCTTATTGATTTTCAGTTTTCCCAAGGTATATTCCCTAGACTGCAAGTGCCCTTGGCTCTGTAGCTCTCTTCTTTACTTGTTTTAGGGAACACAATGTACTCCTCCAGAGAGGCAGTTGGCAATTTACATCCCGCCCATCAGCATAACAAGGCTCCCTGTTCTCCAGGGCCTGTCCTGCCTTTCTGGTTTTTACACATTTTGTGGATGTCCCTTTTGACCAGTGGGAAGTGATACTTCTTTGTAGTGCACATTTGCATTGCCCGCTTGCTTGCTTGGCCAAAAAGGGCGTATGTGTTATTTCCTGAATATATTCAGGAGAAAATGCATACGCCCTTTTTGGCCAAGTGCATCATTGTCGAAGTTGTGCCCCTCTTCCTGTGCTTTAAAGGCGATTCCAACGTACCTCTTGAAATCTGTCTCTTGCTATTCTACCTCTCTTTCAAGTCCGCCTCGTTGCCTTCCCTCAACAGATTTTTGGACGATAGTTGTCCTTTATTACTCGGCCAGTTTGTGAATTGCTGTGCCCCTGAGCTCCATTTTTCAACTCGTTTTTTGTGAGCTGACCGCAAGTCTAACATTTTGGTTCAGGACCTATGCTGGTTCCCGGTGGGGGGCTGAGGTTTTGGTTAATTCTTCTTCCTGCCGGGAAGTTAGAGTGATATGTGCCCGTCCAAATGCCTAACAGCTACTCTCTCATTGGTTCTCCCTCTTCCCTTTCATCCTCTGCCAAATTGGAAACCTGTGCGAACCAGGAGGTTAAAGGGGCTGTCTCTCCAAGTTGGGAGGTTGATAGTAAAGCAGATGGAAAGTCAAACCGGAGCACCAGGAGAGGGACTATTCGTTGAGTTTTAGAAACCTTTCGTATTCACAGTGTGTCCATTCTCTAGGTTTCCTGTACATGTTATAGCTGTAGTAATATTCCCTTCAACCTGGAGAGTTGGGACACATGGAATGGATGCCAGACATTATTGCTTTAAAGCATCTGCATTTGCTCACCCAATCTCACCAATCCTCTCAGTCCTAAGTGTCCCTCCTTATGCCACATCCAGCTGTCATTGTAGATAGGGTCATTCCAGGTTTCATCAGAGACCCTGAAGGAATTGTAAAGAATTTCCCAGTTTTTTTGGTTTGTTTTTGAAATTCGTTTTTATAGTGGGTTTGAGCTGATTCTCGCTGCCATGTTTATGCCAGTCTAGACACACTTGATTCCCTTACGGAGACATATCAATACATAGGTTTTAAGATTCTTACTAGTCAGATATATTCCTCTGCGGGAAATATGGGGTTTTGAGTCCCTATCACTGAGGAAGGTGTAGGTCTTTTCTATTCGATAGTTGGTTTTTGGAACGCTACCTGTGCTTATATCAAACTCTGGTTTTATGCATCACCCCACCTCTCCTTCCCCCTTAAGCAGGCATAAGAGTGTTTTCTAAATGTGAGACACTGTTCTCTTTCCTAACTCAGTTCAACTGTACCCATGTTTACAGGATCTTCATAAGTGATATCTTATCATCAGTTTCTTTTTCTCTGTGACTTATTTCACTTAGAATCATCGTACCTGAATCCACCCATTTTGCTGCTACTGGTCTTATGACATTGATTTCATGGCTGAGGGATATTCCATCGTACGTAAGTACCACAATTTTTTGAACCATTTTTATATTTCCTGCGATAATTAAGGTGTACCCAAGTTGAGGTCCTTGTAAGCAGTGCAGCCCTAAATTTTGGGGTCTCTCTGTCTTATTGATTTTCAGTTTTCCCAAGGAATATTCTCTAGACTGGAAGTGCCCTTGTCTCTGTAGCTCTGTTGTTTACTTGTTTTTGGGAACACAATGCACTCCTCCAGAGAGGCAGTTGGCAATTTACATCCCGCCCATCAGCATAACAAGGCTCCCTGTTCTCCAGGGCCTGTCTTGCCTTTCTGGTTTTTACACATTTTGTTGATGTCCCTTTTGACTCGTGGGAAGTGATACTTCTATGTAGTGCAGATTTGCATTGCCCGCCTGCTTGCTTGGCCAAAAAGGGCGTATGCGTTTTCTCCTGAATATATTCAGGAGAAAACGCATACGCCCTTTTTGGCGAAGTGCATCATTGTCGAAGTTGTGCCCCTCTTCCTGTGCTTTAAAGGCGTTTCCAACGTACCTCTTGAAATCTGTTTCCTGCTATTCTGCCTCGCTTTCAAGTCCGCCTCGTTGCCTTCCCTCAACAGATTTTTGGACGATACTTGTCCTTTATTACTCGGCCAGTTTGTGAATTGCTGTGCCCCTGAGCTCCATTTTTCAACTCGTTTTTGGTGAGCTGACCGCAAGTCGAAAAGTTTGGTTCAGGACCTATACTTGTTCCCGGTGGGTGGCTGAGACTTTGGTTAATTCTTCTTCCTGCCAGGAACTTACAGTGACATGTGCCCGTCCAAATGCCTAACAGCTACTCTCTCATTGGTTCTCCATCTTCCCTTTCATCCTCTGCCAAATTGGCAACCTGTGCGAACCAGGAGGTTAAAGGGGCTGTCTCTCCAAGTTGGGAGGTTGATAGTAAAGCAGATGGAAAGTCAAACCGGAGCACCAGGAGAGGGACTATTCGTTGAGTTTTAGAAACCTTTCGTATTCACAGTGTGTCCGTTCTCTAGGATTCCTGTACATGTTATAGCTGTAGTAATATTCCCTTCAACCTGGAGAGTTGGGACCCATGGAATGGGTGCCATGCATTATTGCTTTAAAGGGTCGGAATTTGCTCACGCAATCTCACCAATCCTCTCAGTCCCAAGTGTCCAGCCTTATGCCACATCCAGCTGTCGTTGTATATAGGGTCATTGCAGGTTTCATCAGAGACCCTGAAGGAATTGTAAAGAATTTCCCTGTTTTTTTGTTTTGTTTTTGAAATTCCTTTTTATACTGGGTTTGAGCTGATTCCAGCTGCCATGTTTATGCCAGTCTAGACACACTTGATTCCCTTACGTAGACATATCAATACATAGGTTTTAAGATTCTTACTAGTCAGATATATTCTTCTGCGGGAAATATGGGGTTCTGAGTCCCTTTCACTGAGGAAGGTGTAGGTCTTGTCTATTCCATAGTTGGTTGTTGGAACGGTACCTGTGCTTATATCAAACTCTGGTTTTATGCATCACCCCACCTCTCCTTCCCCCTTAAGCAGCCATATGAGTGTTTTCTAAATGTGAGACACTGTTCTCTTTCCTAACTCAGTTCAAGTGTAGCCATGTTTACAGCATCTTCATAAGTGATATCTTATGATAAGTTTCTTTTTCTGTGTGACTTATTTCACTTAGAATCATCGTACCTGAATCCACCCATTTTGCTGCTACTGGTCTTATGACATTGATTTCATGGCTGAGGGATATTCTATCATACGTAAGTACCACAATTTTTAGAACCATTTTCATATTTCCTGGGATATTTAAGGTGTACCCAAGTTGAGGTCCTTGTAAGCAGTGCAGCCCTAAATTTTGGGGTGGCTCTGTCTTATTGATTTTCAGTTTTCCCAAGGTATATTCCCTAGACTGGAAGTGCCCTTGGCTCTGTAGCTCTGTTCTTTACTTGTTTTAAGGAACACAATGCACTCCTCCAGAGAGGCACTTGGCAATTTACCTCCCGCCCATCAGCATAACAAGGCTCCCTGTTGTCCAGGGCCTGTCTTGCCTTTCTGGTTTTTACACATTTTGTGGATGTCCCTTTTGACCGGTGGGAAGTGATACTCCTTTGTAGTGCAGATTTGCATTGACCCTTTGCTTGCTTGGCCAAAAAGGGCTTATGCGTTTTCTCCTGAATATATTCAGGAGAAAACGCATACGCCCTTTTTGGCCAAGTGCATCATTGTCGAAGTTGTGCCCCTCTTCCTGTGCTTTAAAGGTGATTCCAACGTACATCTTGAAATCTGTTTCCTGCTATTCTGCCTCTCTTTCAAGTCCGCCTCGTTGCCTTTCCTCAACAGATTTTTGGACGATAGTTGTCCTTTATTACTCGGCCAGTTTGTGAATTGCTGTGCCCCTGAGCTCCATTTTTCAACTCGTTTTTCGTGAGCTGATCGCAAGTCCAAAATTTTGGTTCAGGACCTATACTGGTTCCCGGTGGGTGGCTGAGACTTTGGTTAATTCTTCTTCCTGCGGGGAAGTTAGAGTGATATGTGCCCGTCCAAATGCCTAACAGCTACGCTCTCATTGGTTCTCCCTCTTCCCTTTCATCCTCTGCCAATTTGGCAACCTGTGTGAACCAGGAGGTTAAAGGGGCTGTCTCTCCAAGTTGGGAGATAGATAGTAAAGCAGATGGAAAGTCAAACCGGAGCACCAGGGGAAGGTCTATTCGTTGAGTTTTAGAAACCTTTCGTATTCACAGTGTGTCCGTTCTCTAGGTTTCCCGTACATGTTATAGCTGTAGTAATATTCCCTTCAACCTGGAGAGTTGGGACCCATGGAATGGGTGCCATGCATTATTGCTTTAAAGGGTCTGCATTTGCTCACCCAATCTCACCAATCCTCTCAGTCCCAAGTGTCCAGCCTTATGACACATCCAACTGTCGTTGTAGATAGGGTAATTCCAGGTTTCAGCAGAGACCCTGAAGGAATTGTAAAGAATTTCCCAGTTTTTTTGTTTTGTTTTTGAAATTCCTTTTTAGAGTGGGTTTGACCTGATTCTCGCTGCCATGTTTATGCCAGTCTAGACACACTTGATTCCCTTACGGAGACATATCAATACATAGGTTTTAAGATTCTTACTTGTCAGATATATTCCTCTGCGGGAAATATGGGGTTTTGAGTCCCTTTCACTGAGGAAGGTGTAGGTCTTGTCTATTCCATAGTTGGTTTTTGGAACGGTACCTGTGCTTATATCAAACTCTGGTTTTATGCATCACCCCACCTCTCCTTCCCCCTTAAGCAGGCATAAGAGTGTTTTCTAAATGTGAGACACTGTTCTCTTTCCTAACTCAGTTCAAGTGTAGCCATGTTTACAGGAACTTCATAAGTGATATCTTATGATAAGTTTCTTTTTCTGTGTGACTTATTTCACTTAGAATCATCGTACCTGAATCCACCCATTTTGCTGCTACTGGTCTTATGACATTGATTTCATGGCTGAGGGATATTCTATCATACGTAAGTACCACAATTTTTTGAACCATTTTCATATTTCCTGGGATATTTAAGGTGTACCCAAGTTGAGGTCCTTGTAAGCAGTGCAGCCCTAAATTTTGGGGTGGCTCTGTCTTATTGATTTTCAGTTTTCCCAAGGTATATTCCCTAGACTGGAAGTGCCCTTGGCTCTGTAGCTCTGTTCTTTACTTGTTTTAAGGAACACAATGCACTCCTCCAGAGAGGCAGTTGGCAATTTACCTCCCGCCCATCAGCATAACAAGGCTCCCTGTTGTCCAGGGCCTGTCTTGCCTTTCTGGTTTTTACACATTTTGTGGATGTCCCTTTTGACCGGTGGGAAGTGATACTCCTTTGTAGTGCAGATTTGCATTGACCCTTTGCTTGCTTGGCCAAAAAGGGCTTATGCGTTTTCTCCTGAATATATTCAGGAGAAAACGCATACACACTTTTTGGCCAAGTGCATCATTGTCGAAGTTGTGCCCCTCTTCCTGTGCTTTAAAGGTGATTCCAACGTACCTCTTGAAATCTGTTTCCTGCTATTCTGCCTCTCTTTCAAGTCCGCCTCGTTGCCTTTCCTCAACAGATTTTTGGACGATAGTTGTCCTTTATTACTCGGCCAGTTTGTGAATTGCTGTGCCCCTGAGCTCCATTTTTCAACTCGTTTTTGGTGAGCTGACCGCAAGTCCAAAATTTTGGTTCAGGACCTATACTGGTTCCCGGTGGGTGGCTGAGACTTTGGTTAATTCTTCTTCCTGCGGGGAAGTTAGAGTGATATGTGCCCGTCCAAATGCCTAACAGCTACGCTCTCATTGGTTCTCCCTCTTCCCTTTCATCCTCTGCCAATTTGGCAACCTGTGTGAACCAGGAGGTTAAAGGGGCTGTCTCTCCAAGTTGGGAGATAGATAGTAAAGCAGATGGAAAGTCAAACCGGAGCACCAGGGGAAGGTCTATTCGTTGAGTTTTAGAAACCTTTCGTATTCACAGTGTGTCCGTTCTCTAGGTTTCCCGTACATGTTATAACTGTAGTAATATTCCCTTCAACCTGGAGAGTTGGGACCCATGGAATGGGTGCCATGAATTATTGCTTTAAAGGGTCTGCATTTGCTCACCCAATCTCACCAATCCTCTCAGTCCCAACTGTCCAGCCTTATGACACATCTAGGTGTCATTGAGATAGGGTCATTCCAGGTTTCATCAGAGACCCTGAAGGAATTGTAAAGAATTTCCCAGTTTTTTTGTTTTGTTTTTGAAATTCCTTTTTATAGTGGGTTTGAGCTGATTCTCGCTGCCATGTTTATGCCAGTCTAGACACACTTGATTCCCTTACGGAGACATATCAATACATAGGTTTTAAGATTCTTACTAGTCAGATATATTCCTCTGCGGGAAATATGGGGTTTTGAGTCCATTTCACTGAGGAAGGTGTAGGTCTTGTCTATTCCATAGTTGGTTTTTGGAACGGTACCTGTGCTTATATCAAACTCTGGTTTTATGCATCACCCCACCTCTCCTTCCCCCTTAAGCAGGCATAAGTGTGTTTTCTAAATGTGAGACACTGTTCTCTTTCCTAACTCAGTTCAAGTGTAGCCTTGTTTACAGGATCTTCATAAGTGATATCTTATGATAAGTTTCTTTTTCTGTGTGACTTATTTCACTTAGAATCATCGTACCTGAATCCACCCATTTTGCTGCTACTGGTCTTATGACATTGATTTCATGGCTGAGGGATATTCCATCGTACGTAAGTACCACAATTTTTTGAACCATTTTTATATTTCCTGGGATATTTAAGGTGTACCCAAGTTAAGGTCCTTGTAAGCAGTGCAGCCCTAAATTTTGGGTTGGCTCTGTCTTATTGATTTTCAGTTTTCCCAAGGTATATTCCCTAGACTGCAAGTGCCCTTGGCTCTGTAGCTCTCTTCTTTACTTGTTTTAGGGAACACAATGTACTCCTCCAGAGAGGCAGTTGGCAATTTACATCCCGCCCATCAGCATAACAAGGCTCCCTGTTCTCCAGGGCCTGTCCTGCCTTTCTGGTTTTTACACATTTTGTGGATGTCCCTTTTGACCAGTGGGAAGTGATACTTCTTTGTAGTGCACATTTGCATTGCCCGCTTGCTTGCTTGGCCAAAAAGGGCGTATGTGTTATTTCCTGAATATATTCAGGAGAAAATGCATACGCCCTTTTTGGCCAAGTGCATCATTGTCGAAGTTGTGCCCCTCTTCCTGTGCTTTAAAGGCGATTCCAACGTACCTCTTGAAATCTGTCTCTTGCTATTCTACCTCTCTTTCAAGTCCGCCTCGTTGCCTTCCCTCAACAGATTTTTGGACGATAGTTGTCCTTTATTACTCGGCCAGTTTGTGAATTGCTGTGCCCCTGAGCTCCATTTTTCAACTCGTTTTTTGTGAGCTGACCGCAAGTCTAACATTTTGGTTCAGGACCTATGCTGGTTCCCGGTGGGGGGCTGAGGTTTTGGTTAATTCTTCTTCCTGCCGGGAAGTTAGAGTGATATGTGCCCGTCCAAATGCCTAACAGCTACTCTCTCATTGGTTCTCCCTCTTCCCTTTCATCCTCTGCCAAATTGGAAACCTGTGCGAACCAGGAGGTTAAAGGGGCTGTCTCTCCAAGTTGGGAGGTTGATAGTAAAGCAGATGGAAAGTCAAACCGGAGCACCAGGAGAGGGACTATTCGTTGAGTTTTAGAAACCTTTCGTATTCACAGTGTGTCCATTCTCTAGGTTTCCTGTACATGTTATAGCTGTAGTAATATTCCCTTCAACCTGGAGAGTTGGGACACATGGAATGGATGCCAGACATTATTGCTTTAAAGCATCTGCATTTGCTCACCCAATCTCACCAATCCTCTCAGTCCTAAGTGTCCCTCCTTATGCCACATCCAGCTGTCATTGTAGATAGGGTCATTCCAGGTTTCATCAGAGACCCTGAAGGAATTGTAAAGAATTTCCCAGTTTTTTTGGTTTGTTTTTGAAATTCGTTTTTATAGTGGGTTTGAGCTGATTCTCGCTGCCATGTTTATGCCAGTCTAGACACACTTGATTCCCTTACGGAGACATATCAATACATAGGTTTTAAGATTCTTACTAGTCAGATATATTCCTCTGCGGGAAATATGGGGTTTTGAGTCCCTATCACTGAGGAAGGTGTAGGTCTTTTCTATTCGATAGTTGGTTTTTGGAACGCTACCTGTGCTTATATCAAACTCTGGTTTTATGCATCACCCCACCTCTCCTTCCCCCTTAAGCAGGCATAAGAGTGTTTTCTAAATGTGAGACACTGTTCTCTTTCCTAACTCAGTTCAACTGTACCCATGTTTACAGGATCTTCATAAGTGATATCTTATCATCAGTTTCTTTTTCTCTGTGACTTATTTCACTTAGAATCATCGTACCTGAATCCACCCATTTTGCTGCTACTGGTCTTATGACATTGATTTCATGGCTGAGGGATATTCCATCGTACGTAAGTACCACAATTTTTTGAACCATTTTTATATTTCCTGCGATAATTAAGGTGTACCCAAGTTGAGGTCCTTGTAAGCAGTGCAGCCCTAAATTTTGGGGTCTCTCTGTCTTATTGATTTTCAGTTTTCCCAAGGAATATTCTCTAGACTGGAAGTGCCCTTGTCTCTGTAGCTCTGTTGTTTACTTGTTTTTGGGAACACAATGCACTCCTCCAGAGAGGCAGTTGGCAATTTACATCCCGCCCATCAGCATAACAAGGCTCCCTGTTCTCCAGGGCCTGTCTTGCCTTTCTGGTTTTTACACATTTTGTTGATGTCCCTTTTGACTCGTGGGAAGTGATACTTCTATGTAGTGCAGATTTGCATTGCCCGCCTGCTTGCTTGGCCAAAAAGGGCGTATGCGTTTTCTCCTGAATATATTCAGGAGAAAACGCATACGCCCTTTTTGGCGAAGTGCATCATTGTCGAAGTTGTGCCCCTCTTCCTGTGCTTTAAAGGCGTTTCCAACGTACCTCTTGAAATCTGTTTCCTGCTATTCTGCCTCGCTTTCAAGTCCGCCTCGTTGCCTTCCCTCAACAGATTTTTGGACGATACTTGTCCTTTATTACTCGGCCAGTTTGTGAATTGCTGTGCCCCTGAGCTCCATTTTTCAACTCGTTTTTGGTGAGCTGACCGCAAGTCGAAAAGTTTGGTTCAGGACCTATACTTGTTCCCGGTGGGTGGCTGAGACTTTGGTTAATTCTTCTTCCTGCCAGGAACTTACAGTGACATGTGCCCGTCCAAATGCCTAACAGCTACTCTCTCATTGGTTCTCCATCTTCCCTTTCATCCTCTGCCAAATTGGCAACCTGTGCGAACCAGGAGGTTAAAGGGGCTGTCTCTCCAAGTTGGGAGGTTGATAGTAAAGCAGATGGAAAGTCAAACCGGAGCACCAGGAGAGGGACTATTCGTTGAGTTTTAGAAACCTTTCGTATTCACAGTGTGTCCGTTCTCTAGGATTCCTGTACATGTTATAGCTGTAGTAATATTCCCTTCAACCTGGAGAGTTGGGACCCATGGAATGGGTGCCATGCATTATTGCTTTAAAGGGTCGGAATTTGCTCACGCAATCTCACCAATCCTCTCAGTCCCAAGTGTCCAGCCTTATGCCACATCCAGCTGTCGTTGTATATAGGGTCATTGCAGGTTTCATCAGAGACCCTGAAGGAATTGTAAAGAATTTCCCTGTTTTTTTGTTTTGTTTTTGAAATTCCTTTTTATACTGGGTTTGAGCTGATTCCAGCTGCCATGTTTATGCCAGTCTAGACACACTTGATTCCCTTACGGAGACATATCAATACATAGGTTTTAAGATTCTTACTAGTCAGATATATTCCTCTGCGGGAAATATGGGGTTTTGAGTCCCTTTCACTGAGGAAGGTGTAGGTCTTGTCTATTCCATAGTTGGTTTTTGGAACGGTACCTGTGCTTATATCAAACTCTGGTTTTATGCATCACCCCACCTCTCCTTCCCCCTTAAGCAGGCATAAGAGTGTTTTCTAAATGTGAGACACTGTTCTCTTTCCTAACTCAGTTCAAGTGTAGCCATGTTTACAGGATCTTCATAAGTGATATCTTATGATAAGTTTCTTTTTCTGTGTGACTTATTTCACTTAGAATCATCGTACCTGAATCCACCCATTTTTCTGCTACTGGTCTTATGACATTGATTTCATGGCTGAGGGATATTCCATCGAACGTAAATACCACAATTTTTTGAACCATTTTTATATTTCCTACGATAATTAAGGTGTACCCAAGTTGAGGTCCTTGTAAGCAGTGCAGCCCTAAATTTTGGGGTGGCTCTGACTTATTGATATTCAGTTTTCCCAAGGAATATTCCCTAGACTGGAAGTGCCCTTGGCTCTGTAGCTCTGTTGTTTACTTGTTTTACGGAACACAATGCACTCCTCCAGAGACGCAGTTGGCAATTTACTTCCCGCCCATCAGCATAACAAGGCTCCCTGTTCTCCAGGGCCTGTCTTGCCTTTCTGGTTTTTACACATTTTGTGGATGTCCATTTTGACCGGTGGGAAGTGATACTTCTTTGTAGTGCCGATTTGCATTGCCCGCTTGCTTGCTTGGCCAAAAATGTCGTATGCGTTTTCTCCTGAATATATTCAGGAGAAAACGCATACGCCCTTTTTGGCCAAGTGCATCATTGTCGAAGTTGTGCCCCTCTTCCTGTGCTTTAAAGGCGATTCCAACGTACGTCTTGAAATCTGTTTCCTGCTATTCTGCCTCGCTTTCAAGTCCGCGTCGTTGTCTTCCCTCAACAGATTTTTGGACTATAGTTGTCCTTTATTACTCGGCCAGTTTGTGAATTGCTGTGCCCCTGAGCTCCATTTTTCAACTCGTTTTTGGTGAGCTGACCGCATGTCCAACGTTTTGGTTCAGGACCTATGCTGGTTCCCGGTGGGGGGCTGAGACTTTGGTTAATTCTTCTTCCTGCCGGGAAGTTAGAGTGATATGTGCCCGTTCAAATGCCTAACAGCTACTCTCTCATTGGTTCTCCCTCTTCCCTTTAATCCTCTGCCAAATTGGAAACCTCTGCGAACCAGGAGGTTAAAGGGGCTGTCTCTCCAAGTTGGGAGGTTGATAGTAAAGCAGATGGAAAGTCAAACCAGAGCACCAGGAGAGGGACTATTTGTTGAGGTTTAGAAACCTTTCGTATTCACAGTGTGTCCGTTCTCTAGGTTTCCTGTACATGTTATAGCTGTAGTAATATTCCCTTCAACCTGGAGAGTTGGGACACATGGAATGGGTGCCAGGCATTTGTGCTTTAAAGCATTTGCATTTGCTCACCCAATCTCACCAATCCTCTCAGTCCCAAGTGTCCCTCCTTATGCCACATCCAGCTGTCATTGTAGATAGGGTCATTCCAGGTTTCATCAGAGACCCTGAAGCAATTGTAAAGAATTTCCCAGTTTTTTTGTTTTGTTTTTGAAATTCCTTTTTATAGTGGGTTTGAGCTGATTCTCGCTGCCATGTTTATGCCAGTCTAGACACACTTGATTCCCTTACGGAGACATATCAATACATAGGTTTTAAGATTCTTACTAGTCAGATATATTCCTCTGCGAGAAATATGGGGTTTTGAGTCCCTTTCACTGAGGAAGGTTTAGGTCTTGTCTATTCCATAGTTGGTTTTTGGAACGGTACATGTGCTTATATCAAACTCTGGTTTTATGCATCACCCCACCTCTCCTTCCCCCTTAAGCAGGCATAAGAGTGTTTTCTAAATGTGAGACACTGTTCTCTTTCCTAACTCAGTTCAAGTGTAGCCATGTTTACAGGATCTTCATAAGTGATATCTTATGATAAGTTTCTTTTCTGTGTGACTTATTTCACTTAGAATCATCGTACCTGAATCCACCCATTTTGCTGCTACTGGTCTTATGACATTGATTTCATGGCTGAGAGATATTCCATCGTACGTAAGTACCACAATTTTTTGAACCATTTTTATATTTCCTGGGATATTTAAGGTGTACCCAAGTTAAGGTCCCTGTAAGCAGTGCAGCCCTAAATTTTGGGTTGGCTCTGTCTTATTGATTTTCAGTTTTCCCAAGGTATATTCCCTAGACTGCAAGTGCCCTTGGCTCTGTAGCTCTCTTCTTTACTTGTTTTAGGGAACACAATGTACTCCTCCAGAGAGGCAGTTGGCAATTTACATCACGCCCATCAGCATAACAAGGCTCCCTGTTCTCCAGGGCCTGTCCTGCCTTTCTGGTTTTTACACATTTTGTGGATGTCCCTTTTGACCGGTGGGAAGTGATACTTCTTTGTAGTGCACATTTGCATTGCCCGCTTGCTTGCTTGGCCAAAAAGGTCGTATGTGTTTTTTCCTGAATATATTCAGGAGAAAACGCATACGCCCTTTTTGGCCAAGTGCATCATTGTCGAAGTTGTGCCCCTCTTCCTGTGCTTTAAAGGCGATTCCAAGGTACCTCTTGAAATCTGTTTCCTGCTATTCTGCCTTGCTTTCAAGTCCGCCTCGTTGCCTTCCCTCACCAGAATTTTGGACGATAGTTGTCTTTATTACTTGGCCAGTTTGTGAATTGCTGTGCTCCTGAGCTCCATTTTTCAACTCGTTTTTTGTGAGCTCACCGCAAGTCCAAAATTTTGGTTCAGGACCTATGCTGGTTCCCGGTGGGGGGCTGAGACTTTGGTTACTTCTTCTTCCTGCCGGGAAGTTAGAGTGATATGTGCCCGTCCAAATTCCTAACAGCTACTCTCTCATTGGTTCTCCCTCTTCCCTTTAATCCTCTCCCAAATTGGAAAAGTGTGCGAACCAGGAGGTTAAAGGGGCTGTCTCTCCAAGTTGGGAGGTTGATAATAAAGCAGATGGAAAGTCAAACCGGAGCACCAGGAGAGGGACTATTCGTTGAGTTTTAGAAACCTTTCGTATTCACAATGTGTCCGTTCTCTAGGTTTCCCGTACATGTTATATCTGTAGTAATATTCCCTTCAACCTGGAGAGTTGGGACCCATGGAATGGGTGCCAGGCATTTGTGCTTTAAAAGGTCTGCATTGGCTCACCCAATCTCACCAATCCTCTCAGTCCCACGTGTCCAGCCTTATGCCACATCCAGCTGTCGTTGTAGATAGGGTCATTCCAGGTTTCATCATTGACCCTGAAGGAATTGTAAAGAATTTCCCAGTTTTTTTGTTTTGTTTTTGAAATTCCTTTTTATAGTGGGTTTGAGCTGATTCTCGCTGCCATGTTTATGCCAGTCTAGACACACTTGATTCCCTTACGGAGACATATCAATACATAGGTTTTAAGATTCTTACTAGTCAGATATATTCCTCTGCGGGAACTATGGGGTTTTGAGTCCCTTTCACTGAGGAAGGTGTATGTCTTGTCTATTCCATAGTTGGTTTTTGGAACGGTACCTGTGCTTATATCAAACTCTGGTTTTATGCATCACCCCACCTCTCCTTCCCCCTTAAGCAGGCATAAGAGTGTTTCCTAAATGTGAGACTCTGTTCTCTTTCCTAACTCAGTTCAAGTGTAGCCATGTTTACAGGAACTTCATAAGTGATATCTTATGATAAGTTTCTTTTTCTGTGTGACTTATTTCACTTAGAATCATCGTACCTGAATCCACCCATTTTGCTGCTACTGGTCTTATGACATTGATTTCATGGCTGAGGGATATTCCATCGTACGTAAGTGCCACAATTTTTTGAACCATTTTTTTATTTCCTGGGATATTTAAGGTGTACCCAAGTTGAGGTCCTTGTAAGCAGTGCAGCCCTAAATTTTGGGGTGGCTCTGTCTTATTGATTTTCAGTTTTCCCAAGGTATATTCCCTAGACTGGAAGTGCCCTTGGCTCTGTAGCTCTGTTCTTTACTTGTTTTAGGGAACACAATGCACTCCTCCAGAGAGGCAGTTGGCAATTTACATCCCGCCCATCAGCATAACAAGGCTCCCTGTAATCCAGGGCCTGTCTTGCGTTTCTGGTTTTAACACATTTTGTGGATGTCCCCTTTGACCGGTGGGAAGTGATACTTCTTGTAGTGCAGATTTGTATTGCCTGCTTGCTTGCTTGGCCAAAAAGGGCGTATGCGTTTGATCCTGAATATATTCAGGAGAAAACGCATACGCCCTTTTTGGCCAAGTGCATCATTGTCGAAGTTGTGCCCCTCTTCCTGTGCTTTAAAGGCGATTCCAACGTACCTCTTGAAATCTGTTTCCTGCTATTCTGCCTCGCTTTCAAGTCCGCCTCGTTGCCTTCCCTCAACAGATTTTTGGATGATAGTTGTCCTTTATTACTCGGCCAGTTTGTGAATTGCTGTGCCCCTGAGCTGCATTTTTCAACTCGTTTTTGGTGAGCTGACCGCAAGTCCAACATTTTGGTTCAGGACCTATGCTGGTTCCCAGTGGGGGGCTGAGTCTTTGGTTAATTCTTCTTCCCGCCTGGAAATAACAGTGATATGTGCCCGTCCAAATGCCTAACAGCTACTCTCTCATTGGTTCTCCCTCTTCCCTTTCATCCTCTGCCATATTGGCAACCTGTGCGAACCAGGAGGTTAAAGGGGCTGTCTCTCCAAGTTGGGAGGTTGATAGTAAAGCAGATAGAAAGTCAAACCGGAGCACCAGGAGAGGGACTATTCGTTGAGTTTTAAAAACCTTTCGTATTCACAGTGTGTCCATTCTCTAGGTTTCCAGTACATGTTATAGCTGTAGTAATATTCCCTTCAACCTGGAGAGTTGGGACCCATGGAATGGGTGCCAGGCATTATTGCTTTAAAGGGTCTGCATTTGCTCACCCAATCTCACCAATCGTCTCAGTCCCAAGTGTCCCTCCTTATGCCACATCCAGCTGTCATTGTAGATAGGGTCATTCCAGGTTTCATCAGAGACCCTGAAGGAATTGTAAAGAATTTCCCAGTTTTTTTGTTTTGTTTTGAAATTCCTTTTTATAGTGGGATTGAGCTGATTCTCGCTGCCATGGTTATGCCAGTCTAGAAACATTTGATTCCCTTACAGAGACATATCAATACATAGGTTTTAAGATACTTACTAGTTAGATATATTCCTCTGCGGGACATATGGGGTTTTGAGTCCCTTTCACTGAGGAAGGTGTAGGTCTTGTCTATTCCATAGTTGGTTTTTGGAACGGTACCTGTGCTTATATCAAACTCTGGTTTTATGCATCACCCCACCTCTCCTTCCCCCTTAAGCAGGCATAAGAGTGTTTCCTAAATGTGAGACTCTGTTCTCTTTCCTAACTCAGTTCAAGTGTAGCCATGTTTACAGGATCTTCATAAGTGATATCTTATGATAAGTTTCTTTTTCTGTGTGACTTATTTCACTTAGAATCATCGTACCTGAATCCACCCATTTTGCTGCTACTGGTCTTACTACATTGATTTCATGGCTGAGAGATATTCCATCGTACGTAAGTACCACAAATTTTGAACCATTTTTATTTTTCCTGGGATATTTCAGGTGTATCCAAGTTGAGGTCCTTGTAAGCAGTGCAGCCCTAAATTTTGGGGTGGCTCTCTCTTATTGATTTTCAGTTTTCCCAAGGTATATTCCCTAGACTGGAAGTGCCCTTGGCTCTGTAGCTCTGTTCTTTACTTGTTTTAGGGAACACAATGTACTCCTCCAGAGAGGCAGTTGGCAATTTACATCCCACCCATCAGCATAACAAGGCTTCCTGTTCTCCAGGGCCTGTCTTGCCTTTCTGGTTTTTACACATTTTGTGGATGTCCCTTTTGACCGGTGGGAAGTGATACTTCTTTGTAGTGCAGATTTGCATTGCCCGCTTGCTTGCTTGGCCAAAAAGGGCGTATGCGTTTTCTCCTAAATATATTCAGGAGAAAACGCATACGCCCTTTTTGGCCAAGTGCATCATTGTCGAAGTTGTGCCCCTCTTCCTGTGCTTTAAAGGCGATTCCAACGTACCTCTTGAAATCTGTTTCCTGCTATTCTGCCTCGCTTTCAAGTCCGCCTCGTTGCCTTCCCTCAACAGATTTTTGGAAGATAGTTGTCCTTTATTACTCGGCCAGTTTGTGAATTGCTGTGCCCCTGAGCTCCATTTCTCAACTCGTTTTTGGTGACCTGACCGCAAGTCCAACATTTTGGTTCAAGACCTATGCTGGTTCCCGGTGGGGGGCTGAGAGTTTGGTTAATTCTTCTTCCTGCCGGGAAGTTAGAGTGACATGTGCCCGTCCAAATGCCTAACAGCTACTCTCTCATTGGTTCTGCCTCTTCCCATTCATCCTCTGCCAATTTGGAAACGTGTGCGAACCAGGAGGTTAAAGGGGCTGCCTCTTCAAGTTGGGAGGTTGATAGTAAAGCAGATGGAAAGTCAAACCGGAGCACCAGGAGAGGGACTATTCGTTGAGTTTTAGAAACCTTTCGTATTCACAGTGTGTCCGTTCTCTAGGTTTCCCGTACATGTTATAGCTGTAGTAATATTCCCTTCAACCTGGAGAGTTGGGACCCATGGAATGGGTGCCAGGCATTTGTGCTTTAAAGGGTCTGCATTTGCTCACCCAATCTCACCAATCGTCTCAGTCCCAAGTGTCCCTCCTTATGCCACATCCAGCTGTCATTGTAGAGAGGGTCATTCCAGGTTTCATCAGAGACCCTGAAGGAATTGTAAAGAATTTCCCAGTTTTTTTGTTTTGTTTTGAAATTCCTTTTTATAGAGGGTTTGAGCTGATTCTCGCTGCCATGTTTATGCCAGACTAGAAACATTCGATTCCCTTACAGAGACATATCAATACATAGGTTTTAAGATTCTTACTAGTTAGATATATTCCTCTGCGGGAAATATGGGGTTTTGAGTCCCTTTCACTGAGGAAGGTGTAGGTCTTGTCTATTCCATAGTTGGTTTTTGGAACGGTACCTGTGCTTATATCAAACTCTGGTTTTATGCATCACCCCACCTCTCCTTCCCCCTTAAGCAGGCAAAAGAGTGTTTTCTAAATGTGAGACACTGTTCTCTTTCCTAACTCAGTTCAAGTGTAGCCATGTTTACAGGATCTTCATAAGTGATATCTTATGATAAGTTTCTTTTTCTGTGTGACTTATTTCACTTAGAATCATCGTACCTGAATCCACCCATTTTGCTGCTACTGGTCTTATGACATTGATTTCATGGCTGAGGGATATTCCATCGTTCGTAAGTACCACAATTTTTTGAACCATTTTTATATTTCCTGGAATATTTAAGGTGTACCCAAGTTGAGGTCCTTGTAAGCAGTGCAGCCCTAAATTTTGGGGTGGCTCTGTCTTATTGATTTTCAGTTTTCCCAAGGTATATTCCCTAGACTGGAAGTGCCCTTCGCTCTGTAGCTCTGTAGTTTACTTGTTTTAGGGAACACAATGCAGTCCTCCAGAGAGGCAGTTGGCAATTTACATCCCGCCCATCAGCATAACAAGGCTCCCTGTTGTCCAGGGCATGTCTTGCCTTTCTGGTTTTTACACATTTTGTGGATGTCCCTTTTGACCGGTGGGAAGTGATACTTCTTTGTAGTGCAGATTTGCATGCCCGCTTGCTTGTTTGGCCAAAAAGGGCGTATGCATTTTCACCTGATTATATTCAGGAAAGAATGCATACACCCTTTTTGGCCAAGTGCATCATTGTCGAAGTTGTGCCCCTCTTCCTGTGCTTTAAAGGCGATTCCAACGTACCTCTTGAAATCTGTTTCCTGCTATTCTGCCTCACTTTCAAGTCCGCCTCGTTGCCTTCCCTCAACAGATTTTTGGATGATAGTTGTCCTTTATTACTCGGCCAGTTTGTGAATTGCTGTGCCCCTGAGCTCCATTTTTCAACTCGTTTTTTGTGAGCTGACCACAAGTCCAACATTTTGGTTCAGGACCTATGCTGGTTCCCGGTGGGGGGCTGAGACTTTGGTTAATTCTTCTTCCTGCCGGGAAGTTAGAGTGATATGTGCCCGTCCAAATGCCTAACAGCTACTCTCTCATTGGTTCTCCCTCTTCCCTTTCATCCTCTGCCAAATTGGCAACCTGTGCGAACCAGGAGGTTAAAGGGTCTGTCTCTCCAAGTTGGGAGGTTGATAGTAAAGCAGATGGGAAGTCAAACTGGAGCACCAGGAGAGGGACTATTCATTGAGTTTTAGAAACTTTTCGTATTCACAGTGTGTCCGTTCTCTAGGTTTCCCGTACATGTTATAGCTGTAGTAATATTCCCTTCAACCTGGAGAGTTGGGAACCATGGAATGGGTGCCAGGCATTTGTGCTTTAAAGGGTCTGCATTTGCTCACCCAATCTCACCAATCGTCTCAGTCCCAAGTGTCCCTCCTTATGCCACATCCAGCTGTCATTGTAGATAGGGTCATTCCAGGTTTCATCAGAGACCCTGAAGGAATTGTAAAGAATTTCCAAGTTTTTTTGTTTTGTTTTTGAAATTCCTTTTTATAGTGGGTTTGAGCTGATTCTCGCTGCCATGTTTATGCCAGTCTAGACACACTTGATTCCCTTACGGAGACATATCAATACATAGGTTTTAAGATTCTTACTAGTCAGATATATTCCTCTGCGGGAAATATGGGGTTTTGAGTCCCTTTCACTGAGGAAGGTGTAGGTCTTGTCTATTCCATAGTTGGTTTTTGGAACGGTACCTGTGCTTATATCAAACTCTGGTTTTATGCATCACCCCACCTCTCCTTCCCCCTTAAGCAGGCATAAGAGTGTTTTCTAAATGTGAGACACTGTTCTCTTTCCTAACTCAGTTCAAGTGTAGCCATGTTTACAGGATCTTCATAAGTGATATCTTATGATAAGTTTCTTTTTCTGTGTGACTTATTTCACTTGGAATCATCGTACCTCAATCCACCCATTTTGCTGCTACTGGTCTTATGACATTGATTTCATGGCTGAGGGATATTCCATCGTACGTAAGTACCACAATTTTTTGAACCATTTTTATATTTCCTGGGATATTTAAGGTGTACCCAAGTTGAAGTCCTTGTAAGCAGTGCAGCCCTAAATTTTGGGGTGGCTCTGTCTTATTGATTTTCAGTTTTCCCAAGGTATATTCCCTAGATTGGAAGTGCCCTTCGTTCTGTAGCTCTGTTCTTTACTTGTTTTAGGGAACACAATGCACTCCTCCAGAGAGGCAGTTGGCAATTTACATCCCGCCCATCAGCATAACAAGGCTCCCTGTTCTCCAGGGCCTGTCTTGCCTTTCTGGTTTTTACACATTTTGTGGATGTCCCTTTTGACCGGTGGGAAGTGATACTTCTTTGTAGTGCAGATTTGCATGCCCGCTTGCTTGTTTGGCCAAAAAGGGCGTATGCGTTTTCACCTGATTATATTCAGGAAAGAACGCATACGCCCTTTTTGGCCAAGTGCATCATTGTCGAAGTTGTGCCCCTCTTCCTGTGCTTTAAAGGCGATTCCAACGTACCTCTTGAAATCTGTTTCCTGCTATCCTGCCTCGCTTTCAAGTCCGCCTCGCTGCCTTCCATCAACAGATTTTTGGACGATAGTTTTCCTTTATTACTCGGCCAGTTTGTGAATTGCTGTGCCGCTGAGCTCCATTTTTCAACTCGTTTTTGGTGAGCGGCCCGCAAGTCCAAAATTTTGGCTCAGAACCTGTACTGGTTCCCGGTGGGTGGCTGAGACTTTGGTTAATTCTTCTTCCTGCCGGGAAATGAGAGTGACATGTGCCCGTCCAAATGCCTAACAGCTACTCTCTCATTGGTTCTCCCTCTTCCCTTTCATCCTCTGCCAAATTGGCAACCTGTGCGAACCAGGAGGTTAAAGGGGCTGTCTCTCCAAGTTGGGAGATTGATAGTAAAGCAGATGGAAAGTCAAACCGGAGCACCAGGAGAGGGAATATTCGTTGAGTTTTAGAAACTTTTCGTATTCACAGTGTGTCCGTTCTCTAGGTTTCCCTTACATGTCATAGCTGTAGTTATATTCCCTTCAACCTGGAGAGTTGGGACCCATAGAATGGGTTCCATGCCTTATTGCTTTAAAGGGTCTGCATTTGCTCACCCAATCTCACCAATCGTCTCAGTCCCAAGTGTCCAGCCTTATGCCACATCCAGCTGTCATTGTACATAGGGTCATTCCAGGTTTCATCAGAGACCCTGAAGGATTTGTAAATAATTTCCCAGTTTTTTTGTTTTGTTTTTGAAATTCCTTTTTATACTGGTTTTGAGCTGATTCTCGCTGCCATGTTTATGCCAGTCTAGACACACTTGATTCCCTTATGGAGATATATCAATACATAGGTTTTAAGATTCTTACTAGTCCGGTATATTCCTGTGCAGGAAATAAGTGGTTTTGAGACCCTTTCACTGAAGAAAGTGCAGGTCTTGTCTATTCCATAGTTGGTTTTTGGAACGGTACCTGTGCTTATATCAAACTCTGGGTTTATGCATCACCCCACCTCTCCTTCCCCCTTAAGCTGGCATAAGAGTGTTTTTTAAATGTGAGACTCTGTTCTCTTTCCTAACTCAGTTCAAGTGTAGCCATGTTTACAGGATCTTCATGTGTGATATCTTATGATAAGTTTCTTTTTCTGTGTGACTTATTTCACTTAGTATCATCGTACCTGAATCCACTCATTTTACCGCTAATGGTCTTATGACATTTATTTAATGGCTGAGGGATATTCCGTCGTACATAAGGACCACAATTTTTTGAACCATTTTTTTATTTCCTGGGATATTTAAGGTGTACCCAAGTTGAGGTCCTTGTAAGCAGTGCAGCCCTAAATTTTGGGGTGGCTCTGTCTTATTGATTTTCAGTTTTCCCAAGGTATATTCCCTAGAATTGAAGTGCCCTTGGCTCTGTAGCTCTGTTCTTTACTTGTTTTAGGGAACAAAATGCACTCCTCCAGAGAGGCAGTTGGCAATTTACATCCCGCCCATCAGCATAACAAGACTCCCTGTTCTCCAGGGCTTGTTTGACTTTCTGGTTTTTACACATTTTGTGGATGTCCCTTTTGACCGCTGGGAAGTGATACTTCTCTGTAGTGCATATTTGCATTGCCCGCTTGCTTGCTTGGCCAAAAAGGGCGTATGCGTTTTCTCCTGAATATATTCAGGAGAAAACGCATACGCCCTTTTTGGCCAAGTGCATCATTGTCGAATTGAGACCCTCTTCCTGTGCTTTAAAGGCGATTCCAACGTACCTCTTGAAATCTGTTTCCTGCTATTCTGCCTCGTTGCCTTCCCTCAACAGATTTTTGGACGATAGTTGTCCTTTATTACTCGGCCACTTTGTGAATTGCTGTGGCCCTGAGCTCCATTTTTCAACTCGTTTTTGGTGAGCTGACCGCAAGTCCAAATTTTGTTTCAGGACCTATGCTGGTTCTCGGTGGGGGGCTGAAACTTTGGTTAATTCTTCTTCCTGCCGGAAGTTAGAGTGATATGTGCCCGTCCAAATGCCTAACAGCTACTCTCTCATTGGTTCTCCCTCTTCCCTTTCATCCTCTGCCAAATTGGAAACCTGTGCGAACCAGGAAGTTAAAGGGGCTGTCTCTCCAAGTTGGGAGATTGATAGTAAAGCAGATGGAAAGTCAAACCTGAGCACCAGGAGAGGGACTATTCGTTGAGTTTTAGAAACCTTTCATATTCACAGTGTTTCCGTTCCCTAGGTTTCCCATACATGTTATAACTGTAGTAATATTCCCTTCAACCTGGAGAGTTCGGACCCATGGAATGGTTTCCATGCCTTATTGCTTTAACGGGTCTGCATTTGCTCACCCAATCTCACCAATCGTCTCAGTCCCAAGTGTCCCTCCTTATGCCACATCCAGCTGTCGTTGTAGATAGGGTCATTCCAGGTTTCATCAGAGACCCTGAAGGAATTGTAAAGAATTTCCCAGTTTTTTTGTTTTGTTTTTGAAATTCCTTTTTATAGTGGGTTTGAGCTGATTCTCGCTGCTATGTTTATGCCAGTCTAGACACACTTGATTCCCTTATGAAGACACATCAGTACATAGGTTTTAAGATTCTTACTAGTCAGATATATTCCTCTGCGGGAAATATGGGGTTTTGAGTCCCTTTCACTGAGGAAGGTGTAGGTCTTGTCTAATCCATAGTTGGTTTTTGGAACGGTACCTGTGCTTATATCAAACTCTGGTGTTATGCATCACCCCACCTCTCCTTCCCCCTTAAGCAGGCATAAGAGTGTTTTCTATATCTGAGACACTGTTCTCTTTCCTAACTCAGTTCAAGTGTAGCCATGTTTACAGGATCTTAATAAGTGATATCTTTTGATAAGTTTCTTTTCTGTGTGATTTATTTCACTTAGAATCATCGTATCTGAATCCACCCATTTTGCTGCTACTGGTCTTATGACATTGATTTCATGGCTGAGGGATATTCCATCGTACGTATGTACCACAATTTTTTGAACCATTTTTATATTTCCTGGGATATTTAAGGTGTACCCAAGTTGAGGTCCTTGTAAGCAGTGCAGCCCTAAATTTTGGGGTGGCTCTGTCTTACTGATTTTCAGTTTTCCCAAGGTATATTCCCTAGACTGGAAGTGCCCTTGGCTCTGTAGCTCTGTTCTTTACTTGTTTTAGGGAACACAATGTACTCCTCCAGAGAGGCAGATGGCAATTTACATCCCGCTCATCAGCATAACAAGACTCCCTGTTCTCCAGGGCCTGTCTTGCCTTTCTGGTTTTTACACATTTTGTGGATGTCCCTTTTGACCGGTGGGAAGTGATACTTCTCTGTAGTGCAGATTTACATTGCCCGCTTGCTTGCTTGGCCAAAAAGGGCGTATGCGTTTTCTCCTGAATATATTCAGGAGAAAATGCATACGCCCTTTTTGGCCAAGTGCATCATTGTCGAAGTTGTGATACTCTTCCTGTGCTTTAAAGGCAATTCCAACGTACCTCTTGAAATCTGTTTCCTGCTATTCTGCCTCGCTTTCAAGTCAGCCTCGTTGCCTTCCCTCAACAGATTTTCGGACGATAGTTGTCCTTTATTACTCGACCAGTTTGTGAATTGCTGTGCCCCTGAGCTCCATTTTTCAACTCGTTTTTGATGAGCTGACCGCAAGTCCAAAATTTTGGTTCAGGACCTATACTGGTTCCCGGTGGGTGGCTGATACTTTGGTTAAATCTTCTTCCTGCCGGGAAATTACAGTGATATGTGCCCGTCCAAATGCCTAACAGCTACTCTCTCATTGGTTCTCCTTCTTCCCTTTCATCCTCTGCCAAATTGGCAACCTGTGTGAACAAGGAGGTTAAAGGGGCTGTCTCTTCAAGTTGGGAGACTGATAATAAAGCAGTTGGAAAGTCAAACCGGTGCACCAGGAGAGGGTATATTCTTTGAGTTTCAGAAACCTTTTGTATTCACAGTGTGTCCGTTCTCTAGGTTTCCCGTACATGTTATAGCTGTAGTAATATTTCCTTCAACCTGGAGAGTTGGGACCCATGGAATGGGTGCCACATATTATTGTTTTAAAGTGTCTGCATTTGCTCACCCAATCTCACCAATCCTCTCAGTCCCAAGTGTCCAGCCTTATGCCACATCCAGCTGTCGTTGTTGATAGGGTCATTCCAGGTTTCATCAGAGACCCTGAAGGAATTGTAAAGAATTTGCCTGTTTTTTGTTTTGTTTTTGAATTTCCTTTTCTACAGGGTTTGAGCTGATTCTCGCTGCCATGTTTATGCCAGTCTAGAGACACTTGATTCCCTTACGGAGACATATCAATCCATAGGTTTTAAGATTCTTACTAGTAAGATATATTCCTCTGCGGGAAATATGGGGTTTTGAGTCCCGTTCACAGAGGAAGTAGTAGGTCTTGTCTATTCTGTATTTGGATTATGGAACCGTACCTGTGCTAATATCAAACTCTGGTTTTATTCATCACCCCACCTCTGCTTTCCCCTTAAGCATGCATAAGAGTGTATTCTATATATGATACTCTGTTCCCTTTCCTAATTCATTCCATGTTTAGCCATGTTTATATACCCATCATAAGTGATATCTTATGATAAGTTTCTTTTTCTGTGTGATTTTTTGAGTTAGAATCATCATACATGAATCCCGTCATTATGCTGCTACTGGCCTTATGCCATTGACTTCATGGCTGAGGGATATTCCATCATACGTATGTACCACAATTTCTTTACCATTTTTGTCTTTCCTGGGATATATAAGGTGTCCCGAAGTCGGGGTTCTTGTAAGCAGTGCTTCCATAAATTTTGGGCTGGCTGTGTCTTATTGATTTTCAATTTTCCCAAGGTATATTCCTGTGACTGGTAGTGCCTTAGGTTGTGAAGCACTGCTGTTTACTTCTTTTTGGGAACACAGTGCACTCCTCCAGAGTGGCTGTTGGCAATTTACATCCCACCCATCCGCATAACAAGGCTCCCTCTTCTCCAGATCCTGTCTTGCCTTTCTTGTTTTTACACATTTTACGGATGTCCCTTTTGACCGGTTGGAAGTGATACTTCTTTGTAGTGCACATTTGCATTGTGCAGTTGCTTGGTTGGCCAAAATGGGCGCATGCGTTTTCTCCTGAATATATTCAGGAGAAAACGCATGCGCCCTTTATGGCCAATTCCATAATTGTCGAAGTTTTGATGCTTTTCCTGTGTTTAAAGGCGATTCCAATGTACTTCTGGAAATCTGTTTCGTGCACTTCTGCCTCATTTTCAAGTCCGCCTCATGGCTTTCACTCAACAGATTTTTGGAAGAGAGTAGTCCTTTATAACTCTGCAAGTTAGTGAATTGCTGTGCCCCTGAGCTCCATTTTTCAACTCGCGTTTTTGTGGGCTGACTGCCAAGCCACAATTTTGCTTCAGGACCTATACTGGTTGCATTGGGGAGGCTGGCTCAGAGTTTGTTAATTCTTCTTCGTGACGGGAATTTAGAGTGACATGTGGCCATCCAAATGCCTACAGCTACTCTCTAATTGTTTCTCCCTCTTCCCTTATATCCTCTGCAAAACGTGCCAACTGTGCGAACCAGGAGGTTAAAGGTGCTGACTCTCCAATTTGGGAGATTGATACTAAAGCAGTTGGAATGTCAAACTGGTGCACAAGGAGAAAAAAAAATTAGTAGAGTTTTAGAAACCTTTCACCATCAGATGGTGTCCATTCTCTAGGTTTCCCATACATGTTATAACTGTAGTGATATTCCCTTCTACCTGGAGAGTTGGGAACCATGGAATGGGTGCCAGGTATTATTGCTTTAAACGGTCTGCATTTTCTCACCCAATCTCACCAATCCTCTCAGTCCCAAGTGACCAGCCTTATGCCACATCCAGCTGTCGTTGTAGATAGGGTCATTCTAAGTTTCATCAGAACCCCTGAAGGTATTGTGTAAGAATTTCACTGTTTATTTGTTTTGTTTTGAAATTCCTTTTTATAGTGGGTTTGAGCTGATTCTCACTGCCGTGTTTATGTCGTTCTAGACACACTTGGTTACCTTATGGAGACATATCAATACATAGGTTTTAAGATTCTTACTAGTCAGATATACTACTCTGCGGGGAATAGGGGTGTTGAGCCCCATTCAGTGAGGAAAGAGTTGGTCTTGTCTATTCTGTATTTGGATTATGCAACCGTACCTGTGCTAATATCAAACTCTGGTTTTATGCATCACCCCACCTCTCCTTTCCTCTTGAGCAGGCATAAGAGTGTTTTCTAAATGTGAGACTCTTCTCTTTCCTAATTCAGTTCATGTGTAGCAATGTTTACAAGACCTTCATAAGTGATATCTTATGATAAGTTTCTTTTTCTGTGTGACTTATTTCAGTTAGAATCATCGTACATGAATCCACTCATTATGCTGCTACTGGCCTTATGACATTGATTTCATGGCTGAGGGATATTCCATCGTACGTATGTACCACAATTTCTTTACTATTTTTGTCTTTCCTAGGATATTTAAGGGGTCCCGAAGTCGAGGTTCTTGTAAGCAGTGCTGCCCTATATTTTGGGTTGGCTGTGTCTTATTGATTTTCAATTTTCCCAAGGTATATTCCCATGACTGGAAGTGCCTTAGGTTGTGAAGCTCTGTTGTTTAATTCTTTTAGGGAACACAATGCACTCCTCCAGAGTGGCTGTTGGCAATCTACATCCCACCCATCAGCATAACAAGGCTCCCTGTTCTCCAGAGCCCCTCTTGCCTTTCTGGTTTTTACACATTTTACGGATATCCCTTTTGAATGGTGGGAAGTGATACTTCTTTGTAGTGCAGATTTGCATTGTGCGGTTGCTTGGTTGGCCAAAATGGGTGTATGCGTTTTCTCCTGAATATATTCAGGAGAAAACTCATGCGCCCTTTATGGAAAATTCCATAATTGTCGAAGTTGTGATGCTTTTCCTGTGTTTAAAGTCGATTCCAATGTACTTCTGGAAATCTGTTTCATGCAAATCTCCCTCATTTTCAAGTCCGCCTCATGGCTTTTCCTCAACAGATTTTTGGAAGAGAGTAGTCCTGTATAACTCTGCAAGTTAGTGAATTGCTGTGCCCCTGAGCTCCATTTTTCAACTTGTGTTTTTGTTAGCTGACCGCAAACCCACAATTTTTCTTCAGGACCTATACTAGTTATGGGGGTGGGGCAGGCTGAGAGTTTGGTTAATTCTTCTTCGTGACGGGAAATTATTGTGACATGTGGCCGTCCAAATGCCTACAGCTACTCTCTCATTGGTTCTCCCTCTTCCCTTATATCCTCTGCACAATGTGCCAACTGTGCGAACCAGGAGGTTATAGGGGCTGACTCTCCAAGTTGGGAGATTGATATTAAAGCAGTTGGAATGTCAAGCTGCAGCACATGGAGAGAAAAAAATTAGTAGAGTTTTAGAAACCTTTCACCATCAGAGGGTGTCCATTCTCTAGGTTTCCCATACATGTTATAACTGTAGTGATATTCCCTTCTACCTGGAGAGTTGGGAACCATGGAATCAGTGGCAGGCATTATTGCTTTAAAGCGTCTGCATTTTCTCACCCAATCTCACCAATCCTCTCAGTCCCAAGTGAACAGCCTTATGCCACATCCAGCTGTTGTTGTAGATAGGGTCATTCCAAGTTTCATCAGAACCCCTGAAGGTATTGTGTAAGAATTTCACTGTTTCTTTGTTTTGTTTTGAAATTCCTTTTTATAGTGGGTTTGAGCTGATTCTCACTGCCGTGTTTATGTCATTCTAGACACACTTGGTTCCCTTATGGAGACATATCAATACATAGGTTTTAAGATCCTTACTAGTCAGATATATTTCTCTGTGGGGAATAGGGGTGTTGAGTCCCATTCACTGAGGAAGGAGTCGGGCTTGTCTCTTCTGTATTTGGATTATGGAACGGTACCTGTGTTAATATCAAACTCTGGTTTTGTGAGTCTACCCACCTCTCCTTCCCCCTTAAGCAAGCATAAGAGTGTTTTCTAAATCTGAGACTCTGTTCTCTTTCCTAATTCAGTTCATATGTAGCCAGGTTTACAATCCCTTCATAAGTGATATCTTATATCAGAATGCACCATGGCCCTTGTCATAATAATGCTCCATGAACCCTGTCATCACAATGCTCCATTCCCTGGTTATCACAATGCTCCATGTCCCTTGTCATAACAATTCACCACGTACTTGTCATCACAATGCTACATGACACTTCTCATCACAAAGTTACATG
Organism: Hyperoodon ampullatus; assembly: GCF_949752795.1. Lineage (NCBI taxonomy): Eukaryota > Metazoa > Chordata > Mammalia > Artiodactyla > Ziphiidae > Hyperoodon > Hyperoodon ampullatus. The sequence goes on along the minus strand of NW_027640382.1, from coordinate 1,317,526 downwards.
CTCGTTTCATCACAATTCTCCATGCACTTGTCATTGCAATGTTCCATGACCCCTGTCATAGCAAGCTCCAAGTGTTTGTCATCACAATGCTTCACGACTTTATCATCAAAATTCTCAATGGCACTTTTCATCACAATGTTCCGTACCCTTGTCATCACAATGCTCCATGCCCTTGTCATCACAATGCTCCATGACCCCTGTCATCACAATGCTCCCTGACACCTGTCATCACAATGCTTCATGCCCCTTGTCATTACAGTGCTCCATGATGCTCGTCATCACAATTACCAAAGGTCTTCTCATCACAATGCTCCTCGGTTTTGCCATCACAATGCTCCATGCCCTGGTCATCTCAAAGCTCAATGTCCCTTGTCCTCACATTTCTCCACGTCCTTGTCATCACAATGCTCCATGGCACTTCTCATCACAATGTTATATACTCTTGTCATAACAATACTCCATGCACTTGTCATCGCAATGCTGCATGACCCCTGTCATAGGAAGCTCCATGCGCTTGTCATCACAATGTTTCACGACATGGACATTAAAATTATCAATGGCCCTTGTCATCTCAATGCTCCATGCGCTTATCATCACAATGCTCCTTTACCTTTGTCACAACAATCCTCCATGACACTTGGCATCACAATGCTCCGTGCTATTGTCATCACAATGGAACATGACATATGTCATCACAATGCTCCCTGACACCTGTCTTCACAATACTCCATGACCTTGTCATCACAATGCTCCATGCCCTTGTCATCACAATGTGCCATGCCCACTGTCATCAAAATAATCCATGAAACTTGTCAGATCAAAGCTCCATGCCACCTTTCATCACAATGCTCCATGAACCCTGTCATCACAATGCACCATGCCCATCATCATAATGCTTCATGCTCTTGTCATCACAATGAAATCAAAATGCTCCATGACCTTTGTCATCACAATGCTCCAAACCCTTGTGATCACAATGTTCCATAACACTTGTCATCACAATACCCCATGACGCTAGTCATCACAAATATCCATGGACTTGTCATCACAATGCCCCATGACATTTGTCATCACAATGCGCAATACACATGTCATCACAATGCTCCCTGACTCTTGCCATCAGTATGCTCCCTGAACCCTTTCATGACAAGGCTCCATGCCTTTTTCATCACAATGATCCATGCCATTTTCATCACAATGCTCCAAGACCCCTGTAATCACAATGCTCCATGCCCTTGTCATCACAAAGCTCCATGATGCATGTCATCAGAATGCTCCATGGCCTTCTCATCACAATGCTCCATGCCCTTGTCATCACAATGCTCCAAGACCCCTGTAATCACAATGGTCCATGCCACTTTTCATCAGAATGTTCCATGAGACTTGTCATCACAAGGCTCCATGGTCTTCTCATCACAATGCTTCAGGACATTGTCATCAAAATGCCCCATTCTCTTATCATCACAATGCTCCATGACCCCTGTCATCACAATACTCCATGAACATTTTCAGCCCAATGCTCCATGACCTTCTCATCACAATGCTCCATGACCAATATCATCACAATTCTCCATGACCACAGTCATCACAACGCTCAATATCACCTGACAACACAATGATCCGGGACTCTTGTCATCACAATGCTCCATTCCCTAGTCATCACAATGCTCCATGACCCCTGTCATCACAATACTCCATGAACATTTTCAGCCCAATGCTCCATGACACTTGTCATCACAATGATGCATGCCCTTGTCATCCCAATGCTCCATGACCCCTGTAATCACAATGCTCCGTGACGCTTGTCATCACAGTGCTCCATGACACCTGTCATCACAATGCTCCATGCCTTTGTCAGCAAAATGCTACATGACCTTGTCATTACAATGTTCAATGCACTTGTCATCACAATACTCCATTACCATTGCCATCACAATCCTCCATGAACCTTGGGATCACATTGCTCCATGCCCTTGTCATCACAATGCTCCATGCTCCTTGAAATCAAAATGATCCATGACCTCTGTCATCACAATGCTCCAAACCCTTGTGATCACAATGTTCCATAACACTTGTCATCACAATGCTCCATGATGCCTGTCATCACAATACTCCATGCCCTTTTCATCACAATGCTCCATGACCTTTGTCATCACAATTCTCGATACACTTGTCATCACAATGCTCCCTGACACTTGTCGTCAGAATGCTCCTTGAACCCTGTCACAAAAAGGCTCCATGCCTTTTTCATCAAAATGCACCATGCCATTTTCAACACAATGCTCCATGCCATTGTCATCAAAATACTCCACAAGCTTGTCATCAGAATGCTCCATGTCCCCTGTCATCACAATTTTCCATGCACTTGTCAGCACAATGCTCCCTGACCCTTGTTATCACAATGCTCCAAGCCATTGTCATCACAATGCTCCATTACCTTTGTCATCAGAATCCTCCTTGACACTTGGCATCACAATGCTCCATGGCATTGTCATCAAAATGGGCCATTACATATGTCATCACAATGCTCCCTGACACCTGTCTTCACAATAATGAATGACCTGGTCATCACAATGCTCCATGCCCTTGTCATCACAATGCGCCATTCCAACTGTCATCGCAATAAGCCATGAAACTTATTAGACCAATGCTCCATGCCCTTGTCATCACAATGCCCCATGCTCTTGTTATCACAATGCTCCATGACCCCTGTCATCACAATGCTCCGTGACTCCAGTCATCACAAGGCTACATGACCTTTGTCATCACAGTGGTCCATGCCCTTGTCATCAACAGTCTCTGTGACCTTTTTAACCACAATGCTTCATGAACTTTTCATCACAATGCCCTTTGACCCTTGTCATCACAATGCTCTATGCCTTTCTCAGCACAATGCTCCATGACCCTTGTCATCACAATGCTCCATGTGCTTGTCAGCACAATGCTCCATGACCCATGTCATCACAATGCACCATGCGCTTGTCGTCACAGTGCTCCACAATCTTGTCATCACAATGCTCCATAAACCTTGTCATCACAATGCTCCATGCACTTCAAATCAAAATGCTCTCTCACCACTGATATCACAATGTTACATCACTATTCATCACAATACTTCCTCAACCCTGTCATCACAATGTTCCATGACTCCTGTCATCACAATGCTACATGCACTTATCATCACAATGTTTGATGATCCCTGACATCACAGTGTTCCATAACCCCTGTCATCAAAATGCTCCATGACCCTTTTCATCAAAATGCTCCATGACCCCTAACATCACAATGTTACATAACGCCTCTCATCAAAATGTTCCATGACACTTTTCATCAAATTGGTCCATGACAATGTCATCACAAGGCTCCCTACCCTTCTCATCACAATGCACCACGCCCTTGTCATCAAAATGCTCCATGACCTTTGTCATCACAAAGCTCCATGACCCTTGGCATCACAATGCTCCATGCCATTTTCATCACAATACTCCATGAAACCTCTCATCACATTGTTCCATGCAATTGTCATCAAAAAGCTCCATGGTGCTTGTCATCACACTGCTCGATGCCCTTCTCATCACAATGCTCCATGCCCTTGTCATTACAATCCTCCATGACCCATTTATCACTGTGTTCCGTGCCCTTGTCATCACAATGCTCCATGCCCACTCTCTTCACAATAATCCATGAAACTTTTCAGACAAATGTTCCATGCCCTTGTCATCACAATGCTCCATTACCCCTGTCATAACAATGCTCCATGACCCCTGCCATCACAACGTTCCACGGCCTTGTCATCACAAGGCTCCATGACACTTGTCATCACAATGCTCCAAGACCCCTGTAATCACAGTGCTCCATGCCCTTGTCATCACAAAGCTCCATGATGCATGTCATCAGAATGCTCCATGCCCTTGCCATCACAATGCTCCATTACCCCTGTGATAACAATGCTCCATGACCCCTGCCATCACGATGTTCCATGGCCTTGTCATCACAAGGCTCCATGACCCTTCTCATCACAATGCTCCAAGACACCTGTAATCACAATGCTCCATGTCCCTTTTTATCTCAATGATCCATGAACCCTGTCATCACAATGCACCATGCCCATCATCATAATGCTTCAGGCTATTGTCATGACAATGAAATCAAAATGCTCCATGACCTCTGTCATAACACTGCTCCAAACCCTTGTGATCACAATATTCCATAACACTTGTCATCACAATGCCCCATGACGCTCGTCATCACAATTATCTATGGTCTTCTCATCACAATGCTCCATGACCTTTGTCATCACAATGCTCAATACACTTGTCATCAAAATGCTCCCTGACACTTGTTCTCTGTATGCTCCTTGAACCCTGTCATGACAAGGCTCCATGCCTTTTTCATCACAATGATCCATGCCTTTTTCATCACAATGTTCCAAGACGCCTGTAAGTACAATGCTCCATGCCCTTGTCATCACAAAGCTCAATGACGCATGTCATCAGACTGCTCCTTGGCCTTCTCATCACAATGCTCCATGCCCTTGTCATCACAATTTTCCAAGACACTCTAATCACAATGCTCCATGCCCCTTTTCATCAGTATGCTCCATGAGACTTGTCTCACAAGGCTCCATGGTTTTCTCATCATAATGCTCCAGCACCTTGTCATCACAATGCTTCACGACCTTGTCATGAAAATTTTCAATGGCCCTTGTCATCATAATGCTCCAAGCCCTAGTCATCACAATGCTCCATTATATTTGTCATCACAATCCTACATTACATTTGGCATCACAATGCTCCATGCCATTGTCATCGCAATGGACCATGACATATGTCATCCCAATGCTCCCTGACACCAGTCTTCACAATACTCCATGACCTTCTCATCACAATGCCCCATGCCCTTGTCATCACAATGCCCCATGCCCACTGTCATCACAATAATCTATTAAACTTGTCAGACCAATGCTCCATGCCCCTGTCATCACAATGCTCCATGCCCTTGTCATCACAATGCTCCATGACCCTTGTCATCAAAATGCTCTGTGACTCCAGTCATCACAATGCTTCATAACATTTGTCATCACAGTGGTCCATGCCCACATCATCACAAGGTTCTGTGACCTTTGTAACCACAATACTCCATGAACTTTTCATCACAATGCTCCGTGACCCTTGTCATCACAATGCTCCATGCCTTTGTCAGAACAATGCTCCATGACCCTTGTCATCACAATGTGCCACGTGATTTTCATCACAACGGTCCACAACCTTGTCATCGTAATGCTCCATAAACCTTGTAATCACAATGCTCCATGCACTTCTCATCAAAATGCTCTCTCAACAGAGATATCACAATGTTCCATCACTAGTCATCACAATACTCCCTCACCCCTGTAATCACAATGTTCCATGAACCCTGTCATCACAATGTTACATCCCCTTATCATCACAATGTTCCATGACCCCTGACATCACAATGTTCCATAACCCCTGTCATCAAAATGCTCCATGACCCTTTTCATCCCAAAGCTCCATGACCCCTGACATCACAATGTTCTATAACCCCTGTCATCAAAATGTTCCATTACACTTTTCATCAAATTGCTGCATGACCCTGTCATCAAAATGCTCCCTGCCCTTCTCATCACAATGCACCACGCCCTTGACATCAAAATGCTCCATGACTTTTGTCATCACAAAGCTCCATAACCCTTGGAATCACAATGTTCCATGAACCCTCTCATCACATTGTTCCATGGCCTTGTCATCACAAAGCTCCATGACGCTTGTCAAAACAATGTTCGATGCCCTTCTCATCACGATGCTCCATGCCCTTGTCATTACAATCCTCCATGACCCATGGATCACAGTGTTCTGTGACCTTGTCATCACAATGCTCCATGCCCACTCTCATCACAATAATCCATGAAACTTTTCAGACCAATGCTCCATGCCCTTCTCATCACAATGCTCCATTACCCCTGTCATAACAATGCTCCATGACCCCTGCCATCACAATGTTCCACACCATTGTCATCACAAGGCTCCATGACCCTTGTCATCACAATGCTCCAAGACCCCTGTAATCACAATGCTCCATGCCCTTGTCATCACAAAGCTCAATGACGCATGTCATCAGAATGCTCCATGGCCTTCTCATCACAATGCTCCTTGCCCTTGTCATCACAATGCTCCATGCCCCTTTTCATCTCAATGCTCCATGAACGCTGTCATCACAATGCACCATGCCCATCACCATAATGCTTCAGGCTATTGTCATCACAATGAAATCAAAATGCTCCATGACCTCTCTCATCACAATGCTCCAAACCCTTGTGATCACAATGTTCCATAAAACTTATCATCACAACACCCCATGACGCTCATCATCAAAATTATCCATGGTCTTCTCATCACAATGCTCCATGAACTTTGTCATCACAATGCTAAATACACTTGTCATCACAATGCTCCGTGACACTTGTCGTCAGTATGCTCCTAGAACCCTGTCATGACAAGGCTCCATGCCTTTTTCATAACAATGATCCATGCCATTTTCATCACAATACTCCATGCCCTTGTCAGCACAAAGCTCCATGACGCATGTCATCAGAATGCTCCATGGCCTTCTCATCACAATACTCCATGCCCTTGTCATCACAATGCTCCAAGACCCCTGTAATCACAATGCTCCATGCCCCTTTTCATCAGAATGTTCCATGAGAATTGTCATCACAAGGCTCCATGGACTTCCCATCACAATGCTCCAGGACCTTGTCATCAAAGTGCTCAATTCCCTTCTCATTACAATGCTCCATGACCCCTGTCATCACAATACTCCATGAATATTTTCAGCCCAATGCTTCATGACCTTCTCATCACAATGCTCCATGACCCATATCATCACAATCCTCCATGACCACTGTCATCACAACACTCCATGACCCCTGACAACACAATGATCCGGGACTCTTGTCATCACAATGCTCCATTCCCATGTCATCACAATGCTCCATGAACATTTTCAGCCCAATGCTCCATGACACTTGTCATCACAATGATCCATGCCCTTGTCATCCCAATGCTCCATGACCCCTGTAATCACAATGCTCTGTGACGCTTATCCTCACAGTGCTCCATGACCCTTATCATCACAATTCTCCATGCCTGTGTCATCAAAATCCTACATGACCTTGTCATCACAATGCTCCATGAGCTTGTCATCACAATACTCCATTACCATTTTCATCACAATCCTCCATGAACCTTGGGATCACATTGCTCCATGCCCTTGTCATCACAATGCTCCATGCTCCTTGAAATCAAAATGGTCCATGACCTCTGTCATCACAATGCTCCAACCCCTTGTGATCACAATGTTCCATAACACTTGTCATCACAACACTCCATGATGACTGTCATGACAATACTCCATGCACCTGTCGTCACAATGCTCCATGACCTTTGTCATCACAATTCTCAATACACTTGTCATCACAATGCTCCCTGACACTTGTCCTCAGAATTCTCCTTGAACACTGTCATGAAAATGCTCCATGCCTTTTTCATAAGAATGCTCCATGCCCTTTTCATCACAACGCTCCATGTCATTGTCATCACAATACTCCACAAGCTTGTCATCAGAATGCTCCCTGATCATTGTCTTCAGAATGCTCCATGACCCTGTCATCAAAATGCTCCATACCCCTTGTCATTACAGTGTTCCATGACGCTCGTCATCACAATTATCCATGGTCTTCTCATCACAATGCTCCACGGTCTTGCCATCACAATGCTCCATGCCTTGGTCATCACGATGCTCCATGTCCTCAGTCATCACAATGCTCCATGACCCCTGTCATCACAATGCTCCATACCCCTTGTCATTACAGTGCTCCATGACGCTCGTCATCACAATTATCCATGGTCTTCTCATGACAATGCTCCATGCCTTGGTCATCACGATGCTCCATGTCCTCAGTCATCACAATGCTCCATGACCCCTGTCATCACAATGCTCCATACCCCTTGTCATTACAGTGTTCCATTACGCTCGTCATCACAATTATCCATGGTCTTCTCATCACAATGCTCCACGGTCTTGCCATCACAATGCTCTATGCCCTGGTCATCACAATGCTCCATGTCCCCTGTCATCACAATTCTCCACGTTCTTGGCATCACTATGCTCCATGATACTTCTCATCACAGTGTTACATGTTTTGTCATCACAATTCTCTATGCACTTGTCATTGTAATGCTCCATGACCCCTGTCATTGCAAGCTCCATGTGATTGTCATCACAATGCTTCATGAATATGTCATCAAAATTCTCAATGGCCCTTGTTATCACAATGCGCCATGACCCTTGTCATCACAATGCTCCAAGCCCTTGTCATCAAAATGCTCCATTACCTTTGTCATCACAATCCTCCATGACACTTGGCATCACAATGCTACATTCCATTGTCATTGCAATAGACCATGACATATGTCATCACAATGCTCCCTGACACCCTTCTTCACAATACTCCATGACCTTCTCATCACAATGCTCCATGCCTTTGTCATCACAATGCGCCATGCCCACTGTCATCACAATAATCCCTGAAACTTGTCAAACCAATGCAACATGCCCCTGTCATCACAATGCTCCGTGCCTTTTCATCACAATGCTCTATGACCCCTGTCATCACAATGCTCCGTGACTCCAGTCATCACAATGCTTCATGACCTTTGTCATCACAATGGTCCATGCCCTCGTCATCACAAGGCTCTGTAACCTTTGTGACCACAACACTCCATGAACATTTCATCACAATGCTCGGTGACCCTTGTCATCACAATGTTCCATGCCTTTGTCAGCACATTACTCCATGACACATGGCATCAAATGTGCCATGCGCTTGTCATCACAATGCTCCACATCGTTGTCATCACAATGCTCCATAAACCTTGTCATCACAATGCTCCATGCGTTTGTCAGCACAATGTTCCATGACCCATGTCATCACAATGTGCCCTGCGTTTCTCATCACAATGTTCCACAGCCTTGTCATCACAATGCTCCATGCACCTCTCATCAAAATGCTCTCTCACCACTGATATCACAATGTTCCATCACTAGTCAACACAATACTCCCTCCACCCTGTCATCCCAATGTTCCATGACCCTTGTCACAACAATGCTACATGCTCTTATCATCACAATGCTCTATGACCCCTGACATCACAATATTCCATAACCCCTGTCATCACAGTGCTCCATGACCCTTTTCATCACAATGCTCCATGACCCCTAACATCACAATGTTCCATAAACACTGTCATCAAAATGTTCCATGACCCTTTTCATCCAATTGCTCCATGACCCTGTCATCACAATGCTCCCTGCCCTTCTCATCACAATGCACCACGCCCTTGTCATCAAAATGCTCCATGGCCTATGTCATCACAAAGCTCCATGACCCTTGGAATCACAATGCTCCATGCCATTGTCATCACAAAGCTCCATGAAACCTCTCATCACATTGCTCCATGCCGTTGTCATCACAAAGCTCCATGACGCTTGTCATCACAATGCTCCATGCCCTTGTCATTGCAATCCTCCATGACACATGTATCACTGTGTTCCGTGCCCTTGTCATCACAATGCTCCATGCTCACTCTCATCACAATAATCCATGAAACTTTTCAGACCAATGCTCCATGCCCTTGTCATCACAATGCTCCATTACACCTGTCATAACAATGCTCCATGACCCCTGCCATCACAATGTTCTACGGCCTTGTCATCACAAGACTCCATGACCCTTGTCATCACAATGCTCCAAGACCCCTGTAATCGCAATGCTCCATGCCCATGTCATCACAAAGCTCCCTGACGCATGTCTTCAGAATGCTCCATGGCCTTCTCATCAAAATACTCCATGCCCTTGTCATCACAATGCTCCAAGACCCTTGTTATTACAATGATCCATGCCTCTTTTCATCTCAATGCTCCATGAACCCTTTCATCACAATACACCATGCCCATCATCATAGTGCTTCATGCTATTGTCATCATAATGAAATCAAAATTCTCCATGACCTCTCTCATCACAATCCTCCAAACCCTTGTGATCACAATGTGCCATAACACTTGTCATCACAACGCCCCATGACGCTGGTCATCACAATTATCCATGGACTTCTCATCACAATGCTCCATGACCTTTGTCATCACAATTCTCAATACACTTGTCATCACAATGCTCCCTGATACTTGTCATCAGTATGCTCATTGAACCCTGTCATGACAAGTCTCCATGCCTTTTTCATCACAATGATCCATGCCCTTTTCATCACAATGCTTCATGCCATTGTCATCACAATACTCCACAAGCTTGTCATCAGACTGCTCCGTGACCTTTGTCATTTCAATGATCCATGACCCCTGTCATCACAATGCTCCATGACACCTGTCATCACAATGCTCCATGCCCCTTGTCATTACAGTGCTCCATGATGTTCGTCATCACAATTATCCATGGTCTTCTCATCACAGTGCTCCACGGTCTTGCCATCACAATGCTCCATGCCCTGGTCATCACAATGCTCCATGTCCCCAGTCATCACAATGCTCCACGACCCCTGTCATCACAATGCTCCATACCGCTTGTCATTACAGTGCTCCATGACACTCGTAATCACAATTGTCCATGGTCTTCTCATCACAATGCTCCACGCCCTTGTCATCAAAATGCTCCATGACACTTGTCATCACAATGCTCCATGACCACTGTCATAACAATGCTCCATGACCCCTGTCATCACAAGGCTTCATACCACTTGTCATTACAGTGCTCCATGATGCTCCTCATCACAATTATCCATGGTCTTCTCATCACAATGCTCCACGGTCTTGCCATCACAGTGCTCCATGACTTGGGCATCACAATGCTCCATGTCCCAGGTCATCACAATGCTTCATGACCACTGTCATCACAATGCTCTATACCCCTTGTCATTACAGTGCTCCATGACCCTCGTCATCACAATTATCCATGGTCTTCTCATCACAATGCTCCACGATCTTGCCATCGCAATGCTCCATGCCCTGGTCATCACAATGCTCCATGTCCCCTGTCATCACAATTCTCCACGATCTTGGCATCACTATGCTCCATGGCACTTCTCATCACAGTGTTACATGCTTTGTCATCACAATTCTCTATGCACTTGTCATCGCAATGCTCCATGACCCCGTCATAGCAAGCTCCATGTGCTTGTCATCACAATACTCCATGCCCTTGTCGTCACAATTCCCCATGACCTTTGTCATCACAATGCTCCCTGACACTTGTCGTCAGAATGCTCCCTGAAAACTGTCATGAAAAGGCTCCATGTCTTTTTCATCACAATGCCCCATGCCATTTTCATCAAAATGCTCCATGTCATTGTCATCAAAATATTCCACAAGCTTGTCATTAGAATGCTCCATGAACCTTGTCATCACAATGCTCCATGACCCCTGTCATCACAATGCTCCATACCCCTTGTCATTACAGTGCTCCATGACGCTCATCATCACAATTATCCATGGTCTTCTCATCACAATGCTCCACGGTCTTGCCATCACAATACTCCATGCCCTGGTCATCACAATGCTCCATGTCCCCTGTCATCACAATTCTCCACGTTGTTGGCATCACTGTGCTCCATGATGCTTTTCATCACAGTGTTACATGCTTTGTCATCACAATTCTCTATGCACTTTTCATCGCAATGCTCCATGATCCCTGTCACAGCAAGCTCCATGTGATTGTCATCACAATGCTTCATGAACATGACATCAAAATTCTCAATGGCCCTTGTTATCACAATGCTCCATGACCCTTGTCATCACAATGCCCCAACCGCTTGTCATCAAAATGCTCCATTACCTTTGTCATCACAATCCTCCATGACACTTGGCATCACAATGCTCCATTCCATTGTCATCGCAATGGACCACGACATATGTCATCACAATGCTCCCTGACACCCTTCTTCACAATACTCCATGACCTTCTCATCACAATGCTCCATGACCTTGTCATCACAATGCGCCATGCCCACTGTCATCACAATAATCCCTGAAACTTGTCAAACCAATGCAACATGCCCCTGTCATCACAATGCTCCATGCCCTTTCATCACAATGCTCTATGACCCCTGTCATCACAATGCTCCGTGTCTCCAGTCATCACAATGCTTCATGACCTTTGTCATCACAATGGTCCATGCCGTCGTCATCACAAGGCTCTGTGACCTTTGTCACCACAGCGCTCCATGAACATTTCATCACAATGCTCGGTGACCCTTGTCCTCCCAATGCTCCATGCCTTTGTTAGCACAATACTCCATGACCCATGGCATCACAATGTGCCATGCACTTGTCATCACAATGCTCCACATCTTTGTCATCACAATGCTCCATAAACCTTGTCATCACACTGCTCCATGCACTTCTCATCAAAATGCTCTCTCACCACGGATATCACAATGTTCCATCACTAGTCAACACAATACTCCCTCACCCCTCTCATCACAATATTCCATGACCCTTGTCACAACAATGCTACATGCCTTTATCATCACAATGCTCCATTCCCCTGACATCACAATGTTCCATAACCCCTGTCATCACAATGCTCCCTGCCCTTCACAACAGAATGCACCACACCCTTGTCATCAAAATGCTCCATGACCTTTGTAATCAAAAAGCTCAATGACCCTTGTCATCCCAATGCTGCATGCCATTGTCATCACAATGCTCCATGAACCCTCTCATCACATTGTTCCATGCCCTTGTCATCACAGGCTCCATGATGCTTTTCATCACAATGCTCGATGCCATTCTTATCACAATGCTCCATGCGCTTGTCATTACAATCCTCCATGACCCATGTATCACAGTGTTCCATGCCCTTGTCATCACAATGCTCCTTGCCCCCTCTCATCACAATAATCCATGAAACTTTTCAGACCAATGCTCCATGCCCTTGTCATCACAATGCTCCATTACCCCTGTCATAAAAATGCTCCATGACCCCTGCCATCACAATGTTCCACAGCCTTGTCATCACAAGGCTCCATGACCCTTGTCATCACAATGCTCCAAGACCCCTGTAATCACAATGCTCCATGCCCTTGTCATCACAAAGCTCCATGACGCATGTCAACAGAATGCTCCATGGCCTTCTCATTCACGATGTTCCATGCCTTTGTCCTCACAGTGCTCCAAGACTCCTGTAATCGCAATGCTCCATGCCGCTTTTCATCTCAATGCTCCATGAACCCTGTCATCACAATGCACCATGCCCATCATCATAATGCTTCAGGCTATTGTCATCACAATGAAACCAAAATGCTCCATGACCTCTGTCGTCAAAATGCTCCAAATCCTTGTGATCAATATGTTCCATAACACTTATCCTCACAACGCCCCATGACGCTCGTCATCACAATTATCCATGGTCTTCTCATCACAATGCTCCATGACCTGTGTCATCACAATACTCAATACCCTTGTCATCACAATGCTCCCTGACACTTGTTGTCAGTTTGCTCCTTGAACCCTGTGATGACAAGGCTCCATGCTTTTTTCATCACAATGATCCATGCCCTTTTCATCACAAAGCTCCATGATGCATGTCATCAGAACGCTCCATGGCCTTCTCATCCCAATGCTCCATGCCCTTGTCATCACAATGCTCCAAGACCCCTGTAATCACAATGCTCCATGGCACTTTTCATCAGAATGCTCCATGAGACTTGTCATCACAAGGCTCCATGGTCTTCTCATCGCAGTGCTCCAGTACCTTGTAATCACAATGCACAATGACCCCTGTCATCACAGTACTCCATGGACATTTTCAGCCCAATGCTCCATGAACTTCTCATCACAATGCGCCATGACCCCTGTCATCACAATGCTCCATGACCACTGTCATCACAACGCTCCATGAACCCTGACAACACAATGATCCGGGACTCTTGTCATTAAAATGCTCCATGACCATTGTCATCACAATGATCCATGTGCTTGTCATCCCAATGCTCCATGACCCCTGTAATCACTATGCTCCGTGATGCTTGTCATCACAGTGCTCCATGAACCTTGTCATCATAATGCTCCTTGCCTTTGTCAACAAAATGGTACATAATCTTGTCATCACAATTCTCCATGCGCTTGTCATCACAATCCTCCATGACCATTGGGATCACATTGCTTCATGCCCTTGCCATCTCTCTCTTGCCTTTCTGGTTTTTACAGATATTCGGATGTCCCTTTTGACCAGTGGTAAGTGACAATTCTTTGTAGTGTGGATTTGTATTGCGCGCTTGCTTGATTGGCCAAAAAGGGTGTATGCGTTTTCTTCTGAATATATTCAGGAGAAAATCATACGCCCTTTTTGGCCAAGTGCATCTCTGTCCAAGTTGGGATGCTTTTCCTGTGCTTTAAAGGCGATTCCAATTTACCTCTTGAAATATGTTTTGTGCAATTCTGGCTCATTTTCAAGGCCGCTTCACTGCCTTCCCTCAACAGATTTTTGGAAGAGAGTAGTCCTTTATAAGTCTGCAGGTTTGTGAATTTCTGTGCCCCTGAGCTCCAATTTTCAAATCCCATCTTTGTGAGCTGGCCGCAAATCCACAATTTTGCTTCAGGACCTATACTGGTTCCAGGGTTGGCTATATTGGTTCCCTGTGGGTGGCTGAGGCTTTGGGTAATTCTTCTTCCTGCCGGGAAATTAGAGTGACATGTGCCCGTCCAAATGCCTAACAGCTAGTCTCTCATTGGTTCTCCCTCTTCCCTTTCATCCTCTGCCAAATTGGCAACCTGTGCGAACCAGGAGGTTAAAGGGGCTGTCTCTCCAAGTTGGGAGGTTGATAGTAAAGCAGATGGAAAGTCAAACCGGAGCACCAGGAGAGGGACTATTCGTTGAGTTTTAGAAACATTTCGTATTCACAGTGTGTCCGTTCTCTAGGTTTCCCGTACATGTTATACCTGTAGTAATATTTCCTTCAACCTGGAGAGTTGGGACCCATGGAATGGGTGCCAGGCATTTGTGCTTTAAAGGGTCTGCATTTGCTCACCCAATCTCAGCAATCCTCTCAGTCCCAAGTGTCCAGCCTTATGCCACATCCAGCTGTCGTTGTAGATAGGGTCATTCCAGGTTTCATCAGAGACCCTGAAGGAATTGTAAAGAATTTCCCAGTTTTTTTGTTTTGTTTTTGAAATTCCTTTTTATAGTGGGTTTGAGCTGATTCTCGCTGCCATGTTTATGCCAGTCTAGACACACTTGATTCCCTTATGGAGATATATCAATACATAGGTTTTAAGATTCTTACTAGTTAGATATATTCCTCTGTGGGAAATATGGGGTTTTGAGTCCCTTTCACTGAGGAAGGTGTAGGTCTTGTCTATTCCATAGTTGGTTTTTGGAACGGTACCTGTGCTTATATCAAACTCTGGTTTTATGCATCACCCCACATCTCCTTCCCCCATAAGCAGGCATAAGAGTGTTTTCTAAATGAGAGACACTGTTCTCTTTCCTAACTCAGTTCAAGTGTAGCCATGTTTACAGGATCTTCATAAGTGATATCTTATGATAAGTTTCTTTTTCTCTGTGACTTATTTCACTCAGAATCATCATACCTGAATCCACCCATTTTGCTGCTCCTGGTCTTATGACATTGATTTCATGGCTGAGGAATATTCCATCGTACATAAGTACCACAATTTTTTGAACCATTTTTATATTTCCTGGGATATTTAAGGTGTACCCAAGTTGAGGTCCTTGTAAGCAGTGCAGCCCTAAATTTTGGTGTGGCTCTGTCTTATTGATTTTCAGTTTTCCCAAGGTATATTCCCTAGACTGGAAGTGCCCTTGACTCTGTAGCTCTGTTGTTTACTTGTTTGAGGGAACACAATGCACTTCTCCAGAGAGGAAGTTGTCAATTTACATCCTGCCCAACAGCATAACAAGGCTCCCTGTTCTCCAGGGCCTGTCTTGCCTTTCTGGTTTTTACACATTTTGTGGAAGTCCCTTTTGACCGGTGGGAAGTGATACTTCTTTGTAGTGCAGATTTGCATTGTCTGCTTGCTTGCTTGGCCAAAAAGGCCGTATGCGTTTTCTCCTGAATATATTCAGGAGAAAACGCATTCGCCCTTTTTGGCCAAGTGCATCATTGTCGAAGTTGTGTCCCTCTTCCTGTGCTTTAAAGGCAATTCCAACGTACCTCTTGAAATCTGTTTCCTGCTATTCTGCCTCTCTTTCAAGTCTGCCTCGTTGCCTTCCCTCAACAGATTTTTGGACGATAGTTGTCCTTTATTACTCGGCCAGTTTGTGAATTGCTGTGTCCCTGAGCTCCATTTTTAAACTCGTTTTTGGTGAGCTGACCTCAAGTCCAAAATTTTGCTTCAGGACCTATACTGGTTCCCGGTGGGTGGCTGAGACATTGGTTAATTCTTCTTCCTGCCGGGAAGTTAGAGTGATATGTAGCCGTCCAAATGCCTAACAGCTACTCTCTCATTGGTTCTCCCTCTTCCCTTTCATCCTCTGCCAAATTGGCAACCTGTGCGAACCAGGAGGTTAAAGGGGCTGTCTCTCCAAGTTGGGAGGTTGATAGTAAAGCAGATGGAAAGTCAAACACGAGCACCAGGAGAGGGACTATTCGTTGAGTTTTAGAAACCTTTCGTATTCACAGTGTCTCCGTTCTCTAGGTTTACCGTACATGTTATAGCTGTAGTAATATTCCCTTTAACCTGGAGAGTTGGGACCCATGGAGTGGGTGCCAGGGATTTGTGCTTTAAAGGTTCTGCATTTGCTCACCCAATCTCAACAATTCTCTCAGTCCCAAGTGTGCAGCCTTATGCCACATCCAGCTGTCGTTGTACATAGGGTCATTCCAGGTTTCATCAGAGACCCTGAAGGAATTTTAAAGAATTTCCCAGTTTTTTTGTTTTGTTTTTGAAATTCCTTTTTATAGTGGGTTTGAGCTGATTATCGCTGCCATGTTTATGCCAGTCTAGACACACTTGATTCCCTTATGGAGACATATCAATACATAGGTTTTAAGATTATTACTAGTCAGATATAATCCTCTGTGGTAAATATGGGGTTTTGAGTCCCTTTCACTGAGGAAGGAGTAGGTCTTGTCTATTCCATAGTTGGTTTTTGGAAGGGTACCTGTTCTTATATCAAAATCTGGTTTATGCATCACCCCACCTCTCCTTCCCCCTTAAGGAGGCATAAGAGTGTTTTCTAAATGTGAGACACTGTTCTCTTTCCTAACTCAGTTCAAGTGTAGCCATGTTTACAGGATCTTCATAAGTGATATCTTATGATAAGTTTCTTTTTCTGTGTGACTTATTTCACTTAGAATCATCGTACCTGAATCCACCCATTTTGCTGCTACTGGTCTTATGACATTGATTTCATGGCTGAGGGATATTCCATCGTACGTAAGTACCACAATTTTTTGAACCATATTTATATTTCCTGGGATATTTAAGGTGTACCCAAGTTGAGGTCCTTGTAAGCAGTGCAACCCTAAATTTTGGGGTAGCTCTGTCTTATTGATTTTCAGTTTTCCCAAGGTATATTCCCTAGACTGGAAGTGCCCTTGGCTCTGTAGCTCTGTTCTTTACTTGTTTTAGGGAACACAATGTACTCCTCCAGAGAGGCAGTTGGCAATTTACATCCTGCCCATCAGCATAACAAGGCTCCCTGTTCTCCAGGGCCTGTCTTGCCTTTCTGGTTTTTACACATTTTGTGGATGTCCCTTTTGACCGGTGGGAAGTGATACTTCTTTGTAGTGCAGATTTGCATTGCCCACTTGCTTGCTTGGCCAAAAAGGGCGTATGCGTTTTCTCCTGAATATATTCAGGAGAAAACGCATACGCCCTTTTTGGCCAAGTGCATCATTGTCGAAGTTGTGCCCCTCTTCCTGTGCTTTAAAGGCGATTCCAACGTACCTCTTGAAATCTGTTTCCTGCAATTCTGCCTCACTTTCAAGTCCGCCTCGTTGCCTTCCCTCAACAGATTTTTGGACGATAGTTGTCCTTTATTACTCGGCCAGTTTGTGAATTGCTGTGCCCCTGAGCTCCATTTTTCAACTCGTTTTTGGTGAGCTGACCGCAAGTCCAACATTTTGGTTCAGGACCTCTGCTGGTTCCCGGTGGGTGGCTGAGACTTTGGTTAATTCTTCTTCCTGCCGGGAAATTAGAGTGATATGTGCCCGTCCAAATGCCTAACAGCTACTCTCTCATTGGTTCTCCCTCTTCCCTTTCATCCTCTGCCAAATTGGCAACCTGTGCGAACCAGGAGGTTAAAGGGGCTGTCTCTCCAAGTTGCGAGGTTGATAGTAAAGCAGATGGAAAGTCAAACACGAGCAACAGGAGAGGGACTATTCGTTGAATTTTAGAAACCTTTCGTATTCACAGTGTGTCCGTTCTCTAGGTTTCCCGTACATGTTATAGCTGTAGTAATATTCCCTTTAACCTGGAGAGTTGGGACCCATGGAGTGGGTGCCAGGCAGTTGTGCTTTAAAGGGTCTGCCTTTGCTCACTCAATCTCACCAATCCTCTCAGTCCCAAGTGTCCAGCCATATGCCACATCCAGGTGTCGTTGTACATAGGGTCATTCCAGGTTTCATCAGAGACCCTGAAGGAATTGGAAAGAATTTCCATTTTTTTTGTTTTGTTTTTGCAATTCCTTTTTATAGTGGGTTTGAGCTGATTCTCGCTGCCATGTTTATGCCAGTCTAGACACACTTGATTCCCTTACGGAGACATATCAATTCATAGGTTTTAAGATTCTTACTAGTCAGATATATTCCTCTGCGGGAAATATGGTGTTTTGAGTCCCTTTCACTGAGGAAGGTGTAGGTCTTGTCTATTCCATAGTTGGTTTTTGGAACGGTACCTTTGCTTATATCAAACTCTGGTTTTATGCATCACCCCACCTCTCTTTCACCCTTAAGCAGGCATAAGAGTGTTTTCTAAATGTGAGACACTGTTCTCTTTCCTAACTCAGTTCAAGTGTAGCCATGTTTACAGGATCTTCATAAGTGATATCTTATGATAAGTTTCTTTTTCTGTGTGACTTATTTCACTTAGAATCATCGTACCTGAATCCACCCATTTTGCTGCTACTGGTCTTATGACATTGATTTCATGGCTGAGGGATATTCCATCGTACGTAAGTACCACAATTTTTTGAACCATTTTTATATTTCCTGGGATATTTAAGATGTACCCAAGTTGAGGTCCTTGTAAGCAGTGCAGCCCTAAATTTTGGGGTGGCTCTCTCTTATTGATTTTCAGTTTTCCCAAGGTATATTCCCTAGACTGGAAGTTCCCTTGGCTCTGTAGCTCTGTTGTTTACTTGTTTGAGGGAACACTATGTACTCCTCCAGAGAGGCAGTTGGCAATTTTCATCCCGCCCATCAGCATAACAAGGCTCCCTGTTCTCCAGGGCCTGTCTTGCCTTTCTGGTTTTTACACATTTTGTGGATGTCCCTTTTGACCGGTGGGAAGTGACACTTCTTTGTAGTGCAGATTTGCATTGCCCGCTTGCTTGCTTGGCCAAAATGGGCGTATGCGTTTTCTCCTGAATATATTCAGGAGAAAACGCATACGCCCTTTTTGGCCAAGTGCATCATAGTAGAAGTTGTGACCCTCTTCCTGTGCTTTAAAGGTGATTCCAATGTACCTCTTGAAATCTGTTTCCTGCAATTCTGCCTCACTTTCAAGTCTGCCTCGTTGCCTTCCCTCAACAGATTTTTGGATGAAGGTTGTCTTTATTACTTGGCCGGTTTGTGAATTGCTGTGCCCCTGAGCTCCATTTTTCAACTCGTTTTTTGTGAGCTGACCGCATGTCCAAAATTTTGGTTCAGGACCTATGCTGATTCCCGGTGGGTGGCTGAGACTTTGGTTAATTCATCTTCCTGCCGGGAAATTAGAGTGATATGTGCCCGTCCAAATGCCTAACAGCTACTCTCTCATTGGTGCTCCCTCTTCCCTTTCATCCTCTGCCAAATTGGAAACCTGTGCGAACCAGGAGGTTAAAGGGGCTGTCTCTCCAAGTTGGGAGGTTGATAGTAAAGCAGATGGCAAGTCAAACCGGAGCACCAGGAGAGGGACTATTCGTTGAGTTTTAGAAACCTTTCATATTCACAGTGTGTCCGTTGTCTAGGTTTCCCGTACATGTTATAGCTGTAGTAATATTCCCTTCAACCTGCAGAGTTGGGACCCATGGAATGGGTGCCAGGCATTTGTGCTTTAAAGTGTCTGCATTTGCTCACATAATCTCACCAATCATGTAAGTCCCAAGTGTCCAGCCTTATGCCATATCCAGCTGTCGTTGTAGATAGGGTCATTCCAGGTTTCATCAGAGACCCTGAAGGAATTGTAAAGAATTTCCCAGTTTTTTTGTTTTGTTTTTGAAATTCCTTTTTATAGTGGGTTTGAGCTGATTCTCGCTGCCATGTTTATGCCAGTCTAGACACACTTGATTCCCTTACGGAGACATATCAATACATAGGTTTTAAGATCCTTACTAGTCAGATATATTCCTCTGCGGGAAATATGGGGTTTTGAGTCCCTTTCACTGAGGAAGGTGTAGGTCTTGTCTATTCCATAGTTGGTTTTTGGAACGGTACCTGTGCTTATAGCAAACTCTGGTTTTATGCATCACCCCACCTCTCCTTCCCCCATAAGCAGGCATAAGAGTGTTTTCTAAATGTGAGACACTGTTCTCTTTCCTAACTCAGTTCAAGTGTAGCCATGTTTACAGGATCTTCATAAGTGATATCTTATGATAAGTTTCTTTTTCTGTGTGACTTATTTCACTTAGAATCATCGTACCTGAATCCACCCATTTTGCTGCTACTGGTCTTATGACATTGATTTCATGGCTGAGGGATATTCCATCGTACGTAAGTACCACAATTTTTTGAACCATTTTTATATTTCCTGGGATATTTAAGGTGTACCCAAGTAGAGGTCCTTGTAAGCAGTGCAGCCCTAAAATTTAGGGTGGTTCTGTCTTATTGATTTTCAGTTTTCACAAGGTATATACCCTAGACTGGAAGTGCCCTTGGCTCTGTAGCTCTGTTGTTTACTTGTTTTAGGGAACACAATACACTCCTCCAGAGAGGCAGTTGGCAATTTACATCCCGCCCATCAGCATAACAAGGCTCCCTGTTCTCCAGGGCCTGTCTTGCCTTTCTGGTTTTTACACATTTTGTGGATGTCCCTTTTGACCGGTGGGAAGTGATACTTCTTTGTAGTGCAGATTTGCATTGCCCGCTTGCTTGCTTTGCCAAAAAGGGCGTATGCGTTTTCTCCTGAATATATTCAGGAGAAAACGCATACGCCCTTTTTGGCCAAGTGCATCATTGTCGAAGTTGTGCCCCTCTTCCTGTGCTTTAAAGGCGATTCCAACGTACCTCTTGAAATCTGTTTCCTGCTATTCTGCCTCGCTTTCAAGTCCGCCTCGTTGCCTTCCCTCAACAGATTTTTGGACGATAGTTGTCCTTTATTACTCGGCCAGTTTGTGAATTGCTGTGCCCCTGAGCTCCATTTTTCAACTCGTTTTTGGTGAGCTGACAGCAAGTCCAACATTTTGGTTCAGGACCTCTGCTGGTTCCCTGTGGGGGTTGAGACTTTGGTTAATGCTTCTTCCTGCTGGGAAATTACAGTGATATGTGCCCGTCCAAATGCCTAACAGCTACTCTCTAATTGGTTCTCCATCTTCCCTTTCATCCTCTGCCAAATTGGAAACCTGTGCGAACCAGGAGGTTAAAGGGGCTGTCTCTCCAAGTTGGGAGGTTGATAGTAAAGCAGATGGAAAGTCAAACTGGAGCACCAGGAGAGGGACTATTCGTTGAGTTTTAGAAACCTTTCGTATTCACAGTGTGTCCGTTCTCTAGGTTTCCCGTACATGTTATAGCTGTACTAATATTCCCTTCAACCTGGAGAGTTGAGACCCATGGAATGGGTGCCAGGCATTTGTGCTTTAATGTGTCTGCATTTGCTCACCCAATCTCACCAATCCTCTCAGTCCCAAGTGTCCCTCTTATTGCCACATCCAGCTGTCATTGTAGATAGGGTCATTCCAGGTTTCATCAGAGACCCTGAAGGAATTGTAAAGAATTTCCCAGTTTTTTTGTTTTGTTTTTGAAATTCCTTTTTATAGTGGGTTTGAGCTGACTCTCGCTGCCATGTTTATGCCAGTCTAGACACACTTGATTCCCTCACGGAGACATATCAATCCATAGGTTTTAAGATTCTTACTAGTCAGATATATTCCTCTGCGGGAAATATGGGGTTTTGAGTCCCTTTCACTGAGGAAGGTGTAGGTCTTGTCTATTCCATAGTTGGTTTTTGGAACGGTACCTGTGCTTATATCAAACTCTGGTTTTATGCATCACACCACTTCTCCTTCCCCCTTAAGCAGGCATAAGAGTGTTTTCTAAATGTGAGACACTGTTCTCTTTCCTAACTCAGTTCAAGTGTAGCCATGTTTACAGGATCTTCATAAGTGATATCTTATGATAAGTTTCTTTTTCTGTGTGACTTATTTCACTTAGAATCATCGTACCTGAATCCACCCATTTTGCTGCTACTGGTCTTATGACATTGATTTCATGGCTGAGGGATATTCCATCGTACGTAAGTACCACAATTTTTTGAACCATTTTTATATTTCCTGGGATATTTAAGGTGTACCCAAGTAGAGGTCCTTGTAAGCAGTGCAGCCCTAAATTTTGGGGTGGCTCTGTCTTATTGATTTTCAGTTTTCCCAAGGTATGTTCCCTAGACTGGAAGTGCCCTTGGCTCTGTAGCTCTGTTCTTTACTTGTTTTAGGGAACACAATACACTCCTCCAGAGAGGCAGTTGGCAATTTACATCCCGCCCATCAGCATAACAAGGCTCCCTGTTCTCCAGGGCCTGTCTTGCCTTTCTGGTTTTTACACATTTTGTGTATGTCCCTTTTGACAGGTGGGAAGTGATACTTCTTTGTAGTGCAGATTTGCATTGCCCGCTTGCTTGCTTGGCCAAAAAGGGCGTATGCGTTTTCTCCTGAATATATTCAGGAGAAAACGCATACGCCCTTTTTGGCCAAGTACATCATTGTCGAAGTTGTGCCACTCTTCCTGTGCTTTAAAGGCGATTCCAACGTACCTCTTTAAATCTGTTTCCTGCTATTCTGCCTCGCTTTCAAGTCCGCCGCGTTGCCTTCCCTCAACAGATTTTTGGACGATAGTTGTCCTTTATTACTCGGCCAGTTTGTGAATTGCTGTGCCCCTGAGCTCCATTTTTCAACTCGTTTTTGGTGAGCTGACCGCAAGTCCAACATTTTGGTTCAGGACCTCTGCTGGTCCCCGGTGGGGGTTGAGACTTTGGTTAATTCTTCTTCCTGCCGGGAAATTACAGTGATATGTGCCCGTCCAAATGCCTAACAGCTACTCTCTCATTGGTTCTCCCTCTTCCCTTTCATCCTCTGCCAAATTGGAAACCTGTGCGAACCAGGAGGTTAAAGGGGCTGTCTCTCCAATTTGGGAGGTTGATAGTAAAGCAGATGGAAAGTCAAACTGGAGCACCAGGAGAGGGACTATTCGTTGAGTTTTAGAAACCTTTCGTATTCACAGTGTGTCCGTTCTCTAGGTTTCCCGTACATGTTATAGCTGTAGTAATATTCCCTTCAACCTGGAGAGTTGGGACCCATGGAATGGGTGCCAGGCATTTGTGCTTTAATGGGTCTGCATTTGCTCACCCAATCTCACCAATCGTCTCAGTCCCAAGTGTCCCTCCTTATGCCACATCCAGCTGTCATTGTAGATAGGGTCATTCCAGGTTTCATCAGAGACCCTGAAGGAATTGTAAAGAATTTCCCAGTTTTTTTCTTTTGTTTTTGAAATTCCTTTTTATAGTGGTTTTGAACTGATTCTCGCTGCAATGTTTATGCCAGTGTAGACACACTTGATTCCCTTACGGAGACATATCAATACATAGGTTTTAAGATCCTTACTAGTCAGATATATTCCTCTGCGGGAAATATGGGGTTTTGAGTCCCTTTCACTGAGGAAGGTGTAGGTCTTGTCTATTCCATAGTTGGTTTTTGGAACGGTACCTGTGCTTATATCAAACTCTGGTTTTATGCATCACCCAACCTCTCCTTCCCCCTTAAGCAGGCATAAGAGTGTTTTCTAAATGTGAGACTCTGTTCTCTTTCCTAACTCAGTTCAAGTGTAGCCATGTTTACAGGATCTTCATAAGTGATATCTTATGATAAGTTTCTTTTTATGTGTGACTTATTTCACTTAGAATCATCGTACCTGAATCCACCCATTTTGCTGCTACTGGTCTTATGACATTGATTTCATGGCTGAGGGATATTCCATCGTACGTAAGTACCACAATTTTTTGAACCATTTTTATATTTCCTGGGATATTTAAGGTGTACCCAAGTTGAGGTCTTGTAAGCAGTGCAGCCCTAAATTTTGGGGTGGATCTGTCTTATTGATTTTCAGTTTTCCCAAGGTATATTCCCTAGACTGGAAGTGCCCTTGGCTCTGTAGCTCTGTTCTTTACTTGTTTTAGGGAACACAATATACTCCTGCAGAGCGGCAGTTGGCAATTTACATCCCGCCCATCAGCATAACAAGGCTCCCTGTTCTCCAGGGCCTGTCTTGCCTTTCTGGTTTTTACACATTTTGTGGATGTCCCTTTTGACCGGTGGGAAGTGATACTTCTTTGTAGTGCAGATTTGCATTGCCCGCTTGCTTGCTTGGCCAAAAAGGGCGTATGCGTTTTCTCCTGAATATATTCAGGAGAAAACGCATACGCCCTTTTTGGCCAAGTGCATCATTGTCGAAGTTGTGCCCCTCTTCCTGTGCTTTAAAGGCGATTCCAACGTACCTCTTGAAATCTGTTTCCTGCTATTCTGCCTCGCATTCAAGTCCGCCTCGTTGCCTTCCCTCAACAGATTTTTGGACGATAGTTGTACTTTATTACTCAGCCAGTTTGTGAATTGCTGTGCCCCTGAGCTCCATTTTTCAACTCGTTTTTGGTGAGCTGACCGCAAGTCCAAAATTTTGGTTCAGGACCTATGCTGGTTCCCGGTGGGGGGCTGAGACTTTGGTTAATTCTTCTTCCTGCCGGAAAATTACAGTGATATGTGCCCGACCAAGTGCCTAACAGCTACTCTCTCATTGGTTCTCCCTCTTCCCTTTCATCCTCTGCCAAATTGGCAACCTGTGCGAACCAGGAGGTTAAAGGGGCTGTCTCTCCAAGTTGGGAGGTTGATAGTAAAGCAGATGGAAAGTCAAACCGGAGCACCAGGAGAGGGACTATTCGTTGAGTTTTAGAAACCTTTCGTATTCACAGTGTGTCCGTTCTCTAGGTTTCCCGTACATGTTATAGCTGTAGTAATATTCCCTTCAACCTGGAGAGTTGGGACCCATGGAATGGGTGCCAGGTATTTGTGCTTTAAAGTGTCTGCATTTGCTCAACCAATCTCACCAATCCTCTCAGTCCCAAGTGTCCCTCCTTTTGCCACATCCAGCCGTCATTGTAGATAGGGTCATTCCAGGTTTCATCAGAGACCCTGAAGGAATTGTAAAGAATTTCCCAGTTTTTTTGTTTTGTTTTTGAAATTCCTTTTTATAGTGGGTTTGAGCTGATTCTCGCTGCCATGTTTATGCCAGTCTAGACACACTTGATTCCCTCACGGAGACATATCAATCCATAGGTTTTAAGATTCTTACTAGTCAGACATATTCTTCTGCGGGAAATATGGGGTTTTGAGTCCCTTTCACTGAGGAAGGTGTAGGTCTTGTCTATTCCATAGTTGGTTTTTGGAACGGTACCTGTGCTTATATCAAACTCTGGTTTTATGCATCACCCCACCTCTCCTTCCCCCTTAAGCAGGCATAAGAGTGTTTTCTAAATGTTAGACACTGTTCTCTTTCCTAACTCAGTTCAAATGTAGCCATGTTTACAGGATCTTCATAAGTGATATCTTATGATAAGTTTCTTTTTATGTGTGACTTATTTCACTTAGAATCATCGTACCTGAATCCACCCATTTTGCTGCTACTGGTCTTATGACATTGATTTCATGGCTGAGGGATATTCCATCGTACGTAAGTACCACAATTTTTTGAACCATTTTTATATTTCCTGGGATATTTAAGGTGTACCCAAGTTGAGGTCCTTGTAAGCAGTGCAGCCCTAAATTTTGGGGTGGCTCTGTCTTATTGATTTTCAATTTTCCCATGGTATATTCCCTAGACTGGAAGTGCCCTTGGCTCTGTAGCTCTGTTCTTCACTTGTTTTAGGGAACACAATGTACTCCTCCAAGAGGCAGTTGGCAATTTACATTCCGCCCATCAGCATAACAAGCCTCCCTGTTCTCCAGGGCCTGTCTTGCCTTTCTGGTTTTTACACATTTTGTGGATGTCCCTTTTGACCAGTGGGAAGTGATACTTCTTTGTAGTGCGGATTTGCATTGCCCGCTTGCTTGCTTGGCCAAAAAGGGCGTATGCGTTTTCTCCTGAATATATTCAGGAGAAAACACATACGCCCCTTTTGGCCAAGTGCATCATTGTCGAAGTTGTGCCCCTCTTCCTGTGCTTTAAAGGCGATTCCAACGTACCTCTTGAAATCTGTTTCCTGCTATTCTGCCTCGCTTTCAAGTCCGCCTCGTTGCCTTCCCTCAACAGATTTTTGGACAATAGTTGTCCTTTATTACTCGGCCAATTTGTGAATTGCTGTGCCCCTGAGCTCCATTTTTCAACTCGTTTTTTGTGAGCTGACCGCAAGTCCAACATTTTGGTTCAGGACCTCTGCTGGTCCCCGGTGGGGGTTGAGACTTTGGTTAATTCTTCTTCCTGCCGGGAAATTACAGTGATATGTGCCCGTCCAAATGCCTAACAGCTACTCTCTCATTGGTTCTCCCTCTTCCCTTTCATCCTCTGCCAAATTGGAAACTTCTGCGAACCAGGAGGTTAAAGGGGCTGTCTCTCCAAGTTGGGAGGTTGATAGTAAAGCAGATGGAAAGTCAAACTGGAGCACCAGGAGAGCGACTATTCGTTTAGTTTTAGAAACCTTTTGTATTCACAGTGTGTCCGTCCTCTAGGTTTCCCGTACATGTTATAGCTGTAGTAAAATTCCCTTCAACCTGGAGAGTTGGGACCCATGGAATGGGTGCCAGGCATTTGTGCTTTAATGGGTCTGCATTTGCTCACCCAATCTCACCAATCGTCTCAGTCCCAAGTGTCCCTCCTTATGCCACATTCAGCTGTCATTGTAGATAGGGTCATTCCAGGTTTCATCAGAGACCCTGAAGGAATTGTAAAGAATTTCCCAGTTTTTTTCTTTTGTTTTTGAAATTCCTTTTTATAGTGGTTTTGAGCTGATTCTCGCTGCCATGTTTATGCCAGTGTAGACACACTTGATTCCCTTACGGAGACATATCAATACATAGGTTTTAAGATCCTTACTAGTCAGATATATTCCTCTGTGGGAAATATGGGGTTTTGAGTACCTTTCACTGAGGAAGGTGTAGGTCTTGTCTATTCCATAGTTGGTTTTTGGAACGGTACCTGTGCTTATATCAAACTCTGGTTTTATGCATCACCCAACCTCTCCTTCCCCCTTAAGCAGGCATAAGAGTGTTTTCTAAATGTGAGACTCTGTTCTCTTTCCTAACTCAGTTCAAGTGTAGCCATGTTTACAGGATCTTCATCAGTGATATCTTATGATAAGTTTCTTTTTATGTGTGACTTATTTCACTTAGAATCATCGTACCTGAATCCACCCATTTTGCTGCTACTGGTCTTATGACATTGATTTCATGGCTGAGGGATATTCCATCGTACGTAAGTACCACAATTTTTTGAACCATTTTTATATTTCCTGGTATATTTAATGTGTACCCAAGTTGAGGTCTTGTAAGCAGTGCAGCCCTAAATTTTGGGGTCGATCTGTCTTATTGATTTTCAGTTTTCCCAAGGTATATTCCCTAGACTGGAAGTGCCCTTGGCTCTGTAGCTCTGTTCTTTACTTGTTTTAGGGAACACAATATACTCCTGCAGAGCGGCAGTTGGCAATTTACATCCCGCCCATCAGCATAACAAGGCTCCCTGTTCTGCAGGGCCTGTCTTGCCTTTCTGGTTTTTAAACATTTTGTGGATGTCCCTTTTGACCGGTGGGAAGTGATACTCCTTTGTAGTGCAGATTTGCATTGCCCGCTGGCTTGCTTGGCCAAAAAGGGCGTATGCGTTTTCTCCTGGATATATTCAGGAGAAAATGCATACGCCCTTTTTGGCCAAGTGCATCATTGTCGAAGTTGTGCCCCTCTTCCTGTGCTTTAAAGGCGATTCCAACGTACCTCTTGAAATCTGTTTCCTGCTATTCTGCCTCGCTCTCAAGTCCGCCTCGTTGCCTTCCCTCAACAGATTTTTGGACGATAATTGTCCTTTATTACTCGGCCAGTTTGTGAATTGCTGTGCCCCTGAGCTCCATTTTTCAAGTCGTTTTTAGTGAGCTGACCGAAAGTCCAACATTTTGGTTCAGGACCTATGCTGGTTCCCGGTGGGGGACTGAGACTTTGGTTAATTCTTCTTCCTGCCGGGAAATTACAGTGATATGTGCCCGTCCAAATGCCTAACAGCTACTCTCTCATTGGTTCTCCGTCTTCCCTTTCATCCTCTGCCAAATTGGAAATCTGTGCGAACCAGGAGGTTAAAGGGGCTGTCTCTCCAAGTTGGGAGGTTGATAGTAAAGCAGATGGAAAGTCAAACCGGAGCACCAGGAGAGGGACTATTCGTTGAGTTTTAGAAACCTTTCGTATTCACAGTGTGTCCGTTCTCTAGGATTCCCGTACATGTTATAGCTGTAGTAATATTCCCTTCAACCTGGAGAGTTGGGACCCATGGAATGGGTGCCAGGCATTTGTGCTTTAAAGGGTCTGCATTTGCTCACCCAATCTCACCAATCGTCTCAGTTCCAAGTGTCCCTCCTTATGCCACATCCAGCTGTCATTGTAGATAGGGTCATTCCAGGTTTCATCAGAGACCCTGAAGGAATTGTAAAGAATTTCCCAGTTTTTTTGTTTTATTTTTGAAATTCGTTTTTATAGTGGGTTTGAGCTGATTCTCGCTGCCATGTTTATGCCAGTCTAGACACACTTGATTCCCTCACGGAGACATATCAATACATAGGTTTTAAGATTCTTACTAGTCAGATATATTCCTCTGCGGGAAATATGGGGTTTTGAGTCCCTTTCACTGAGGAAGGTGTAGGTCTTGTCTATTCCATAGTTGGTTTTTGGAACGGTACCTCTGCTTATATCAAACTCTTGTTTTATGCATCATCCCACCTCACCTTCCCCATTAAGCAGGCATAAGAGTGTTTTCTAAATGTGAGACACTGTTCACTTTCCTAACTCAGTTCAAGTGGAGCCATGTTTACAGGATCTTCATAAGTGATATCTTATGATAAGTTTCTTTTTCTGTGTGACTTATTTCACTTAGAATCATCGTACCTGAATCCACCCATTTTGCTGCTACTGGTCTTATGACATTGATTTCATGGCTGAGGGATATTCCATCGTACGTAAGTACCACAATTTTTGGAACCATTTTTATATTTCCTGGGATATTTAAGGTGTACCCAAGTTGAGGTCCTTGTAAGCAGTGCAGCCCTAAATTTTGGGGTGGCTCTGTCTTATTGATTTTCAGTTTTCCCAAGGTATATTCCCTAGACTGGAAGTGCCCTTGGCTCTGTAGCTCTGTTGTTTACTTGTTTTAGGGAACACAATACACTCCTCCAGAGAGGCAGTTGGCAATTTACATCCCGCCCATCAGCATAACAAGGCTCCCTGTTCTCCAGGGCCTGTCTTGCCTTTCTGGTTTTTACACATTTTGTGGATGTCCCTTTTGACCGGTGGGAAGTGATACTTCTTTGTAGTGCAGATTTGCATTGCCCACTAGCTTGCTTGGCCAAAAAGGGCGTATGCGTTTTCTCCTGAATATATTCAGGGGAAACACATACGCCCTTTTTGGCCAAGTGCATCATTGTCGAAGTTGTGCCCCTCTTCCTGTGCTTTAAAGGCGATTCCAACGTACCTCTTGAAATCTGTTTCCTGCTATTCTGCCTCGCTCTCAAGACCGCCTCATTGCCTTCCCTCAACAGATTTTTGGACGATAGTTGTCCTTTATTACTCGGCCAGTTTGTGAATTGCTGTGCCCCTGAGCTCCATTTTTCAACTCGATTGTGGTGAGCTGACCGAAAGTCCAACATTTTGGTTCAGGACCTATGCTGGTTCCCGGTGGGGGACTGAGACTTTGGTTAATTCTTCTTCCTGCCGGGAAATTACAGTGATATGTGCCCGTCCAAATGCCTAACAGCTACTCTCTCATTGGTTCTCCCTCTTTCCTTTCATCCTCTGCCAAATTGGAAATCTGTGCGAACCAGGAGGTTAAATGGGCTGTCTCTCCAAGTTGGGAGGTTGATAGTAAAGCAGATGGAAAGTCAAACCGGAGCACCAGGAGAGGGACTATTCTTTGAGTTTTAGAAACCTTTCATATTCACAGTGTGTCCGTTCTCTAGGATTCCCGTACATGTTATAGCTGTAGTAATATTCCCTTCAACCTGGAGAGTTGGGACCCATGCAATGGGTGCCAGGCATTTGTGCTTTAAAGGGTCTGCATTTGCTCACCCAATCTCACCAATCGTCTCAGTCCCAAGTGTCCCTCCTTATGCCACATCCAGCTGTAATTGTAGATAGGGTCATTCCAGGTTTCTTCAGAGACCCTGAAGGAATTGTAAAGAATTTACAGTTTTTTTGTTTTTTTTTGAAATTCGTTTTTATAGTGGGTTTGAGCTGATTCTCGGTGCCATGTTTATGCCAGTCTAGACACACTTGATTCCCTTACGGAGACATATCAATACATAGGTTTTAAGATTCTTCCTAGTCAGATATATTCCTCTGCGGGAAATATGGGGTTTTGAGTCCCTTTCACTGAGGAAGGTGTAGGTCTTGTCTATTCCATAGTTGGTTTTTGGAACGGTACCTGTGCTTATATCAAACTCTTGTTTTATGCATCATCCCACCTCACCTTCCCCATTAAGCAGGCATAAGAGTGTTTTCTAAATGTGAGACACTGTTCACTTTCCTAACTCAGTTCAAGTGTAGCCATGTTTACAGGATCTTCATAAGTGATATCTTATGATAAGTTTCTTTATCTGTGTGACTTATTTCACTTAGAATCATCGTACCTGAATCCACCCATTTTGCTGCTACTGGTCTTATGACATTGATTTCATGGCTGAGGGATATTCCATCGTACGTAATTACCACAATTTTTTGAACCATTTTTATATTTCCTGGGATATTTAAGGTGTACCCAAGTTGAGGTCCTTGTAAGTAGTGCAGCCCTAAATTTTGGGGTGGCTCTGTCTTATTGATTTTCAGTTTTCCCAAGGTATATTCCCTAGACTGGAAGTGCCCTTGGCTCTGTAGCTCTGTTCTTTACTTGTTTTAGGGAACACAATACACTCCTCCAGAGAGGCAGTTGGCAATTTACATCCCGCCCATCAGCATAACAAGGCTCCCTGTTCTCCAGGGCCTGTCTTGCCTTTCTGGTTTTTACACATTTTGTGCATGTCCCTTTTGACCGGTGGGAAGTTATACTTCTTTGTAGTGCAGATTTGCATTGCCCGCTTGCTTGCTTGGCCAAAAAGGGCGTATGCGTTTTCTCCTGAATATATTCAGGAGAAAACACATACGCCCTTTTTGGCCAAGTGCATCATTGTCGAAGTTGTGCCCCTCTTCCTGTGCTTTAAAGGCGATTCCAACGTACCTCTTGAAATCTGTTTCCTGCTATTCTGCCTCGCTTTCAAGTCCGCCTCGTTGCCTTCCCTCAACAGATTTTTGGACGATAGTTGTCCTTTATTACTCAGCCAGTTTGTGAATTGCTGTGCCCCTGAGCTCCATTTTTCAACTCGTTTTTTGTGAGCTGACCGCAAGTCCAAAATTTTGGTTCAGGACTTATGCTGGTTCCCGGTGGGGGTCTGAGACTTTGGTTAACTTCTTCCTGCCGCGAATTTACAGTTATATGTGCCAGTCCAAATGCCTAACAGCTACTCTCTCATTGGTTCTCCCTCTTCCGTTTCATCCTCTGCCCAATTGGAAACCTGTGAGAACCAGGAGGTTACAGGGGCTGTCTCTCCAAGTTGGGAGGTTGATAGTAAAGCAGATGGAAAGTCAAACCGGAGCACCGGGAGAGGGACTATTCGTTTGAGTTTTAGAAACCTTTCGTATTCACAGTGTGTCCGTTCTCTAGGTTTCCCGTACATGTTATAGCTGTAGTAATATTCCCTTCAACCTGGAGAGTTTGGACCCATGGAATGGGTGCCAGGTATTTGTGCTTTAAAGTGTCTGCATTTGCTCACCCAATCTCACCAATCCTCTCAGTCCCAAGTGTCCCTCCTTATGCCACATCCAGCTGTCATTGTAGATAGGGTCATTCCAGGTTTCATCAGAGACCCTGAAGGAATTGTAAAGAATTTCCCAGTTTTTTTGTTTTATTTTTGAATTTCGTTTTTATAGTGGGTTTGAGCTGATTCTCGCTGCCATGTTTATGCCAGTCTAGACACACTTGATTCCCTCACGGAGACATATCAATACATAGGTTTTAAGATTCTTACTAGTCAGATATATTCCTCTGCAGGAAATATGGGGTTTTGAGTCCCTTTCACTGAGGAAGGTGTAGGTCTTGTCTATTCCATAGTTGGTTTTTGGAACGGTACCTGTGCTTATATCAAACTCTTGTTTTATGCATCATCCCACCTCACCTTCCCCATTAAGCAGGCATAAGAGTGTTTTCTAAATGTGAGACACTGTTCACTTTCCTAACTCAGTTCAAGTCTAGCCATGTTTACAGGATCTTCATAAGTGATATCTTATGATAAGTTTCTTTTTCTGTGTGACTTATTTCACTTAGAATCATCGTACCTGAATCCACCCATTTTGCTGCTACTGGTCTTATGACATTGATTTCATGGCTGAGGGATATTCCATCGTACGTAAGCACCACAATTTTTTGAACCATTTTTATATTTCCTGGGATATTTAAGGTGTACCCAAGTTGAGGTCCTTGTAAGTAGTGCAGCCCTAAATTTTGGGGTGGCTCTGTCTTATTGATTTTCAGTTTTCCCAAGGTATATTCCCTAGACTGGAAGTGCCCTTGGCTCTGTAGCTCTGTTGTTTACTTGTATTAGGGAACACAATACACTCCTCCAGAGAGGCAGTTGGCAATTTACATCCCGCCCATCAGCATAACAAGGCTCCCTGTTCTCCAGGGCCTGTCTTGCCTTTCTGGTTTTTACACATTTTGTGGATGTCCCTTTTGACCAGTGGGAGGTGATACTTCTTTGTAGTGCAGATTTGCATTGCCCGCTTGCTTGCTTGGCCAAAAAGGGCGTATGCATTTTTTCCTGAATATATTCAGGGGAAAACACATACGCCCTTTTTGGCCAAGTGCATCATTGTCGAAGTTGTGCCCCTCTTCCTGTGCTTTAAAGGCGATTCCAACGTACCTCTTGAAATCTGTTTCCTGCTATTCTGCCTCGCTCTCAAGTCCGCCTCGTTGCCTTCCCTCAACAGATTTTTGGACGATAGTTGTCCTTTATTACTCGGCCAGTTTGTGAATTGCTGTGCCCCTGAGCTCCATTTTTCAACTCGTTTTTGGTGAGCTGACCGAAAGTCCAACATTTTGGTTCAGGACCTATGCTGGTTCCCGGTGGGGGACTGAGACTTTGGTTAATTCTTCTTCCTGCCGGGAAATTACAGTGATATGTGCCCGTCCAAATGCCTAACAGCTACTCTCTCATTGGTTCTCCCTCTTCCCTTTCATCCTCTGCCAAATTGGCAACCTGTGCGAACCAGGAGGTTAAATGGGCTGTCTCTCCAAGTTGGGAGGTTGATAGTAAAGTAGATGGAAAGTCAAACCGGAGCACCAGGAGAGGGACTATTCGTTGAGTTTTAGAAACCTTTCGTATTCACAGTGTGTCCGTTCTCTAGGTTTCCCGTACATGTTATAGCTGTAGTAATATTCCCTTCAACCTCGAGATTTGGGACCCATGGAATGGGTGCCAGGTATTTGTGCTTTAAAGGGTCTGCATTTGCTCACCCAATCTCACAAATCCTCTCAGTCCCAAGTGTCCCTCCTTATGCCACATGCAGCTGTCATTGTAGATAGGGTCATTCCAGGTTTCATCAGAGACCCTGAAGGAATTGTAAAGAATTTCCCAGTTTTTTTGTTTTGTTTTTGAAATTCCTTTTTATAGTGGGTTTGAGCTGATTCTCGCTGCCATGTTTATGCCAGTCTAGACACACTTGATTCCCTCACGGAGACATATCAATCCATAGGTTTTAAGATTCTTACTAGTCAGATATATTCTTCTGCGGGAAATATGGGGTTTTGAGTCTCTTTCACTGAGGAAGGTGTAGGTCTTGTCTATTCCATAGTTGGTTTTTGGAACGGTACCTGTGCTTATATCAAACTCTGGTTTTATGCATCACCCCACCTCTCCTTCCCCCTTAAGCAGGCATAAGAGTGTTTTCTAAATGTGAGACACTGTTCTCTTTCCTAACTCAGTTCAAATGTAGCCATGTTTACAGGATCTTCATAAGTGATATCTTATGATAAGTTACTTTTTCTGTGTGACTTATTTCACTTAGAATCATCGTACCTGAATCCACCCATTTTGCTGCTACTGGTCTTATGACATTGATTTCATGGCTGAGGGATATTCCATCGTACGTAAGTACCACAATTTTTTGAACCATTTTTATATTTCCTGGGATATTTAAGGTGTACCCAAGTTGAGGTCCTTGTAAGCAGTGCAGCCCTAAATTTTGGGGTGGCTCTGTCTTATTGATTTTCAATTTTCCCAAGGTATATTCCCTAGACTGGAAGTGCCCTTGGCTCTGTAGCTCTGTTCTTTACTTGTTTTAGGGAACACAATGTACTCCTCAAGAGAGGCAGTTGGCAATTTACATTCCGCCCATCAGCATAACAAGGCTCCCTGTTCTCCAGGGCCTGTCTTGCCTTTCTGGTTTTTACACATTTTGTGGATGTCCCTTTTGACCAGTGGGAAGTGATACTTCTTTGTAGTGCGGATTTGCATTGCCCGCTTGCTTGCTTGGCCAAAAAGGGCCTATGCGTTTTCTCCTGAATATATTCAGGAGAAAACACATACGCCCTTTTTGGCCAAGTGCATCATTGTCGAAGTTGTGCCCCTCTTCCTGTGCTTTAAAGGCGATTCCAACGTACCTCTTGAAATCTGTTTCCTGCTATTCTGCCTCGCTTTCAAGTCCGCCTCGTTGCCTTCCCTCAACAGATTTTTGGACGATAGTTGTCCTTTATTACTCGGCCAGTTTGTGAATTGCTGTGCCCCTGAGCTCCATTATTCAACTCGTTTTTGGTGAGCTGACAGCAAGTCCAACATTTTGGTTCAGGACCTCTGCTGGTCCCCAGTGGGGGTTGAGACTTTGGTTAATTGTTCTTCCTGCCGGGAAATTACAGTGATATGTGCCCGTCCAAATGCCTAACAGCTACTCTCTCATTGGTTCTCCCTCTTCCCTTTCATCCTCTGCCAAATTGGCAACCTGTGCGAACCAGGAGGTTAAAGGGGCTGTCTCTCCAAGTTGGGAGGTTGATAGTAAAGCAGATGGAAAGTCAAACCGGAGCACGAGGAGAGGGATTATTCATTGAGTTTTAGAAACCTTTCGTATTCACAGTGTGTCCGTTCTCTAGGTTTCCCGTACATGTTATAGCTGTAGTAATATTCCCTTCAACCTGGAGAGTTGGGACCCATGGAATGGGTTCCAGGCATTTGTGCTTTAATGGGTCTGCATTTGCTCACCCAATCTCACCAATCGTCTCAGTCCCAAGTGTCCCTCCTTATGCCACATCCAGCTGTCATTGTAGATAGAGTCATTCCAGGTTTCATCAGAGACCCTGAAGGAATTGTAAAGAATTTCCCAGTTTTTTTGTTTTGTTTTTGAAATTCCTTTTTATAGTGGGTTTGAGCTGATTCTCGCTGCCATATTTATGCCAGTCTAGACACCCTTGATTCCCTCACGGAGACATATCAATACATAGGTTTTAAGATTCTTACTAGCCAGATATATTCCTCTGCGGGAAATATGGGGTTTTGAGTCCCTTTCACTGAGGAAGGTGTAGGTCTTGTCTATTCCATAGTTGGTTTTTGGAACGGTACCGCTGCTTATAGCAAACTCTGGTTTTATGCATCACCCCACCTTTCCTTCCCCCTTAAGGAGGCATAAGAGTGTTTTCTAAATGTGAGACACTGTTCTCTTTCCTAACTCAGTTCAAGTGTAGCCATGTTTACAGGATCTTCATAAGTGATATCTTATGATAAGTTTCTTTTTCTGTGTGACTTATTTCACTTAGAATCATCGTACCTGAATCCACCCATTTTGCTGCTACTGGTCTGATGACATTGATTTCATGGCTGAGGGATATTCCATCGTACGTAAGTACCACAATTTTTTGAACCATTTTTATATTTCCTAGGATATTTAAGGTGTACCCAAGTTGAGGTCCTTGTAAGCAGTGCAGCCCTAAATTTTGGGGTGGCTCTGTCTTATTGATTTTCAGTTTTCCCAAGGTATGTTCCCTAGACTGGAAGTGCCCTTGGCTCTGTAGCTCTGTTCTTTACTTGTTTTAGGGAACACAATACACTCCTCCAGAGAGGCAGTTGCCAATTTACATCCCGCCCATCAGCATAACAAGGCTCCCTGTTCTCCAGGGCCTGTCTTGCCTTTCTGGTTTTTACACATCTTGTGGATGTCCCTTTTGACCGGTGGGAAGTGATACTTCTTTGTAGTGCAGATTTGCATTGCCCGCTTGCTTGCTTGGCCAAAAAGGGCGTATGCGTTTTCTCCTGAATATATTCAGGAGAAAACGCATACGCCCTTTTTGGCCAAGTGCATCATTGTCGAAGTTGTGCCCCTCTTACTGTGCTTTAAAGGCGATTCCAACGTACCTCTTGAAATCTGTTTCCTGCTATTCTGCCTCGCTCTCAAGTCCGCCTCGTTGCCTTCCCTCAACAGATTTTTGGACGATAGTTGTCCTTTATTACTCGGCCAGTTTGTGAATTGCTGTGCCCCTGAGCTCCATTTTTCAACTCGTTTTTGGTGAGCTGACCGAAAGTCCAACATTTTGGTTCAGGACCTATGCTGGTTCCCGGTGGGGGGCTGAGACTTTGGTTAATTCTTCTTCCTGCCGGGAAATTACAGTGATATGTGCCCGTCCAAATGCCTAACAGCTACTCTCTCATTGGTTCTCCCTCTTCCCTTTCATCCTCTGCCAAATTGGAAACCTGTGCGAACCAGGAGGTTGAAGGGGCTGTCTCTCCAAGTTGGGAGGTTGATAGTAAAGCAGATGGAAAGTCAAACCGGAGCACCAGGAGAGGGACTATTCGTTGAGTTTTAGAAACCTTTCGTATTCACAGTGTGTCCGTTCTCTAGGATTCCCGTACATGTTATAGCTGTAGTAATATTCCCTTCAACCTGGAGAGTTGGGACCCATGGAATGGGTGCCAGGCATTATTGCTTTAAAGGGTCTGCATTTGCTCACCCAATCTCACCAATCGTCTCAGTCCCAAGTGTCCCTCCTTATGCCACATCCAGCTGTCATTGTAGATAGGGTCATTCCAGGTTTCATCAGAGACCCTGAAGGAATTGTAAAGAATTTCCCAGTTTTTTTGTTTTGTTTTTGAAATTCCTTTTTATAGTGGGTTTGAGCTGATTCTCGCTGCCATGTTTATGCCAGTCTAGACACACTTGATTCCCTCACGGAGACATATCAATTCATAGGTTTTAAGATTCTTACTAGTCAGATATATTCCTCTGCGGGAAATATGGGGTTTTGAGTCCCTTTCACTGAGGAAGGTGTAGGTCTTGTCTATTCCATAGTTGGTTTTTGGAACGGTACCTGTGCTTATATCAAACTCTGTTTGTATGCATCACCCCACCTCTCCTTCCCCCTTAAGCAGGCATAAGAGTGTTTTCTAAATGTGAGACACTGTTCTCTTTCCTAACTCAGTTCAAATGTAGCCATGTTTACAGGATCTTCATAAGTGATATCTTATGATAAGTTTCTTTTTCTGTGTGACTTATTTCACTTAGAATCATCGTACCTGAATCCACCCATTTTGCTGCTACTGGTCTTATGACATTGATTTCATGGCTGAGGGATATTCCATCGTACGTAAGTACCACAATTTTTTGAACCATTTTTATATTTCCTAGGATATTTAAGGTGTACCCAAGTTGAGGTCCTTGTAAGCAGTGCAGCCCTAAATTTTGGGGTGGCTCAGTCTTATTGATTTTCAATTTTCCCAAGGTATATTCCCTAGACTGGAAGTGCCCTTGGCTCTGTAGCTCTGTTCTTTACTTGTTTTAGGGAACACAATATACTCCTCCAGAGAGGCAGTTGGCAATTTACATCCCGCCCATCAGCATAACAAGGCTCCCTGTTCTCCAGGGCCTGTCTTGCCTTTCTGGTTTTTACACATTTTGTGGATGTCCCTTTTGACCAGTGGGAAGTGATACTTCTTTGTAGTGCGGATTTGCATTGCCCGCTTGCTTGCTTGGCCAAAAAGGGCGTATGCGTTTTCTCCTGAATATATTCAG
This sequence comes from Hyperoodon ampullatus, assembly GCF_949752795.1. Lineage (NCBI taxonomy): Eukaryota > Metazoa > Chordata > Mammalia > Artiodactyla > Ziphiidae > Hyperoodon > Hyperoodon ampullatus. Next base: position 1,278,756 of record NW_027640382.1, on the reverse strand, counting down.
GAGAAAACGCATACGCCCTTTTTGGCCAAGTGCATCATTGTCGAAGTTGTGCCCCTCTTCCTGTGCTTTAAAGGCGATTCCAACGTACCTCTTAAATCTGTTTCCTGCTATTCTGCCTCGCTTTCAAGTCCGCCTCGTTGCCTTCCCTCAACAGATTTTTGGACGATAGTTGTCCTTTATTACTCGGCCAGTTTGTGAATTGCTGTGCCCATTAGCTCCATTGTTCAACTCGTTTTTGGTGAGCTGACCGCAAGTCCAACATTTTGGTTCAGGACCTCTGCTGGTCCCCAGTGGGGGTTGAGACTTTGGTTAATTCTTCTTCCTGCCGGGAAATTACAGTGATATGTGCCCGTCCAAATGCCTAACAGCTACTCTCTCATTGGTTCTCCCTCTTCCGTTTCATCCTCTGCCCAATTGGAAACCTGTGCGAACCAGGAGGTTACAGGGGCTGTCTCTCCAAGTTGGGAGGTTGATAGTAAAGCAGATGGAAAGTCAAACCGGAGCACCAGGAGAGGGACTATTCGTTGAGTTTTAGAAACCTTTCGTATTCACAGTGTGTCCGTTCTCTAGGTTTCCCGTACATGTTATAGCTGTAGTAATATTCCCTTCAACCTTGAGAGTTGGGACCCATGGAATGGGTGCCAGGCATTTGTGCTTTAAAGGGTCTGCATTTGCTCACCCAATCTCACCAATCGTCTCAGTCCCAAGTGTCCCTCCTTATGCCACATCCAGCTGTCATTGTAGATAGGGTCATTCCAGGTTTCATCAGAGACCCTGAAGGAATTGTAAAGAATTTCCCAGTTTTTTTGTTTTGTTTTTGAAATTCCTTTTTATAGTGGGTTTGAGCTGATTCTCGCTGCCATGTTTATGCCAGTGTAGACACACTTGATTCCCTTACGGAGACATATCAATACATAGGTTTTAAGATCCTTACTAGTCAGATATATTCCTCTGCGGGAAATATGGGGTTTTGAGTCCCTTTCACTGAGGAAGGTGTAGGTCTTGTCTATTCCATAGTTGGTTTTTGGAACGGTACCTGTGCTTATATCAAACTCTGGTTTTATGCATCACCCAACCTCTCCTTCCCCCTTAAGCAGGCATAAGAGTGTTTTCTAAATGTCAGACTCTGTTCTCTTTCCTAACTCAGTTCAAGTGTAGGCAAGTTTACAGGATCTTCATAAGTGATATCTTATGATAAGTTTCTTTTTCTGTGTGACTTATTTCACTTAGAATCATCGTACCTGAATCCACCCATTTTGCTGCTACTGGTCTTATGACATTGATTTCATGGCTGAGGGATATTCCATCGTACGTAGGTACCAAAATTTTTTGAACCATTTTAATATTTCCTGGGATATTTAATGTGTACCCAAGTTGAGGTCCTTGTAAGCAGTGCAGCATTAAATTTTGGGGTGGCTCTGTCTTATTGATTTTCAGTTTTCCCAAGGTATATTCCCTAGACTGGAAGTGCCCTTGGCTCTGTAGCTCTGTTCTTTACTTGTTTTAGGGAACACAATACACTCCTCCAGAGAGGCAGTTGGCAATTTACATCCCGCCCATCAGCATAACAAGGCTCCCTGTTCTCCAGGGCCTGTCTTGCCTTTCTGGTTTTTACACATTTTGTGGATGTCCCTTTTGACCGGTGGGGAGTGATACTTCTTTGTAGTGCAGATTGGCATTGCCCGCTTGCTTGCTTGGCCAAAAAGGGCGTATGCGTTTTCTCCTGAATATATTTAGGAGAAAACACATACGCCCTTTTTGGCCAAGTGCATCATTGTCGAAGTTGTGCCCCTCTTCCTGTGCTTTAAAGGCGATTCCAACGTACCTCTTGAAATCTGTTTCCTGCTATTCTGCCTCGCTTTCAAGTCCGCCTCGTTGCCTTCCCTCAACAGATTTTTGGACGATAGTTGTCCTTTATTACTCGGCCAGTTTGTGAATTGCTGTGCCCCTGAGCTCCATTTTTCAACTCGTTTTTTGTGAGCTGACCGCAAGTCCAAAATTTTGGTTCAGGACTTATGCTGGTTCCCGATGGGGGTCTGAGACTTTGGTTAACTTCTTCCTGCCGCGAAATTACAGTTATATGTGCCCGTCCAAATGCCTAACAGCTACTCTCTCATTGGTTCTCCCTCTTCCGTTTCATCCTCTGCCCAATAGGAAACCTGTGAGAACCAGGAGGTTAAAGGGGCTGTCTCTCCAATTTGGGAGGTTGATAGTAAATCAGATGGAAAGTCAAACCGGAGCACCAGGAGAGGGACTATTCTTTGAGTTTTAGAAACCTTTCGTATTCACAGTGTGTCCGTTCTCTAGGTTTCCCGTACATGTTATAGCTGTAGTAATATTCCCTTCAACCTGGAGAGTTGGGACCCATGGAATGGGTGCCAGGCATTTGTGCTTTAATGGGTCTGCATTTGCTCACCCAATCTCACCAATCGTCTCAGTCCCAAGTGTCCCTCCTTATGCCACATCCAGCTGTCATTGTAGATAGGGTCATTCCAGGTTTCATCAGAGACCCTGAAGGAATTGTAAAGAATTTCCCAGTTTTTTTGTTTTGTTTTTGAAATTCCTTTTTATAGTGGGTTTGAGCTGATTCTCGCTGCCATGTTTATGCCAGTGTAGACACACTTGATTCCCTTACGGAGACATATCAATACATAGGTTTTAAGATCCTTACTAGTCAGATATATTCCTCTGCGGGAAATATGGGGTTTTGAGTCCCTTTCACTGAGGAAGGTGTAGGTCTTGTCTATTCCATAGTTGGTTTTTGGAACGGTACCTGTGCTTATATCAAACTCTGGTTATATGCATCACCCAACCTCTCCTTCCCCCTTAAGCAGGCATAAGAGTGTTTTCTAAATGTGAGACACTGTTCTCTTTCCTAACTCAGTTCAAATGTAGCCATGTTTACAGGATCTTCATAAGTGATATCTTATGATAAGTTTCTTTTTCTGTGTGACTTATTTCACTTAGAATCATCGTACCTGAATCCACCCATTTTGCTGCTACTGGTCTTATGACATTGATTTCATGGCTGAGGGATATTCCATCGTACGTAAGTACCACAATTTTTTGAACCATTTTTATATTTCCTGGGATATTTAAGGTGTACCCAAGTTGTGGTCCTTGTAAGCAGTGCAGCCCTAAATTTTGGGGTGGCTCTGTCTTATTGATTTTCAGTTTTCCCAAGGTATATTCCCCAGACTGGAAGTGCCCTTGGCTCTGTAGCTCTGTTCTTTACTTGTTTTAGGGAACACAATGTACTCCTCAAGAGAGGCAGTTGGCAATTTACATTCCTCCCATCAGCATAACAAGGCTCCCTGTTCTCCAGGGCCTGTCTTGCCTTTCTGGTTTTTACACATTTTGTGGATGTCCCTTTTGACCTGTGGGAAGTGATACTTCTTTGTAGTGCGGATTTGCATTGCCCGCTTGCTTGCTTGGCCAAAAACGGCCTATGCGTTTTCTCCTGAATATATTCAGGAGAAAACACATACGCCCTTTTTGGCCAAGTGCATCATTGTCGAAGTTGTGCCCCTCTTCCTGTGCTTTAAAGGCGATTCCAACGTACCTCTTGAAATCTGTTTCCTGCTATTCTGCCTCGCTTTCAAGTCCGCCTCGTTGCCTTCCCTCAACAGATTTTTGGACGATAGTTGTCCTTTATTACTCGGCCAGTTTGTGAATTGCTGTGCCCCTGAGCTCCATTATTCAACTCGTTTTTGGTGAGCTGACCGCAAGTCCAACATTTTGGTTCAGGACCTCTGCTGGTCCCCAGTGGGGGTTGAGATTTTGGTTAATTGTTCTTCCTGCCGGGAAATTACTGTGATATGTGCCCGTCCAAATGCCTAACAGCTACTCTCTCATTGGTTCTCCATCTTCCCTTTCATCCTCTGCCAAATTGGCAACCTGTGCGAACCAGGAGGTTACAGGGGCTGTCTCTCCAAGTTGGGAGGTTGATAGTAAAGCAGATGGAAAGTCAAACCGGAGCACCAGGAGAGGGACTATTCGTTGAGTTTTAGAAACCTTTCGTATTCACAGTGTGTCCGTTCTCTAGGTTTCCCGTACATGTTATAGCTGTAGTAATATTCCCTTCAACCTTGAGAGTTGGGACCCATGGAATGGGTGCCAGGCATTTGTGCTTTAATGGGTCTGCATTTGCTCACCCAATCTCACCAATCGTCTCAGTCCCAAGTGTCCCTCCTTATGCCACATCCAGCTGTCATTGTAGATAGGGTCATTCCAGGTTTCATCAGAGACCCTGAAGGAATTGTAAAGAATTTCCCAGTTTTTTTGTTTTGTTTTTGAAATTCCTTTTTATAGTGGGTTTGAGCTGATTCTCGCTGCCATGTTTATGCCAGTGTAGACACACTTGATTCCCTTACGGAGACATATCAATACATAGGTTTTAAGATCCTTACTAGTCAGATATATTCCTCTGCGGGAAATATGGGGTTTTGAGTCCCTTTCACTGAGGAAGGTGTAGGTCTTGTCTATTCCATAGTTGGTTTTTGGAACGGTACCTGTGCTTATATCAAACTCTGGTTTTATGCATCACCCAACCTCTCCTTCCCCCTTAAGCAGGCATAAGAGTGTTTTCTAAATGTGAGACACTGTTCTCTTTCCTAACTCAGTTCAAATGTAGCCATGTGCACAGGATCTTCATAAGTGATATCTTATGATAAGTTTCTTTTTCTGTGTGACTTATTTCACTTAGAATCATCGTACCTGAATCCACCCATTTTGCTGCTACTGGTCTTATGACATTGATTTCATGGCTGAGGGATATTCCATCGTACGTAAGTACCACAATTTTTTGAACCATTTTTATATTTCCTGGGATATTTAAGGTGTACCCAAGTTGAGGTCCTTGTAAGCAGTGCAGCCCTAAATTTTGGGGTGGCTCTGTCTTATTGATTTTCAATTTTCCCAAGGTATATTCCCTAGACTGGAAGTGCCCTTGGCTCTGTAGCTCTGTTCTTTACTTGTTTTAGGGAACACAATGTACTCCTCCACAGAGACAGTTGGCAATTTACATCCCGCCCATCAGCATAACAAGGCTCCCTGTTCTCCAGGGCCTGTCTTGCCTTTCTGGTTTTTACACATTTTGTGGATGTCCCTTTTGACCAGTGGGAAGTGATACTTCTTTGTAGTGCAGATTTGCATTGCCCGCTTGCTTGCTTGGCCAAAAAGGGCGTATGCGTTTTCTCCTGAATATATTCAGGAGAAAACACATACGCCCTTTTTGGCCAAGTGCATCACTGTCGAAGTTGTGCCCCTCTTCCTGTGCTTTAAAGGCGATTCCAACGTACCTCTTGAAATCTGTTTCCTGCTATTCTGCCTCGCTTTCGAGTCCACCTCGTTGCCTTCCCTCAACAGATTTTTGGACAATAGTTGTCTTTTATTACTCGGCCAGTTTGTGAATTGCTGTGCCCCTGAGCTCCATTTTTCAACTCGTTTTTGGTGAGCTGACCGCAAGTCCAACATTTTGGTTCAGGACCTCTGCTGGTCCCCGGTGGGGGTTGAGACTTTGGTTAATTCTTCTTCCTGCCGGAAAATTACAGTGATATGTGCCCGTCCAAATGCCTAACAGCTACTCTCTCATTGGTTCTCCCTCTTCCCTTTCATCCTCTGCCAAATTGGAAACCTGTGCGAACCAGGAGGTTAAAGGGGCTGTCTCTCCAAGTTGGGAGGTTGATAGTAAAGCAGATGGAAAATAAAACTGGAGCACCAGGAGAGGGACTATTCGTTGAGTTTTAGAAACCTTTCGTATTCACAGTGTGTCCGTTCTCTAGGTTTCCCGTACATGTTATAGCTGTAGTAATATTCCCTTCAACCTGGAGAGTTGGGACCCATGGAATGGGTGCCAGGCATTTGTGCTTTAATGGGTCTGCATTTGCTCACACAATCTCAACAATCGTCTCAGTCCCAAGTGTCCCTCCTTATGCCACATCCAGCTGTCAATGTAGATAGGGTCATTCCAGGTTTCATCAGAGACCCTGAAGGAATTGTAAAGAATTTCCCAGTTTTTTTGTTTTGTTTTTGAAATTCCTTTTTATAGTGGGTTTGAGCTGATTCTCGCTGCCATGTTTATGCCAGTGTAGACACACTTGATTCCCTTATGGAGACATATCAATACATAGGTTTTAAGATCCTTACTAGTCAGATATATTCCTCTGCGGGAAATATGGGGTTTTGAGTCCCTTTCACTGAGGAAGGTGTAGGTCTTGTCTATTCCATAGTTGGTTTTTGGAACGGTACCTGTGCTTATATCAAACTCTGGTTTTATGCATCACCCAACCTCTCCTTCCCCCTTAAGCAGGCATAAGAGTGTTTTCTAAATGTCAGACTCTGTTCTCTTTCCTAACTCAGTTCAAGTGTAGGCAAGTTTACAGGATCTTCATAAGTGATATCTTATGATAAGTTTCTTTTTCTGTGTGACTTATTTCACTTAGAATCATCGTACCTGAATCCACCCATTTTGCTGCTACTGGTCTTATGACATTGATTTCATGGCTGAGGGATATTCCATCGTACGTAGGTACCAAAATTTTTTGAACCATTTTAATATTTCCTGGGATATTTAATGTGTACCCAAGTTGAGGTCCTTGTAAGCAGTGCAGCATTAAATTTTGGGGTGGCTCTGTCTTATTGATTTTCAGTTTTCCCAAGGGATATTCCCTAGACTGGAAGTGCCCTTGGCTCTGTAGCTCTGTTCTTTACTTGTTTTAGGGAACACAATACACTCCTCCAGAGAGGCAGTTGGCAATTTACATCCCGCCCATCAGCATAACAAGGCTCCCTGTTCTCCAGGGCCTGTCTTGCCTTTCTGGTTTTTACACATTTTGTGGATGTCCCTTTTGACCGGTGGGGAGTGATACTTCTTTGTAGTGCAGATTGGCATTGCCCGCTTGCTTGCTTGGCCAAAAAGGGCGTATGCGTTTTCTCCTGAATATATTTAGGAGAAAACACATACGCCCTTTTTGGCCAAGTGCATCATTGTCGAAGTTGTGCCCCTCTTCCTGTGCTTTAAAGGCGATTCCAACGTACCTCTTGAAATCTGTTTCCTGCTATTCTGCCTCGCTTTCAAGTCCGCCTCGTTGCCTTCCCTCAACAGATTTTTGGACGATAGTTGTCCTTTATTACTCGGCCAGTTTGTGAATTGCTGTGCCCCTGAGCTCCATTTTTCAACTCGTTTTTTGTGAGCTGACCGCAAGTCCAAAATTTTGGTTCAGGACTTATGCTGGTTCCCGATGGGGGTCTGAGACTTTGGTTAACTTCTTCCTGCCGCGAAATTACAGTTATATGTGCCCGTCCAAATGCCTAACAGCTACTCTCTCATTGGTTCTCCCTCTTCCGTTTCATCCTCTGCCCAATAGGAAACCTGTGAGAACCAGGAGGTTAAAGGGGCTGTCTCTCCAAGTTGGGAGGTTGATAGTAAATCAGATGGAAAGTCAAACCGGAGCACCAGGAGAGGGACTATTCTTTGAGTTTTAGAAACCTTTCGTATTCACAGTGTGTCCGTTCTCTAGGTTTCCCGTACATGTTATAGCTGTAGTAATATTCCCTTCAACCTGGAGAGTTTGGACCCATGGAATGGGTGCCAGGTATTTGTGCTTTAAAGTGTCTGCATTTGCTCACCCAATCTCACCAATCCTCTCAGTCCCAAGTGTCCCTCCTTATGCCACATCCAGCTGTCATTGTAGATAGGGTCATTCCAGGTTTCATCAGAGACCCTGAAGGAATTGTAAAGAATTTCCCAGTTTTTTTCTTTTGTTTTTGAAATTCCTTTTTATAGTGGGTTTGAGCTGATTCTCGCTGCCATATTTATGCCAGTCTAGACACCCTTGATTCCCTCACGGAGACATATCAATACATAGGTTTTAAGATTCTTACTAGCCAGATATATTCCTCTGCGGGAAATATGGGGTTTTGAGTCCCTTTCACTGAGGAAGGTGTAGGTCTTGTCTATTCCATAGTTGGTTTTTGGAACGGTACCGCTGCTTATAGCAAACTCTGGTTTTATGCATCACCCCAACTCTCCTTCCCACTTAAGCAGGCATAAGAGTGTTTTCTAAATGTGAGACACTGTTCTCTTTCCTAACTCAGTTCAAGTGTAGCCATGTTTACAGGATCTTCATAAGTGATATCTTATGATAAGTTTCTTTTTCTGTGTGACTTATTTCACTTAGAATCATCGTACCTGAATCCACCCATTTTGCTGCTACTGGTCTTATGACATTGATTTCATGGCTGAGGGATATTCCATCGTACGTAAGTACCACAATTTTTTGAACCATTTTTATATTTCCTGGGATATTTAAGGTGTACCCAAGTTGAGGTCCTTGTAAGCAGTGCAGCCCTAAATTTTGGGGTGGCTCTGTCTTATTGATTTTCAGTTTTCCCAAGGTATGTTCCCTAGACTGGAAGTGCCCTTGGCTCTGTAGCTCTGTTCTTTACTTGTTTTAGGGAACACAATACACTCCTCCAGAGAGGCAGTTGACAATTTACATCCCGCCCATCAGCATAACAAGGCTCCCTGTTCTCCAGGGCCTGTCTTGCCTTTCTGGTTTTTACACATTTTGTGGATGTCCCTTTTGACCAGTGGGAAATGATACTTCTTTGTAGTGCAGATTTGCATTGCCCGCTTGCTTGCTTGGCCAAAAAGGGCGTATGCGTTTTCTCCTGAATATATTCAGGAGAAAACGCATACGCCCTTTTTGGCCAAGTGCATCATTGTCGAAGTTGTGCCCCTCTTCCTGAGCTTTAAAGGCGATTCCAACGTACCTCTTGAAATCTGTTTCCTGCTATTCTGCCTCGCTCTCAAGTCCGCCTCGTTGCCTTCCCTCAACAGATTTTTGGACGATAGTTGTCCTTTATTACTCGGCCAGTTTGTGAATTGCTGTGCCCCTGAGCTCCATTTTTCAACTCGTTTTTGGTGAGCTGACCGAAAGTCCAACATTTTGGTTCAGGACCTATGCTGGTTCCCGGTGGGGGGCTGAGACTTTGGTTAATTCTTCTTCCTGCCGGGAAATTACAGTGATATATGCCCGTCCAAATGCCTAACAGCTACTCTCTCATTGGTTCTCCCTCTTCCCTTTCATCCTCTGCCAAATTGGAAACCTGTGCGAACCAGGAGGTTAAAGGGGCTGTCTCTCCAAGTTGGGAGGTTGATAGTAAAGCAGAAGGAAAGTCAAACCGGAGCACCAGGAGAGGGACTATTCGTTGAGTTTTAGAAACCTTTCGTATTCACAGTGTGTCCGTTCTCTAGGATTCCCGTACATGTTATAGCTGTAGTAATATTCCTTTCAACCTGGAGAGTTGGGACCCATGGAATGGGTGCCAGGCATTATTGCTTTAAAGGGTCTGCATTTGCTCACCCAATCTCACCAATCGTCTCAGTCCCAAGTGTCCCTCCTTATGCCACATCCAGCTGTCATTGTAGATAGGGTCATTCCAGGTTTCATCAGACACCCTGAAGGAATTGTAAAGAATTTCCCAGTTTTTTTGTTTTGTTTTTGAAATTCCTTTTTATAGTGGGTTTGAGCTGATTCTCGCTGCCATGTTTATGCCTGTCAAGACACACTTGATTCCCTCACGGAGACATATCAATCCATAGGTTTTAAGATTCTTACTAGTCAGATATATTCCTCGGCGGGAAATATGGGGTTTTGAGTCCCTTTCACTGAGGAAGGTGTAGGTCTTGTCTATTCCATAGTTGGTTTTTGGAACGGTACCTGTGCTTATATCAAACTCTGGTTTTATGCATCACCCCACCTCTCCTTCCCCCTTAAGCAGGCATAAGAGTGTTTTCTAAATGTGAGACACTGTTCTCTTTCCTAACTCAGTTCAAATGTAGCCATGTTTACAGGATCTTCATAAGTGATATCTTATGATAAGTTTCTTTTTCTGTGTGACTTATTTCACTTAGAATCATCGTACCTGAATCCACCCATTTTGCTGCTACTGGTCTTATGACATTGATTTCATGGCTGAGGGATATTCCATCGTACGTAAGTACCACAATTTTTTGAACCATTTTTATATTTCCTGGGATATTTAAGGTGTACCCAAGTTGAGGTCCTTGTAAGCAGTGCAGCCCTAAATTTTGGGGTGGCTCTGTCTTATTGATTTTCAGTTTTCCCAAGGTATATTCCCTAGACTGGAAGTGCCCTTGGCTCTGTAGCTCTGTTCTTTACTTGTTTTAGGGAACACAATTTACCCCTCCAGAGAGGCTGTTGGCAATTTACATCCCGCCCATCAGCATAACAAGGCTCCCTGTTCTCCAGGGCCTGTCTTGCCTTTCTGGTTTTTACACATTTTGTGGATGTCCCTTTTGACCTGTGGGAAGTGATACTCCTTTGTAGTGCAGATTTGTATTGCCCGCTTGCTTGCTTGGCCAAAAAGGGCGTATGCGTTTTCTCCTGAATATATTCAGGAGAAAATGCATACGCCCTTTTTTGCCAAGGGCATCATTGTCGAAGTTGTGCCCCTCTTCCTGTGCTTTAAAGGCGATTCCAACATACCTCTTGAAATCTGTTTCCTGCTATTCTGCCTCGCTCTCAAGTCCGCCTCGTTGCCTTCCCTCAACAGATTTTTGTACGATAGTTGTCCTTTATTACTCGGCCAGTTTGTGAATTGCTGTGCCCCTGAGCTCCATTTTTCAACTCGTTTTTGGTGAGCTGACCGAAAGTCCAACATTTTGGTTCAGGACCTATGCTGGTTCCCGGTTGGGGACTGAGACTTTGGTTAATTCTTCTTCCTGCCGGGAAATTACAGTGATATGTGCCCGTCCAAATGCCTAACAGCTACTCTCTCATTGGTTCTCCCTCTTCCCTTTCATCCTCTGCCAAATTGGCAACCTGTGCGAACCAGGAGGTTAAAGGGGCTGTCTCTCCAAGTTGGGAGGTTGATAGTAAAGCAGATGGAAAGTCAAACCGGAGCACCAGGAGAGGGACTATTCGTTGAGTTTTAGAAACCTTTCGTATTCACAGTGTGTCCGTTCTCTAGGATTCGCGTACATGTTATAGCTGTAGTAATATTCCCTTCAACCTGGAGAGTTGGGACCCATGGAATGGGTGCCAGGCATTTGTGCTTTAAAGGGTCTGCATTTGCTCACCCAATCTCACCAATCGTCTCAGTCCCAAGTGTCCCTCCTTATGCCACATCCAGCTGTCATTGTAGATAGGGTCATTCCAGGTTTCCTCAGAGAACCTGAAGGAATTGTAAAGAATTTCCCAGTTTTTTTGTTTTATTTTTGAAATTCGTTTTTATAGTGGGTTTGAGCTGATTCTCGCTGCCATGTTTATGCCAGTCTAGACACACTTGATTCCCTTACGGAGACATATCAATACATAGGTTTTAAGATTCTTACTAGTCAGATATATTCTTCTGCGGGAAATATGGGGTTTTGAGTCCCTTTCACTGAGGAAGGTGTAGGTCTTGTCTATTCCATAGTTGGTTTTTGGAACGGTACCTCTGCTTATATCAAACTCTTGTTTTATGCATCATCCCACCTCACCTTCCCCATTAAGCAGGCATAAGAGTGTTTTCTAAATGTGAGACACTGTTCACTTTCCTAACTCAGTTCAAGTGGAGCCATGTTTACAGGATCTTCATAAGTGATATCTTATGATAAGTTTCTTTTTCTGTGTGACTTATTTCACTTAGAATCATCGTACCTGAATCCACCCATTTTGCTGCTACTGGTCTTATGACATTGATTTCATGGCTGAGGGATATTCCATCGTACGTAAGTACCACAATTTTTTGAACCATTTTTATATTTCCTGGGATATTTAAGGTGTACCCAAGTTGAGGTCCTTGTAAGCAGTGCAGCCCTAAATTTTGGGGTGGCTCTGTCTTATTGATTTTCAATTTTCCCAAGGTATATTCCCTAGACTGGAAGTGCCCTTGGCTCTGTAGCTCTGTTCTTTACTTGTTTTAGGGAACACAATGTACTCCTCCAGAGAGGCAGTTGGCAATTTACATCCCGCCCATCAGCATAACAAGGCTCCCTGTTCTCCAGGGCCTGTCTTGCCTTTCTGGTTTTTACACATTTTGTGGATGTCCCTTTTGACCAGTGGGAAGTGATACTTCTTTGTAGTGCGGATTTGCATTGCCCGCTTGCTTGCTTGGCCAAAAAGGGCGTATGAGTTTTCTCCTGAATATATTCAGGAGAAAACACATACGCCCTTTTTGGGCAAGTGCATCATTGTCGAAGTTGTGCCCCTCTTCCTGTGCTTTAAAGGCGTTTCCAAGGTACCTCTTAAATCTGTTTCCTGCTATTCTGCCTCGCTTTCAAGTCCGCCTCGTTGCCTTCCCTCAACAGATTTTTGGACGATAGTTGTCCTTTATTACTCGGCCAGTTTGTGAATTGCTGTGCCCATTAGCTCCATTGTTCAACTCGTTTTTGGTGAGCTGACCGCAAGTCCAACATTTTGGTTCAGGACCTCTGCTGGTCCCCAGTGGGGGTTGAGACTTTGGTTAATTCTTCTTCCTGCCGGGAAATTACAGTGATATGTGCCCGTCCAAATGCCTAACAGCTACTCTCTCATTGGTTCTCCCTCTTCCGTTTCATCCTCTGCCCAATTGGAAACCTGTGAGAACCAGGAGGTTACAGGGGCTGTCTCTCCAAGTTGGGAGGTTGATAGTAAAGCAGATGGAAAGTCAAACCGGAGCACCAGGAGAGGGACTATTCGTTGAGTTTTAGAAACCTTTCGTATTCACAGTGTGTCCGTTCTCTAGGTTTCCCGTACATGTTATAGCTGTAGTAATATTCCCTTCAACCTGGAGAGTTGGGACCCATGGAATGGGTGCCAGGCATTTGTGCTTTAATGGGTCTGCATTTGCTCACCCAATCTCACCAATCGTCTCAGTCCCAAGTGTCCCTCCTTATGCCACATCCAGCTGTCATTGTAGATAGGGTCATTCCAGGTTTCATCAGAGACCCTGAAGGAATTGTAAAGAATTTCCCAGTTTTTTTGTTTTGTTTTTGAAATTCCTTTTTATAGTGGGTTTGAGCTGATTCTCTCTGCCATGTTTATGCCAGTGTAGACACACTTGATTCCCTTACGGAGACATATCAATACATAGGTTTTAAGATCCTTACTAGTCAGATATATTCCTCTGCGGGAAATATGGGGTTTTGAGTCCCTTTCACTGAGGAAGGTGTAGGTCTTGTCTATTCCATAGTTGGTTTTTGGAACGGTACCTGTGCTTATATCAAACTCTGGTTATATGCATCACCCAACCTCTCCTTCCCCCTTAAGCAGGCATAAGAGTGTTTTCTAAATGTGAGACACTGTTCTCTTTCCTAACTCAGTTCAAATGTAGCCATGTTTACAGGATCTTCATAAGTGATATCTTATGATAAGTTTCTTTTTCTGTGTGACTTATTTCACTTAGAATCATCGTACCTGAATCCACCCATTTTGCTGCTACTGGTCTTATGACATTGATTTCATGGCTGAGGGATATTCCATCGTACGTAAGTACCACAATTTTTTGAACCATTTTTATATTTCCTGGGATATTTAAGGTGTACCCAAGTTGAGGTCCTTGTAAGCAGTGCAGCCCTAAATTTTGGGGTGGCTCTGTCTTATTGATTTTCAGTTTTCCCAAGGTATATTCCCCAGACTGGAAGTGCCCTTGGCTCTGTAGCTCTGTTCTTTACTTGTTTTAGGGAACACAATGTACTCCTCCACAGAGACAGTTGGCAATTTACATCCCGCCCATCAGCATAACAAGGCTCCCTGTTCTCCAGGGCCTGTCTTGCCTTTCTGGTTTTTACACATTTTGTGGATGTCCCTTTTGACCAGTGGGAAGTGATACTTCATTGTAGTGCGGATTTGCATTGCCCGCTTGCTTGCTTGGCCAAAAAGGGCGTATGCGTTTTCTCCTTAATATATTCAGGAGAAAACACATACGCCCTTTTTGGCCAAGTGCATCATTGTCGAAGTTGTGCCCCTCTTCCTGTGCTTTAAAGGCGATTCCAACGTACCTCTTGAAATCTGTTTCCTGCTATTCTGCCTCGCTTTCAAGTCCACCTCGTTGCCTTCCCTCAACAGATTTTTGGACGATAGTTGTCTTTTATTACTCGGCCAGTTTGTGAATTGCTGTGCCCCTGAGCTCCATTTTTCAACTCGTTTTTGGTGAGCTGACCGCAAGTCCAACATTTTGGTTCAGGACCTCTGCTGGTCCCCGGTGGGGGTTGAGACTTTGGTTAATTCTTCTTCCTGCCGGGAAATTACAGTGATATGTGCCCGTCCAAATGCCTAACAGCTACTCTCTCATTGGTTCTCCCTCTTCCCTTTCATCCTCTGCCAAATTGGAAACCTGTGCGAACCAGGAGGTTAAAGGGGCTGTCTCTCCAATTTGGGAGGTTGATAGTAAAGCAGATGGAAAATAAAACTGGAGCACCAGGAGAGGGACTATTCGTTGAGTTTTAGAAACCTTTCGTATTCACAGTGTGTCCGTTCTCTAGGTTTCCCGTACATGTTATAGCTGTAGTAATATTCCCTTCAACCTCGAGAGTTGGGACCCATGGAATGGGTGCCAGGCATTTGTGCTTTAATGGGTCTGCATTTGCTCACACAATCTCAACAATCGTCTCAGTCCCAAGTGTCCCTCCTTATGCCACATCCAGCTGTCAATGTAGATAGGGTCATTCCAGGTTTCATCAGAGACCCTGAAGGAATTGTAAAGAATTTCCCAGTTTTTTTGTTTTGTTTTTGAAATTCCTTTTTATAGTGGGTTTGAGCTGATTCTCGCTGCCATGTTTATGCCAGTGTGGACACACTTGATTCCCTTACGGAGACATATCAATACATAGGTTTTAAGATCCTTACTAGTCAGATATATTCCTCTGCGGGAAATATGGGGTTTTGAGTCCCTTTCACTGAGGAAGGTGTAGGTCTTGTCGATTCCATAGTTGGTTTTTGGAACGGTACCTGTGCTTATATCAAACTCTGGTTTTATGCATCACCCAACCTCTCCTTCCCCCTTAAGCAGGCATAAGAGTGTTTTCTAAATGTCAGACTCTGTTCTCTTTCCTAACTCAGTTCAAGTGTAGCCATGTTTACAGGATCTTCATAAGTGATATCTTATGATAAGTTTCTTTTTCTGTGTGACTTATTTCACTTAGAATCATCGTACCTGAATCCACCCATTTTGCTGCTACTGGTCTTATGACATTGATTTCATGGCTGAGCGATATTCCATCGTACGTAGGTACCAAAATTTTTTGAACCATTTTAATATTTCCTGGGATATTTAATGTGTACCCAAGTTGAGGTCCTTGTAAGCAGTGCAGCATTAAATTTTGGGGTGGCTCTGTCTTACTGATTTTCAGTTTTCCCAAGGTATATTCCCTAGACTGGAAGTGTCCTTGGCTCTGTAGCTCTGTTCTTTACTTGTTTTAGGGAACACCATGTACGCCTCAAGAGCGGCAGTTGGCAATTTACATCCCGCCCATCAGCATAACAAGGCTCCCTGTTCTCCAGGGCCTGTCTTGCCTTTCTGGTTTTTACACATTTTGTGGATGTCCCTTTTGACCGGTGGGATGTGATACTTCTTTGTAGTGCAGATTTGCATTGCCCGCTTGCTTGCTTGGCCAAAAAGGGCGTATGCGTTTTCTCCTGAATATATTCAGGAGAAAACGCATACGCCCTTTTTGGCCAAGTGCATCATTGTCGAAGTTGTGCCCCTCTTCCTGTGCTTTAAAGGCGATTCCAACGTACCTCTTGAAATCTGTTTCCTGCTATTCTGCCTCGCTTTCAAGTCCGCCTCGTTGCCTTCCCTCAACAGATTTTTGGACGATAGTTGTCCTTTATTACTCGGCCAGTTTGTGAATTGCTGTGCCCCTGAGCTCCATTTTTCAACTCGTTTTTGGTGAGCTGACCGCAAGTCCAAAATTTTGGTTCAGGACCTATGCTGGTTCCCAGTGGGGGGCTGAGACTTTGGATTATTCTTCTTCCTGCTGGGAAATTACAGTGATATGTGCCCGTCCAAGTGCCTAACAGCTACTCTCTCATTGGTTCTCCCTCTTCCCTTTCATCCTCTGCCAAATTGGCAACCTGTGCGAACCAGGAGGTTAAAGGGGCTGTCTCTCCAAGTTGGGAGGTTGATAGTAAAGCAAATGGAAAGTCAAACCGGAGCACCAAGAGAGGGACTATTCGTTGAGTTTTAGAAACCTTTCGTATTCACAGTGTGTTCGTTCTCTAGGTTTCCTGTACATGTTATAGCTGTAGTAATATTCCCTTCAACCTGGAGAGTTGTGACCCATGGAATGGGTGCCAGGTATTTGTGCTTTAAAGTGTCTGCATTTGCTCACCCAATCTCACCAATCCTCTCAGTCCAAAGTGTCCCTCCTTATGCCACATCCAGCTGTCATTGTAGATAGGGTCATTCCAGGTTTCATCAGAGACCCTGAAGGAATTGTAAAGAATTTCCCAGTTTTTTGTTTTGTTTTTGAAATTCCTTTTTATAGTGGGTTTGAGCTGATTCTCGCTGCCATGTTTATGCCAGTCTAGACACACTTGATTCCCTCACGGACACATATCAATACATAGGTTTTAAGATTCTTACTAGCCAGATATATTCCTCTGCGGGAAATATGGGGTTTTTAGTCCCTTTCACTGAGGAAGCTGTAGGTCTTGTCTATTCCATAGTTGGTTTTTGGAACGGTACATGTGCTTATAGCAAACTCTGGTTTTATGCATCACCCCACCTCTCCTTCCCCCTTAAGCAGGCATAAGAGTGTTTTCTAAATGTGAGACACTCTTCTCTTTAATAACTCAGTTCAAGTGTAGCCATGTTTACAGGATCTTCATAAGTGATATCTTATGATAAGTTTCTTTTTCTGTGTGACTTATTTCACTTAGAATCATCGTACCTGAATCCACCCATTTTGCTGCTACTGGTCTTATGACATTGATTTCATGGCTGAGGGATATTCCATCGTACGTAAGTACCACAATTTTTTGAACCATTTTTATATTTCCTGGGATATTTAAGGTGTACCCAAGTTGAGGTCCTTGTAAGCAGTGCAGCCCTAAATTTTGGGGTGGCTCTGTCTTATTGATTTTCAGTTTTCCCAAGGTATATTCCCTAGACTGGAAGTGCCCTTGGCTCTGTAGCTCTGTTCTTTACTTGTTTTAGGGAACACAATTTACCCCTCCAGAGAGGTAGTTGGCAATTTACATCCCGCCCATCAGCATAACAAGGCTCCCTGTTCTCCAGGGCCTGTCTTGCCTTTCTGGTTTTTACACATTTTGTGGATGTCCCTTTTGACCGGTGGGAAGTGATACTCCTTTGTAGTGCAGATTTGTATTGCCCGCTTGCTTGCTTGGCCAAAAAGGGCGTATGCGTTTTCTCCTGAATATATTCAGGAGAAAATGCATACGCCCTTTTTTGC
Source organism: Hyperoodon ampullatus (assembly GCF_949752795.1). NCBI lineage: Eukaryota > Metazoa > Chordata > Mammalia > Artiodactyla > Ziphiidae > Hyperoodon > Hyperoodon ampullatus. The sequence goes on along the minus strand of NW_027640382.1, from coordinate 1,261,352 downwards.
CAAGGGCATCATTGTCGAAGTTGTGCCCCTCTTCCTGTGCTTTAAAGGCGATTCCAACATACCTCTTGAAATCTGTTTCCTGCTATTCTGCCTCGCTCTCAAGTCCGCCTCGTTGCCTTCCCTCAACAGATTTTTGTACGATAGTTGTCCTTTATTACTCGGCCAGTTTGTGAATTGCTGTGCCCCTGAGCTCCATTTTTCAACTCGTTTTTGGTGAGCTGACCGAAAGTCCAACATTTTGGTTCAGGACCTATGCTGGTTCCCGGTTGGGGACTGAGACTTTGGTTAATTCTTCTTCCTGCCGGGAAATTACAGTGATATGTGCCCGTCCAAATGCCTAACAGCTACTCTCTCATTGGTTCTCCCTCTTCCCTTTCATCCTCTGCCAAATTGGCAACCTGTGCGAACCAGGAGGTTAAAGGGGCTGTCTCTCCAAGTTGGGAGGTTGATAGTAAAGCAGATGGAAAGTCAAACCGGAGCACCAGGAGAGGGACTATTCGTTGAGTTTTAGAAACCTTTCGTATTCACAGTGTGTCCGTTCTCTAGGATTCGCGTACATGTTATAGCTGTAGTAATATTCCCTTCAACCTGGAGAGTTGGGACCCATGGAATGGGTGCCAGGCATTTGTGCTTTAAAGGGTCTGCATTTGCTCACCCAATCTCACCAATCGTCTCAGTCCCAAGTGTCCCTCCTTATGCCACATCCAGCTGTCATTGTAGATAGGGTCATTCCAGGTTTCCTCAGAGAACCTGAAGGAATTGTAAAGAATTTCCCAGTTTTTTTGTTTTATTTTTGAAATTCGTTTTTATAGTGGGTTTGAGCTGATTCTCGCTGCCATGTTTATGCCAGTCTAGACACACTTGATTCCCTTACGGAGACATATCAATACATAGGTTTTAAGATTCTTACTAGTCAGATATATTCTTCTGCGGGAAATATGGGGTTTTGAGTCCCTTTCACTGAGGAAGGTGTAGGTCTTGTCTATTCCATAGTTGGTTTTTGGAACGGTACCTCTGCTTATATCAAACTCTTGTTTTATGCATCATCCCACCTCACCTTCCCCATTAAGCAGGCATAAGAGTGTTTTCTAAATGTGAGACACTGTTCACTTTCCTAACTCAGTTCAAGTGGAGCCATGTTTACAGGATCTTCATAAGTGATATCTTATGATAAGTTTCTTTTTCTGTGTGACTTATTTCACTTAGAATCATCGTACCTGAATCCACCCATTTTGCTGCTACTGGTCTTATGACATTGATTTCATGGCTGAGGGATATTCCATCGTACGTAAGTACCACAATTTTTTGAACCATTTTTATATTTCCTGGGATATTTAAGGTGTACCCAAGTTGAGGTCCTTGTAAGCAGTGCAGCCCTAAATTTTGGGGTGGCTCTGTCTTATTGATTTTCAATTTTCCCAAGGTATATTCCCTAGACTGGAAGTGCCCTTGGCTCTGTAGCTCTGTTCTTTACTTGTTTTAGGGAACACAATGTACTCCTCCAGAGAGGCAGTTGGCAATTTACATCCCGCCCATCAGCATAACAAGGCTCCCTGTTCTCCAGGGCCTGTCTTGCCTTTCTGGTTTTTACACATTTTGTAGATGTCCCTTTTGACCAGTGGGAAGTGATACTTCTTTGTAGTGCAGATTTGCATTGCCCGCTTGCTTGCTTGGCCAAAAAGGGCGTATGCGTTTTCTCCTGAATATATTCAGGAGAAAACGCATACGCCCTTTTTGGCCAAGTGCATCATTGTCGAAGTTGTGCCCCTCTTCCTGTGCTTTAAAGGCGATTCCAACGTACCTCTTAAATCTGTTTCCTGCTATTCTGCCTCGCTTTCAAGTCCGCCGCGTTGCCTTCCCTCAACAGATTTTTGGACGATAGTTGTCCTTTATTACTCGGCCAGTTTGTGAATTGCTGTGCCCATTAGCTCCATTGTTCAACTCGTTTTTGGTGAGCTGACCGCAAGTCCAACATTTTGGTTCAGGACCTCTGCTGGTCCCCAGTGGGGGTTGAGACTTTGGTTAATTCTTCTTCCTGCCGGGAAATTACAGTGATATGTGCCCGTCCAAATGCCTAACAGCTACTCTCTCATTGGTTCTCCCTCTTCCATTTCATCCTCTGCCCAATTGGAAACCTGTGAGAACCAGGAGGTTACAGGGGCTGTCTCTCCAAGTTGGGAGGTTGATAATAAAGCAGATGGAAAGTCAAACCGGAGCACCAGGAGAGGGACTATTCGTTGAGTTTTAGAAACCTTTCGTATTCACAGTGTGTCCGTTCTCTAGGATTCGCGTACATGTTATAGCTGTAGTAATATTCCCTTCAACCTGGAGAGTTGGGACCCATGGAATGGGTGCCAGGCATTTGTGCTTTAAAGGGTCTGCATTTGCTCACCCAATCTCACCAATCGTCTCAGTCCCAAGTGTCCCTCCTTATGCCACATCCAGCTGTCATTGTAGATAGGGTCATTCCAGGTTTCATCAGAGACCCTGAAGGAATTGTAAAGAATTTCCCAGTTTTTTTGTTTTATTTTAGAAATTCGTTTTTATAGTGGGTTTGAGCTGATTCTCGCTGCCATGTTCATGCCAGTCTAGACACCCTTGATTCCCTTACGAAGACATATCAATACATAGGTTTTAAGATTCTTACTAGTCAGATATATTCCTCTGCGGGAAATATGGGGTTTTGAGTCCCTTTCACTGAGGAAGGTGTAGGTCTTGTCTATTCCATAGTTGGTTTTTGGAACGGTACCTCTGCTTATATCAAACTCTTGTTTTATGCATCATCCCACCTCACCTTCCCCATTAAGCAGGCATAAGAGTGTTTTCTAAATGTGAGACACTGTTCACTTTCCTAACTCAGTTCAAGTGTAGCCATGTTTACAGGATCTTCATAAGTGATATCTTATGATAAGTTTCTTTTTCTGTGTGACTTATTTCACTTAGAATCATCGTACCTGAATCCACCCATTTTGCTGCTACTGGTCTTATGACATTGATTTCATGGCTGAGGGATATTCCATCGTACGTAAGTACCACAATTTTTTGAACCATTTTTATATTTCCTGGGATATTTAAGGTGTACCCAAGTTGAGGTCCTTGTAAGCAGTGCAGCCCTAAATTTTGGGGTGGCTCTGTCTTATTGATTTTCAATTTTCCCAAGGTATATTCCCTAGACTGGAAGTGCCCTTGGCTCTGTAGCTCTGTTCTTTACTTGTTTTAGGGAACACAATGTACTCCTCCACAGAGACAGTTGGCAATTTACATCCCGCCCATCAGCATAACAAGGCTCCCTGTTCTCCAGGGCCTGTCTTGCCTTTCTGGTTTTTACACATTTTGTAGATGTCCCTTTTGACCAGTGGGAAGTGATACTTCTTTGTAGTGCGGATTTGCATTGCCCGCTTGCTTGCTTGGCCAAAAAGGGCTTATGCGTTTTCTCCTGAATATATTCAGGAGAAAACGCATACGCCCTTTTTGGCCAAGTGCATCATTGTCGAAGTTGTGCCCCTCTTCCTGTGCTTTAAAGGCGATTCCAACGTACCTCTTAAATCTGTTTCCTGCTATTCTGCCTCGCTTTCAAGTCCGCCGCGTTGCCTTCCCTCAACAGATTTTTGGACGATAGTTGTCCTTTATTACTCGGCCAGTTTGTGAATTGCTTTGCCCATTAGCTCCATTGTTCAACTCGTTTTTGGTGAGCTGACCGCAAGTCCAACATTTTGGTTCAGGACCTCTGCTGGTCCCCAGTGGGGGTTGAGACTTTGGTTAATTCTTCTTCCTGCCGGGAAATTACAGTGATATGTGCCCGTCCAAATGCCTAGCAGCTACTCTCTCATTGGTTCTCCCTCTTCCATTTCATCCTCTGCCCAATTGGAAACCTGTGAGAACCAGGAGGTTACAGGGGCTGTCTCTCCAAGTTGGGAGGTTGATAGTAAAGCAGATGGAAAGTCAAACCGGAGCACCAGGAGAGGGACTATTCGTTGAGTTTTAGAAACCTTTCGTATTCACAGTGTGTCCGTTCTCTAGGTTTCCCGTACATGTTATAGCTGTAGTAATATTCCCTTCAACCTGGAGAGTTGGGACCCATGGAATGTGTGCCAGGCATTTGTGCTTTAATGGGTCTGCATTTGCTCACCCAATCTCACCAATCGTCTCAGTCCCAAGTGTCCCTCCTTATGCCACATCCAGCTGTCATTGTAGATAGGGTCATTCCAGGTTTCATCAGAGACCCTGAAGGAATTGTAAAGAATTTCCCAGTTTTTTTGTTTTGTTTTTGAAATTCCTTTTTATAGTGGGTTTGAGCTGATTCTCGCTGCCATGTTTATGCCAGTCAAGACACACGTGATTCCCTCACGGAGACATATCAATCCATAGGTTTTAAGATTCTTACTAGTCAGATATATTCTTCTGCGGGAAATATGGGGTTTTGAGTCCCTTTCACTGAGGAAGGTGTAGGTCTTGTCTATTCCATAGTTGGTTTTTGGAACGGTACCTGTGCTTATATCAAACTCTGGTTTTATGCATCACCCCACCTCTCCTTCCCCCTTAAGCAGGCATAAGAGTGTTTTCTAAATGTGAGACACTGTTCTCTTTCCTAACTCAGTTCAAATGTAGCCATGTTTACAGGATCTTCATAAGTGATATCTTATGATAAGTTTCTTTTTCTGTGTGACTTATTTCACTTAGAATCATCGTACCTGAATCCACCCATTTTGCTGCTACTGGTCTTATGACATTGATTTCATGGCTGAGGGATATTCCATCGTACGTAAGTACCACAATTTTTTGAACCATTTTTATATTTCCTGGGATATTTAAGGTGTACCCAAGTTGAGGTCCTTGTAAGCAGTGCAGCCCTAAATTTTGGGGTGGCTCTGTCTTATTGATTTTCAATTTTCCCAAGGTATATTCCCTAGACTGGAAGTGCCCTTGGCTCTGTAGCTCTGTTCTTTACTTGTTTTAGGGAACACAATGTACTCCTCCAGAGAGGCAGTTGGCAATTTACATCCCGCCCATCAGCATAACAAGGCTCCCTGTTCTCCAGGGCCTGTCTTGCCTTTCTGGTTTTTACACATTTTGTGGATGTCCCTTTTGACTAGTGGGAAGTGATACTTCTTTGTAGTGCGGATTTGCATTGCCCGCTTGCTTGCTTGGCCAAAAAGGGCGTATGCGTTTTCTCCTGAATATATTCAGGAGAAAACGCATACGCCCCTTTTGGCCAAGTGCATCATTGTCGAAGTTGTGCCCCTCTTCCTGTGCTTTAAAGGCGATTCCAACGTACCTCTTGAAATCTGTTTCCTTCTATTCTGCCTCGCTTTCATGTCCGCCTCGTTGCCTTCCCTCAACAGATTTTTGGACGATAGTTGTCCTTTATTACTCGGCCAATTTGTGAAATGCTGTGCCCCTGAGCTCCATTTTTCAACTCGTTTTTTGTGAGCTGACCGCAAGTCCAACATTTTGGTTCAGGACCTCTGCTGGTCCCCGGTGGGGGTTGAGACTTTGGTTAATTCTTCTTCCTGCCGGGAAATTACAGTGATATGTGCCCGTCCAAATGCCTAACAGCTACTCTCTCATTGGTTCTCCCTCTTCCCTTTCATCCTCTGCCAAATTGGAAACTTCTGCGAACCAGGAGGTTAAAGGGGCTGTCTCTCCAAGTTGGGAGGTTGATAGTAGAGCAGATGGAAAGTCAAACTGGAGCACCAGGAGAGCGACTATTCGTTGAGTTTTAGAAACCTTTCGTATTCACAGTGTGTCCGTTCTCTAGGTTTCCCGTACATGTTACAGCTGTAGTAATATTCCCTTCAACCTGGAGAGTTGGGACCCATGGAATGGGTGCCAGGCATTTGTGCTTTAATGGGTCTGCATTTGCTCACCCAATCTCACCAATCCTCTCAGTCCCAAGTGTCCCTCCTTATGCCACATCCAGCTGTCACTGCACATAGGGTCATTCCAGGTTTCATCAGAGACCCTGAAGGAATTGTAAAGAATTTCCCAGTTTTTTTGTTTTGTTTTTGAAATTCCTTTTTATAGTGGGTTTGAGCTGATTCTCGCTGCCATGTTTATGCCAGTGTAGACACACTTGATTCCCTTACGGAGACATATCAATACATAGGTTTTAAGATCCTTACTAGTCAGATATATTCCTCTGCGGGAAATATGGGGTTTTGAGTCCCTTTCACTGAGGAAGGTGTAGGTCTTGTCTATTTCATAGTTGGTTTTTGGAACGGTACCTGTGCTTATATCAAACTCTGGTTTTATGCATCACCCCACCTCTCCTTCCCCCTTAAGCAGGCATAAGAGTGTTTTCTAAATGTGAGACTCTGTTCTCTTTCCTAACTCAGTTCAAATGTAGCCATGTTTACAGGATCTTCATAAGTGATATCTTATGATAAGTTTCTTTTTCTGTGTGACGTATTTCACTTAGAATCATCGTACCTGAATCCACCCATTTTGCTGCTACTGGTCTTATGAGATTGATTTCATGGCTGAGGGATATTCCATCGTACGTAAGTACCACAATTTTTTGAACCATTTTTATATTTCCTGGGATATTTAAGGTGTACCCAAGTTGAGGTCCTTGTAAGTAGTGCAGCCCTAAATTTTGGGGTGGCTCTCTCTTATTGATTTTCAGTTTTCCCAAGGTATATTCCCTAGACTGGAAGTGCCCTTGGCTCTGTAGCTCTGTTGTTTACTTGTTTTAGGGAACACAATGTACTCCTCCAGAGCGGCAGTTGGCAATTTACATCCCGCCCATCAGCATAAAAAGGCTCCCTGTTCTCCAGGGCCTGTCTTGCCTTTCTGGTTTTTACACATTTTGTGGATGTCCCTTTTGACCGGTGGGAAGTGATACTTCTTTGTAGTGCAGATTTGCATTGCCCGCTTGCTTGCTTGGCCAAAAAGGGCGTATGCGTTTTCTCCTGAATATATTCAGGAGAAAACGCATACGCCCTTTTTGGCCAAGTGCATCATTGTCGAAGTTGTGCCCCTCTTCCTGTGCTTTAAAGGCGATTCCAACGTACCTCTTGAAATCTGTTTCCTGCTATTCTGCCTCGCTTTCAAGTCCGCCTCGTTGCCTTCCCTCAACAGATTTTTGGACGATAGTTGTCCTTTATTACTCGGCCAGTTTGTGAATTGCTGTGCCCCTGAGCTCCATTTTTCAACTCGTTTTTGGTGAGCTGACCACAAGTCCAAAATTTTGGTTCAGGACCTATGCTGGTTCCCGGTGGGGGGCTGAGACTTTGGATAATTTTTCTTCCTGCCGGGAAATTACAGTGATATGTGCCCGTCCAAGTGCCTAACAGCTACTCTCTCATTGGTTCTCCCTCTTCCCTTTCATCCTCTGCCAAATTGGCAACCTGTGCGAACCAGGAGGTTACAGGGGCTGTCTCTCCAAGTTGGGAGGTTGATAGTAAAGCAGATGGAAAGTCAAACCGGAGCACCAGGAGAGGGACTATTCGTTGAGTTTTAGAAACCTTTCGTATTCACAGTGTGTCCATTCTCTTGGTTTCCCGTACATGTTATAGCTGTAGTAATATTCCCTTCAACCTCGAGAGTTGGGACCCATGGAATGGGTGCCAGGTATTTGTGCTTTAAAGTGTCTGCATTTGCTCACCCAATCTCACAAATCCTCTCAGTCCCAAGTGTCCCTCCTTATGCCACATCCAGCGGTCATTGTAGATAGGGTCATTCCAGGTTTCATCAGAGACCCTGAAGGAAATGTAAAGAATTTCCCAGTTTTTTTGTTTTGTTTTTGAAATTCCTTTTTATAGTGGGTTTGAGCTGATTCTCGCTGCCATGTTTATGCCAGTCTAGACACACTTGATTCCCTCACGGAGACATATCAATCCATAGGTTTTAAGATTCTTACTAGCCAGATATATTCCTCTGCGGGAAATATGGGGTTTTGAGTCCCTTTCACTGAGGAAGGTGTAGGTCTTGTCTATTCCATAGTTGGTTTTTGGAACGGTACCTCTGCTTATAGCAAACTCTGGTTTTATGCATCACCCCACCTCTCCTTCCCCCTTAAGCAGGCAAAAGAGTGTTTTCTAAATGTGAGACACTGTTCTCTTTCCTAACTCAGTTCCAATGTAGCCATGTTTACAGGATCTTCATAAGTGATATCTTATGATAAGTTTCTTTTTCTGTGTGACTTATTTCACTTAGAATCATCGTACCTGAATCCACCCATTTTGCTGCTACTGGTCTTATGACATTGATTTCATGGCTGAGGGATATTCCATCGTACGTAAGTACCACAATTTTTTGAACCATTTTTATATTTCCTGGGATATTTAAGGTGTACCCAAGTTGAGGTCCTTGTAAGCAGTGCAGCCCTAAATTTTGGGGTGGCTCTGTCTTATTGATTTTCAATTTTCCCAAGGTATATTCCCTAGACTGGAAGTCCCCTTGGCTCTGTAGCTCTGTTCTTTACTTGTTTTAGGGAACACAATGTACTCCTCCAGAGAGGCAGTTGGCAATTTACATCCCGCCCATCAGCATAACAAGGCTCCCTGTTCTCCAGGACCTGTCTTGCCTTTCTGGTTTTTACACATTTTGTGGATGTCCCTTTTGACCAGTGGGAAGTGATACTTCTTTGTAGTGCGGATTTGCATTGCCCGCTTGCTTGCTTGGCCAAAAAGGGCGTATGCGTTTTCTCCTGAATATATTCAGGAGAAAACGCATACGCCCTTTTTGGCCAAGTGCATCATTGTCGAAGTTGTGCCCCTCTTCCTGTGCTTTAAAGGCGATTCCAACGTACCTCTTGAAATCTGTTTCCTGCTATTCTGCCTCGCTTTCAAGTCCGCCTCGTTGCCTTCCCTCAACAGATTTTTGGACGATAGTTGTCCTTTATTACTCGGCCAGTTTGTGAATTGCTGTGCCCCTGAGCTCCATTTTTCAACTCGTTTTTGGTGAGCTGACCGCAAGTCCAACATTTTGGTTCAGGACCTCTGCTGGTCCCCAGTGGGGGTTGAGACTTTGGTTAATTCTTCTTCCTGCCGGGAAATTACAGTGATATGTGCCCGTCCAAATGCCTAACAGCTACTCTCTCATTGGTTCTCCCTCTTCCCTTTCATCCTCTGCCAAATTGGAAACCTGTGCGAACCAGGAGGTTAAAGGGGCTGTCTCTCCAAGTTGGGAGGTTGATAGTAAAGCAGATGGAAAGTCAAACCGGAGCACCAGGAGAGGGACTATTCATTGAGTTTTAGAAACCTTTCGTATTCACAGTGTGTCCGTTCTCTAGGTTTCCCGTACATGTTATAGCTGTAGTAATATTCCCTTCAACCTGGAGAGTTGGGACCCATGGAATGGGTGCCAGGCATTTGTGCTTTAATGGGTCTGCATTTGCTCACCCAATCTCACCAATCGTCTCAGTCCTAAGTGTCCCTCCTTATGCCACATCCAGCTGTCATTGTAGATAGGGTCATTCCAGGTTTCATCGGAGACCCTGAAGGAATTGTAAAGAATTTCCCAGTTTTTTTGTTTTGTTTTTGAAATTCCTTTTTATAGTGGGTTTGAGCTGATTCTCGCTGCCATGTTTATGCCAGTGTAGACACACTTGATTCCCTTACGGAGACATATCAATACATAAGTTTTAAGATCCTTACTAGTCAGATATATTCCTCTGCGGGAAATATGGGGTTTTGAGTCCCTTTCACTGAGGAAGGTGTAGGTCTTGTCTATTCCATAGTTGGTTTTTGGAACGGTACCTGTGCTTATATCAAACTCTGGTTTTATGCATCACCCAACCTCTCCTTCCCCCTTAAGCAGGCATAAGAGTGTTTTCTAAATGTGAGACACTGTTCTCTTTCCTAACTCAGTTCAAATGTAGCCATGTTTACAGGATCTTCATAAGTGATATCTTATGATAAGTTTCTTTTTCTGTGTGACTTATTTCACTTAGAATCATCGTACCTGAATCCACCCATTTTGCTGCTACTGGTCTTATGACATTGATTTCATGGCTGAGGGATATTCCATCGTACGTAAGTACCACAATTTTTTGAACCATTTTTATATTTCCTGGGATATTTAAGGTGTACCCAAGTTGAGGTCCTTGTAAGCAGTGCAGCCCTAAATTTTGGGGTGGCTCTGTCTTATTGATTTTCAATTTTCCCAAGGTATATTCCCTAGACTGGAAGTGCCCTTGGCTCTGTAGCTCTGTTCTTTACTTGTTTTAGGGAACACAATGTACTCCTCCACAGAGACAGTTGGCAATTTACATCCCGCCCATGAGCATAACAAGGCTCCCTGTTCTCCAGGGCCTGTCTTGCCTTTCTGGTTTTTACACATTTTGTGGATATCCCTTTTGACCAGTGGGAAGTGATACTTCTTTGTAGTGCGGATTTGCATTGCCCGCTTGCTTGCTTGGCCAAAAAGGGCGTATGCGTTTTCTCCTGAATATATTCAGGAGAAAACGCATATGCCCTTTTTGGCCAAGTGCATCATTGTCGAAGTTGTGCCCCTCTTCCTGTGCTTTAAAGGCGATTCCAACGTACCTCTTAAATCTGTTTCCTGCTATTCTGCCTCGCTTTCAAGTCCACCTCGTTGCCTTCCCTCAACAGATTTTTGGACGATAGTTGTCCTTTATTACTCGGCCAGTTTGTGAATTGCTGTGCCCATTAGCTCCATTGTTCAACTCGTTTTTGGTGAGCTGACCGCAAGTCCAACATTTTGGTTCAGGACCTCTGCTGGTCCCCAGTGGGGGTTGAGACTTTGGTTAATTCTTCTTCCTGCCGGGAAATTACAGTGATATGTGCCCGTCCAAATGCCTAACAGCTACTCTCTCATTGGTTCTCCCTCTTCCGTTTCATCCTCTGCCCAATTGGAAAACTGTGAGAACCAGGAGGTTACAGGGGCTGTCTCTCCAAGTTGGGAGGTTGATAGTAAAGCAGATGGAAAGTCAAACCGGAGCACCAGGAGAGGGACTATTCGTTGAGTTTTAGAAACCTTTCGTATTCACAGTGTGTCCGTTCTCTAGGTTTCCCGTACATGTTATAGCTGTAGTAATATTCCCTTCAACCTGGAGAGTTGGGACCCATGGAATGGGTGCCAGGCATTTGTGCTTTAATGGGTCTGCATTTGCTCACCCAATCTCACCAATCGTCTCAGTCCCAAGTGTCCCTCCTTATGCCACATCCAGCTGTCATTGTAGATAGGGTCATTCCAGGTTTCATCAGAGACCCTGAAGGAATTGTAAAGAATTTCCCAGTTTTTTTGTTTTTTTTTTGAAATTCCTTTTTATAGTGGGTTTGAGCTGATTCTCGCTGCCATGTTTATGCCAGTGTAGACACACTTGATTCCCTTACGGAGACATATCAATACATAGGTTTTAAGATCCTTACTAGTCAGATATATTCCTCTGCGGGAAATATGGGGTTTTGAGTCCCTTTCACTGAGGAAGGTGTAGGTCTTGTCTATTCCATAGTTGGTTTTTGGAACGGTACCTGTGCTTATATCAAACTCTGGTTTTATGCATCACCCAACCTCTCCTTCCCCCTTAAGCAGGCATAAGTGTGTTTTCTAAATGTGAGACACTGTTCTCTTTCCTAACTCAGTTCAAATGTAGCCATGTTTACAGGATCTTCATAAGTGATATCTTATGATAAGTTTCTTTTTCTGTGTGACTTATTTCACTTAGAATCATCGTACCTGAATCCACCCATTTTGCTGCTACTGGTCTTATGACATTGATTTCATGGCTGAGGGATATTCCATCGTACGTAAGTACCACAATTTTTTGAACCATTTTTATATTTCCTGGGATATTTAAGGTGTACCCAAGTTGAGGTCCTTGTAAGCAGTGCAGCCCTAAATTTTGGGGTGGCTCTGTCTTATTGATTTTCAATTTTCCCAAGGTATATTCCCTAGACTGGAAGTGCCCTTGGCTCTGTAGCTCTGTTCTTTACTTGTTTTAGGGAACACAATGTACTCCTCCACAGAGACAGTTGGCAATTTACATCCCGCCCATGAGCATAACAAGGCTCCCTGTTCTCCAGGGCCTGTCTTGCCTTTCTGGTTTTTACACATTTTGTGGATGTCCCTTTTGACCAGTGGGAAGTGATACTTCTTTGTAGTGCGGATTTGCATTGCCCGCTTGCTTGCTTGGCCAAAAAGGGCGTATGCGTTTTCTCCTGAATATATTCAGGAGAAAACGCATATGCCCTTTTTGGCCAAGTGCATCATTGTCGAAGTTGTGCCCCTCTTCCTGTGCTTTAAAGGCGATTCCAACGTACCTCTTAAATCTGTTTCCTGCTATTCTGCCTCGCTTTCAAGTCCACCTCGTTGCCTTCCCTCAACAGATTTTTGGACGATAGTTGTCCTTTATTACTCGGCCAGTTTGTGAATTGCTGTGCCCATTAGCTCCATTGTTCAACTCGTTTTTGGTGAGCTGACCGCAAGTCCAACATTTTGGTTCAGGACCTCTGCTGGTCCCCAGTGGGGGTTGAGACTTTGGTTAATTCTTCTTCCTGCCGGGAAATTACAGTGATATGTGCCCGTCCAAATGCCTAACAGCTACTCTCTCATTGGTTCTCCCTCTTCCGTTTCATCCTCTGCCCAATTGGAAACCTGTGAGAACCAGGAGGTTACAGGGGCTGTCTCTCCAAGTTGGGAGGTTGATAGTAAAGCAGATGGAAAGTCAAACCGGAGCACCAGGAGAGGGACTATTCGTTGAGTTTTAGAAACCTTTCGTATTCACAGTGTGTCCGTTCTCTAGGTTTCCCGTACATGTTATAGCTGTAGTAATATTCCCTTCAACCTGGAGAGTTGGGACCCATGGAATGGGTGCCAGGCATTTGTGCTTTAATGGGTCTGCATTTGCTCACACAATCTCAACAATCGTCTCAGTCCCAAGTGTCCCTCCTTATGCCACATCCAGCTGTCAATGTAGATAGGGTCATTCCAGGTTTCATCAGAGACCCTGAAGGAATTGTAAAGAATTTCCCAGTTTCTTTGTTTTGTTTTTGAAATTCCTTTTTATAGTGGGTTTGAGCTGATTCTCGCTGCCATGTTTATGCCAGTGTAGACACACTTGATTCCCTTACGGAGACATATCAATACATAGGTTTTAAGATCCTTACTAGTCAGATATATTCCTCTGCGGGAAATATGGGGTTTTGAGTCCCTTTCACTGAGGAAGGTGTAGGTCTTGTCTATTCCATAGTTGGTTTTTGGAACGGTACCTGTGCTTATATCAAACTCTGGTTTTATGCATCACCCAACCTCTCCTTCCCCCTTAAGCAGGCATAAGAGTGTTTTCTAAATGTCAGACTCTGTTCTCTTTCCTAACTCAGTTCAAGTGTAGCCATGTTTACAGGATCTTCATAAGTGATATCTTATGATAAGTTTCTTTTTCTGTGTGACTTATTTCACTTAGAATCATCGTACCTGAATCCACCCATTTTGCTGCTACTGGTCTTATGACATTGATTTCATGGCTGAGGGATATTCCATCGTACGTAGGTACCAAAATTTTTTGAACCATTTTAATATTTCCTGGGATATTTAATGTGTACCCAAGTTGAGGTCCTTGTAAGCAGTGCAGCATTAAATTTTGGGGTGGCTCTGTCTTATTGATTTTCAGTTTTCCCAAGGTATATTCCCTAGACTGGAAGTGCCCTTGGCTCTGTAGCTCTGTTCTTTACTTGTTTTAGGGAACACAATGTACGCCTCAAGAGCGGCAGTTGGCAATTTACATCCGGCCCATCAGCATAACAAGGCTCCCTGTTCTCCAGGGCCTGTCTTGCCTTTCTGGTTTTTACACATTTTGTGGATGTCCCTTTTGACCGGTGGGATGTGATACTACTTTGTAGTGCAGATTTGCATTGCCCGCTTGCTTCCTTGGCCAAAAAGGGCGTATGCGTTTTCTCCTGAATATATTCAGGAGAAAACGCATACGCCCTTTTTGGCCAAGTGCATCATTGTCGAAGTTGTGCCCCTCTTCCTGTGCTTTAAAGGCAATTCCAACGTACCTCTTGAAATCTGTTTCCTGCTATTCTGCCTCGCTTTCAAGTCCGCCTCGTTGCCTTCCCTCAACAGATTTTTGGATGATAGTTGTCCTTTATTACTCGGCCAGTTTGTGAATTGCTGTGCCCCTGAGCTCCATTTTTCAACTCGTTTTTGGTGAGCTGACCGCAAGTCCAAAATTTTGGTTCAGGACCTATGCTGGTTCCCGGTAGGGGGCTGAGACTTTGGATAATTCTTCTTCCTGCTGGGAAATTACAGTGATATGTGCCCGTCCAAGTGCCTAACAGCTACTCTCTCATTGGTTCTCCCTCTTCCCTTTCATCCTCTGCCAAATTGGCAACCTGTGCGAACCACGAGGTTAAAGGGGCTGTCTCTCCAAGTTGGGAGGATTATAGAAAAGCAAATGGAAAGTCAAACCGGAGTTCCAGGAGAGCGACTATTCGTAGAGTTTTAGAAACCTTTCGTATTCACAGTGTGTCCGTTCTCTAGGTTTCCTGTACATGTTATAGCTGTAGTAATATTCCCTTCAACCTGGAGAGTTGTGACCCATGGAATGGGTGCCAGGTATTTGTGCTTTAAAGTGTCTGCATTTGCTCACCCAATCTCACCAATCCTCTCAGTAGAAAGTATCCCTCCTTATGCCACATCCATCTGTCATTGTAGATAGGGTCATTCCAGGTTTCATCAGAGACCCTGAAGGAATTGTAAAGAATTTCCCAGTTTTTTGTTTTGTTTTTGAAATTCCTTTTTATAGTGGGTTTGAGCTGATTCTCGCTGCCATGTTTATGCCAGTCTAGACACACTTGATTCCCTCACGGAGACATATCAATACATAGGTTTTAAGATTCTTAGTAGCCAGATATATTCCTCTGCGGGAAATATGGGGTTTTGAGTCCCTTTCACTGAGGAAGGTGTAGGTCTTGTCTATTCCATAGTTGGTTTTTGGAACGGTACCTCTGCTTATATCAAACTCTGGTTTTATGCATCACCCAACCTCTCCTTCCTCCTTAAGCAGGCATAAGAGTGTTTTCTAAATGTGAGACACTGTTCTCTTTCCTAACTCAGTTCAAGTGTAGCCATGTTTACAGGATCTTCATAAGTGATATCTTATGATAAGTTTCTTTTTCTGTGTGACTTATTTCACTTAGAATCATCGTACCTGAATCCACCCATTTTGCTGCTACTGGTCTTATGACATTGATTTCATGGCTGAGGGATATTCCATTGTACGTAAGTACCACAATTTTTTGAACCATTTTTATATTTCCTGGTATATTTAAGGTGTACCCAAGTTGAGGTCCTTGTAAGCATTGCAGCCCTAAATTTTGGGGTGGCTCTGTCTTATTGATTTTCAGTTTTCCCAAGGTATATTCCCTAGACTGGAAGTGCCCTTGGCTCTGTAGCTCTGTTGTTTAATTGTTTTAGGGAACAAAATGTACTCCTCCGGAGAGGCAGTTGGCAATTTACATCCCACCCATCAGCATAACAAGGCTCCCTGTTCTCCAGGGCCTGTCTTGCCTTACTGGTTTTTACACATTTTGTGTATGTCCCTTTTGACTGGTGGGAAGTGCTTCTTCTTTGTAGTGCAGATTTGCATTGCCCGCTTCCTTGCTTGGCCAAAAAGGGCGTATGCGTTTTCTCCTGAATATATTCAGGAGAAAACGCATACGCCCTTTTTGGCCAAGTGCATCATTGTCGAAGTTGTGCCCCTCTTCCTGTGCTTTAAAGGCGATTCCAACGTACCTCTTGAAATCTGTTTCCTGCTATTCTCCCTCGCTTTCAAGTCCGCCTCGTTGCCTTCCCTCAACAGATTTTTGGACGATAGTTGTCCTTTATTACTCAGCCAGTTTGTGAATTGCTGTGCCCCTGTGCTCCATTTTTCAACTCGTTTTTGGTGAGCTGACCGCACGTCCAAAATTTTGGTTCAGGGCCTATACTGGTTCCCGGTGGGTGGCTGAGACTTTGGTTAATTCTTCTTCCTGCCGGGAAGTTAGAGTGATATGTGCCCGTCCAAATACCTAACAGCTACTCTGTCATTGGTTCTCCCTCTTCCCTTTCATCCTCTGCCAAATTGGCAACCTGTGCGAACCAGGAGGTTAAAGGGGCTGTCTCTCCAAGTTGGGAGGTTGATAGTAAAGCAGATGGAAAGTCAAACCGGAGCACCAGGAGAGGGACTATTCGTTGAGTTTTAGAAACCTTTCGTATTCACAGTGTGTCCGTTCTCTAGGATTCCCGTACATGTTATAGCTGTAGTAATATTCCCTTCAACCTGGAGAGTTGGGACCCATGGAATGGGTGCCAGGCATTTGTGCTTTAAAGGGTCTGCATTTGCTCACCCAATCTCACCAATCGTCTCAGTCCCAAGTGTCCCTCCTTATGCCACATCCAGCTGTCATTGTAGATAGGGTCATTCCAGGTTTCATCAGAGACCCTGAAGGAATTGTAAAGAATTTCCCAGTTTTTTTGTTTTGTTTTTGAAATTCCTTTTTATAGTGGGTGTGAGCTGATTCTCGCTGCCATGTTTATGCCAGTCTAGACACACTTGATTCCCTTACGGAGACATATCAATACATAGGTTTTAAGATTCTTACTAGTCAGATATATTCCTCTGTGGGAAATATGGGGTTTTGAGTCCCTTTCACTGAGGAAGGTGTAGGTCTTGTCTATTCCATAGTTGGTTTTTGGAACGGTACCTGTGCTTATATCAAACTCTGGTTTTATGCATCACCCCACCTCTCCTTCCTCCTTAAGCAGGCATAAGAGTGTTTTCTAAATGTGAGACACTGTTCTCTTTCCTAACTCAGTTCAAGTGTAGCCATGTTTACAGGATCTTCATAAGTGATATCTTATGATAAGTTTCTTTTTCTGTGTGACTTATTTCACTTAGAATCATCGTACCTCAATCCACCCATTTTGCTGCTACTGGTCTTATGACATTGATTTCATGGCTGAGGGATATTCCATCGTACGTAAGTACCACAATTTTTTGAACCATTTTTATATTTCCTGGGATATTTAAGGTGTACCCAAGTTGAGGTCCTTGTAAGCATTGCAGCCCTAAATTTTGGGGTGGCTCTGTCTTATTGATTTTCAGTTTTCCCAAGGTATATTCCCTAGACTGGAAGTGCCCTTGGCTCTGTAGCTCTGTTCTTTACTTGTTTTAGGGAACACAATGTACTCCTCCGGAGAGGCAGTTGGCAATTTACATCCCGCCCATCAGCATAACAAGGCTCCCTGTTCTCCAGGGCCTGTCTTGCCTTTCTGGTTTTTACACATTTTGTGGATGTCCCTTTTGACCGGTGGGAAGTGCTACTTCTTTGTATTGCAGATTTGCATTGCCCGCTTCCTTGCTTGGCCAAAAAGGGCGTATGCGTTTTCTCCTGAATATATTCAGGAGAAAACGCATACGCCCTTTTTGGCCAAGTGCATCATTGCCGAAGTTGTGCCCCTCTTCCTGTGCTTTAAAGGCGATTCCAACGTACCTCTTGAAATCTGTTTCCTGCTATTCTGCCTCGCTTTCAAGTCCGCCTCGTTGCCTTCCCTCAACAGATTTTTGGACGATAGTTGTCCTTTATTACTCGGCCAGTTTGTGAATTGCTGTGCCCCTGAGCTCCATTTTTGAACTCGTTTTTGGTGAGCTGACCGCAAGTCCAAAATTTTGGTTCAGGATCTATGCTGGTTCCCGCTGGGGGGCTGAGACTTTGGATAATTCTTCTTCCTGCCGGGAAATTACAGTGATATGTGCCCGTCCAAGTGCCTAACAGCTACTCTCTCATTGGTTCTCCCTCTTCCCTTTCATCCTCTGCCAATTTGGCAACCTGTGCAAACCAGGTGGTTAAAGGAGCTGTCTCTCCAAGTTGGGAGGTTGATAGTAAAGCAGATGGAAAGTCACCCGGAGCACCAGGAGAGGGACTATTCGTTGAGTTTTAGAAACCTTTCGTATTCACAGTGTGTCCGTTCTCTAGGTTTCCCGTACATGTTATAGCTGTAGTAATATTCCCTTCAACCTCGAGAGTTGGGACCCATGGAATGGGTGCCAGGTATTTGTGCTTTAAAGTGTCTGCATTTGCTCACCCAATCTCACAACTCCTCTCAGTCCCAAGTGTCCCTCCTTATGCCACATCCAGCTGTCATTGTAGATAGGGTCATTCCAGGTTTCATCAGAGACCCTGAAGGAATTGTAAAGAATTTCCCAGTTTTTTTGTTTTGTTTTTGAAATTCCTTTTTATAGTGGGTTTGAGCTGATTCTCGCTGCCATGTTTATGCCAGTCTAGACACACTTGATTCCCTCACGGAGACATATCAATCCATAGGTTTTAAGATTCTTACTAGTCAGATATATTCCTCTGCGGGAAATATGTGGTTTTGAGTCCCTTTCACTGAGGAAGGTGTAGGTCTTGTCTATTCCATAGTTGGTTTTTGGAAGGGTACCTGTGCTTATATCAAACTCTGGTTTTATGCATCACCCCACCTCTCCTTCCCCCTTAAGCAGGCATAAGAGTGTTTTCTAACTGTGAGACACTGTTCTCTTTCCTAACTCAGTTCAAATGTAGCCATGTTTACAGTATCTTCATAAGTGATATATTATGATAAGTTTCTTTTTCTGTGTGACTTATTTCACTTAGAATCATCGTACCTGAATCCACCCATTTTGCTGCTACTGGTCTTATGACATTGATTTCATGGCTGAGGGATATTCCATCGTACATAAGTACCACAATTTTTTGAACCATTTTTATATTTCCTGGGATATTTAAGGTGTACCCAAGTTGAGGTTCTTGTAAGTAGTGCAGCCCTAAATTTTGGGGTGGCTATGTCTTATTGATTTTCAATTTTCCCAAGGTATATTCCCTAGACTGGAAGTGCCCTTGGCTCTGTAGCTCTGTTGTTTACTTGTTTTAGGGAACACAATACACTCCTCCAGAGAGGCAGTTGGCAATTTACATCCCGCCCATCAGCATAACAAGGCTCCCTGTTCTCCAGGGCCTGTCTTGCCTTTCTGGTTTTTACACATTTTGTGGATGTCCCTTTTGACCAGTGGGAAGTGATACTTCTTTGTAGTGCAGATTTGCATTGCCCGCTTGCTTGCTTGGCCAAAAAGGGCGTATGCGTTTTCTCCTGAATATATTCAGGAGAAAACGCATACGCCCTTTTTGGCCAAGTGCATCATTGTCGAAGTTGTGCCCCTCTTCCTGTGCTTTAAAGGCGATTCCAACGTACCTCTTGAAATCTGTTTCCTGCTATTCTGCCTCGCTCTCAAATCCGCCTCGTTGCCTTCCATCAACAGATTTTTGGACAATAGTTGTCCTTTATTACTCGGCCAGTTTGTGAATTGCTGTGCCCCTGAGCTCCATTTTTCAACTCGTTTTTGGTGAGCTGACCGAAAGTCCAACATTTTGGTTCAGGACCTATTCTGGTTCCCCGTGGGGGGCAGAGACTTTGGTTAAATCTTCTTCCTGCCGGGAAATTACAGTGATATGTGCAAGTCCAAGTGCCTAACAGCTACTCTCTCATTGGTTCTCCCTCTTCCCTTTCATCCTCTGCCAAATTGGAAACCTGTGCGAACCAGGAGGTTAAAGGGGCTGTCTCTCCAAGTTGGGAGGTTGATAGTAAAGCAGATGGAAAGTCAAAGCGGAGCACCAGGAGAGGGACTATTCGTTGAGTTTTAGAAACCTTTCGTATTCACAGTGTGTCCGTTCTCTAGGATTCCCGTACATGTTATAGCTGTAGTAATATTCCCTTCAACCTGGAGAGTTGGGACCCATAGAATGGGTGCCAGGCATTTGTGCTTTAAAGGGTCTGCATTTGCTCACCCAATCTCACCAATCGTCTCAGTCCCAAGTGTCCCTCCTTATGCCACATCCAGCTGTCATTGTAGATAGGGTCATTCCAGGTTTCATCAGAGACCCTGAAGGAATTGTAAAGAATTTCCCAGTTTTTTTGTTTTGTTTTTGAAATTCCTTTTTATAGTGGGTTTGAGCTGATTCTCGCTGCCATGTTTATGCCAGTCTAGACACACTTGATTCCCTTACGGAGACATATCAATACATAGGTTTTAAGATTCTTACTAGTCAGATATATTCCTCTGTGGGAAATATTGGGTTTTGAGTCCCTTTCACTGAGGAAGGTTTAGGTCTTGTGTATTCCATAGTTGGTTTTTGGAACGGTACCTGTGCTTATATCAAACTCTGGTTTTATGCATCACCCCACCTCTCCTTCCTCCTTAAGCAGGCATAAGAGTGTTTTCTAAATATGAGACACTGTTCTCTTTCCTAACTCAGTTCAAGTGTAGCCATGTTTACAGGATCTTCATAAGTGATATCTTATGATAAGTTTCTTTTTCTGTGTGACTTATTTCACTTAGAATCATCGTACCTGAATCCACCCATTTTGCTGCTACTGGTGTTATGACATTGATTTCATGGCTGAGGGATATTCCATTGTACGTAAGTACCACAATTTTTTGAACCATTTTTATATTTCCTGGGATATTTAAGGTGTACCCAAGTTGAGGTCCTTGTAAGCATTGCAGCCCTAAATTTTGGGGTGGCTCTGTCTTATTGATTTTCAGTTTTCCCAAGGTATATTCCCTAGACTGGAAGTGCCCTTGGCTCTGTAGCTCTGTTGTTTACTTGTTTTAGGGAACACAATGTACTCCTCCGGAGAGGCAGTTGGCAATTTACATCCCGCCCATCAGCATAACAAGGCTCCCTGTTCTCCAGGGCCTGTCTTGCCTTACTGGTTTTTACACATTTTGTGTATGTCCCTTTTGACCGGTGGGAAGTGCTTCTTCTTTGTAGTGCAGATTTGCATTGCCCGCTTCCTTGCTTGGCCAAAAAGGGCGTATGCGTTTTCTCCTGAATATATTCAGGAGAAAACGCATACGCCCTTTTTGGCCAAGTGCATCATTGTCGAAGTTGTGCCCCTCTTCCTGTGCTTTAAAGGCGATTCCAACGTACCTCTTGAAATCTGTTTCCTGCTATTCTGCCTCGATTTAAGTCTGCCTCGTTGCCTTCCCTCAACAGATTTTTGGACGATAGTTGTCCTTTATTACTCGGCCAGTTTGTGAATTGCTGTGCCCCTGAGCTCCATTTTTCAACTCGTTTTTGGTGAGCTGACCGCAAGTCCAAAATTTTGGTTCAGGATCTATGCTGGTTCCCGGTGGGGGGCTGAGACTTTGGATAATTCTTCTTCCTGCCGGGAAATTACAGTGATATGTGCCCGTCCAAGTGCCTAACAGCTACTCTCTCATTGGTTCTCCCTCTTCCCTTTCATCCTCTGCCAAATTGGCAACCTGTGCGAACCAGGAGGTTAAAGGGGCTGTCTCTCCAAGTTGGGAGGTTGATAGTAAAGCAGATGGAATTCAAACCGGAGCACCAGGAGAGGGACTATTCGTTGAGTTTTAGAAACCTTTCGTATTCACAGTGTGTCCGTTCTCTAGGTTTCCCGTACATGTTATAGCTGTAGTAATATTCCCTTCAACCTGGAGAGTTGGGACCCATGGAATGGGTGCCAGGCATTTGTGCTTTAAAGGGTCTGCATTTGCTCACCCAATCTCACAAATCCTCTCAGTCCCAAGTGTCCCTCCTTATGCCACATCCATCTGTCATTGTAGATAGGGTCATTAAAGGTTTCATCAGAGACCCTGAAGGAATTGTAAAGAATTTCCCAGTTTTTTTGTTTTGTTTTTGAAATTCCTTTTTAGAGTGGGTTTGAGCTGATTCTCGCTGCCATGTTTTTGCCAGTCTAGACACACTTGATTCCCTCACGGAGACATATCAATCCATAGGTTTTAAGATTCTTACTAGTCAGATATATTCCTCTGCGGGAAATATGTGGTTTTGAGTCCCTTTCACTGAGGAAGGTGTAGGTCTTGTCTATTCCATAGTTGGTTTTTGGAACGGTACCTGTGCTTATATCAAACTCTGGTTTTATGCATCATCCCACCTCTCCTTCCCCCTTAAGCAGGCATAAGAGTGTTTTCTAAATGTGAGACACTCTTCTCTTTCCTAACTCAGTTCAAGTGTAGCCATGTTTACAGGATCTTCATAAGTGATATCTTATGATAAGTTTCTTTTTCTCTGTGACTTATTTCACTTAGAATCATCGTACCTGAATCTACCCATTTTGCTGCTACTGGTCTTATGACATTGATTTCATGGCTGAGGGATATTCCATCGTACGTAAGTACCACAATTTTTTGAACCATTTTTATATTTCCTGGGATATTTAAGGTGTACCCAAGTTGAGGTCCTTGTAAGCAGTGCAGCCCTAAATTTTGTGGTGGCTCTGTCTTATTGATTTTCAGTTTTCCCAAGGTATATTCGCTAGACTGGAAGTGCCCTTGGCTCTGTAGCTCTGTTGTTTACTTGTTTTAGGGAACACAATGCACTCCTCCAGAGAGGCAGTTGGCAATTTACATCCCGCCCATCAGCATAACAAGGCTCCCTGTTCTCCAGGGCCTGTCTTGCCTTTCTGGTTTTTACACATTTTGTGGATGTCCCTTTTGACCGGTGGGAAGTGATACTTCTTTGTAGTGCAGATTTACATTGCCCGCTTGCTTGCTTGGCCAAAAAGGGCGTATGCGTTTTCTCCTGAATATATTCAGGAGAAAACGCATACGCCCTTTTTGGCCAACTGCATCATTGTCGAAGTTGTGCCCCTCTTCCTGTGCTTTAAAGGTGATTCCAACGTACCTCTTGAAATCTGTTTCCTGCTATTCTCCCTCGCTTTCAAGTCCGCCTCGTTGCCTTCCCTCAACAGATTTTTGGACGATAGTTGTCCTTTATTACTCAGCCAGTTTGTGAATTGCTGTGCCCCTGTGCTCCATTTTTCAACTCGTTTTTGGTGAGCTGACCGCACGTCCAAAATTTTGGTTCAGGGCCTATACTGGTTCCCGGTGGGTGGCTGAGACTTTGGTTAATTCTTCTTCCTGCCGGGAAGTTAGAGTGATATGTGCCCGTCCAAATACCTAACAGCTACTCTGTCATTGGTTCTCCCTCTTCCCTTTCATCCTCTGCCAAATTGGCAACCTGTGCGAACCAGGAGGTTAAAGGGGCTGTCTCTCCAAGTTGGGAGGTTGATAGTAAAGCAGATGGAAAGTCAAACCGGAGCACCAGGAGAGGGACTATTCGTTGAGTTTTAGAAACCTTTCGTATTCACAGTGTGTCCGTTCTCTAGGATTCCCGTACATGTTATAGCAGTAGTAATATTCCCTTCAACCTGGAGAGTTGGGACCCATGGAATGGGTGCCAGGCATTTGTGCTTTAAAGGGTCTGCATTTGCTCACCCAATCTCACCAATCCTCTCAGTCCCAAGTGTCCCTCCTTATGCCACATCCAGCTGTCATTGTAGATAGGGTCATTCCAGGTTTCATCAGAGACCCTGAAGGAATTGTAAAGAATTTCCCAGTTTTTTTGTTTTGTTTTTGAAATTCCTTTTTATAGTGGGTTTGAGCTGATTCTCGCTGCCATGTTTATGCCAGTCTAGACACACTTGATTCCCTCACGGAGACATATCAATCCATAGGTTTTAAGATTCTTACTAGTCAGATATATTCCTCTGTGGGAAATATGGGGTTTTGAGTCCCTTTCACTGAGGAAGGTGTAGGTCTTGTCTATTCCATAGTTGGTTTTTGGAACGGTACCTGTGCTTATATCAAACTCTGGTTTTATGCATCATCCCACCTCTCCTTCCCCCTTAAGCAGGCATAAGAGTGTTTTCTAAATGTGAGACACTCTTCTCTTTCCTAACTCAGTTCAAGTGTAGCCATGTTTACAGGATCTTCATAAGTGATATCTTATGATAAGTTTCTTTTTCTCTGTGACTTATTTCACTTAGAATCATCGTACCTGAATCTACCCATTTTGCTGCTACTGGTCTTATGACATTGATTTCATGGCTGAGGGATATTCCATCGTACGTAAGTACCACAATTTTTTGAACCATTTTTATATTTCCTGGGATATTTAAGGTGTACCCAAGTTGAGGTCCTGGTAAGCAGTGCAGCCCTAAATTTTGTGGTGGCTCTGTCTTATTGATTTTCAGTTTTCCCAAGGTATATTCGCTAGACTGGAAGTGCCCTTGGCTCTGTAGCTCTGTTGTTTACTTGTTTTAGGGAACACAATGCACTCCTCCAGAGAGGCAGTTGGCAATTTACATCCCGCCCATCAGCATAACAAGGCTCCCTGTTCTCCAGGGCCTGTCTTGCCTTTCTGGTTTTTACACATTTTGTGGATGTCCGTTCTGACCGGTGGGAAGTGATACTTCTTTGTAGTGCAGATTTGCCTTGCCCGCTTGCTTGCTTGGCCAAAAAGGGCGTATGCGTTTTCTCCTGAATATATTCAGGAGAAAACGCATACGCCCTTTTTGGCCAAGTGCATCATTGTCGAAGTTGTGCCCCTCTTCCTGTGCTTTAAAGGTGATTCCAACGTACCTCTTGAAATCTGTTTCCTGCTATTCTCCCTCGCTTTCAAGTCCGCCTCGTTGCCTTCCCTCAACAGATTTTTGGACGATAGTTGTCCTTTATTACTCAGCCAGTTTGTGAATTGCTGTGCCCCTGTGCTCCATTTTTCAACTCGTTTTTGGTGAGCTGACCGCACGTCCAAAATTTTGGTTCAGGGCCTATACTGGTTCCCGGTGGGTGGCTGAGACTTTGGTTAATTCTTCTTCCTGCCGGGAAGTTAGAGTGATATGTGCCCGTCCAAATACCTAACAGCTACTCTGTCATTGGTTCTCCCTCTTCCCTTTCATCCTCTGCCAAATTGGCAACCTGTGCGAACCAGGAGGTTAAAGGGGCTGTCTCTCCAAGTTGGGAGGTTGATAGTAAAGCAGATGGAAAGTCAAACCGGAGCACCAGGAGAGGGACTATTCGTTGAGTTTTAGAAACCTTTCGTATTCACAGTGTGTCCGTTCTCTAGGATTCCCGTACATGTTATAGCTGTAGTAATATTCCCTTCAACCTGGAGAGTTGGGACCCATGGAATGGGTGCCAGGCATTTGTGCTTTAAAGGGTCTGCATTTGCTCACCCAATCTCACCAATCCTCTCAGTCCCAAGTGTCCCTCCTTATGCCACATCCAGCTGTCATTGTAGATAGGGTCATTCCAGGTTTCATCAGAGACCCTGAAGGAATTGTAAAGAATTTCCCAGTTTTTTTGTTTTGTTTTTGAAATTCCTTTTTATAGTGGGTGTGAGCTGATTCTCGCTGCCATGTTTATGCCAGTCTAGACACACTTGATTCCCTTACGGAGACATATCAATACATAGGTTTTAAGATTCTTACTAGTCAGATATATTCCTCTGCGGGAAATATGTGGTTTTGAGTCCCTTTCACTGAGGAAGGTGTAGGTCTTGTCTATTCCATAGTTGGTTTTTGGAACGGTACCTGTGCTTATATCAAACTCTGGTTTTATGCATCACCCCACCTCTCCTTCCTCCTTAAGCAGGCATAAGAGTGTTTTCTAAATGTGAGACACTGTTCTCTTTCCTAACTCAGTTCAAGTGTAGCCATGTTTACAGGATCTTCATAAGTGATATCTTATGATAAGTTTCTTTTTCTGTGTGACTTATTTCACTTAGAATCATCGTACCTCAATCCACCCATTTTGCTGCTACTGGTCTTATGACATTGATTTCATGGCTGAGGGATATTCCATCGTACGTAAGTACCACAATTTTTTGAACCATTTTTATATTTCCTGGGATATTTAAGGTGTACCCAAGTTGAGGTCCTTGTAAGCATTGCAGCCCTAAATTTTGGGGTGGCTCTGTCTTATTGATTTTCAGTTTTCCCAAGGTATATTCCCTAGACTGGAAGTGCCCTTGGCTCTGTAGCTCTGTTCTTTACTTGTTTTAGGGAACACAATGTACTCCTCCGGAGAGGCAGTTGGCAATTTACATCCCGCCCATCAGCATAACAAGGCTCCCTGTTCTCCAGGGCCTGTCTTGCCCTTCTGGTTTTTACACATTTTGTGGATGTCCCTTTTGACCGGTGGGAAGTGCTACTTCTTTGTATTGCAGATTTGCATTGCCCGCTTCCTTGCTTGGCCAAAAAGGGCGTATGCGTTTTCTCCTGAATATATTCAGGAGAAAACGCATACGCCCTTTTTGGCCAAGTGCATCATTGCCGAAGTTGTGCCCCTCTTCCTGTGCTTTAAAGGCGATTCCAACGTACCTCTTGAAATCTGTTTCCTGCTATTCTGCCTCGCTTTCAAGTCCGCCTCGTTGCCTTCCCTCAACAGATTTTTGGACGATAGTTGTCCTTTATTACTCGGCCAGTTTGTGAATTGCTGTGCCCCTGAGCTCCATTTTTGGACTCGTTTTTGGTGAGCTGACCGCAAGTCCAAAATTTTGGTTCAGGATCTATGCTGGTTCCCGCTGGGGGGCTGAGACTTTGGATAATTCTTCTTCCTGCCGGGAAATTACAGTGATATGTGCCCGTCCAAGTGCCTAACAGCTACTCTCTCATTGGTTCTCCCTCTTCCCTTTCATCCTCTGCCAATTTGGCAACCTGTGCAAACCAGGTGGTTAAAGGAGCTGTCTCTCCAAGTTGGGAGGTTGATAGTAAAGCAGATGGAAAGTCACCCGGAGCACCAGGAGAGGGACTATTCGTTGAGTTTTAGAAACCTTTCGTATTCACAGTGTGTCCGTTCTCTAGGTTTCCCGTACATGTTATAGCTGTAGTAATATTCCCTTCAACCTCGAGAGTTGGGACCCATGGAATGGGTGCCAGGTATTTGTGCTTTAAAGTGTCTGCATTTGCTCACCCAATCTCACAAATCCTCTCAGTCCCAAGTGTCCCTCCTTATGCCACATCCAGCTGTCATTGTAGATAGGGTCATTCCAGGTTTCATCAGAGACCCTGAAGGAATTGTAAAGAATTTCCCAGTTTTTTTGTTTTGTTTTTGAAATTCCTTTTTATAGTGGGTTTGAGCTGATTCTCGCTGCCATGTTTATGCCAGTCTAGACACACTTGATTCCCTCACGGAGACATATCAATCCATAGGTTTTAAGATTCTTACTAGTCAGATATATTCCTCTGCGGGAAATATGTGGTTTTGAGTCCCTTTCACTGAGGAAGGTGTAGGTCTTGTCTATTCCATAGTTGGTTTTTGGAAGGGTACCTGTGCTTATATCAAACTCTGGTTTTATGCATCACCCCACCTCTCCTTCCCCCTTAAGCAGGCATAAGAGTGTTTTCTAACTGTGAGACACTGTTCTCTTTCCTAACTCAGTTCAAATGTAGCCATGTTTACAGTATCTTCATAAGTGATATATTATGATAAGTTTCTTTTTCTGTGTGACTTATTTCACTTAGAATCATCGTACCTGAATCCACCCATTTTGCTGCTACTGGTCTTATGACATTGATTTCATGGCTGAGGGATATTCCATCGTACATAAGTACCACAATTTTTTGAACCATTTTTATATTTCCTGGGATATTTAAGGTGCACCCAAGTTGAGGTTCTTGTAAGTAGTGCAGCCCTAAATTTTGGGGTGGCTATGTCTTATTGATTTTCAATTTTCCCAAGGTATATTCCCTAGACTGGAAGTGCCCTTGGCTCTGTAGCTCTGTTGTTTACTTGTTTTAGGGAACACAATACACTCCTCCAGAGAGGCAGTTGGCAATTTACATCCCGCCCATCAGCATAACAAGGCTCCCTGTTCTCCAGGGCCTGTCTTGCCTTTCTGGTTTTTACACATTTTGTGGATGTCCCTTTTGACCAGTGGGAAGTGATACTTCTTTGTAGTGCAGATTTGCATTGCCCGCTTGCTTGCTTGGCCAAAAAGGGCGTATGCGTTTTCTCCTGAATATATTCAGGAGAAAACACATACGCCCTTTTTGGCCAAGTGCATCATTGTCGAAGTTGTGCCCCTCTTCCTGTGCTTTAAAGGCGATTCCAACGTACCTCTTGAAATCTGTTTCCTGCTATTCTGCCTCGCTCTCAAATCCGCCTCGTTGCCTTCCATCAACAGATTTTTGGACAATAGTTGTCCTTTATTACTCGGCCAGTTTGTGAATTGCTGTGCCCCTGAGCTCCATTTTTCAACTCGTTTTTGGTGAGCTGACCGAAAGTCCAACATTTTGGTTCAGGACCTATTCTGGTTCCCCGTGGGGGGCAGAGACTTTGGTTAAATCTTCTTCCTGCCGGGAAATTACAGTGATATGTGCCCGTCCAAGTGCCTAACAGCTACTCTCTCATTGGTTCTCCCTCTTCCCTTTCATCCTCTGCCAAATTGGAAACCTGTGCGAACCAGGAGGTTAAAGGGGCTGTCTCTCCAAGTTGGGAGGTTGATAGTAAAGCAGATGGAAAGTCAAAGCGGAGCACCAGGAGAGGGACTATTCGTTGAGTTTTAGAAACCTTTCGTATTCACAGTGTGTCCGTTCTCTAGGATTCCCGTACATGTTATAGCTGTAGTAATATTCCCTTCAACCTGGAGAGTTGGGACCCATAGAATGGGTGCCAGGCATTTGTGCTTTAAAGGGTCTGCATTTGCTCACCCAATCTCACCAATCGTCTCAGTCCCAAGTGTCCCTCCTTATGCCACATCCAGCTGTCATTGTAGATAGGGTCATTCCAGGTTTCATCAGAGACCCTGAAGGAATTGTAAAGAATTTCCCAGTTTTTTTGTTTTGTTTTTGAAATTCCTTTTTATAGTGGGTTTGAGCTGATTCTCGCTGCCATGTTTATGCCAGTCTAGACACACTTGATTCCCTTACGGAGACATATCAATACATAGGTTTTAAGATTCTTACTAGTCAGATATATTCCTCTGTGGGAAATATGGGGTTTTGAGTCCCTTTCACTGAGGAAGGTTTAGGTCTTGTGTATTCCATAGTTGGTTTTTGGAACGGTACCTGTGCTTATATCAAACTCTGGTTTTATGCATCACCCCACCTCTCCTTCCTCCTTAAGCAGGCATAAGAGTGTTTTGTAAATATGAGACACTGTTCTCTTTCCTAACTCAGTTCAAGTGTAGCCATGTTTACAGGATCTTCATAAGTGATATCTTATGATAAGTTTCTTTTTCTGTGTGACTTATTTCACTTAGAATCATCGTACCTGAATCCACCCATTTTGCTGCTACTGGTCTTATGACATTGATTTCATGGCTGAGGGATATTCCATTGTACGTAAGTACCACAATTTTTTGAACCATTTTTATATTTCCTGGGATATTTAAGGTGTACCCAAGTTGAGGTCCTTGTAAGCATTGCAGCCCTAAATTTTGGGGTGGCTCTGTCTTATTGATTTTCAGTTTTCCCAAGGTATATTCCCTAGACTGGAAGTGCCCTTGGCTCTGTAGCTCTGTTCTTTACTTGTTTTAGGGAACACAATGTACTCCTCCGGAGAGGCAGTTGGCAATTTACATCCCGCCCATCAGCATAACAAGGCTCCCTGTTCTCCAGGGCCTGTCTTGCCTTACTGGTTTTTACACATTTTGTGTATGTCCCTTTTGACCGGTGGGAAGTGCTTCTTCTTTGTAGTGCAGATTTGCATTGCCCGCTTCCTTGCTTGGCCAAAAAGGGCGTATGCGTTTTCTCCTGAATATATTCAGGAGAAAACGCATACGCCCTTTTTGGCCAAGTGCATCATTGTCGAAGTTGTGCCCCTCTTCCTGTGCTTTAAAGGCGATTCCAACGTACCTCTTGAAATCTGTTTCCTGCTATTCTGCCTCGATTTAAGTCTGCCTCGTTGCCTTCCCTCAACAGATTTTTGGACGATAGTTGTCCTTTATTACTCGGCCAGTTTGTGAATTGCTGTGCCCCTGAGTTCCATTTTTCAACTCGTTTTTGGTGAGCTGACCGCAAGTCCAAAATTTTGGTTCAGGATCTATGCTGGTTCCCGGTGGGGGGCTGAGACTTTGGATAATTCTTCTTCCTGCTGGGAAATTACAGTGATATGTGCCCGTCCAAGTGCCTAACAGCTACTCTCTCATTGGTTCTCCCTCTTCCCTTTCATCCTCTGCCAAATTGGCAACCTGTGCGAACCAGGAGGTTAAAGGGGCTGTCTCTCCAAGTTGGGAGGTTGATAGTAAAGCAGATGGAATTCAAACCGGAGCACCAGGAGAGGGACTATTCGTTGAGTTTTAGAAACCTTTCGTATTCACAGTGTGTCCGTTCTCTAGGTTTCCCGTACATGTTATAGCTGTAGTAATATTCCCTTCAACCTGGAGAGTTGGGACCCATGGAATGGGTGCCAGGCATTTGTGCTTTAAAGGGTCTGCATTTGCTCACCCAATCTCACAAATCCTCTCAGTCCCAAGTGTCCCTCCTTATGCCACATCCAGCTGTCATTGTAGATAGGGTCATTAAAGGTTTCATCAGAGACCCTGAAGGAATTGTAAAGAATTTCCCAGTTTTTTTGTTTTGTTTTTGAAATTCCTTTTTAGAGTGGGTTTGAGCTGATTCTCGCTGCCATGTTTTTGCCAGTCTAGACACACTTGATTCCCTCACGGAGACATATCAATCCATAGGTTTTAAGATTCTTACTAGTCAGATATATTCCTCTGCGGGAAATATGTGGTTTTGAGTCCCTTTCACTGAGGAAGGTGTAGGTCTTGTCTATTCCATAGTTGGTTTTTGGAACGGTACCTGTGCTTATATCAAACTCTGGTTTTATGCATCATCCCACCTCTCCTTCCCCCTTAAGCAGGCATAAGAGTGTTTTCTAAATGTGAGACACTCTTCTCTTTCCTAACTCAGTTCAAGTGTAGCCATGTTTACAGGATCTTCATAAGTGATATCTTATGATAAGTTTCTTTTTCTCTGTGACTTATTTCACTTAGAATCATCGTACCTGAATCTACCCATTTTGCTGCTACTGGTCTTATGACATTGATTTCATGGCTGAGGGATATTCCATCGTACGTAAGTACCACAATTTTTTGAACCATTTTTATATTTCCTGGGATATTTAAGGTGTACCCAAGTTGAGGTCCTTGTAAGCAGTGCAGCCCTAAATTTTGTGGTGGCTCTGTCTTATTGATTTTCAGTTTTCCCAAGGTATATTCGCTAGACTGGAAGTGCCCTTGGCTCTGTAGCTCTGTTGTTTACTTGTTTTAGGGAACACAATGCACTCCTCCAGAGAGGCAGTTGGCAATTTACATCCCGCCCATCAGCATAACAAGGCTCCCTGTTCTCCAGGGCCTGTCTTGCCTTTCTGGTTTTTACACATTTTGTGGATGACCCTTTTGACCGGTGGGAAGTGATACTTCTTTGTAGTGCAGATTTACATTGCCCGCTTGCTTGCTTGGCCAAAAAGGGCGTATGCGTTTTCTCCTGAATATATTCAGGAGAAAACGCATACGCCCTTTTTGGCCAAGTGCATCATTGTCGAAGTTGTGCCCCTCTTCCTGTGCTTTAAAGGTGATTCCAACGTACCTCTTGAAATCTGTTTCCTGCTATTCTCCCTCGCTTTCAAGTCCGCCTCGTTGCCTTCCCTCAACAGATTTTTGGACGATAGTTGTCCTTTATTACTCAGCCAGTTTGTGAATTGCTGTGCCCCTGTGCTCCATTTTTCAACTCGTTTTTGGTGAGCTGACCGCACGTCCAAAATTTTGGTTCAGGGCCTATACTGGTTCCCGGTGGGTGGCTGAGACTTTGGTTAATTCTTCTTCCTGCCGGGAAGTTAGAGTGATATGTGCCCGTCCAAATACCTAACAGCTACTCTGTCATTGGTTCTCCCTCTTCCCTTTCATCCTCTGCCAAATTGGCAACCTGTGCGAACCTGGAGGTTAAAGGGGCTGTCTCTCCAAGTTGGGAGGTTGATAGTAAAGCAGATGGAAAGCCAAACCGGAGCACCAGGAGAGGGACTATTCGTTGAGTTTTAGAAACCTTTCGTATTCACAGTGTGTCCGTTCTCTAGGATTCCCGTACATGTTATAGCTGTAGTAATATTCCCTTCAACCTGGAGAGTTGGGACCCATGGAATGGGTGCCAGGCATTTGTGCTTTAAAGGGTCTGCATTTGCTCACCCAATCTCACCAATCCTCTCAGTCCCAAGTGTCCCTCCTTATGCCACATCCAGCTGTCATTGTAGATAGGGTCATTCCAGGTTTCATCAGAGACCCTGAAGGAATTGTAAAGAATTTCCCAGTTTTTTTGTTTTGTTTTTGAAATTCCTTTTTATAGTGGGTTTGAGCTGATTCTCGCTGCCATGTTTATGCCAGTCTAGACACACTTGATTCCCTCACGGAGACATATCAATCCATAGGTTTTAAGATTCTTACTAGTCAGATATATTCCTCTGCGGGAAATATGTGGTTTTGAGTCCCTTTCACTGAGGAAGGTGTAGGTCTTGTCTATTCCATAGTTGGTTTTTGGAACGGTACCTGTGCTTATATCAAACTCTGGTTTTATGCATCATCCCACCTCTCCTTCCCCCTTAAGCAGGCATAAGAGTGTTTTCTAAATGTGAGACACTCTTCTCTTTCCTAACTCAGTTCAAGTGTAGCCATGTTTACAGGATCTTCATAAGTGATATCTTATGATAAGTTTCTTTTTCTCTGTGACTTATTTCACTTAGAATCATCGTACCTGAATCTACCCATTTTGCTGCTACTGGTCTTATGACATTGATTTCATGGCTGAGGGATATTCCATCGTACGTAAGTACCACAATTTTTTGAACCATTTTTATATTTCCTGGGATATTTAAGGTGTACCCAAGTTGAGGTCCTGGTAAGCAGTGCAGCCCTAAATTTTGTGGTGGCTCTGTCTTATTGATTTTCAGTTTTCCCAAGGTATATTCGCTAGACTGGAAGTGCCCTTGGCTCTGTAGCTCTGTTGTTTACTTGTTTTAGGGAACACAATGCACTCCTCCAGAGAGGCAGTTGGCAATTTACATCCCGCCCATCAGCATAACAAGGCTCCCTGTTCTCCAGGGCCTGTCTTGCCTTTCTGGTTTTTACACATTTTGTGGATGTCCCTTTTGACCGGTGGGAAGTGATACTTCTTTGTAGTGCAGATTTACATTGCCCGCTTGCTTGCTTGGCCAAAAAGGGCGTATGCGTTTTCTCCTGAATATATTCAGGAGAAAACGCATACGCCCTTTTTGGCCAAGTGCATCATTGTCGAAGTTGTGCCCCTCTTCCTGTGCTTTAAAGGTGATTCCAACGTACCTCTTGAAATCTGTTTCCTGCTATTCTCCCTCGCTTTCAAGTCCGCCTCGTTGCCTTCCCTCAACAGATTTTTGGACGATAGTTGTCCTTTATTACTCAGCCAGTTTGTGAATTGCTGTGCCCCTGTGCTCCATTTTTCAACTCGTTTTTGGTGAGCTGACCGCACGTCCAAAATTTTGGTTCAGGGCCTATACTGGTTCCCGGTGGGTGGCTGAGACTTTGGTTAATTCTTCTTCCTGCCGGGAAGTTAGAGTGATATGTGCCCGTCCAAATACCTAACAGCTACTCTGTCATTGGTTCTCCCTCTTCCCTTTCATCCTCTGCCAAATTGGCAACCTGTGCGAACCAGGAGGTTAAAGGGGCTGTCTCTCCAAGTTGGGAGGTTGATAGTAAAGCAGATGGAAAGTCAAACCGGAGCACCAGGAGAGGGACTATTCGTTGAGTTTTAGAAACCTTTCGTATTCACAGTGTGTCCGTTCTCTAGGATTCCCGTACATGTTATAGCTGTAGTAATATTCCCTTCAACCTGGAGAGTTGGGACCCATGGAATGGGTGCCAGGCATTTGTGCTTTAAAGGGTCTGCATTTGCTCACCCAATCTCACCAATCCTCTCAGTCCCAAGTGTCCCTCCTTATGCCACATCCAGCTGTCATTGTAGATAGGGTCATTCCAGGTTTCATCAGAGACCCTGAAGGAATTGTAAAGAATTTCCCAGTTTTTTTGTTTTGTTTTTGAAATTCCTTTTTATAGTGGGTGTGAGCTGATTCTCGCTGCCATGTTTATGCCAGTCTAGACACACTTGATTCCCTTACGGAGACATATCAATACATAGGTTTTAAGATTCTTACTAGTCAGATATATTCCTCTGCGGGAAATATGGGGTTTTGAGTCCCTTTCACTGAGGAAGGTGTAGGTCTTGTCTATTCCATAGTTGGTTTTTGGAACGGTACCTGTGCTTATATCAAACTCTGGTTTTATGCATCACCCCACCTCTCCTTCCTCCTTAAGCAGGCATAAGAGTGTTTTCTAAATGTGAGACACTGTTCTCTTTCCTAACTCAGTTCAAGTGTAGCCATGTTTACAGGATCTTCATAAGTGATATCTTATGATAAGTTTCTTTTTCTGTGTGACTTATTTCACTTAGAATCATCGTACCTGAATCCACCCATTTTGCTGCTACTGGTCTTATGACATTGATTTCATGGCTGAGGGATATTCCATCGTACGTAAGTACCACAATTTTTTGAACCATTTTTATATTTCCTGGGATATTTAAGGTGTACCCAAGTTGAGGTCCTTGTAAGCATTGCAGCCCTAAATTTTGGGGTGGCTCTGTCTTATTGATTTTCAGTTTTCCCAAGGTATATTCCCTAGACTGGAAGTGCCCTTGGCTCTGTAGCTCTGTTCTTTACTTGTTTTAGGGAACACAATGTACTCCTCCGGAGAGGCAGTTGGCAATTTACATCCCGCCCATCAGCATAACAAGGCTCCCTGTTCTCCAGGGCCTGTCTTGCCTTTCTGGTTTTTACACATTTTGTGGATGTCCCTTTTGACCGGTGGGAAGTGCTACTTCTTTGTATTGCAGATTTGCATTGCCCGCTTCCTTGCTTGGCCAAAAAGGGCGTATGCGTTTTCTCCTGAATATATTCAGGAGAAAACGCATACGCCCTTTTTGGCCAAGTGCATCATTGCCGAAGTTGTGCCCCTCTTCCTGTGCTTTAAAGGCGATTCCAACGTACCTCTTGAAATCTGTTTCCTGCTATTCTGCCTCGCTTTCAAGTCCGCCTCGTTGCCTTCCCTCAACAGATTTTTGGACGATAGTTGTCCTTTATTACTCGGCCAGTTTGTGAATTGCTGTGCCCCTGAGCTCCATTTTTGAACTCGTTTTTGGTGAGCTGACCGCAAGTCCAAAATTTTGGTTCAGGATCTATGCTGGTTCCCGGTGGGGGGCTGAGACTTTGGATAATTCTTCTTCCTGCCGGGAAATTACAGTGATATGAGCCCGTCCAAGTGCCTAACAGCTACTCTCTCATTGGTTCTCCCTCTTCCCTTTCATCCTCTGCCAAATTGGCAACCTGTGCGAACCAGGTGGTTAAAGGAGCTGTCTCTCCAAGTTGGGAGGTTGATAGTAAAGCAGATGGAAAGTCAAACCGGAGCACCAGGAGAGGGACTATTCGTTGAGTTTTAGAAACCTTTCGTATTCACAGTGTGTCCGTTCTCTAGGTTTCCCGCACATGTTATAGCTGTAGTAATATTCCCTTCAACCTCGAGAGTTGGGACCCATGGAATGGGTGCCAGGTATTTGTGCTTTAAAGTGTCTGCATTTGCTCACCCAATCTCACAAATCCTCTCAGTCCCAAGTGTCCCTCCTTATGCCACATCCAGCTGTCATTGTAGATAGGGTCATTCCAGGTTTCATCAGAGACCCTGAAGGAATTGTAAAGAATTTCCCAGTTTTTTTGTTTTGTTTTTGAAATTCCTTTTTATAGTGGGTTTGAGCTGATTCTCGCTGCCATGTTTATGCCAGTCTAGACACACTTGATTCCCTCACGGAGACATATCAATCCATAGGTTTTAAGATTCTTACTAGTCAGATATATTCCTCTGCGGGAAATATGTGGTTTTGAGTCCCTTTCACTGAGGAAGGTGTAGGTCTTGTCTATTCCATAGTTGGTTTTTGGAACGGTACCTGTGCTTATATCAAACTCTGGTTTTATGCATCACCCCACCTCTCCTTCCCCCTTAAGCAGGCATAAGAGTGTTTTCTAACTGTGAGACACTGTTCTCTTTCCTAACTCAGTTCAAATGTAGCCATGTTTACAGTATCTTCATAAGTGATATATTATGATAAGTTTCTTTTTCTGTGTGACTTATTTCACTTAGAATCATCGTACCTGAATCCACCCATTTTGCTGCTACTGGTCTTATGACATTGATTTCATGGCTGAGGGATATTCCATCGTACATAAGTACCACAATTTTTTGAACCATTTTTATATTTCCTGGGATATTTAAGGTGTACCCAAGTTGAGGTCCTTGTAAGCAGTGCAGCCCTAAATATTGGGGTGGCTCTGTCTTATTGATTTTCAATTTTCCCAAGGTATATTCCCTAGACTGGAAGTGCCCTTGGCTCTGTAGCTCTTTTCTGTACTTGTTTTAGGGAACACAATGTACTCCTCCAGAGAGGCAGTTGGCAATTTACATCCCGCCCATCAGCATAACAAGGCTCCCTGTTCTCCAGGGCCTGTCTTGCCTTTCTGGTTTTTACACATTTTGTGGATGTCCCTTTTGACCAGTGGGAAGTGATACTTCTTTGTAGTGCGGATTTGCATTGCCCGCTTGCTTGCTTGGCCAAAAAGGGCATATGCGTTTTCTTCTGAATATATTCAGGAGAAAACACATACGCCCTTTTTGGCCAAGTGCATCATTGTCGAAGTTGTGCCCCTCTTCCTGTGCTTTAAAGGCGATTCCAACGTACCTCTTGAAATCTGTTTCCTGCTATTCTGCTTCGCTTTCAAGTCTGCCTCGTTGCCTTCCCTCAACAGATTTTTGGACGATAGTTGTCCTTTATTTCTCAGCCAGTTTGTGAATTGCTGTGCCCCTGAGCTCCATTTTTCAACTCATTTTTGGTGAGCTGACCGCACGTCCAAAATTTTGGTTCAGGACCTATGCTGGTTCCCGGTGGGGGGCTGAGACTTTGGTTAATTCTTCTTCCTGCTGGGAAGTTAGAGTGATATGTGCCCGTCCAAATGCCTAACAGCTACTCTCTCATTAGTTCTCCCTCTTCCCTTTCATCCTCTGCCAAATTGGCAACCTGTTCAAACCAGGAGGTTAAAAGGGCTGTCTCTCCAAGTTGGGAGATTGATAGTAAAGCGGATGGAAAGTCAAACCGGAGCACCAGGTGAGGGAATATTCGTTGAGTTTTAGAAACCTTTCCTATTCACAGTGTGTCCGTTCTCTAGGTTTCCCGTACATGTTATAACTGTAGTAATATTCCCTTCAACCTGGAGAGTTGGGTCCCATGGAATGTGTGCCAGGCATTATTGCTTTAAAGTGTCTGCATTTGCTCACCCAATCTCACCAATCCTCTCAGTCCCAAGTGTCCAGCCTTATGCCACATCCAGCTGTCGTTGTAGATAGGGTCATTCCAAGTTTCATCAGAGACCCTGAAGGAATTGTAAAGAATTTCCCAGTTTTTTTGTTTTGTTTTTAAATTCCTCTTTATAGTGGGTTTGAGCTGATTCTCGCTGCCATGTTTATGCCAGTCTAGACACACTTGATTCCCTTACGGAGACATATCAGTACATAGGTTTTAAGATTCTTACTAGTCAGATATATTCCTCTTCGGGAAATATGGGGTTTTGAGTCCCTTTCACTGAGGAAGGTGTAGGTCTTGTCTATTCCATAGTTGGTTTTTGGAACGGTACCTGTGCTTATATCAAACTCTGGTTTTATGCATCACCCCACCTCTCCTTCCTCCTTAAGCAGGCATAAGCGTGTTTTCTAAATGTGAGACACTGTTCTCTTTCCTAACTCAGTTCAAGTATAGCCATGTTTACAGGATCTTCATAAGTGATATCTTATGATAAGTTTCTTTTTCTGTGTGACTTATTTCACTTAGAATCATCGTACCTGAATCCACCCATTTTGCTGCTACTGGTCTTATGACATTGATTTCATGGCTGAGGGATATTCCATCGTATGTAAGTACCAAAATTTTTTGAACCATTTTTATATTTCCTGGGATATTTAAGGTGTACCCAAGTTGAGGTCCTTGTAAGCAGTGCAGCCTTAATTTTGGGGTGGCTCTGTCTTATTGATTTTCGGTTTACCCAAGGTATATTCCCTAGACTGGAAGTGCCCTTGGCTCTGTAGCTCTGTTCTTTACTTGTTTTAGGGAACACAATGTACTCCTCCAGAGAGGCAGTTGGAAATTTACATCCCGCCCAGCAGCATAACAAGGCTCCCTATTCTCCAGGGCCTGTCTTGCCTTTCTGGTTTTTACACATTTTGTGGATGTCCCTTTTGACCGGTGGGAAGTGATACTTCTTTGTAGTGCAGATTTGCATTGCCCGCTTTCTTGCTTGGTGAAAAAGGGTGTATGCGTTTTCTCCTGAATATATTCAGGAGAAAACGCATACGCCCTTTTTCGCCAAGTGCATCATTGTCGAAGTTGTGCCCCTCTTCCTGTGCTTTAAAGGCGATTCCAACGTACCTCTTTAAATCTGTTTCCTGTTATTCTGCCTCGCTTTCAAGTCCGCCTCGTTGCCTTCCCTCAACAGATTTTTGGACGATAGTTGTCCTTTATTACTCGGCCAGTTTGTGAATTGCTGTGCCCCTGAGCTCAATTTTTCAACTCGTTTTTTGTGAGCTGACCGCAAGTCCAAAATTTTGGTTCAGAACCTATGCTGGTTCCCGGTGGGGGGCTGAGACTTTGGTTAATTCTTCTTCCTCCCGGGAAGTTAGAGTAATATGTGCCCGTCCAAATGCCTAACAGCTACTCTCTCATTGGTTCTCCCTCTTCCCTTTCATCCTCTGCCAAATTGGCAACCTGTTCGAACCAGGAGGTTAAAGGGGCTGTCTCTCCAAGTTGGGAGATTGATAGTAAAGCAGATGGAAAGTCAAACCGGAGCACCAGGAGAGGGACTATTCGTTGAGTTTTAGAAACCTTTCATATTCACAGTGTGTCCGTTCTCTGGGTTTCCCGTACATGTTATAACTGTAGTAATATTCCCTTCAACCTGGAGAGTTGGGACCCATGGAATGGGTGCCATGCATTATTGCTTTAAAGGGTATGCATTTGCTCACCCAATCACACCAATCCTCTCAGTCCCAAGTGTCCAGGCTTATGCCACATCCAGCTGTCATTGTAGATAGGGTCATTCCAAGTTTCATCAGGACCCTGAAGGAATTGTAAAGAATTTCCCAGTTTTTTTGTTTTCTTTTTGAAGTTCCTTTTTATAGCGGGTTTGAGCTGACTCTCGCTGCCATGTTTATGCCTGTCTAGACACACTTGATTCCCTTATGGAGACACATCAATACATAGGTTTTAAGATTCTTACTAGTCAGATATATTCCTCTGTGGGAAATATGGGGATTTCAGTCCCTTTCATTGAGGAAGGTGTAGGTCTTGTCTATTCC
This sequence comes from Hyperoodon ampullatus, assembly GCF_949752795.1. Lineage (NCBI taxonomy): Eukaryota > Metazoa > Chordata > Mammalia > Artiodactyla > Ziphiidae > Hyperoodon > Hyperoodon ampullatus. Next base: position 1,222,125 of record NW_027640382.1, on the reverse strand, counting down.
ATAGTTGGTTTTTGGAACGGTACCTGTGCTTATATCAAACTCTGGTTTTATGCATCACCCCACCTCTCCTTCCCCCTTAAGCAGGCATAAGAGTGTTTTCTAAATGTGAGACGCTGTTCTCTTTCCTAACTCAGTTCAAGTGTAGCCATGTTTACAGGATCTTCATAAGTGATATCTTATGATAAGTTTCTTTTTCTGTGTGACTTATTTCACTTAGAATCATCGTACCTGAATCCACCCATTTTGCTGTTACTGGTCTTATGACATTGATTTCATGGCTGAGGGATATTCCATCGTACGTATGTACCACAATTTTTTGAACCATTTTTATATTTCCTGGGATATTTAAGGTGTACCCAAGTAGAGGTCCTTGTAAGCAGTGCAGCCCTAAATCTTGTGGTGGCTCTGTCTTATTGATTTTCAGTTTTACCAAGGTATATTCCCTAGACTGGAAGTGCCCTTGGCTCTGTAGCTCTGTTCTTTACTTGTTTTAGGGAACAAAATGCACTCCTCCAGAGAGGCAGTTGGAAATTTACATCCCGCCCATCAGCATAACAAGGCTCCCTGTTCTCCAGGGCCTGTCTTGCCTTTCTGGTTTTTACACATTTTGTGGATGTCCCTTTTGACCGGTGGGAAGTGATACTTCTCTGTAGAGCAGATTTGCATTGCCCGCTTGCTTGCTTGGCCAAAAACGGCGTATGCGTTTTCTCCTGAATATATTCAGGAGAAAACGAATACGCCCTTTTTGGCCAAGTGCATCATTGTCGAAGTTGTGCCCCTCTTCCTGTGCTTTAAAGGCGATTCCAACGTACCTCTTGAAATCAGTTTCCTGCTATTCTACCTCGCTTTCAAGTCCGCCTCGTTGCCATCCCTCAACAGATTTTTGGACGATAGTTGTCCTTTATTACTCGGCCAGCCTGTGAATTGCTGTGCCCCTGAGCTCCATTTTTCAACTCGTTTTTGGTGAGCTGACCGCAAGTCCAAAATTTTGGTTCAGGACCTATACTGGTTCCCGGTGGGGGGCTGAGACTTTGGTTAATTCTTCTTCCTGCCGGGAAATTACAGTGATATGTGCCCGTCCAAGTGCCTAACAGCTACTCTCTCTTTGGTTCTCCCTCTTCCCTTTTATCCTCTGCCAAATTGGCAACCTGTGCGAACCAGGAGGTTAAAGGGGCTGTCTCTCCAAGATGGGAGGTTGATAGTAAAGCAGATGGAAAGTCAAACCGGAGCACCAAGAGAGGGACTATTCATTGAGTTTTAGAAACCTTTCGTATTCACAGTGTGTCCGTTCTCTAGGTTTTCCGTACATGTTATAACTGTAGTAATATTCCCTTCAACCTGGAGAGTTGGGTCCCATGGAATGGGTGCCAGGCATTATTGCTTTAAAGTGTCTGCATTTGCTCACCCAATCTCACCAATCCTCTCAGTCCCAAGTGTCCAGCCTTATGCCACATCCAGCTGTCGTTGTAGATAGGGTCATTCCAAGTTTCATCAGAGACCCTGAAAGAATTGTAAAGAATTTCCCAGTTTTTTTGTTTTGTTTTTAAATTCCTTTTTATAGTGGGTTTGAGCTGATTCTCGCTGCCATGTTTATGCCAGTCTAGACACACTTGATTCCCTTACGGAGACATATCAGTACATAGGTTTTAAGATTCTTACTAGTCAGATATATTCCTCTTCGGGAAATATGGGGTTTTGAGTCCCTTTCACTGAGGAAGGTGTAGGTCTTGTCTATTCCATAGTTGGTTTTTGGAACGGTACCTGTGCTTATATCAAACTCTGGTTTTATGCATCACCCCACCTCTCCTTCCCCCTTAAGCAGGCATAAGAGTGTTTTCTAAATGTGAGACACTCTTCTCCTTCCTAACTCAGTTCAAGTGTAGCCATGTTTACAGGATCTTCATAAGTGATATCTTATGATAAGTTTCTTTTTCTGTGTGACTTATTTCACTTAGAATCATCGTACCTGAATCCACCCATTTTGCTGTTACTGGTCTTATGACATTGATTTCATGGCTGAGGGATATTCCATCGTACGTAAGTACCACAATTTTTGAACCATTTTTATATTTCCTGGGATATTTAAGGTGTACCCAAGTAGAGGTCCTTGTAAGCAGTGCAGCCCTAAATCTAGGGGTGGCTCTGTCTTATTGATTTTCAGTTTTCCCAAGGTATATTCCCTAGACTGGAAGTGCCCTTGGCTCTGTAGCTCTGTTCTTTACTTGTTTTAGGGAACACAATGCACTCCTCCAGAGAGGCAGTTGGAAATTTACATCCCGCCCATCAGCATAACAAGGCTCCCTGTTCTCCAGGGCCTGTCTTGCCTTTCTGGTTTTTACACATTTTGTGGATGTCCCTTTTGACCGGTGGGAAGTGCTACTTCTTTGTATTGCAGATTTGCATTGCCCGCTTCCTTGCTTGGCCAAAAAGGGCGTATGCGTTTTCTCCTGAATATATTCAGGAGAAAACGCATACGCCCTTTTTGGCCAAGTGCATCATTGCCGATGTTGTGCCCCTCTTCCTGTGCTTTAAAGGCGATTCCAACGTACCTCTTGAAATCTGTTTCCTGCTATTCTGCCTCGCTTTCAAGTCCGCCTCGTTGCCTTCCCTCAACAGATTTTTGGACGATAGTTGTCCTTTATTACTCGGCCAGTTTGTGAATTGCTGTGCCCCTGAGCTCCATTTTTCAACTCGTTTTTGGTGAGCTGACCGCAAGTCCAAAATTTTGGTTCAGGATCTATGCTGGTTCCCGGTGGGGGGCTGAGACTTTGGATAATTCTTCTTCCTGCCGGGAAATTACAGTGATATGTGCCCGTCCAAGTGCCTAACAGCTACTCTCTCATTGGTTCTCCCTCTTCCCTTTCATCCTCTGCCAAATTGGCAACCTGTGAGAACCAGGTGGTTAAAGGGGCTGTCTCTCCAAGTTGGGAGGTTGATAGTAAAGCAGATGGAAAGTCAAACCGGAGCACCAGGAGAGGGACTATTCGTTGAGTTTTAGAAACCTTTCGTATTCACAGTGTGTCCGTTCTCTAGGTTTCCCGTACATGTTATAGCTGTAGTAATATTCCCTTCAACCTCGAGAGTTGGGACCCATGGAATGGGTGCCAGGTATTTGTGCTTTAAAGTGTCTGCATTTGCTCACCCAATCTCACAAATCCTCTCAGTCCCAAGTGTCCCTCCTTATGCCACATGCAGCTGTCATTGTAGATAGGGTCATTCCAGGTTTCATCAGAGACCCTGAAGGAATTGTAAAGAATTTCCCAGTTTTTTTGTTTTGTTTTTGAAATTCCTTTTTATAGTGGGTTTGAGCTGATTCTCGCTGCCATGTTTATGCCAGTCTAGACACACTTGATTCCCTCACGGAGACATATCAATCCATAGGTTTTAAGATTCTTACTAGTCAGATATATTCCTCTGCGGGAAATATGTGGTTTTGAGTCCCTTTCACTGAGGAAGGTGTAGGTCTTCTCTATTCCATAGTTGGTTTTTGGAACGGTACCTGTGCTTATATCAAACTCTGGTTTTATGCATCACCCCACCTCTCCTTCCCCCTTAAGCAGGCATAAGAGTGTTTTCTAAATGTGAGACACTGTTCTCTTTCCTAACTCAGTTCAAATGTAGCCATGTTTACAGTATCTTCATAAGTGATATATTATGATAAGTTTCTTTTTCTGTGTGACTTATTTTACTTAGAATCATCGTACCTGAATCCACCCATTTTGCTGCTACTGGTCTTATGACATTGATTTCATGGCTGAGGGATATTCCATCGTACATAAGTACCACAATTTTTTGAACCATTTTTATATTTCCTGGGATATTTAAGGTGTACCCAAGTTGAGGTCCTTGTAAGCAGTGCAGCCGTAAATATTGGGGTGGCTCTGTCTTATTGATTTTCAATTTTCCCAAGGTATATTCCCTAGACTGGAAGTGCCCTTGGCTCTGTAGCTCTGTTCTGTACTTGTTTTAGGGAACACAATGTACTCCTCCAGAGAGGCAGTTGGCAATTTACATCCCGCCCATCAGCATAACAAGGCTCCCTGTTCTCCAGGGCCTGTCTTGCCTTTCTGGTTTTTACACATTTTGTGGATGTCCCTTTTGACCAGTGGGAAGTGATACTTCTTTGTAGTGCGGATTTGCATTGCCCGCTTGCTTGCTTGGCCAAAAAGGGCATATGCGTTTTCTTCTGAATATATTCAGGAGAAAACACATACGCCCTTTTTGGCCAAGTGCATCATTGTCGAAGTTGTGCCCCTCTTCCTGTGCTTTAAAGGCGATTCCAACGTACCTCTTGAAATCTGTTTCCTGCTATTCTGCTTCGCTTTCAAGTCTGCCTCGTTGCCTTCCCTCAACAGATTTTTGGACGATAGTTGTCCTTTATTTCTCAGCCAGTTTGTGAATTGCTGTGCCCCTGAGCTCCATTTTTCAACTCATTTTTGGTGAGCTGACCGCACGTCCAAAATTTTGGTTCAGGACCTATGCTGGTTCCCGGTGGGGGGCTGAGACTTTGGTTAATTCTTCTTCCTGCTGGGAAGTTAGAGTGATATGTGCCCGTCCAAATGCCTAACAGCTACTCTCTCATTAGTTCTCCCTCTTCCCTTTCATCCTCTCCCAAATTGGCAACCTGTTCAAACCAGGAGGTTAAAGGGGCTGTCTCTCCAAGTTGGGAGATTGATAGTAAAGCGGATGGAAAGTCAAACCGGAGCACCAGGTGAGGGAATATTCGTTGAGTTTTAGAAACCTTTCCTATTCACAGTGTGTCCGTTCTCTAGGTTTCCCGTACATGTTATAACTGTAGTAATATTCCCTTCAACCTGGAGAGTTGGGTCCCATGGAATGGGTGCCAGGCATTATTGCTTTAAAGTGTCTGCATTTGCTCACCCAATCTCACCAATCCTCTCAGTCCCAAGTGTCCAGCCTTATGCCACATCCAGCTGTCGTTGTAGATAGGGTCATTCCAAGTTTCATCAGAGACCCTGAAGGAATTGTAAAGAATTTCCCAGTTTTTTTGTTTTGTTTTTAAATTCCTCTTTATAGTGGGTTTGAGCTGATTCTCGCTGCCATGTTTTTGCCAGTCTAGACACACTTGATTCCCTTACGGAGACATATCAGTACATAGGTTTTAAGATTCTTACTAGTCAGATATATTCCTCTTCGGGAAATATGGGGTTTTGAGTCCCTTTCACTGAGGAAGGTGTAGGTCTTTTCTATTCCATAGTTGGTTTTTGGAACGGTACCTGTGCTTATATCAAACTCTGGTTTTATGCATCACCCCACCTCTCCTTCCTCCTTAAGCAGGCATAAGCGTGTTTTCTAAATGTGAGACACTGTTCTCTTTCCTAACTCAGTTCAAGTGTAGCCATGTTTACAGGATCTTCATAAGTGATATCTTATGATAAGTTTCTTTTTCTGTGTGACTTATTTCACTTAGAATCATCGTACCTGAATCCACCCATTTTGCTGCTACTGGTCTTATGACATTGATTTCATGGCTGAGGGATATTCCATCGTATGTAAGTACCAAAATTTTTTGAACCATTTTTATATTTCCTGGGATATTTAAGGTGTACCCAAGTTGAGGTCCTTGTAAGCAGTGCAGCCTTAATTTTGGGGTGGCTCTGTCTTATTGATTTTCGGTTTACCCAAGGTATATTCCCTAGACTGGAAGTGCCCTTGGCTCTGTAGCTCTGTTCTTTACTTGTTTTAGGGAACACAATGTACTCCTCCAGAGAGGCAGTTGGAAATTTACATCCCGCCCATCAGCATAACAAGGCTCCCTATTCTCCAGGGCCTGTCTTGCCTTTCTGGTTTTTACACATTTTGTGGATGTCCCTTTTGACCGGTGGGAAGTGATACTTCTTTGTAGTGCAGATTTGCATTGCCCGCTTTCTTGCTTGGTGAAAAAGGGTGTATGCGTTTTCTCCTGAATATATTCAGGACAAAACGCATACGCCCTTTTTCGCCAAGTGCATCATTGTCGAAGTTGTGCCCCTCTTCCTGTGCTTTAAAGGCGATTCCAACGTACCTCTTTAAATCTGTTTCCTGTTATTCTGCCTCGCTTTCAAGTCCGCCTCGTTGCCTTCCCTCAACAGATTTTTGGACGATAGTTGTCCTTTATTACTCGGCCAGTTTGTGAATTGCTGTGCCCCTGAGCTCAATTTTTCAACTCGTTTTTTGTGAGCTGACCGCAAGTCCAAAATTTTGGTTCAGAACCTATGCTGGTTCCCGGTGGGGGGCTGAGACTTTGGTTAATTCTTCTTCCTCCCGGGAAGTTAGAGTAATATGTGCCCGTCCAAATGCCTAACAGCTACTCTCTCATTGGTTCTCCCTCTTCCCTTTCATCCTCTGCCAAATTGGCAACCTGTTCGAACCAGGAGGTTAAAGGGGCTGTCTCTCCAAGTTGGGAGATTGATAGTAAAGCAGATGGAAAGTCAAACCGGAGCACCAGGAGAGGGACTATTCGTTGAGTTTTAGAAACCTTTCATATTCACAGTGTGTCCGTTCTCTGGGTTTCCCGTACATGTTATAACTGTAGTAATATTCCCTTCAACCTGGAGAGTTGGGACCCATGGAATGGGTGCCATGCATTATTGCTTTAAAGGGTCTGCATTTGCTCACCCAATCTCACCAATCCTCTCAGTCCCAAGTGTCCAGGCTTATGCCACATCCAGCTGTCATTGTAGATAGGGTCATTCCAAGTTTCATCAGGACCCTGAAGGAATTGTAAAGAATTTCCCAGTTTTTTTGTTTTCTTTTTGAAGTTCCTTTTTATAGCGGGTTTGAGCTGACTCTCGCTGCCATGTTTATGCCTGTCTAGACACACTTGATTCCCTTATGGAGACACATCAATACATAGGTTTTAAGATTCTTACTAGTCAGATATATTCCTCTGTGGGAAATATGGGGATTTCAGTCCCTTTCATTGAGGAAGGTGTAGGTCTTGTCTATTCCATAGTTGGTTTTTGGAACGGTACCTGTGCTTATATCAAACTCTGGTTTTATGCATCACCCCACCTCTCCTTCCCCCTTAAGCAGGCATAAGAGTGTTTTCTAAATGTGAGACGCTGTTCTCTTTCCTAACTCAGTTCAAGTGTAGCCATGTTTACAGGATCTTCATAAGTGATATCTTATGATAAGTTTCTTTTTCTGTGTGACTTATTTCACTTAGAATCATCGTACCTGAATCCACCCATTTTGCTGTTACTGGTCTTATGACATTGATTTCATGGCTGAGGGATATTCCATCGTACGTATGTACCACAATTTTTTGAACCATTTTTATATTTCCTGGGATATTTAAGGTGTACCCAAGTAGAGGTCCTTGTAAGCAGTGCAGCCCTAAATCTTGTGGTGGCTCTGTCTTATTGATTTTCAGTTTTACCAAGGTATATTCCCTAGACTGGAAGTGCCCTTGGCTCTGTAGCTCTGTTCTTTACTTGTTTTAGGGAACAAAATGCACTCCTCCAGAGAGGCAGTTGGAAATTTACATCCCGCCCATCAGCATAACAAGGCTCCCTGTTCTCCAGGGCCTGTCTTGCCTTTCTGGTTTTTACACATTTTGTGGATGTCCCTTTTGACCGGTGGGAAGTGATACTTCTCTGTAGAGCAGATTTGCATTGCCCGCTTGCTTGCTTGGCCAAAAACGGCGTATGCGTTTTCTCCTGAATATATTCAGGAGAAAACGAATACGCCCTTTTTGGCCAAGTGCATCATTGTCGAAGTTGTGCCCCTCTTCCTGTGCTTTAAAGGCGATTCCAACGTACCTCTTGAAATCAGTTTCCTGCTATTCTACCTCGCTTTCAAGTCCGCCTCGTTGCCATCCCTCAACAGATTTTTGGACGATAGTTGTCCTTTATTACTCGGCCAGCCTGTGAATTGCTGTGCCCCTGAGCTCCATTTTTCAACTCGTTTTTGGTGAGCTGACCGCAAGTCCAAAATTTTGGTTCAGGACCTATACTGGTTCCCGGTGGGGGGCTGAGACTTTGGTTAATTCTTCTTCCTGCCGGGAAATTACAGTGATATGTGCCCGTCCAAGTGCCTAACAGCTACTCTCTCTTTGGTTCTCCCTCTTCCCTTTTATCCTCTGCCAAATTGGCAACCTGTGCGAACCAGGAGGTTAAAGGGGCTGTCTCTCCAAGATGGGAGGTTGATAGTAAAGCAGATGGAAAGTCAAACCAGAGCACCAAGAGAGGGACTATTCATTGAGTTTTAGAAACCTTTCGTATTCACAGTGTGTCCGTTCTCTAGGTTTTCCGTACATGTTATAACTGTAGTAATATTCCCTTCAACCTGGAGAGTTGGGTCCCATGGAATGGGTGCCAGGCATTATTGCTTTAAAGTGTCTGCATTTGCTCACCCAATCTCACCAATCCTCTCAGTCCCAAGTGTCCAGCCTTATGCCACATCCAGCTGTCGTTGTAGATAGGGTCATTCCAAGTTTCATCAGAGACCCTGAAAGAATTGTAAAGAATTTCCCAGTTTTTTTGTTTTGTTTTTAAATTCCTTTTTATAGTGGGTTTGAGCTGATTCTCGCTGCCATGTTTATGCCAGTCTAGACACACTTGATTCCCTTACGGAGACATATCAGTACATAGGTTTTAAGATTCTTACTAGTCAGATATATTCCTCTTCGGGAAATATGGGGTTTTGAGTCCCTTTCACTGAGGAAGGTGTAGGTCTTGTCTATTCCATAGTTGGTTTTTGGAACGGTACCTGTGCTTATATCAAACTCTGGTTTTATGCATTACCCCACCTCTCCTTCCCCCTTAAGCAGGCATAAGAGTGTTTTCTAAATGTGAGACACTCTTCTCCTTCCTAAATCAGTTCAAGTGTAGCCATGTTTACAGGATCTTCATAAGTGATATCTTATGATAAGTTTCTTTTTCTGTGTGACTTATTTCACTTAGAATCATCGTACCTGAATCCACCCATTTTGCTGTTACTGGTCTTATGACATTGATTTCATGGCTGAGGGATATTCCATCGTACGTAAGTACCACAATTTTTGAACCATTTTTATATTTCCTGGGATATTTAAGGTGTACCCAAGTAGAGGTCCTTGTAAGCAGTGCAGCCCTAAATCTAGGGGTGGCTCTGTCTTATTGATTTTCAGTTTTCCCAAGGTATATTCCCTAGACTGGAAGTGCCCTTGGCTCTGTAGCTCTGTTCTTTACTTGTTTTAGGGAACACAATGCACTCCTCCAGAGAGGCAGTTGGAAATTTACATCCCGCCCATCAGCATAACAAGGCTCCCTGTTCTCCAGGGCCTGTCTTGCCTTTCTGGTTTTTACACATTTTGTGGATGTCCCTTTTGACCGGTGGGAAGTGCTACTTCTTTGTATTGCAGATTTGCATTGCCCGCTTCCTTGCTTGGCCAAAAAGGGCGTATGCGTTTTCTCCTGAATATATTCAGGAGAAAACGCATACGCCCTTTTTGGCCAAGTGCATCATTGCCGATGTTGTGCCCCTCTTCCTGTGCTTTAAAGGCGATTCCAACGTACCTCTTGAAATCTGTTTCCTGCTATTCTGCCTCGCTTTCAAGTCCGCCTTGTTGCCTTCCCTCAACAGATTTTTGGACGATAGTTGTCCTTTATTACTCGGCCAGTTTGTGAATTGCTGTGCCCCTGAGCTCCATTTTTCAACTCGTTTTTGGTGAGCTGACCGCAAGTCCAAAATTTTGGTTCAGGATCTATGCTGGTTCCCGGTGGGGGGCTGAGACTTTGGATAATTCTTCTTCCTGCCGGGAAATTACAGTGATATGTGCCCGTCCAAGTGCCTAACAGCTACTCTCTCATTGGTTCTCCCTCTTCCCTTTCATCCTCTGCCAAATTGGCAACCTGTGAGAACCAGGTGGTTAAAGGGGCTGTCTCTCCAAGTTGGGAGGTTGATAGTAAAGCAGATGGAAAGTCAAACCGGAGCACCAGGAGAGGGACTATTCGTTGAGTTTTAGAAACCTTTCGTATTCACAGTGTGTCCGTTCTCTAGGTTTCCCGTACATGTTATAGCTGTAGTAATATTCCCTTCAACCTCGAGAGTTGGGACCCATGGAATGGGTGCCAGGTATTTGTGCTTTAAAGTGTCTGCATTTGCTCACCCAATCTCACAAATCCTCTCAGTCCCAAGTGTCCCTCCTTATGCCACATGCAGCTGTCATTGTAGATAGGGTCATTCCAGGTTTCATCAGAGACCCTGAAGGAATTGTAAAGAATTTCCCAGTTTTTTTGTTTTGTTTTTGAAATTCCTTTTTATAGTGGGTTTGAGCTGATTCTCGCTGCCATGTTTATGCCAGTCTAGACACACTTGATTCCCTCACGGAGACATATCAATCCATAGGTTTTAAGATTCTTACTAGTCAGATATATTCCTCTGCGGGAAATATGTGGTTTTGAGTCCCTTTCACTGAGGAAGGTGTAGGTCTTGTCTATTCCATAGTTGGTTTTTGGAACGGTACCTGTGCTTATATCAAACTCTGGTTTTATGCATCACCCCACCTCTCCTTCCCCCTTAAGCAGGCATAAGAGTGTTTTCTAAATGTGAGACACTGTTCTCTTTCCTAACTCAGTTCAAATGTAGCCATGTTTACAGTATCTTCATAAGTGATATATTATGATAAGTTTCTTTTTCTGTGTGACTTATTTTACTTAGAATCATCGTACCTGAATCCACCCATTTTGCTGCTACTGGTCTTATGACATTGATTTCATGGCTGAGGGATATTCCATCGTACATAAGTACCACAATTTTTTGAACCATTTTTATATTTCCTGGGATATTTAAGGTGTACCCAAGTTGAGGTCCTTGTAAGCAGTGCAGCCGTAAATATTGGGGTGGCTCTGTCTTATTGATTTTCAATTTTCCCAAGGTATATTCCCTAGACTGGAAGTGCCCTTGGCTCTGTAGCTCTGTTCTGTACTTGTTTTAGGGAACACAATGTACTCCTCCAGAGAGGCAGTTGGCAATTTACATCCCGCCCATCAGCATAACAAGGCTCCCTGTTCTCCAGGGCCTGTCTTGCCTTTCTGGTTTTTACACATTTTGTGGATGTCCCTTTTGACCAGTGGGAAGTGATACTTCTTTGTAGTGCGGATTTGCATTGCCCGCTTGCTTGCTTGGCCAAAAAGGGCATATGCGTTTTCTTCTGAATATATTCAGGAGAAAACACATACGCCCTTTTTGGCCAAGTGCATCATTGTCGAAGTTGTGCCCCTCTTCCTGTGCTTTAAAGGCGATTCCAACGTACCTCTTGAAATCTGTTTCCTGCTATTCTGCTTCGCTTTCAAGTCTGCCTCGTTGCCTTCCCTCAACAGATTTTTGGACGATAGTTGTCCTTTATTTCTCAGCCAGTTTGTGAATTGCTGTGCCCCTGAGCTCCATTTTTCAACTCATTTTTGGTGAGCTGACCGCACGTCCAAAATTTTGGTTCAGGACCTATGCTGGTTCCCGGTGGGGGGCTGAGACTTTGGTTAATTCTTCTTCCTGCTGGGAAGTTAGAGTGATATGTGCCCGTCCAAATGCCTAACAGCTACTCTCTCATTAGTTCTCCCTCTTCCCTTTCATCCTCTGCCAAATTGGCAACCTGTTCAAACCAGGAGGTTAAAGGGGCTGTCTCTCCAAGTTGGGAGATTGATAGTAAAGCGGATGGAAAGTCAAACCGGAGCACCAGGTGAGGGAATATTCGTTGAGTTTTAGAAACCTTTCCTATTCACAGTGTGTCCGTTCTCTAGGTTTCCCGTACATGTTATAACTGTAGTAATATTCCCTTCAACCTGGAGAGTTGGGTCCCATGGAATGGGTGCCAGGCATTATTGCTTTAAAGTGTCTGCATTTGCTCACCCAATCTCACCAATCCTCTCAGTCCCAAGTGTCCAGCCTTATGCCACATCCAGCTGTCGTTGTAGATAGGGTCATTCCAAGTTTCATCAGAGACCCTGAAGGAATTGTAAAGAATTTCCCAGTTTTTTTGTTTTGTTTTTAAATTCCTCTTTATAGTGGGTTTGAGCTGATTCTCGCTGCCATGTTTTTGCCAGTCTAGACACACTTGATTCCCTTACGGAGACATATCAGTACATAGGTTTTAAGATTCTTACTAGTCAGATATATTCCTCTTCCGGAAATATGGGGTTTTGAGTCCCTTTCACTGAGGAAGGTGTAGGTCTTTTCTATTCCATAGTTGGTTTTTGGAACGGTACCTGTGCTTATATCAAACTCTGGTTTTATGCATCACCCCACCTCTCCTTCCTCCTTAAGCAGGCATAAGCGTGTTTTCTAAATGTGAGACACTGTTCTCTTTCCTAACTCAGTTCAAGTGTAGCCATGTTTACAGGATCTTCATAAGTGATATCTTATGATAAGTTTCTTTTTCTGTGTGACTTATTTCACTTAGAATCATCGTACCTGAATCCACCCATTTTGCTGCTACTGGTCTTATGACATTGATTTCATGGCTGAGGGATATTCCATCGTATGTAAGTACCAAAATTTTTTGAACCATTTTTATATTTCCTGGGATATTTAAGGTGTACCCAAGTTGAGGTCCTTGTAAGCAGTGCAGCCTTAATTTTGGGGTGGCTCTGTCTTATTGATTTTCGGTTTACCCAAGGTATATTCCCTAGACTGGAAGTGCCCTTGGCTCTGTAGCTCTGTTCTTTACTTGTTTTAGGGAACACAATGTACTCCTCCAGAGAGGCAGTTGGAAATTTACATCCCGCCCAGCAGCATAACAAGGCTCCCTATTCTCCAGGGCCTGTCTTGCCTTTCTGGTTTTTACACATTTTGTGGATGTCCCTTTTGACCGGTGGGAAGTGATACTTCTTTGTAGTGCAGATTTGCATTGCCCGCTTTCTTGCTTGGTGAAAAAGGGTGTATGCGTTTTCTCCTGAATATATTCAGGACAAAACGCATACGCCCTTTTTCGCCAAGTGCATCATTGTCGAAGTTGTGCCCCTCTTCCTGTGCTTTAAAGGCGATTCCAACGTACCTCTTTAAATCTCCAACGTACCTCTTTAAATCTGTTTCCTGTTATTCTGCCTCGCTTTCAAGTCCGCCTCGTTGCCTTCCCTCAACAGATTTTTGGACGATAGTTGTCCTTTATTACTCGGCCAGTTTGTGAATTGCTGTGCCCCTGAGCTCAATTTTTCAACTCGTTTTTTGTGAGCTGACCGCAAGTCCAAAATTTTGGTTCAGAACCTATGCTGGTTCCCGGTGGGGGGCTGAGACTTTGGTTAATTCTTCTTCCTCCCGGGAAGTTAGAGTAATATGTGCCCGTCCAAATGCCTAACAGCTACTCTCTCATTGGTTCTCCCTCTTCCCTTTCATCCTCTGCCAAATTGGCAACCTGTTCGAACCAGGAGGTTAAAGGGGCTGTCTCTCCAAGTTGGGAGATTGATAGTAAAGCAGATGGAAAGTCAAACCGGAGCACCAGGAGAGGGACTATTCGTTGAGTTTTAGAAACCTTTCATATTCACAGTGTGTCCGTTCTCTGGGTTTCCCGTACATGTTATAACTGTAGTAATATTCCCTTCAACCTGGAGAGTTGGGACCCATGGAATGGGTGCCATGCATTATTGCTTTAAAGGGTCTGCATTTGCTCACCCAATCTCACCAATCCTCTCAGTCCCAAGTGTCCAGGCTTATGCCACATCCAGCTGTCATTGTAGATAGGGTCATTCCAAGTTTCATCAGGACCCTGAAGGAATTGTAAAGAATTTCCCAGTTTTTTTGTTTTCTTTTTGAAGTTCCTTTTTATAGCGGGTTTGAGCTGACTCTCGCTGCCATGTTTATGCCTGTCTAGACACACTTGATTCCCTTATGGAGACACATCAATACATAGGTTTTAAGATTCTTACTAGTCAGATATATTCCTCTGTGGGAAATATGGGGATTTCAGTCCCTTTCATTGAGGAAGGTGTAGGTCTTGTCTATTCCATAGTTGGTTTTTGGAACGGTACCTGTGCTTATATCAAACTCTGGTTTTATGCATCACCCCACCTCTCCTTCCCCCTTAAGCAGGCATAAGAGTGTTTTCTAAATGTGAGACGCTGTTCTCTTTCCTAACTCAGTTCAAGTGTAGCCATGTTTACAGGATCTTCATAAGTGATATCTTATGATAAGTTTCTTTTTCTGTGTGACTTATTTCACTTAGAATCATCGTACCTGAATCCACCCATTTTGCTGTTACTGGTCTTATGACATTGATTTCATGGCTGAGGGATATTCCATCGTACGTATGTACCACAATTTTTTGAACCATTTTTATATTTCCTGGGATATTTAAGGTGTACCCAAGTAGAGGTCCTTGTAAGCAGTGCAGCCCTAAATCTTGTGGTGGCTCTGTCTTATTGATTTTCAGTTTTACCAAGGTATATTCCCTAGACTGGAAGTGCCCTTGGCTCTGTAGCTCTGTTCTTTACTTGTTTTAGGGAACAAAATGCACTCCTCCAGAGAGGCAGTTGGAAATTTACATCCCGCCCATCAGCATAACAAGGCTCCCTGTTCTCCAGGGCCTGTCTTGCCTTTCTGGTTTTTACACATTTTGTGGATGTCCCTTTTGACCGGTGGGAAGTGATACTTCTCTGTAGAGCAGATTTGCATTGCCCGCTTGCTTGCTTGGCCAAAAACGGCGTATGCGTTTTCTCCTGAATATATTCAGGAGAAAACGAATACGCCCTTTTTGGCCAAGTGCATCATTGTCGAAGTTGTGCCCCTCTTCCTGTGCTTTAAAGGCGATTCCAACGTACCTCTTGAAATCAGTTTCCTGCTATTCTACCTCGCTTTCAAGTCCGCCTCGTTGCCATCCCTCAACAGATTTTTGGACGATAGTTGTCCTTTATTACTCGGCCAGCCTGTGAATTGCTGTGCCCCTGAGCTCCATTTTTCAACTCGTTTTTGGTGAGCTGACCGCAAGTCCAAAATTTTGGTTCAGGACCTATACTGGTTCCCGGTGGGGGGCTGAGACTTTGGTTAATTCTTCTTCCTGCCGGGAAATTACAGTGATATGTGCCCGTCCAAGTGCCTAACAGCTACTCTCTCATTGGTTCTCCCTCTTCCCTTTTATCCTCTGCCAAATTGGCAACCTGTGCGAACCAGGAGGTTAAAGGGGCTGTCTCTCAAAGTTGGGAGGTTGATAGTAAAGCAGATGGAAAGTCAAGCCGGAGCACCAAGAGAGGGACTATTCATTGAGTTTTAGAAACCTTTCGTATTCACAGTGTGTCCGTTCTCTAGGTTTCCCGTACATGTTATAACTGTAGTAATATTCCCTTCAACCTGGAGAGTTGGGTCCCATGGAATGGGTGCCAGGCATTATTGCTTTAAAGTGTCTGCATTTGCTCACCCAATCTCACCAATCCTCTCAGTCCCAAGTGTCCAGCCTTATGCCACATCCAGCTGTCGTAGATAGGGTCATTCCAAGTTTCATCAGAGACCCTGAAGGAATTGTAAAGAATTTCCCAGTTTTTTTGTTTTGTTTTTAAATTCCTTTTTATAGTGGGTTTGAGCTGATTCTCGCTGCCATGTTTATGCCAGTCTAGACACACTTGATTCCCTTACGGAGACATATCAGTACATAGGTTTTAAGATTCTTACTAGTCAGATATATTCCTCTTCGGGAAATATGGGGTTTTGAGTCCCTTTCACTGAGGAAGGTGTAGGTCTTGTCTATTCCATAGTTGGTTTTGGAACGGTACCTGCGCTTATATCAAACTCTGGTTTTATGCATCACCCCACCTCTCCTTCCCCCTTAAGCAGGCATAAGAGTGTTTTCTAAATGTGAGACACTCTTCTCTTTCCTAACTCAGTTCAAGTGTAGCCATGTTTACAGGATCTTCATAAGTGATATCTTATGATAAGTTTCTTTTTCTGTGTGACTTATTTCACTTAGAATCATCGTACCTGAATCCACCCATTTTGCTGCTACTGGTCTTATGACATTGATTTCATGGCTGAGGGATATTCCATCGTACGTAAGTACCACAATTTTTGAACCATTTTTATATTTCCTGGGATATTTAAGGTGTACCCAAGTAGAGGTCCTTGTAAGCAGTGCAGCCCTAAATCTAGGGGTGGCTCTGTCTTATTGATTTTCAGTTTTCCCAAGGTATATTCCCTAGACTGGAAGTGCCCTTGGCTCTGTAGCTCTGTTCTTTACTTGTTTTAGGGAACACAATGCACTCCTCCAGAGAGGCAGTTGGAAATTTACATCCCGCCCATCAGCATAACAAGGCTCCCTGTTCTCCAGGGCCTGTCTTGCCTTTCTGGTTTTTACACATTTTGTGGATGTCCCTTTTGACCGGTGGGAAGTGATACTTCTTTGTAGTGCAGATTTACATTGCCCGCTTGCTTGCTTGGCCAAAAAGGGCGTATGCGTTTTCTCCTGAATATATTCAGGAGAAAACGCATACGCCCTTTTTGGCCAAGTGCATCATTGTCGAAGTTGTGCCCCTCGTCCTGTGCTTTAAAGGTGATTCCAACGTACCACTTGAAATCTGTTTCCTGCTATTCTGCCTCGCTTTCAAGTCCACCTCGTTGCCTTCCCTCAACAGATTTTTGGACGATAGTTGTCCTTTATTACTCAGCCAGTTTGTGAATTGCTGTGCCCCTGTGCTCCATTTTTCAACTCGTTTTTGGTGAGCTGACCGCACGTCCAAAATTTTGGTTCAGGACCTATACTGGTTCCCGGTGGGTGGCTGAGACTTTGGTTAATTCTTCTTCCTGCCGGGAAGTTAGAGTAATATGTGCCCATCCAAATGCCTAACAGCTACTCTCTCATTGGTTCTCCCTCTTCCCTTACATCCTCTGCCAAATTGGCAACCTGTGCGAACCAGGAGGTTAAAGGGGCTGTCTCTCCAAGTTGGGAGATTGATAGTAAAGCAGATGGACAGTCAAACCGGAGCACCAGGAGAGGGACTATTCGTTGAGTTTTAGAAACCTTTCGTATTCACAGTGTGTCTGTTCTCTGGGTTTCCCGTACATGTTATAACTGTAGTAATATTCCCTTCAACCGGGAGAGTTGGGACCCATGGAATGGGTGCCATGCATTATTGCTTTAAAGGGTCTGCATTTGCTCACCCAATCTCATCAATCCTCTCAGTCCCAAGTGTCCCTCCTTATGCCACATCCAGCTGTCATTGTAGATAGGGTCATTCCAGGTTTCATCAGAGACCCTGAAGGAATTGTAAAGAATTTCCCAGTTTTTTTGTTTTGTTTTTCAAATTCCTTTTTATAGTGGGTTTGAGCTGATTCTCGCTGCCATGTTTATGCCAGTCTAGACACACTTGATTCCCTTATGGAGATATATCAATCCATAGGTTTTAAGATTTTTCTTGTCAGATATATTCCTCTTGGGGAAATATGGGGTTTTGAGTCCCTTTCACTGAGGAAGGTGTAGGTCTTGTCTATTCCATAGTTGGTTTTTGGAACGGTACCTGTGCTTATATCAAACTCTGGTTTTATGCATCACCCCACCTCTCCTTCCCCCTTAAGCGGGCATAAAAGTGTTTTCTAAATGTGAGGCTCTTTTCTTTTTCCTAACTCAGTTCAAGTGTAGCCATGTTTACAGGATCTTCATGAGTGATATCTTATGATAAGTTTCTTTTTCTGTGTGACTTATTTCACTTAGAATCATCGTACCTGAATCCACTCATTTTGCTGCTACTGGTCTTATGACATTTATTTAATGGCTGAGGGATATTCCATCGTACATAAGGACCACAATTTTTTGAACCATTTTTATATTTCCTGAGATATTTAAGGTGTACCCAAGTTGAGGTTCTTTTAATCAGTGCAGCCCTAAATTTTGGGGTGGCTCTGTCTTATTGATTTTCAGTTTTCCCAAGGTATATTCCCTAGACTGGAAGTGCCCTTGGCTCTGTAGATCTGTTGTTTACTTGTTTTAGGGAACATAATGCACTCCTCCAGAGAGGCAGTTGGCAATTTACATCCCGCCCATCAGCATAACAAGGCTCCCTGTTCTCCAGGACCTGTCTTGCCTTTCTGGTTTTTACACATTTTGTGGATGTCCCTTTTGACCTGTGGGAAGTGCTACTTCTCTGTAGTGCAGATTTGCATTGCCCGCTTGCTTGCTTGGCCAAAATGTGCGTATGCGTTTTCTCCTGAATATATTCAGGAGAAAACGCATACACCCTTTTTGGCCAAGTGCATCATTGTCGAAGTTGTGCCCCTCTTCCTGTGCTTTAAAGGCGATTCCAACGTACCTCTTGAAATCTGTTTCCTGCTATTCTGCCTCGCTTTCAAGTCCGCCTCGTTGCCTTCCCTCAACAGATTTTTGGACGATAGTTGTCCTTTATTACTCGGCCAGTTTGTGAATTGCTGTGCCCCTGAGCTCCATTTTTCAACTCGTTTTTTGTGAGCTGACCGCAAGTCCAAAATTTTGGTTCAGGACCTATACTGGTTCCCGGAGTGTGGCTGAGAATTTGGTAAATTCTTCTTCCTGCCAGGAAATTAGAGTGAAATGTGTCTGTCCAAATGCCTAACAGCTACGCTCTCATTGGTTCTCCCTCTTCTCTTTCATCCTCTGCCAATTTGGAAAGCTGTGCGAACCAGGAGGTTAAAGGGGCTGTCTCTCCAAGTTGGGAGATTGATAGTAAAGCAGATGGAAAATCAAACTGGAGCACAAGGAGAGGGACTATTCTTTGAGTTTTAGAAACCTTTTGTATACACTGTGTGTCCATTCTCTAGGTTTCCCGTACATGTTATAGCTGTAGAAATAGTTCCTTCAACCTGGAGAGTTGGGACTCATGGAATGGGTGCCACATATTATTGTTTTAAATTGTCTGCATTTGCTCACCCAATCTCACCAATCCTCTCAGTCCCAAGTGTCCAGCCTTATGCCACATCCAGCTGTCGTTGTTTATAGTGTCCTTCCAGGTTTCATCAGAGACCCTGAAGGAATTCTAAAGAATTTCCCTGTCTTTTGTTTTGTTTTTGAATTTCCTTTTCTAGTGGGTTTGAGCTGATTCTCGCTTCCATGTTTATGCCAGTCTAGACACACTTGATTCCCTTACGGAGACATATCAATACATAGGTTTTATGATTCTTACTAGTAAGATATATTCCTCTGTGGGAAATATGGGGTTTTGAGTTCCGTTCACAGAGGAAGTAGTAGGTCCTGTCTATTCTGTATTTGGATTATGGAACCGTACCTGTGCTAATATCAAACTCTGGTTTTAATCATCACCTCACCTCTGCTTTCCCCTTAAGCATGCATAAGAGTGTTTTCTAAATATGAGACTCTGTTCCCTTTCCTAATTCATTCCATGTGTAGCCATGTTTATATACCCTTCATAAGTGATATCTTATGATAAATTTCTTTTTCTGTGTGATTTTTTCAGTTAGAATCATCGTACATGAATCCCGTCATTATGCTGCTACTGGCCTTATGACATTGACTTCATGGCTGAGGGATATTCCATCATATGTATGTACCACAATTTCTTTACCATTTTTGTCTTTCCTGGGATATATAAGGTGTCCCGAAGTCGAGGTTCTTGTAAGCAGTGCTGCCATAAATTTTCGGGTGGCTGTGTCTTATTGATTTTCAATTTTCCCAAGGTATATTCCCGTGACTGGAAGTGCCTTAGGTTGTGAAGCACTGTTGTTTTCTTCTTTTTGGGAACACAATGCACTCCTCCAGAGTGGCTGTTGGCAATTTACATCCCACCCATCCGCATAACAAGGCTCCCTCTTCTCCAGATCCTGTCTTGCCTTTCTTGTTTTTACACATTTTACGAATGTCCCTTTTGACCGGTTGGAAGTGATACTTCTTTGTAGTGCAGATTTGCATTGTGCGGTTGCTTGGTTGGCCAAAATGGGCGTATGCGTTTTCTCCTGAATATATTCAGGAGAAAACGCATGCGCCCTTTATGGACAATTCCATAATTGTCGAAGTTGTGATGCTTTTCCTGTGTTTAAAGGTGATTCCAATGTACTTCTGGAAATCTGTTTCGTGCACTTCTGCCTCATTTTCAAGTCCGCCTCATGGCTTTATCTCAACAGATTTTTGGAAGAGAGTAGTCCTTTATAACTCTGCAAGTTAGTGAATTTCTGTGCCCCTGAGTTCCATTTTTCAACTCGCGTTTTTGTGAGCTGACTGCCAATCCACAACTTTGCTTCAGGACCTATACTGGTTCCATTGGGGGGGCTGGCTCAGAGTTTGTTAATTCTTCTTCGTGACGGGAATTTAGAGTGACATGTGGCCATCCAAATGCCTACAGCTACTCTCTAATTGTTTCTCCCTCTTCCCTTATATCCTCTGCACAACGTGCCAACTGTCTGAACCTGGAGGTTAAAGGTGCTGACTCTCCAATTTGGGAGATTGATACTAAAGCAGTTGGAATGTCAAACTGGTGCACAAGGAGAGAAAAAAATTAGTAGAGTTTTAGAAACCTTTCACCATCAGATGGTGTCCATTCTCTAGGTTTCCCATACATGTTATAACTGTAGTGATATTCCCTTCTACCTGGAGAGTTGGGAACCATGGAATGGGTGGCAGGTATTATTGCTTTAAATGGTCTGCATTTTCTCACCCAATCTCACCAATCCTCTCAGTCCCAAGTGACCAGCCTTATGCCACATCCAGCTGTCGTTGTAGATAGGGTCATTCTAAGTTTCATCAGAACCCCTGAAGGTATTGTGTAAGAATTTCACTGTTTATTTGTTTTGTTTTGAAATTCATTTCTATAGTGGGTTTGAGCTGATTCTCACTGCCGTGTTTATGTCGTTCTAGACACACTTGGTTACCTTAAGGAGACATATCAATACATAGGTTTTAAGATTCTTACTAGTCAGATATACTACTCTGCGGGGAATAGGGGTGTTGAGCCCCATTCACTGAGGAAAGAGTAGGTCTTGTCTATTCTGTATTTGGATTATGCAACCGTACCTGTGCTAATATCAAACTCTGGTATTATGCATCACCCCACCTCTCCTTTCCTCTTGAGCAGGCATAAGAGTGTTTTCTAAATGTGAGACTCTTCTCTTTCCTAATTCAGTTCATGTGTAGCCATGTTTACAAGACCTTCATAAGTGATATCTTATGATAAGTTTCTTTTTCTGTGTGACTTATTTCAGTTAGAATCATCGTACATGAATCCACTCATTATGCTGCTACTGGCCTTATGACATTGATTTCATGGCTGAGGGATATTCCATCGTACGTATGTACCACAATTTCTTTACTTTTTTTGTCTTTCCTGGGATATTTAAGGTGTCCCGAAGTCGATGTTCTTGTAAGCAGTGCTGCACTATATTTTGGGTTGGCTGTGTCTTATTGATTTTCAATTTTCCCAAGGTATATTCACATGACTGGAAGTGCCTTAGGTTGTGAAGCTCTGTTGTTTAATTCTTTTAGGGAACACAGTGCACTCCTCCAGAGTGGCTGTTGGCAATCTACATCCCACCCATCAGCATAACAAGGCTCCCTGTTCTCCAGAGACCCTCTTCCTTTTCTGGTTTTTACACATTTTACGGATATCCCTTTTGACTGTTGGGAAGTGATACTTCTTTGTAGTGCAGATTTGCATTGTGCGGTTGCTTGGTTGGCCAAATTGGGTGTATGTGTTTTCTCCTGAATATATTCAGGAGAAAACGCATGCGCCCTTTATGGACAATTCCATAATTGTCGAAGTTGTGATGCTTTTCCTGTGTTTAAAGGCGATTCCAATGTACTTCTGGAAATCTGTTTCGTGCAAATCTCCCTCATTTTGAAGTCCGCCTCATGGCTTTTCCTCAACAGATTTTTGGAAGAGAGTAGTCCTGTATAACTCTGCAAGTTCGTGAATTGCTGTGCCCCTGAGCTCCATTTTTCATCTTGTGTTTTTGTGAGCTGACCGCAAACCCACAATTTTGCTTCAGGACCTATACTAGTTATGCGGGTGGGGCAGGCTGTGAGTTTGGTTAATTCTTCTTCGTGACGGGAAATTATTGTGACATGTGGCCGTCCAAATGCCTACAGCTACTCTCTCATTGGTTCTCCCTCTTCCCTTATATCCTCTGCACAATGTGCCAACTTTGCGACCCAGGAGGTGATAGGGGCTGACTCTCCAAGTCGGGAGATTGATATTAAAGCAGTTGGAATGTCAAGCTGGAGCACATGGAGAGAAAAAAATTAGTAGA